>NC_138975.1:91097500-92297500 GCF_055761805.1 Camellia sinensis
AGCACAAAAGTCTTCCTCTGAGATCATTCTTGATTCCGCGAAAGGGGACAAATGTTTCTTCCATGATAACTCGAAATTATGCAAACAAGAAGGAATTTGATTGCTTCTCTTATTTTTTTCTTTTTCCTTATATAAACAATTAACAGGGACGAGATACAAATGATTTGAATGACACTAAGCGCAGATGAAGATTCAAGGACTTGAGAGGCCAATGTTATGATAACTAGTTTCCATATGCAAACATAACAAAGTAGGCAAGAACTACTTGGGGATCAATCTACGGGAAGAAAAGATAGTAGAATCATTATTTTTGGGCAAAAAATTGACCTCTCATGAGGCAACGAATTAGCACCTATTCAATTGGAGATTTTACATTCCAATAAATTTACAAGGAATAATTTACAAAAGAATCAGTCAGTAATCAATGTAAATCAGTTAAAGACAAGAGTTATCAATTTCCTTCAAAATTTTTGACTACTTGACTTCCATGTTTACTGAAAAATGGAAGATACTAACGAATTGAATTCATTGGAAAATCAAGACAGCAAATATCAACGGAATAGACAGACACTCTCCATATGCTCCGATCTCAACTACAGATTGAATTCAACAAAACACAGATCCATCACCTACCTCATCTCTTTTCTTACACATAGAAAAGGCCTTTTGCTCATGCTAATTCTCACCAAAAACACATCAACACAAGCAAAATGCAGCAGAATCCAAAAGATCAGTTACATGGTTTTGAATTTATATGCCACAAGAATTCCAGGAAATCAAGAACTGAAGGTTCAGAAAGAAAATTAGCGAAGACCCATTATCTCAAATAGGATTTAATTTTCTTTAGAACAGGTTCAAATAAATGGGCATCACTAGAAGACAAGCAAGACCATCAAATCTACAAGAAAAATGCACAATTGTGTGCCCAGGATGACAATTATATATAGAGTGAGTGGGACTATTGCAGATCAAATTGAGAGCAAATGAGCATAAAATAAACAGAGACAAACTCTCCATGGATATTACATTATTTAGAAAAGAGCCTTGCGTGAAACAAACGATTCAACAATTGACAAAGACGTGTGTTATGGAGTCTGCAATTACATGACCTGAGTCACATAAGACACAAAGACATAGGGGAGATTAAACGAGACTACAAATGAGCAGAGCAGAGAAAGACAACAAGTGAGAGAGAGAGTGTGTATTGGAAAGTCGTGAGGGAAACAAACACTGGAGAGATTTTTGGCGTGAATGAGAAAGTGGTGTGGCGAGCGAGCATAAATAAGCCTCTTTTTTCTTTCTTTTTTTCTTTTTTTCTTTTTTTTCTTGCTGTTGAAAGTAAACAAACAAATAATGGACCAGAGAGAGAGAGAGAGAGAGAGAGATGGAGAAATATAAGATAGATCAGGGAAGAAGATTATAGGATTTTTGGGTATCTTCTAAAACATTGTGCTGTACTTTTTTTCTTACGTTGGAGGTGTATACAGACTGCAGCAGACAAAACAAACCAGCTGTGAAAAGAAAGCAAGCTTGATGCAACTCAAAGGTGTACCTACCTAAAAAAACAAAAGAGAGGCAAGTGAACTCAATTGGAGTCCCACCAACAATAATAAATTTATGGGTAAATTATAAAAGCACTTTTGAGATTTACTTACGAATTATTTTTTATAATTTGAAAAATTATAACTACTTTTTTATTAAAATTTTTTATTTAATAAAATTAATTTAAAAAGTAAAATTTTTAACTGCTTATTTATATAATAATAAAATTATTTAAATTATTAATTGAAATAAAATTTTAACATTATTAAAAACTGTTAATTAACTTGATAATTTATTAATAAAATGACCTATTTGGTATGAAATTAGAAACTTTAAGATGCATAATATAATTTTTAAAACTACAGAAGATAATTTGTAAGGGATTATTTGAGATGTCCTAAATAAGTGTATTTTTTGACTTTTTAGACTAAAAAGTTGAGAAAAAAATATAGTTGTTTGGGATAATTTTTTACGAAAAAATTTGTATTAAAAAATTGTATAATTTAGTGTATAGGAGAAAGGAAAGAAGAATAGGCAGTACGCTAGGGCAGAGTAGTGGGCGAACTAGCATATAGGATATGCCTGCCTCTTTTTCGGGCATTAAATTGGAGGGTGATGTTTGGCTCGTGGGGGCCACCACGGGTCTCATTTTGGTAATTGAAACCGTTTAATGTATAGAACTCGTCGAGTATTATATGTTTATAAAAAATCACATTGATTGGATATCGATAGCTATCAGATCGGATTAGTTTTTTTGTCAACCGTTAACTATAATACCATCCTTTTGTTTTATACAAAACTGATTTGATCATGTAGTTAGCGATATCCGATCAATATGATTTTTTATGAGTATATAGTACTCGACAATTTCTACACATTGAACGGTTTAGATTATTAAAACAGGACCCGTGATGGCCCCCACGGGCCGAACAACATCGTCCTTAAGCTTGCCTCTGCCTGTGTAATTTGTTCTCACCTAAGTCAAGTAAAGACAACTCCCGTCAGAGTGAGTTGTACTTTTTTTGTGTAAAAATAATTTTTTTGGTGAATAGTGATTACTTTTTAATTTTTTTTAATAATTTTTTAACTTTTTATCCTTTTTTTTAAAGATCCCAAACCAAAGGAAACCTCAAAGGTGTGTTTGTAATTTATCATAAATTTATATGGGAGAGAAGAACCATTAGTAATGCCTTTTTTGAGAATTGGTATAAAAAAAAAAAATCAGTTTATTGACTTATTAATCGAGGGTAAATTATAAATAAAATTTTAATAGTTAGATTTAATTCTCATAAAATCTTGTTAAAATTAATTCATAGTAAAATTATCTTTAAAAATATTTTTTTGATAATTTTTTTTTTGCATATATCCCTAAAAATTGACAATTAGTGATTTTTTTTGTCATGATTTTTATAAATTATTGCTAAAACTTACAATTAGTGACTTTTTCTGTGACGAATTTTTCAAACTATCTAAAAGATAAAAATTAGTTACATTTTTTGTAACGATTTTTTGAAACTGTTGCTAAAACTTATAATTGGTGATAATTTTTATAACAATTTTTAAACTGTCGCTAAAAATTAACAATTAGTGACATTTTTTAACAGTGTTTAATAATTATCAAAATGTCTACTTATTAAAACTTATACGTAAGTCTTTCTTAATTTATTTGGGCCATATCATTTCTTTATTTTTATTTTTTTGCACATTTTTTCAAGTAAAAAAAAAAAATCACTTTCCAAAATAAGCCTAATTGGGGAAATTCTACTATATACCCCCTAGGGTTGTTTGCTTGGGGAGATGGGAGGGTAGGATAGGATTCCATGTCTATTTTACATAATAATTTGATATTTGATTCAAAAAATGTAGGGTGCTCTTATTTACACATCATCTTTCATCTCAAGGCATACCATTAATTATTTTATTTTTTATTACAATATTAACCTAATGTAAAATGACTACAACGGAGAAAGGGCAATGATACACACCTTACGTAAAATTATCATAAAGGACAATAATGAATACAATACACACATCTCTTCTCAAACGTTACTTACATATCTTCTCTTTTAAGAACTCAAAAACCCTGAAACAAAAACCAAAAACCCTTAAAGAAATAACCAAAAATATACGTATTATTGAAGATTTTGATTGGACTGAATAATGGATGCATCTGGCAATATTGGTTTAGAACAATGGAGCAAGGAAAAAGCTAGTTTTTCATTTTTTTGTTTTTGTTTTTGTGTACTTACTGAGTGGTAAATCGTTTGTATTTGTTTGGATATCCAGATTTGAACAATGTACTCATGTTCGACTTTCTAAAACCGAACACGTTCTAATTGTTCGATTTTCCAGTGTCGAACATAGTCCACATGTTTGGTTAATAAGTTCCGAACTTATAACATTTGTTCAGTTTTCAACAGTCGAACTTTTGAATTTAGATCGACTCTGTATTTTTGAACACTTATAACAATTTTTTTTTTTGGTTTTTCTAGAACTGTACATCTATAGAATGCAGTAATGTTGGATCTGAGTGTCTTGTTGACTACACAAGTCAATTTATTACTAAAGAGCTAGTCTCATGTCGACTAGTTTAGACTTGTTTCCAAACCTCTGAGATGACAATGAAACAGAGAATGGAGGGGGATGTTCACAACGTGTGTGTTTTTGAAGTGGAGGTGTGTACTACAGGAGGTATGGAAGATTGAAGATTATGGGTGAGGTGTGTGAGTGAGTAAAGGTAAAGATAGGGTGTGTGAGTAAGGATAAAGATGAAAGATTGTGGTGTGTATTGAGTAAATTTCTTATTTATCAAATTACTAAATGTGTGTCTTGAGTAGTGGTGTGCCTTGAGATGAAATGTGGTGTGTAAATAGAGACACCAAAAATGTAAGCCGGACTATCAATCCCTTATTTGTGGGATTATTGTTTCCCATGGGGGGTGTGAGATACAAAAGAGTAAGATAATTCCTCCGGATTAGAGGGTAAAATAACATTTTTGGCCTTCCCGATTATTGTACTTAGTAAAATAAAATAAAATTTAAATGTCTCAACTAAAAATAAAAATTTATTTATTTATTATTGATGTTCTATGTATTTAATTTTTTTAAAGTTGTAGCAAAAAAAAAAGGGCAAATTATAGTTACCTCTCTTGTAGTTTCAATACTTACAAAAACCTCATTTACTTTTTCTAACATTATCAAGATTTCCCCACCCGTTAATTTAGGCCAAACGGTGTTAACTTTGTTATGAAAATGACCATAATACCCTTTAAATACTATTCATAACTAATTAAATTAAATTATCATTTTATTTCTCACAATTTTTTTTTTGTATTTTCTTGTCTTTCTATTTTTTTCCGCTATAAGTTTTTGAACTTTTATGAGTTTAAAAAAAAAAAAATCAACTGTTAATGAAATTAAAAAATAATATCCATGTTTCTTGTTTAAATTAATTTTAAGATTTAATTTAATAAAAATAATTTAATTGAGAGAAACAAATATGGAGATATAGATTTTACATGTAATAAATAACAATTTTTTTGAGTATTTTATTATTTTCAAATAATTTCTTTCTTCAAGTAAAATTTCATTTTAATTAGATGTAAGAAATGACAAATTTAAATAATTTATTATTCTCAAATAATTTCTTTATCTTTCATTCCTTGTCAACTAATTTTAATTTATTATAACGTGATTAGATTTTTTTTACTTTTATATTTATTTTTAAAATTTTTGTTAATAAGGTGAGAAATATTGACCCCCTTTTTTTTTAATATCCATCAATTGGAAATTGAAAGATTGAAAGATGAAATTAAAATTTGAAAATAATATAGGATTGTGAATAGATAAAAATAATAATTTTTTAATATATATTTTAAGAGGTAGCATTTGATAATTTTTATAAGTCAATTTTTTTTATTATAAATATGAAATGTTGTTATGTTTATTTTTTTTAAAAAAAAATTTAATACACAAATATGTTTACAAAATAAAAGAAAAAATTATGTTTCATAAGTTGCTATGGTATTGGGTGATGCTAGCTAGCATTGATGAAAGATAAAAAAAAAAAAAAAAAAAAATGACAAAATAGATGAAAGAGCATGAGAAAAGAGAACAAATGATAATGTCACGACCCAAACCCGCCCCTATGGGTTTAGCACCGTAACCGGCCAGTAATCCGAGATTATTGAAGGCCTGCTTAACAGTAAAACAGTAATACAGAGTACATGGGCTGGCGGAAGCCAAAATAGTAATTAAAAGATGTCTAATGAGCTGTGACAGTCTGTATGCAAAAAAACTTTTTACAACATTTTCACATTTAGGACAAAACAGTAAATACAAACATCGCATACAATCATTCGGGTTAGGGACCAAGTCCCTACCATAACAGTACAATACGAATATCATTCAGTCTATACAGTCGATACAAAACAGAGACAGAAAAAGGGGATTCTAAAACACCCCGACGCAGCCTTAGCTTGGCAGCACTTGGAACCTTAAGGTGAGGCACGATGGTTGGCTTGACAAAACAAGAGCTAATCCGACGCTCTTAACTCCGGTCCGGTGCCTGAACACCTACACATATATAAATAGTAAGCTAAAGCCCAGTGAATAACATATGCGTAAAGAGGTTAAGAATGAATGTCCTTTCAGTATTGAAAACAATCGTTTATCAGTATATCAGTCATTCAATTTGTGGCTCATAATTCATGCCATAACAGTCATTCGGAAATTATAATAGTTATTTGTGGTACATCCAATAGCAAAACAGTACAGTAGGTCTTAACAGACCGAACAGTCAATGATGGCCATCATATCAGTAGACAGTAGTGGTTCCAACATGGGAACTGACAGAGATCTCTGTAATAGTAGCAGTAACAGTTCAGTAACAGTAAATTGCTATGGATGCCACGGATACAATTCACAAATAGGACACACATTCATTCAGTAAACAGTGTCATTTCATAAAGCAGTATAGTCATTTGTTCAGAAAATAATCTCAATTGAACGCATCTTTACAACATTGTTACTCACAGAGTACTGGGCTATAAGCAGCTAGAGCGTCCTCGGATGCCAACCCTACAGTTACAGAATGAACACACACTAAGCTACACAGTTGGGAAAATAATAACTTAATCCCTAATTTGCCTCGGTGTGGTTCTACATCAATATCCTCACTAAGATGCCTTAAACTAGGCCTAGGAATGCCTAGGATGGAATGAGGATGCAAAGATGCAGTTTAAAACACTTTTCAGAATTTTCAGAAAACAGGGGTCTCGCTCGAGCGTGGCTTTCTACGCTCGAGCGGACATGCAGACAAAGGATGTAACGCCCTCAAAATTAATCTATTATATATCATTGACATGCATTATTTAAAGAAGACATTTTATTAATTCATTCATCAGAGTATTACTAAATAATCAAATAAAATGCCCTACAGGCTTACATCTTTCCAAGCCAACACTTGGTTACAAAAATACGAGTTCTAACTCAATACAAGAAAAGCCCTAGGCTTGAGTTTTTACATGTACTAACAAATAAAAGCAAATAACAGAAAAATAGTCTTCGGAATCCAAGTCCTTCCAAGCTAAGTCCTTGGAGGTAGCTTATCCCCTGAACCTGAAAATGATGTTCCCATAAAAGGTGAGCCACAGCCCAGTAGAAATATACTAAATCACATATAAGTAACGAATAAAGCAATAGCATCCAACAGATGGTTAACCAGGATAATCAATTACTTCATTTTACAGTCTCATGACACTATTGTCTAAAATACATTTTACTTCACAGTTTTATCAACATGGCTCAGAACCTGGCCAAACTTACAACAGTGAATTACATATATCGTATTCACATCCTTCCAATATCAACAAACAAATGAGACTCAAGCTCAAATAAATCAAAACACTTCATACTTCCAGATTGATACACATTTTAGTGCTGTATCAATAAAACACTTCTATATAAATAAGCACACATAAAAGTGATGCTAATGGAGTCCATCCCCTATCTCCTCCCAAACAAAATCCGGTTTAGAGGTCCATCCCCTATCTTTCCCTAAACCGTGGAGTACATCCCCTATCTCCTCCCACACACAAAACAATATATGCAAATGCAATGCTCAATCATTACACATATTCTCTATCAATGCAATAGTCAAAATTTATGACTTAACCAATGTGATTAGTTTCAGTTAATCCTAATCCACATGCAATGTCTACAATTCAATAGACAAATGATACAAATTATCCAATTATGCCATTTAATCAATGAATTCCCCAATTCCATGAATTTAACCATCTTTTCCCAATTCTATGAATTACTTATACAAATCAATTCAATAATTCAACTAGGGTTTTTCCCAAAATTTACCAAAGTATTCCCAACATATTAAAATACCAAAACTTAGAACGTAACCTATAAATTGGAGTAGGAAATCCCTACCTCAGAGAAAACAACCCAAATGGTGAAGACAGAGATGAGTGCCCAAAGACCAAAATGCTCCAAATTGCCAAATGTTCAGATTAAATGAAAGCTCTTGACTCCCTCTATCTTTTTAATAAAGCAACTAGGGTTGAAACACTCTCTAAACAGATCAAACCTAAGAGAGAAGGTGAGTAGGGAGAGAGAGAGGTCGAACCTGGGGTTTGGAATCAAAAGAATATGAAAAAGACTAATCAAATCCCGCTGCTGTGTATTTAAACTGGACAAGCTCGCTCGAGCGAAGACTTGGTCGCTCGAGCGACCAGACACAGAGAATCTACGCTCGAGCCAAGGAAGCCTTGCTCGAGCCAACAACCCAAAAGCTCGCTCGAGTGAAAAAAAGCTCGATCGAGCGAAGAACTCAAACCCTCAGGTCTGAAACCAGACTCACGCTCGAGCGAAGGAACTATTGCTCGAGCGAAGAACAAACTAACTCGCTCGAGCGAAGAAAAGCTCGCTCGAGCCAAGAATGCAAAGCTACAGGTCCAACCCAGACGCAAACTCTCGCTCGAGCTACCAAACCCCGGCTCGAGCGAAGAACCAAAACAACATCTCGCTCGAGCGACAAACTCCTCGCTCGAGCGAATAACCAAAATTCTGGACAGCAACACTAGGTTTCTAAACCCAACCAACCTGAACAAACCTGCCCAACACATCCTATAATTCCAAAAGAGAAAATAAGGAACAACAACAACAACCATTATACAATGACAGAATCTACGGAACAATCCGGATACAATAATCAAATGGGAAAAGACCGGGATCGTTATAACCTCCCCCCCTTCAAAGAATTTCGTCCCCGAAATTAGGCACAAATTTGAAAACAGGTTTTTTCTCAATACCCAAAGATAGTATATAACAATAATAAACAACTTGACCCAATACTGGTCACTTCATCTCTTTATCAAGAGGTATCCCACAATATATATAAAACAACATATATTTCAACCTGCACCACTATTATGCATTATTCCTTTCAATGTTAACAATTTCCATATCATATTCAATTGCATGATATATATAACACATCCAACAATGTAATCAACATATACAATGTTACACTAATCTTCTATAATGAAACAAGTTTCAAGATACACCCATTTACCAAAACATACTCAATGTTTTACAACTTAAGACATATGTAAAGCTCTTAAGTTCAACAATATAACAGAATCTAGTTATAAGATTACAAATCAACAAACATGTCCGGATATTTCTCGCGGACTTCCAATTCACGTTCCCAAGTGGCTTCCTCCACTCCGTGGTGTTTCCACAAAACTTTGACCAAAGGGATGGTCTTGCCTCGCAAAACTTGATCCCGCTTATCCAAGACTCGAATCGGTCTCTCCTCATACGAGACATCCTCATCAACTACTAAATTGGCCCAATCCAACACATGTGATGGATCCGGCTCATACTTCCGAAGCATACTCACATGAAACACGTCATGTACTCCGGACAACTGCGGCGGCAAAGCTAAACGATAAGCAGCCTCGCCAATCCTCTCAAGGATCTCAAACGGACCAATGAACCGAGGGGACAACTTCCCACTCTTCCCAAACCTCATCAAACCCCGTCTAGGTGATATCTTCAGAAAGACATGATCACCCACCTCAAACACCAAAGGTCTCCTCCTACGGTCGGCATACGATTTCTGACGACTCTGTGCTGTAACGAGCCTCTTACGGATAAGCTCAACTTTCTCCGTCGTTTCCCTCACCAACTCTGGACCCAACAGAGGTGCATCACCCACCTCGGCCCAACACACAGGAGATCTACACGGTCGGCCATACAAGGCCTCAAATGGTGCCATACCGATACTAGACTGGAAACTGTTGTTGTAGGCAAACTCCACCAACGGCAAGTGCCTCTCCCACGACCCACTAAAGTCTAGAACACAACCCCGAAGCATATCCTCAAGTATCTGAATAGTACGCTCGGACTGTCCGTCAGTCTGAGGATGATAAGCCGTGCTAAAGGTCAACTTAGTGCCTAAGGCACTCTGCAAACTCTGCCACAACCTGGCAGTAAAACGAGGATCTCTATCTGAGACGATCGTCACTGGGACCCCGTGCAATCTCACTATGTCCCGAATATACAAGTCGGCAAGATGATCTACCGAATCTCTCACGCGCATAGAAATAAAGTGCGCCGACTTAGTCAACCGGTCTATAACCACCCAAATAGCATCACTACCCCGCTGAGTCCTCGGAAGACCTACAACGAAGTCCATAGTGACATGCTCCCACTTCCACTCGGCAATAGGCAAGGGTTGCAACAAACCCGCTGGCCTCTGATGCTCGGCCTTCACTTGCTGGCAAGTAAGGCACTTAGATACGAAAGCTGCCACATCTCTCTTCATACCCCGCCACCAAAACTGGCGACCCAAATCCCGATACATCTTAGTGCCTCCCGGATGCACCGCAAGGCGTGAATGATGGAACTCTCGGAGTACCTCCTCTCAGCAAGACTCCGGCACAAACAGACGGTCTCGGTATCTCACACTCAGGTCGGAATATACCGTCAAACCCTTCTCAACCTTCCCACCGGAAATCTTCTCACGGAGAGATTCTACCTCAAAGTCACCTCTCTGAGCCTCTAACACTCGAATCACAAGTGAAGGCTGTGCAATAACAGAAAACAAGGCCGCAGCCTCAACGGATTCGCCCAGAAGTAAATCAAACTCCCCAAGTGCACCCAACATCTCCCATTCTCGGATGGCAATACTAGCTATGTCACCAACAGGTTTCCTGCTAAGGGCATCGGCCACCACATTGGCCTTTCCCGGATGATAATGCAACTCAAAGTCATAATCCTCTATAAATTCCATCCACCTCCTCTGCCTCAAGTTCAAGTCTTTCTGTGTAAACAAATACTTCAGACTCTTATGATCCGAGAACACCTCGAACCTCTCACCATAAAGATAATGCCTCCAAATCTTCAAGGCAAATATCACAGCTGCTAACTCTAGATCATGCGTAGGGTAATTCTGCTCGTGAATTTTCAACTGACGTGAGCCATAGGCAACTACTTTCCCCTCTTGCATTAACACACAACCCAGACCCTCTCGTGAGGCGTCACAATAGACTGCATAACCCAACCCTCTCTCTGGAATAATCAATACTGGAGCGGTAGTCAGTCTAACTTTTAACTCCTGAAACGACTTTTCACAAGTCTCACTCCATACAAATTTGACTCCCTTCCGAGTCAGCCTAGTCAACGGTGATGCTAACCTGGAGAAATCTTTCACAAACCGACGGTAATACCCAGCTAATCCCAGAAAACTGCGGATCTCAAATACACTCTTAGGCTGTGCCCAATCCTGCACTGCCTCTACCTTGGATGTATCAACAGACACTCCTTCACCGGATACCACATGACCTAAGAATTTGACTTCTCTCAGCCAGAACTCACACTTCCCAAACTTGGCATACAGTCTATGGGCTCTAAGTAACTCAAGCACCACCCTCAAGTGTGCCTCGTGCTCCTCCTCAGAAGGCGAATAGATAAGGATGTCGTCCACAAAAACGACTACAAACCGATCCAAGAATTCCCGGAAAATCCGGTTCATCAAGTCCATAAAGACTGCCGGTGCATTGGTGAGTCCGAATGGCATCACCAGAAACTCATAATGGCCATACCGCGTACGGAATGCCGTCTTCGAAATATCCTCTTCCCTGACCCTCAACTGGTGGTAACCCGATCTCAAGTCTATCTTAGAGAAACAACGGGAACCCTTCAACTGGTCAAACAGGTCATCTATACGGGGCATAGGGTACTTATTCTTGACCGTAGCCCGATTCAACTTCCGGTAATCTATACAAAGTCTCAAAGCACCTCCTTTCTTTTTAACAAAGAGGGCCGGTGCTCCCCACGGCGAAACACTAGGACGAATAAAACCCTTGTCTAATAACTCCTGGAGCTGGATCTTCAACTCAACTAACTCGGCTGGGGCAAAACGATAAGGTGCCATAGAAATCGGTGCTGTGCCTGGCACTAGGTCAATGGAGAACTCAATCTCCCGATGCGGTGGCAAACCAACAAGATCCTCAGGAAAGACGTCCGAGTACTCACAAACCACCCTTGGCAACACAATCAGTGTCTCCTCATCCTCACTAATCGAAAGGTTAGCAAGTAAACTACTAAGCTCACTCCGTCCTCGTGGAACATACCCCGGTGGCAACACATCACCAACCCGGTCCCCCAGAAAATGAAAATACTCTCCGCTCAAGGTACAACAAGTGACCCTCTGGCGGTAGCAATCAATAACTGCCCGGTATGACGATAACCAGTCCATACCCAAAATAACATCGAAACCCCTCATAGGCATAACGACAAAGGAAAATGGGATTCTATGATAATCAACCTCTATATCACAACCCCTAACACCTTGTTTCAAAATCAATTCACCCCCAAGAGGTGACACTACACATATAGGAGATGCTAACTGTGCTAACTCCAATTCCAAAACAGATGCAAATGCAGCAGACACAAAGGAATGAGATGCACCCGTATCAATCAAAACATTAGCAACCGAGTTGCAAAACAAGAAGGTACCTCTCACAACTGATGGAGTCGGTACAAGATCCTGCGCGGTAACAGCGTACACGCGCCCAGACGACCTCTGATCAACCTGCTCACCCCTAGGAGCATAAGATTGCTGCACTGTCTGGGACGATGAAGCCCCCTGATTAGCCTTCGAGGCCTGACCCGACAGAGCTGGCTGCTGACCCTGAATCGGCCTCAAACCAGATGCACCAGGTGTGCCACCCAACTGTGGGCAATACCTCTTCATGTGCCCTGGCTGACCACACTGATAACACGAGAGTGGCTGACCTCTACCCTGACTCTGGCTCTGAGATCGAGCCGAAGATGATGCTGCTCTCTGCACTCCTCCCCTCTGAGGACAAACTGGAGACTTGTGGCCCAGCTGGCCACACTTGAAACAGGTAATGTCTCCCTGACTGCCTTTCCCCGAAATAGCACTCGGTACAGGAAAAGTCGATCTCGAAAAGCTACCCTGAGACTGCTAGGGACTAAAACCCTTCTGTCTCCTACCATCACTCTGACTATCCTGACTCCTCTTGGAGCCCTTCTGCCCTTCCTCCTCCTCCTGCATCATGATCTCCATATGGGCTGCAGCATCAACCATACGCCCATAATCCCGAATCATAGTTCCCCCAACTCTCAGCTTGAGGCCACGCCTCAACTTCTTCTCAAACTCAATACAACGGCGTTCCTCAGACGCCACCAACTCAGGTGCAAACCTGGACAAACTAGTAAATGCAGCCTCAAACTCGGCCACTGAAGAACTCGCCTGCTTAAGCTGACAAAACTGGTCTCGCAGCTTCTCCCTGACTGCCGGGGATAAAAACTTCTCCTGGAAAACATTCACAAAAGCCTCCCACGTACCTCCTATACGCCCCTTAGTAAACTTCCACCACTGACCCGCATCCCCCTTCAGCTGGAAAGATGCCAAGGTCACTTTCAACCCCTCGTCTTCGATGCCAAGCATCTCAAACGTCTTCGTTGTCTGTTCGAGCCATTCATCTGCCTTAAGTGGCTCTTTAGGATCACCCACAAATTTATCCGGATTAGACCGGAAGAATTCCCTCTTCAAAAAGGAAGGTCCTGCATCCGCAATAACAGCCTGAGCTTGATTCTCAGCTCTAAGAATGCCTACTGACTCCCTGAATGCCCCTGCTATCTCTCGGGCGAGAGCGCCCATCGCCTGCTGGCCTACTGGCTCGGCCACATTGGCTTGGCCAATTCCCTCTTGAACTGCCGGAATCTCTTCTGGCACAGGCAACTCCTGCCTACCCGGCCTACCACGCCTACCGCGTCCTCGTCCTCGTCCTGACATCCTAATAAAGGAAACAAAGACATTAGCACATTAATAAATGTGCCGAAGCTAAACACTCGCGTCCTAATACAATGGACAACAATAATTCATTCCACGTAAGCACATAATCACATAAGCACCTACGAATTTCATTCCCGGATAATGATAGTCCCAATGCGTTACTATAGTTCCAGTTGGAAGCAGCAGTGATCAAGTGCCTTTCCAACAAGACTACAAGAAACTCAAGGGTCCAATCAACATCCTAGAAACTACATTCCATACTCACATAATCACATAAACATGTTATCACGTAAGCATATAACATTACACTAAGTCTCTATCAAACGAGACGAACCCAATGTGATACTAATCACTTCCCACGTACCCAAAGTATTCAAACCCGGTACGCTTTGATACCAAGTTGTAACGCCCTCAAAATTAATCTATTATATATCATTGACATGCATTATTTAAAGAAGACATTTTATTAATTTATTCATCAGAGTATTACTAAATAATCAAATAAAATGCCCTACAGGCTTACATCTTTCCAAGCCAACACTTGGTTACAAAAATACGAGTTCTAACTCAATACAAGAAAAGCCCTAGGCTTGAGTTTTTACATGTACTAACAAATAAAAGCAAACAACAGAAAAATAGTCTTCGGAATCCAAGTCCTTCCAAGCTAAGTCCTTGGAGGTAGCTTATCCCCTGAACCTGAAAATGATGTTCCCATAAAGGGTGAGCCACAGCCCAGTAGAAATATACTAAACCACATATAAGTAACGAATAAAGCAATAGCATCCAACAGATGGTTAACCAGGATAATCAATTACTTCATTTTACAGTCTCATGACACTATTGTCTAAAATACATTTTACTTCACAGTTTTATCAACATGGCTCAGAACCTGGCCAAACTTACAACAGTGAATTACATATATCGTATTCACATCCTTCCAATATCAACAAACAAATGAGACTCAAGCTCAAATAAATCAAAACACTTCATACTTCCAGATTGATACACATTTTAGTGCTGTATCAATAAAACACTTCTATATAAATAAGCACACATAAAAGTGATGCTAATGGAGTCCATCCCCTATCTCCTCCCAAACAAAATCCGGTTTAGAGGTCCATCCCCTATCTTCCCCTAAACCGTGGAGTACATCCCCTATCTCCTCCCACACACAAAACAATATATGCAAATGCAATGCTCAATCATTACACATATTCTCTATCAATGCAATAGTCAAAATTTATGACTTAACCAATGTGATTAGTTTCAGTTAATCCTAATCCACATGCAATGTCTACAATTCAATAGACAAATGATACAAATTATCCAATTATGCCATTTAATCAATGAATTCCCCAATTCCATGAATTTAACCATCTTTTCCCAATTCCATGAATTTCTTCTACAAATCAATTCAATAATTCAACTAGGGTTTTTCCCAAAATTTACCAAAGTATTCCCAACATATTAAAATACCAAAACTTAGAACGTAACCTATAAATTGGAGTAGGAAATCCCTACCTCAGAGAAAACAACCCAAATGGTGAAGACAGAGATGAGTGTCCAAAGACCAAAATGCTCCAAATTGCCAAATGTTCAGATTAAATGAAAGCTCTTGACTCCCTCTATCTTTTTAATAAAGCAACTAGGGTTGAAACACTCTCTAAATAGATCAAACCTAAGAGAGAAGGTGAGTAGGGAGAGAGAGAGGTCGAACCTGGGGTTTGGAATCAAAAGAATATGAAAAAGACTGATCAAATCCCGCTGCTGTGTATTTAAACTGGACAGGCTCGCTCGAGCGAAGACTTGGTCGCTCGAGCGACCAGACACAGAGAATCTACGCTCGAGCCAAGGAAGCCTTGCTCGAGCCAACAACCCAAAAGCTCGCTCGAGCGAAAGAAAGCTCGATCGAGCGAAGAACTCAAACCATCAGGTCTGAAACCAGACTCACGCTCGAGCGAAGGAACTATTGCTCGAGCGAAGAACAAACTAACTCGCTCGAGCGAAGAAAAGCTCGCTCGAGCCAAGAATGCAAAGCTACAGGTCCAACCCAGACGCAAACTCTCGCTCGAGCTACCAAACCCCGGCTCGAGCGAAGAACCAAAACAACATCTCGCTCGAGCGACAAACTCCTCGCTCGAGCGAATAACCAAAATTCTGGACAGCAACACTAGGTTTCTAAACCCAACCAACCTGAACAAACCTGCCCAACACATCCTATAATTCCAAAAGAGAAAATAAGGAACAACAACAACAACCATTATACAATGACAGAATCTACGGAACAGTCCGGATACAATAATCAAATGGGAAAAGACCGGGGTCGTTATAACCTCCCCCCCTTCAAAGAATTTCGTCCCCGAAATTAGGCACAAATTTGAAAACAGGTTTTTTCTCAATACCCAAAGATAGTATATAACAATAATAAACAACTTGACCCAATACTGGTCACTTCATCTCTTTATCAAGAGGTATCCCACAATATATATAAAACAACATATATTTCAACCTGCACCACTATTATGCATTATTCCTTTCAATGTTAACAATTTCCATATCATATTCAATTGCATGATATATATAACACATCCAACAATGTAATCAACATATACAATGTTACACTAATCTTCTATAATGAAACAAGTTTCAAGATACACCCATTTACCAAAACATACTCAATGTTTTACAACTTAAGACATATGTAAAGCTCTTAAGTTCAACAATATAACAGAATCTAGTTATAAGATTACAAATCAACAAACATGTCCGGATATTTCTCGCGGACTTCCAATTCACGTTCCCAAGTGGCTTCCTCCACTCCGTGGTGTTTCCACAAAACTTTGACCAAAGGGATGGTCTTGCCTCGCAAAACTTGATCCCGCTTATCCAAGACTCGAATCGGTCTCTCCTCATACGAGACATCCTCATCAACTACTAAATTGGCCCAATCCAACACATGTGATGGATCCGGCTCATACTTCCGAAGCATACTCACATGAAACACGTCATGTACTCCGGACAACTGCGGCGGCAAAGCTAAACGATAAGCAGCCTCGCCAATCCTCTCAAGGATCTCAAACGGACCAATGAACCGAGGGGACAACTTCCCACTCTTCCCAAACCTCATCAAACCCCGTCTAGGTGATATCTTCAGAAAGACATGATCACCCACCTCAAACACCAAAGGTCTCCTCCTACGGTCGGCATACGATTTCTGACGACTCTGTGCTGTAACGAGCCTCTTACGGATAAGCTCAACTTTCTCCGTCGTTTCCCTCACCAACTCTGGACCCAACAGAGGTGCATCACCCACCTCGGCCCAACACACAGGAGATCTACACGGTCGGCCATACAAGGCCTCAAATGGTGCCATACCGATACTAGACTGGAAACTGTTGTTGTAGGCAAACTCCACCAACGGCAAGTGCCTCTCCCACGACCCACTAAAGTCTAGAACACAACCCCGAAGCATATCCTCAAGTATCTGAATAGTACGCTCGGACTGTCCGTCAGTCTGAGGATGATAAGCCGTGCTAAAGGTCAACTTAGTGCCTAAGGCACTCTGCAAACTCTGCCACAACCTGGCAGTAAAACGAGGATCTCTATCTGAGACGATCGTCACTGGGACCCCGTGCAATCTCACTATGTCCCGAATATACAAGTCGGCAAGATGATCTACCGAATCTCTCACGCGCATAGAAATAAAGTGCGCCGACTTAGTCAACCGGTCTATAACCACCCAAATAGCATCACTACCCCGCTGAGTCCTCGGAAGACCTACAACGAAGTCCATAGTGACATGCTCCCACTTCCACTCGGCAATAGGCAAGGGTTGCAACAAACCCGCTGGCCTCTGATGCTCGGCCTTCACTTGCTGGCAAGTAAGGCACTTAGATACGAAAGCTGCCACATCTCTCTTCATACCCCGCCACCAAAACTGGCGACCCAAATCCCGATACATCTTAGTGCCTCCCGGATGCACCGCAAGGCGTGAATGATGGAACTCTCGGAGTACCTCCTCTCGGCAAGACTCCGGCACAAACAGACGGTCTCGGTATCTCACACTCAGGTCGGAATATACCGTCAAACCCTTCTCAACCTTCCCACCGGAAATCTTCTCACGGAGAGATTCTACCTCAAAGTCACCTCTCTGAGCCTCTAACACTCGAATCACAAGTGAAGGCTGTGCAATAACAGAAAACAAGGCCGCAGCCTCAACGGATTCGCCCAGAAGTAAATCAAACTCCCCAAGTGCACCCAACATCTCCCATTCTCGGATGGCAATACTAGCTATGTCACCAACAGGTTTCCTGCTAAGGGCATCGGCCACCACATTGGCCTTTCCCGGATGATAATGCAACTCAAAGTCATAATCCTCTATAAATTCCATCCACCTCCTCTGCCTCAAGTTCAAGTCTTTCTGTGTAAACAAATACTTCAGACTCTTATGATCCGAGAACACCTCGAACCTCTCACCATAAAGATAATGCCTCCAAATCTTCAAGGCAAATATCACAACTGCTAACTCTAGATCATGCGTAGGGTAATTCTGCTCGTGAATTTTCAACTGACGTGAGCCATAGGCAACTACTTTCCCCTCTTGCATTAACACACAACCCAGACCCTCTCGTGAGGCGTCACAATAGACTGCATAACCCAACCCTCTCTCTGGAATAATCAATACTGGAGCGGTAGTCAGTCTAACTTTTAACTCCTGAAACGACTTTTCACAAGTCTCACTCCATACAAATTTGACTCCCTTCCGAGTCAGCCTAGTCAACGGTGATGCTAACCTGGAGAAATCTTTCACAAACCGACGGTAATACCCAGCTAATCCCAGAAAACTGCGGATCTCAAATACACTCTTAGGCTGTGCCCAATCCTGCACTGCCTCTACCTTGGATGTATCAACAGACACTCCTTCACCGGATACCACATGACCTAAGAATTTGACTTCTCTCAGCCAGAACTCACACTTCCCAAACTTGGCATACAGTCTATGGGCTCTAAGTAACTCAAGCACCACCCTCAAGTGTGCCTCGTGCTCCTCCTCAGAAGGCGAATAGATAAGGATGTCGTCCACAAAAACGACTACAAACCGATCCAAGAATTCCCGGAAAATCCGGTTCATCAAGTCCATAAAGACTGCCGGTGCATTGGTGAGTCCGAATGGCATCACCAGAAACTCATAATGGCCATACCGCGTACGGAATGCCGTCTTCGAAATATCCTCTTCCCTGACCCTCAACTGGTGGTAACCCGATCTCAAGTCTATCTTAGAGAAACAACGGGAACCCTTCAACTGGTCAAACAGGTCATCTATACGGGGCATAGGGTACTTATTCTTGACCGTAGCCCGATTCAACTTCCGGTAATCTATACAAAGTCTCAAAGCACCTCCTTTCTTTTTAACAAAGAGGGCCGGTGCTCCCCACGGCGAAACACTAGGACGAATAAAACCCTTGTCTAATAACTCCTGGAGCTGGATCTTCAACTCAACTAACTCGGCTGGGGCAAAACGATAAGGTGCCATAGAAATCGGTGCTGTGCCTGGCACTAGGTCAATGGAGAACTCAATCTCCCGATGCGGTGGCAAACCAACAAGATCCTCAGGAAAGACGTCCGAGTACTCACAAACCACCCTTGGCAACACAATCAGTGTCTCCTCATCCTCACTAATCGAAAGGTTAGCAAGTAAACTACTAAGCTCACTCCGTCCTCGTGGAACATACCCCGGTGGCAACACATCACCAACCCGGTCCCCCAGAAAATGAAAATACTCTCCGCTCAAGGTACAACAAGTGACCCTCTGGCGGTAGCAATCAATAACTGCCCGGTATGACGATAACCAGTCCATACCCAAAATAACATCGAAACCCCTCATAGGCATAACGACAAAGGAAAATGGGATTCTATGATAATCAACCTCTATATCACAACCCCTAACACCTTGTTTCAAAATCAATTCACCCCCAAGAGGTGACACTACACATATAGGAGATGCTAACTGTGCTAACTCCAATTCCAAAACAGATGCAAATGCAGCAGACACAAAGGAATGAGATGCACCCGTATCAATCAAAACATTAGCAACCGAGTTGCAAAACAAGAAGGTACCTCTCACAACTGATGGAGTCGGTACAAGATCCTGCGCGGTAACAGCGTACACGCGCCCAGACGACCTCTGATCAACCTGCTCACCCCTAGGAGCATAAGATTGCTGCACTGTCTGGGACGATGAAGCCCCCTGATTAGCCTTCGAGGCCTGACCCGACAGAGCTGGCTGCTGACCCTGAATCGGCCTCAAACCAGATGCACCAGGTGTGCCACCCAACTGTGGGCAATACCTCTTCATGTGCCCTGGCTGACCACACTGATAACACGAGAGTGGCTGACCTCTACCCTGACTCTGGCTCTGAGATCGAGCCGAAGATGATGCTGCTCTCTGCACTCCTCCCCTCTGAGGACAAACTGGAGACTTGTGGCCCAGCTGGCCACACTTGAAACAGGTAATGTCTCCCTGACTGCCTTTCCCCGAAATAGCACTCGGTACAGGAAAAGTCGATCTCGAAAAGCTACCCTGAGACTGCTAGGGACTAAAACCCTTCTGTCTCCTACCATCACTCTGACTATCCTGACTCCTCTTGGAGCCCTTCTGCCCTTCCTCCTCCTCCTGCATCATGATCTCCATATGGGCTGCAGCATCAACCATACGCCCATAATCCCGAATCATAGTTCCCCCAACTCTCAGCTTGAGGCCACGCCTCAACTTCTTCTCAAACTCAATACAACGGCGTTCCTCAGACGCCACCAACTCAGGTGCAAACCTGGACAAACTAGTAAATGCAGCCTCAAACTCGGCCACTGAAGAACTCGCCTGCTTAAGCTGACAAAACTGGTCTCGCAGCTTCTCCCTGACTGCCGGGGATAAAAACTTCTCCTGGAAAGCATTCACAAAAGCCTCCCACGTACCTCCTATACGCCCCTTAGTAAACTTCCACCACTGACCCGCATCCCCCTTCAGCTGGAAAGATGCCAAGGTCACTTTCAACCCCTCGTCTTCGATGCCAAGCATCTCAAACGTCTTCGTTGTCTGTTCGAGCCATTCATCTGCCTTAAGTGGCTCTTTAGGATCACCCACAAATTTATCCGGATTAGACCGGAAGAACTCCCTCTTCAAAAAGGAAGGTCCTGCATCCGCAATAACAGCCTGAGCTTGATTCTCAGCTCTAAGAATGCCTACTGACTCCCTGAATGCCCCTGCTATCTCTCGGGCGAGAGCGCCCATCGCCTGCTGGCCTACTGGCTCGGCCACATTGGCTTGGCCAATTCCCTCTTGAACTGCCGGAATCTCTTCTGGCACAGGCAACTCCTGCCTACCCGGCCTACCACGCCTACCGCGTCCTCGTCCTCGTCCTGACATCCTAATAAAGGAAACAAAGACATTAGCACATTAATAAATGTGCCGAAGCTAAACACTCGCGTCCTAATACAATGGACAACAATAATTCATTCCACGTAAGCACATAATCACATAAGCACCTACGAATTTCATTCCCGGATAATGATAGTCCCAATGCGTTACTATAGTTCCAGTTGGAAGCAGCAGTGATCAAGTGCCTTTCCAACAAGACTACAAGAAACTCAAGGGTCCAATCAACATCCTAGAAACTACATTCCATACTCACATAATCACATAAACATGTTATCACGTAAGCATATAACATTACACTAAGTCTCTATCAAACGAGACGAACCCAATGTGATACTAATCACTTCCCACGTACCCAAAGTATTCAAACCCGGTACGCTTTGATACCAAGTTGTAACGCCCTCAAAATTAATCTATTATATATCATTGACATGCATTATTTAAAGAAGACATTTTATTAATTTATTCATCAGAGTATTACTAAATAATCAAATAAAATGCCCTACAGGCTTACATCTTTCCAAGCCAACACTTGGTTACAAAAATACGAGTTCTAACTCAATACAAGAAAAGCCCTAGGCTTGAGTTTTTACATGTACTAACAAATAAAAGCAAATAACAGAAAAATAGTCTTCGGAATCCAAGTCCTTCCAAGCTAAGTCCTTGGAGGTAGCTTATCCCCTGAACCTGAAAATGATGTTCCCATAAAGGGTGAGCCACAGCCCAGTAGAAATATACTAAACCACATATAAGTAACGAATAAAGCAATAGCATCCAACAGATGGTTAACCAGGATAATCAATTACTTCATTTTACAGTCTCATGACACTATTGTCTAAAATACATTTTACTTCACAGTTTTATCAACATGGCTCAGAACCTGGCCAAACTTACAACAGTGAATTACATATATCGTATTCACATCCTTCCAATATCAACAAACAAATGAGACTCAAGCTCAAATAAATCAAAACACTTCATACTTCCAGATTGATACACATTTTAGTGCTGTATCAATAAAACACTTCTATATAAATAAGCACACATAAAAGTGATGCTAATGGAGTCCATCCCCTATCTCCTCCCAAACAAAATCCGGTTTAGAGGTCCATCCCCTATCTTCCCCTAAACCGTGGAGTACATCCCCTATCTCCTCCCACACACAAAACAATATATGCAAATGCAATGCTCAATCATTACACATATTCTCTATCAATGCAATAGTCAAAATTTATGACTTAACCAATGTGATTAGTTTCAGTTAATCCTAATCCACATGCAATGTCTACAATTCAATAGACAAATGATACAAATTATCCAATTATGCCATTTAATCAATGAATTCCCCAATTCCATGAATTTAACCATCTTTTCCCAATTCCATGAATTTCTTCTACAAATCAATTCAATAATTCAACTAGGGTTTTCCCCAAAATTTACCAAAGTATTCCCAACATATTAAAATACCAAAACTTAGAACGTAACCTATAAATTGGAGTAGGAAATCCCTACCTCAGAGAAAACAACCCAAATGGTGAAGACAGAGATGAGTGTCCAAAGACCAAAATGCTCCAAATTGCCAAATGTTCAGATTAAATGAAAGCTCTTGACTCCCTCTATCTTTTTAATAAAGCAACTAGGGTTGAAACACTCTCTAAACAGATCAAACCTAAGAGAGAAGGTGAGTAGGGAGAGAGAGAGGTCGAACCTGGGGTTTGGAATCAAAAGAATATGAAAAAGACTGATCAAATCCCGCTGCTGTGTATTTAAACTGGACAGGCTCGCTCGAGCGAAGACTTGGTCGCTCGAGCGACCAGACACAGAGAATCTACGCTCGAGCCAAGGAAGCCTTGCTCGAGCCAACAACCCAAAAGCTCGCTCGAGCGAAAGAAAGCTCGATCGAGCGAAGAACTCAAACCATCAGGTCTGAAACCAGACTCACGCTCGAGCGAAGGAACTATTGCTCGAGCGAAGAACAAACTAACTCGCTCGAGCGAAGAAAAGCTCGCTCGAGCCAAGAATGCAAAGCTACAGGTCCAACCCAGACGCAAACTCTCGCTCGAGCTACCAAACCCCGGCTCGAGCGAAGAACCAAAACAACATCTCGCTCGAGCGACAAACTCCTCGCTCGAGCGAATAACCAAAATTCTGGACAGCAACACTAGGTTTCTAAACCCAACCAACCTGAACAAACCTGCCCAACACATCCTATAATTCCAAAAGAGAAAATAAGGAACAACAACAACAACCATTATACAATGACAGAATCTACGGAACAGTCCGGATACAATAATCAAATGGGAAAAGACCGGGGTCGTTATAACCAAAGCCAGAGACCTTTCGGATTAATTCACTTTGATATGGGCGTTAACCTCGACACGAGTCTCATTCCACTGTCTATGGATGGGAAACGACCATTTCCCCCAACCGCCTTCCGTTCTGACAAATAAACTCGCGTCACACACATAATTGCAAGCTCCCATATATACTAACAACAATCATACTATGCCAACATTACAACCAGAAAACAACGCCAATACCATCACAACACATACGCACAAACCAACGCAGAACACAACACGATTGTGAGGACGTATCGAAATTACACATCACACCCACCCAACCCAAACATCCACTAATACAAAACCAAGTAATAGCCCAAAACAAATTGCAACACCCCCACCCCCCAACTATGTCAGAATACCATTCACTTAAACACCACACACCGCTACCATTGTAGTAACGTAAATTTGCCAAAACCACCTCAGACGAACCATTACAGATACAGGACAACTTACAACAACAACAAAAATAGAGCAACAATCTCCCCGCCATCCAATTAAGGCTGGAGACCAACCACCCAATCACACTATACCATTCACATTACAATTAAACACACCAACCACAACACATTATGGTCTAAAAAGCAACCGAGTTCAAACCCACAAATTTCAAACAACATTAACACACAAACACCTATAACAAGCATGCACTTCACAAAACCCATCCTCCCATTGACGCCGACTAACAACGCCACACAAATTTTATAATAACGTGATGTTAATGAGATATCACACACATCAAACTACTCTCAAACATCAACCGGAACAACACAAACGACATCAGTGGCTTATACAGACAAATGAACAACGTATCAAACGCCATTTGTAACTAACATAATCACCGCCGTCAACAATTGGAGGTTGTTCGATCAGTATACGAAAACACAATAGTGGCACAACCTCTCCAACCTACCGACGTAAACGTATTTCCAGGAAAGGCGTTGCGTATTTTTAGGGTTTGGAACGAAGAGGAATTGGTAATTTAGGATACCACTCCACAGTGATACAACGTTGCCTGTAGCGATCCCGATTTTGACCTGTCTCTTGTGGTGTTCCAGGCTCGGGTTGGTATGGTTTTGAACGGTGTTACGTATCTTAGTTTCCCTTGTATTCCCCTTATTTTTTTGGTTATCAGGTTATAGTTGTGTATTTGGAACAGGTTATGTCTCCAAACCTTTAGATGCGAATCCAACCTGAATTGTGCCTTGCAAAGTTGTATTGGAAGTTAATTCCTTCATGTTTTTCCACTTCACTGAGTATGTCGAGGGTCGAGTCACCCTATACAGCTTACGGGGGTTGAGTCACCATATACAGCTTACCCGGTCAGCTCGTTGTAGCAAAAATACAAAATGCATTCGAAATTGCTTGTCTACTTGAGCGGCCGTTTATGCGCTCGAGCGGAGAATGTTTGGTTCCAGAAGTTTGACATGTTTACAAAAAGTACTGGGAAAGTGTATTCGACGCTCGAGCGGGGCTTTCCACGCTCGAGCGAACCATGTTATATCAGTTCGTGAATCTGATAATTCAAATCACTTTTGTATATCTCTCTCTAAAAACATTTCCTCTCCCTTCTCTCTACATTTCTCTATACAAACTATATCAAAAACCTTGATTTCGCAAGATCCATTTGAGTTTTGCCATTCCTTCTTCATCAAAGTGGGTTATCATCTCGAGAGTTTCGTTGTATGCGGTGAAGATCGAGTTTCGACACCGTTGATTTTGTGGGTTTCATCTCATTTCTTCTTCAAAACTTGAGATAGGGATTTTCTTAGAGTTATATATATATTTTTGCAAGATCTATATGACTTTTGAAATCATCTTTCGATTGCTTTGAAAGTTGATTGTTGATTCAAGAAGTTGAGCGATTTTGAAATTGGGTTTGTCTCTTGTTCTTTTAAAATGATCTTATGGGTTTTGATCTTTATTGATTAAAGAAAAGATGATTTTGAAAAGTTTTCTTTCAAAAGATTTGAGTTGTATAGTTTTGGTGAGATTTATTTTGTGTGTCAAAATAAAAGGATGTTTGGAAAATTTCTTATTTATATTTATATAAATGATGAATTTTAGGGAATATGACAATTGTTGTTCGTTTTGGAAATTATTGTTTAAAACGTTGAAATAGTCTTGGAATGACTAATTGTTGAGGATACTTGAGAAGAGGAAATTGTGTTATTCCTTGGATGCTGAATTGGAATAAAAGTATTTATATTCATCTTGTGTTATTGGCATATCAATTCATTTGATTACATTAAATTTTGAAAGCTAATTTCAAAACTTGCATTGAGAAAAGAATGTTGAGAAACAAGTTTCCATGAATTGGTTTTGGAGTAAATATGGTGGTAAGTCTTAACAGGTGGTGTAGATAAAATTGAATAGGTGTCGAGCCTTTCAGTTAATATTGGTAAAAATGACATATTATAGGTGTCAAGCCTTCCAGTCAATGTTGGTAAAAATGACAAATTGGTTGTACTTGTATAGTTTACTTGTAGACACCAACTTAGGGATTACCAGAGTCGTATTTACCGCCCTTGAAATAAATTATTAAGTTTTGAACAATTGAAATTGCATGACATCATTGAGCATGATGGTTTTCAAAAGATGAAAATGTGATTTATCTTCAAAATTGGCATAGCATAGCATGTGCATTTCATCTCTTGAGACTTGTATAAAATATATATACTTTGTTAAGGATTTCCTACTAGGCTTTATGCTCATCCTATGAGATTTTTGTGCAGAAAAAGATGTGGTGATGCCGCTTAACTAAAGGCGAGGAAATGTGTGTTGAGAGTATGAGACTCTCATTTTGCTGTAACTCTGTGTGTAAACCAAGGGATGTATGTGTGTGGGTTTGAATAACCGTTTTGTGCAACCAGGCTCAAGCCTTGGAAACTTGTAAACCCTTGGGGGTATTTATTTATTTATTTACTTGTTGTTGGATTAATGTATTGTTGCATGAAGAACTATTGTATTATGTAATGTAAGTTTGGAGATTTATATTCGGTTTTCCTTGAAAGAGTCATGATTGTTGTATTGTCATTTGGGCTAGAAATTTGGGGCGTTACAACTTGGTATCAGAGCTACCGGGTTTGAATACTTGGAGCTCGTGGGAAGTGGTTGTTTAACCACAATGGGTTCATTTAGTATGATTAGGAAGTGTTATGCATTTTGTGACTATGTGATAACATGCTTATGTGACTAAATGGGTATGGGATTGGACTTTTGAGATGTTATTTGAGGGTACTTGATCAATACTCATTCTCCTAAGAATTCTTGGTTTTTTGTGGGACGAATCTCATCATAAGAGTATAATCCGTATGTGTTTACGTGACTAAATTCTTATGTGGGGTGACATTTAATTGTTATATGGTAGAGGAATATATAGAATTATTGTGATCAAACGTGTAAGGCAAGTTGCTGGCACGTGTGGGTTAGTGTGCTAAATTAATTATATTGTCATTTATAGGATGTCAGGAAGAGGTCAAACCCATGGTAGTAGAGGTGGGAGGCGTGGTAGGGCTCGCCGAGGTGTGCATGAGGTACCAGTCCATGAGGTTCCAGTGCAAGAGGAAGAGTCCGGCCAAGCTAATGTGGGCGAACAAGTGGAGCAGGCGGAAATCCCGAGACAAGCAGGTCAAACCGCAATGGGTGGCCCTAGCTCGAGAAATGGCAGGGGCTTTAAGAGAGTCTATGAACTTGTTGAGGGTGGAGAATCAAGCCCGAGAGAACACCGCAGAGTCAAGGACGAGTTTCCTTACTAGAGAGTTCTTGCGGGCCAAACTGGATGAGTTCCATGGTGGCCCCGAGCCCAAGAAAACAGATGAGTGGCTAAGTACATTTGAGATGAGTGGCCCCGAGCCCAAGAAGACATTTGAGATGCTTCACATCGAAGATAATGAACTAAGAGTGACTTTAGCGAGTTACTACCTTAAGGGAGACGCGGGTCAATGGTGGAAATATGCCAAGGGTAGAGTGGAGCCGGCATGGGAAGCCTTTGTGGTTGCTTTCCAAGATAAGTACATACCTCCCACTGCTAGGGAGAGATTGAGGCAAGAGTTTAAAAACCTCAAACAACTTGACATGCTCGTGGCAGAGTTTGAGGTGGTCTTCTCTAGTTTGTCCAGATTTGCACTAGAGTTGGTGGCAACGGAAGAGCGTCGTTGGATCGAATTTGAAAAAAAATTGAAAACAAAAATTATGTTCAAGCTTATGAGAAATATGATTCGGGAATATGACCGTCTTGTGGAGATGGTAACACACGTAGAAATTTCTATACAAGCCGAGGATGAGAGGCTTCGAAGTTCGAGGTCTATGGGCCAGGAATCTCAAGGAGACTATAAGCAGAACAAGAAGAACATGAACACCTATCCATCCTAGTCCCAACCACAGCAGTCTAGATCCACTTTTCCTTTGCCTAGTGCGGGTCTGGGAAAAAGTGCATCGAGTAGTTTCTCGTGTTTCAAGTGTGGCCAACCGGGTCACAAAGCCTTCTTATGCCCACAGAAGGGAGGAGGGCAGTTAATATTACTACCACCTAACTGATCTCAAAGTCGTCTCAGTCTCAGAATAAAGGTCAAGGGTTTAATTGTTATCAGTGTGGTCAGCTAGGGCATATGAAGAGAACTTGCCCATAGTTGGGAAGCGCATCTGGCGCATCAGGGTCGAGGCAAACTCAGAGACA
Source organism: Camellia sinensis (assembly GCF_055761805.1). Lineage (NCBI taxonomy): Eukaryota > Viridiplantae > Streptophyta > Magnoliopsida > Ericales > Theaceae > Camellia > Camellia sinensis. Next base: position 91,125,840 of record NC_138975.1, read on the forward strand.
CCAGTAGGCTCAATCAGTCCAAGCTTCGCGAGTTAATTAGGGAGCCGCTTCAACTCAGTCAATACAATAGGCCTATGCTTTGAGAGGGGAGCAAGTTAATCAGGGGCCACAGAGGCGCATGTATACTGTTACCGTGCCAGAGCAGTTGCCAGAATCCTTAGTTGTGAGAGGTATTTTTGTTGTGTGTAATTCTTTGGCTAATGTATTGATAGACATGGGTGCGTCTCATTCATTTATATCTACTACATTTGTTTCTGCATTGGGGTTAGAGGTAGCACGGTTAGTGCCTCCACTCAGAGTAGAGTCACCTATTGGGGGTACAGTTGATTTAGGCCGTGGTTGTCGTGATTGTGAAATAGAAGTTGCCGGGTGTCGACTTCCGTTGGATTTTATATTGCTAGATATGTTGAGTTTTGATGTCATTTTAGGCATGGACTGGTTGTGTTCTTATTAAGCTATGATTGATTGCTACCGTCAGAGAGTTACGGTATGCACTTCGGGTGGTAATCGTTTCTATTTTCTAGGGAACCGAGTTGATAGAGCCTTGTCGCCAATTGTCGACTCTCGTAGTAGGAGCAAGCTTAGTGGCCTGCTTGCAACTCTCTTGGATAGTGAGAGTGACAGGGCTTTTGTTGAGTTACCAAGGGTAGTTTGTGAATACCCAGATGTCTTTCTAGAAGATCTTACTAGTTTACCACCTCACCGGGAGATCGAGTTCTCCATTGAATTAGTGCCTGGCACAGCACCGATTTCGATGCCACCGTATAGATTTGCACCCACTGAATTGCATAAGTTGAAGATTCAACTCCAAGAACTTTTAGACAAGGGATTCATTCGCCCTAGCATATCGCCTTGGAGAGCGCTGGCTCTCTTTGCGAAGAAGAAAGATGGGTTATTGCGGTTGTGTATTGATTACCGCAAGTTGAATAGAGTTACAGTTAAGAACAAGTATCTTGTACCCAGAATAGATGATTTGTTTGACCAACTTAGAGGGTCTCGTTGCTTCTCAAAAATAGATTTGAGGTCAGGGTACCATCAGTTGAGAGTTCGGGAGGAGGACATTCAGAAGACAGCCTTTCGTACTCGTTATGGCCACTATGAATTCCTTGTAATGCCTTTTGGGTTGACCAATGCACCGGCTTCCTTTATGGATTTGATGAACAGAATTTTTCAGGAATACTTGGACCGTTTTGTGGTCGTCTTTGTAGACGACATCTTGATTTATTCAACCTCTGAAGAGGAACACGAGACTCACTTGCGGGTAGTGCTGGGTTTACTTAGTGAGCACCAATTGTATGCCAAATTTGAAAAATGCGATATTTGGTTAACAGAGGTGAAGTTTTTGGGACATGTAGTGTTTAGAGAGGGAGTGACTGTGGACTCCTCCAAGATAGATGCCGTACAGGATTGGGAACAACCCAAGAATGTTTTTGAAATCCAGAGTTTCTTGGGATTAGCGGGGTATTATCGACGTTTTGTAAGGGACTTCTCTAGACTAGCTGCACCTTTGACTAGGTTGACTAGAAAGGGTATCAAATTTGTGTGGAGTGAGGCGTGTGACACTACAAGAAGTTGGGTCTTGAATGACGAAATTTTTTTGTCTCGAAAGAGCTAATTTCGTCACTATAGATATTTGTGAGGAAATATTTTCGTCACCAGTTTCGTCATTGAATGTTTGTCACCAAAAACCACCGTGACGAAAAATAATTTCGTCACCAATGAAATTACTTCAGTGACGAAATTTTTTGTCACCAATAAAATAAGATTTTGTCGCCAAAAATTCTCTTTTTCGCCACCGAATAATTATTCAGTACCATATTTATAATTTTAGTTAACGAATAAATTTGTCACAAATGTTGATTATTGATGAGGAAATAATTTCCTCACAGTAAGATGTAAAGGTGACGAAATTTTTCATCTCAAAAAGTCATACAGGGGTGACGAAATATATTTCGTGGCAAAAAGATGTATACATGACAAAATTTTTAGTCACCAAACAACAAAATCAACAAAACTTTTCATATATAGCTGTGATAAATTTCATCACAAAGCTTATTGTTCCATATTTTATAATTCAATTTAAATTATTATTTCACAAATATCCTGCTCATATCTCAATAGCCTTCAAATATACTAACAAATCCACTAGCTATTATACACCACTCTACAAAACAATTCAGTAACCAATTTATATTATAAATCAAAATAAATCCATCATACAAATTTAATAATAATTCATCATACAAATTTTTAGCCTCCAAAGTCCATTTCTCCATGTAGATAAGCCAAACCACGAGCTGCATCTTGAGCAATTTTTAATCTTGCCATCCATGGCAGAGAAGACGCTACCCGAGCCAACAGATGGTCCTCTAAGCTTTTGTTATGCATAAGCTCATACACCAAAAGCTGTTGAATCCCTCTTTCATAATCTTTTGCACAATATCCCACTAACTGTACAAGATTTTGGTGCTTGACTACACCCAACAAGTTCATTTCATTGATCCATCCCTTGTGCCCCTGAAAACTAGAACAAAAAATAACACCCATCAGATAACCTTTAAATTTATAGAGGAGATGCTCTCAAAGATCAAACATACAATATAGCACTTTATCAATCCACAGATAGGAAATGAGATCAGTCCCATAAGCAGAGGAACCCATTCTCTGAATCCACTTCCTGCCGGTGACATAAATGGGTCATTGTAATTATCGATTTGATAACTCTGTAACTAAGAAATAACAAAAGCCTTGAAAGCTATGAAAGATTCAATCACTGCCAACAAAACGAAATGGCAGCAATTGCCATGGGCAGGTGCACATTTTTTTATTTTTATTTTTTTAAATGAGAAGAATCAGAGTATATTTAGATTAGGCATAAAAAGCATCAATGTCGTAAAACCAAGATAACAAAAAACCCTCATCTGGATGATAGTGCAGACACTAATTCGAAGAAGCTAAAAACTCGATGGCACATTTGGAACTGAACAACTATTTGGTCACAAGCATATAGTGATCATTTAATGGGCATTGATAATTAACAGAGATACATCCAAGATGGATCGTGTCTTATCAACTAACATATCATAAAACGCCAGAATTATGTATCCACAAAACAATTTCATTTCCATGAAACATCCAAATATGCAAATGTCCCATGCTGAAAAATGTGATATGGAGAAAGAAATGCAGCAACACCCAAAAAGGAAAAAGAAAGCATGGTCTCATTCAGACTTTCAAACAAATGGCGCAATTTTATGGGACTGATCTCATTTCCTGGCTCAAATCCATTCAAGTTCGTAACTAAATTGACATACTTAAAAGCTTAATTTCCTAAGACTAAGTTTGAATCATGATCTTCAATTTTCTAATGCATGACAAACATAGAATTACTAAGTCTTTCACGCTAATCCATCACGCTGCATCATGCACGGCGATGGATCCATAAGGTTGGCTTGGAACTGCAAAAGACAGCAGCAACTGAGTAATCAAAGACAAGCATATCTAGATTCTAACCAATTATTTAACAAGTTCAATTTACTATGATGTGACTAACATTTTTGAAATTTTGGGAAGCAAAGCTCTTATTTGATTAGATTTTTCTGTATTCCTTTTTTCTGCATTGATGCAAGTTAGGATGCAACAGAGCATAGAGTATTCAGAGCATAGAGTATATTGAACAGAACCTGGAAGCTTTATGGACTGAATTTCTATGGTGATTTCCTCATCTGCTTTTGTTTTGCTTTGCTGCTGGTTGGAAGTCATCTGAAAGCTCTGGTTTTGCTCTACTCCTGGAAATTGGTAACATCTGAAAGGGTGATTCAGCTTTGTGGTTGTGCTGCTGTCAATCCAGTTTGTTTGTTTTTGTGTTGGTTGGGTGCTTCTTTTTTTTCAGTTGTTTTGTCTTTGTTTTGTGTTGGTCTCTCACCAACTAGGAGGTTGGAGCTCATTATAGCTCCAAGCTCCTCTTTATTGATGTTTTTCTATCATATGTTTGTATATGGGATTCATCAATAAAGTGTTTTTTTGCCGATCAAAAAAAAAATATTGAAATCTACACAGATGGGATCTACATTATTATGCAGAACAATATGGAAATTTACAATTACCAAAAAATAAAAAAGTTCGAAAGCTTTTAAGTCGCAAAAACTCCAGAAATGTTCAAATGGGTACAAAGGTTTGCTGCATTTTCTCTGCTTCTTGTACTCATGCAAGTTGGAGCACAGTGGACTGAGGTCTGCCCAGATGGGATTATGCAACACGTAGAACCAAAGTACTTAATAAATAAAATCAACATTAATAATTTGGAAATTCACCAAAGTACTTAAATATTGATTGAACTGAGCATATGTTCACTGTATATGAAGGTCAAAAGATTAGAATCGTCATGTGACATGCACTGATGGGAAATTGTTAAATAATTGGTATGAAAGCTAGAAGAGAGATCTGACGCAAACATAGCAAGCTTCAAACAAGGTCTCCTAGTTAACTTGCTCCAAGCAAATTGAGTATGTCAATTCATACTCTGAAGCCTTATTATCTGTATCTTATTTTCTCGAGTCTTGAATTGCCTACGAGCCAAATTTGAAGTCAGAAATTATAAACCATCTTGAAAGAGTAAAAAAGACACTGATAAAAAGTAAAAGCTGAAAAAACTACAACTAAATTTTGATATCATTGACTTCATCAAGCTATCTCGGAGAATAATTTTGAGGGAGCTAAATGATGAATTTGATGATGACGTATTGATGAAGATGAGAGTGATTGGGAATTTTGCTCCAAAGAATGATGCTTTGGAAAGTATATCTTTGCAGACCACTCTGTTTTATGGGTTTCTATCGGACAAAGATTGCATAAAATTACTCATTAAATTAAAAAAGAATCAAATGCAGATAAAAGAGTCAACAAGAAAGTTGCTCTGATTTGCATTTGAACAAGCAAAAAGAACCCTATCAATTGAGCATTATAGTCCCACCATGATTTATGAGATTTGATCATATCTGGTAATTTAAAGAGTAAATAGGAATGTGAAACATCTCAGCAGGGCTTGTTAGTCTCACTGTTTCTAAGAAACAACAAAGTCACCAGCAGCAGGTTGCGGAGTTTGCACATATTCTATTTTCCTGTTATAATTAATTATGGTGATTTATATGATAACTCTCTTAAACAGGAAGAAATTGCAATTAAAGAAACTTGTTTCCTTATTAGCTACGCCAAAAACCATTGGCTGAGCCTCCTCATGCACTTAGGACAAACAAATATAATTAACATTATTTAATTAAGCAAAGCATTGTGAAAATTTAGATAATAGCATGCCAATAATCAAATATCCACTTAAACAAGAAAACAATCAAAATAAGGAAGCTGAAAGAAAGATCAGTATATGGATCTACACAATCACAATTCACATAATACCAGCTAATGGATTTTGAATGTACTAGTTAACAACAAAGCCACTGTATTAGCAAATGTAATTCAAATGTTGAGCTTATGATCATAAAATTGCTACTGTCTTGCCAGCAAGACCAACAAGAAGATAAGCAATACGCTCCTAAATAATTGTAACAAAAATTTTCTTTTCAAGTTCCACATCACCACATTGCACCTATGCAACAAAAATTCCAGGCATTAATGATAAAAATTATATACTGCCAAAATAAAAATTATCAATTTTAATCACTCCTATGGGTATAGTGCAATTAGATTGAAAAAAGGTAAATATATGATGAACATGGTGTTGAAATTAATTTAGAATTAATTTTCAAAGGTTGAGTTTAATAGAGTTTTGAAGTTCAAAGAGTCACATGATTATATTCAAAGTGTCTTGATGTGTGCGTGTGATAGTACATATTAACTATTTAAAAGTTCAGATGTATTCAAAGACCATTATATAAAGTGACGCGGTCATTTGAGAATATACAAGAACAAGAAATTTAGAAGTAAAAACTATAGAGCTAAGTTCTTAAAAGATATTTGTGTTTCTCAGGAACTATAGAGCTAAGTTCTTATAATACGCGTTTCTGTCATATAGCGATGATATTAATACAATGTAGCTAAATATCTAATTAATTATTGCTTCCTGTATTTACAGTCCCATCTATAACACTGATGATTGGTCTCCAAGTGGTGATGTCTATGTTGGAGGTAAGATGATATTTTATAACATTAAAATATCATATGGTGCTTGACATGAGACTGATTAGATGATTTCATGACAAACAACTCTATTAACACATACATTTTTTACTCATAATTGTAGTAAACAAGACATAAAGAGACAAGTACACTAGTCAGTAAAAGTGTTCTAAACTTTTCATGGTTACTCTAGCTGAACAGTTATTGAGTACAAACATCATCTTACGAGATGTCACTTGACCAAATGGGCAGGGTTGGGATCAATTTTCTCTCCCACTTAACCAATGAAGTGGTTCCCACAAGGCCCAAGTTCATTTAAAGTTAATCATTAGTCAATGATAGCATATAGCATATGACAATGCTAGTGGTAAGGTATCATCTTTGATTACTATTGATACGTTTAGCCCAACTTTTTACAAACTAAAAGTTAATAATCTAAAAGCAAAAGTTAGAAGCACCCATCAATAGTTTCTAGATTATCAGCTAACTTAAGTTATTTCTACCTCATAAGCACTACACAAAACACTTCATATGTTTGGATGAACTGATAAGAGACTATTGGAAATGCAGGTACCACAGGATTGTTGATATGGGCAGTAACCCTGGTTGGCATTCTTGCAGGGGGTGCCCTCCTTGTTTACAGTACAAGTGCTTTGGCACAGTAGAAGACTCACTCATGACTCAAGACCTCCCCTTTTGATAATTCAAGTCTTGTATTAATTGAAGTCTTTTCAAAAAGTAACTGTGCAAAACAATACCATTATGCATGCATGAACAATATACTTTTTATGCTTTTGAAACTTGATCTGTAATCTCTGTAATATTGTTTTGGTATGGAATTGTTTTCATGCTTGTAATATGTTTGATGTGAATTAATCTTATATCTGCCTTGTTTCCCATGTAAACTGCAGGACATAGTTTATTAAAACAAACCTACCATACTTACAAAAATAAATAAAATAAAATAAAAACAAGCACCTAAATCAATCCAGAACTTGGATCAGTCTTTGCAATGATTTTGTTGTCTTTTTTTTATCACAATTTGACACATCACTGAGAACCCAAATCCAACAACTCAGATTTAATCCAAATTATCTATAATTGCAAACTTTCCAGCCAATTCCTTATCCTCATGCCCCCCTTGACTAGTCATGCCACATTGTTTGATTTTAATATTCTTGCATTTTGTTTTATATTTCTTTGGCAGGGGACTAGGGACAATCAATCTAATGTTTCTAAGGTGTTTTCCCAGCTTAATGAGGTAAGATGCACATTCTTATAGAATGTTTACACTTCCTTTTGTTATAATGATGTTCCCTTTATGCTCTATCTAAAACCTACTCTACACATCCTAGGTTGCCCTCCTCAAATCTTCAAATTCTGCACCAGTACCAGATACAAAGCCCATGGAACCTGCAAAACAATCTGCTGCTCAAAATACTAATCCAGATGTATCATCTATCTCAGCATTTATGACCCAAGTGGCAGACCTTGTTGAGTGTGTTAAAAAATCCCATTTTTCTGCTCACAGATGTTTCTTTATGTTGCAGAGTATATATTAATAGATTCTTAAAATTCCTCCTCGTTATTCTTTTGTTAGGCTTGTAGATTCAAGGTACTACAACAACTGTTTTGAAGCAAAAGAAATAGTATCCACAGTTCATTTCAAGCTAATAATTTGGAGACCTTTGAAATGCTTTTAAAAAAATCTTAGCAAGTGCTCATGTTGAAAAATCATACAACTACCAGAGGTCTAGGGTGATGCAGAATGTTCATGCATACACATGGAGACTTTATTTACAATTTTATAATTTTGACTACAGTATTTTATTCATTTTCTTTTTAATTAGGAGTCTTATTAATACTGGGTTTTCTATTTATACTACATAGTGTCAGAGTTATTCAGTTAACCAACATTGCATTAATTCTTCCAAATAGTTCATGACTTTTACTGCAGTACCAGATTTGGTCCATATGATGTGCTCTAGGGAGTACATGGGGAAACATAGTTTTAATTTACAATAAGCTGACACCATTGATGTCCCTGGTGGAGGACGGCAGCAAAGATCTACAGGTTGTGAATGCTAACGAAGCTACTCTACTCTGTTGCTTGGATTGTAGATACAATTGTCATTTAACATCTCCCCATTCATTATGCAGTAGTTATAACAAATAATTATTATTTAAGGAGGGTTATTCAGCTCCAATATGTGTATTATTAGTGCATCAAAAATATCTATATTTGATTTGTTTTTAACCCCATTGAAGTTGTGATTGTTTCATTTCTAGTGTGTACTTGTCAAATTGTGATTTATTTGAAAATGTGATTTTATTGGTATTATTTGGTGACCTCCTCTTCCGTGATAGATTCAATCTTTAGAATGTTATTGGTAATTGGTCTCTTTTTATGATATATATTGCAGAATGTTCACTGAACTTGTGCTCAGTTCTGGAAATGGCACCTGATACTCCACTGTAGTCTTTGATGTGCACTCCCGTAAATTCTGCAATAATAGCATTACTACAATGCTATGATCATACATATATATTTTTATGACAGGACTCACTGTTGTTGAGTATAAGGCTTTTTGAATAAATTTTGAATTAGTGTGATAAACTCACATATGTATCGGTTAAGCTTGGGTATTTTGTTTCTTGTGAGAATTGAACATGAATCCTCCAAAACAAAAATTAAAAAAATAGTAAGTTTTCATATTCAATCCTTTAAAAAGGCTACCTGCACGGATTATCGTGATCGTGCATGTGCTAAATCTAATCAACAATATTAGCATTGAATTCATAAGATGTTTCTTTTTTAGAAATGAAATATATGGAAGTGCATATTATGTGGCACCAGAAGCCTTTCATAGATCTTATAGTCTAAGGAGCATACTGTAAAATATATTAAGAACAGAGCATGTTAATGCTACAAGTGAGACAGATAGATATGTAAAGAGAGAAATGTTCAAACAAGGTTGCAACAATTTTGCTAGGACTAACGTACTTTGCTTGAAAAATACTGTAAAATATAGTTGAGAAAAGGGAGATATTCTTTGATGCAAGTGCTGCACGCTAACCTATTGGTGAATTCCCTTCTTCAGCTGAATAATTTCTTGATTAATAGCGTCAATCCTCTCTAAGATATAACAAACCAAAGATAATGTGAATGCTCTCTGATATTCATTTCTTGATTCATTTCTCTCAAATTAATAACAGTTGAGGAAGGATTGATTCAAACCAAAGCTTGTTTCCAAAATCAAACTACCTGGTGGAAAAATCAATAGATTGACGAAAAAGAGATTGAATTACATTGAGTTCAGATGAAGAAGTTGAATACGAATTACAGTGAGTTCAAATGATCGAAGTAGAGAGATAAATAAGTTGAAATACGAATGAATGATTCGAAGAGACTCAGAGAATGAATGATTCGAAGAGACTCAGAGAGAGAGAGAGAGAGAGAGACATACTGTTGGAGATTTCTTCTTTAGACGACCGTGGTGATCTACAGAGCGAAATCGAGAGAGGGCTCTTGATCTAACAATGAACCTAGTTACTCAGACACGATCGAGCGATTTGGGGAAAATGAGAGTCTAGGGCAAGATATAAATCAATGATCGAGCGATTTGGGGGAATTGAGAGTTTAAGAAAAATGAAAAATATAAATTGGGCTGAGTGGGTTATTGGAGCTCGCAAGTTTTTTTTTGAAAATATAAGTCCCAATACTGGCTTCGGCTGATTTGCCGTTGCAAATAATATTTTTTTGCGACGGTCAAATAATCAGTCGTAAAAAAATAGACGTGAAAAGTTATTTTTGTGTTACTAATAATTTTATAATTTGTGATAAATTTTTTTCTCACTAAGAGTCTCAAAATTTTGGCCCCATCTAAAAAATTTAGAGAGAAAACCTTCGGTGACGAAATTTAATTTTTCGTCTCCTAAAATGAAGTATTTGTTGATGAAAATAAATTTCGTCACCTATTATTTTTACTTTTTTATTATGTGACAAAATTTTGTAATTCGTCACAGATTATTTTTATTTAGTGACAAAATTTATTTTCTTCACTACTTTTTGTCACTATAGGTTACTTAGAAAATTAATTAACTTGTGTTTTGTTTAGAGAGAGAGAGAGAAAGAGAAAGAGGGGAGAGGAAAATTGATAAACAAAAAAGGGGGGGGCGGGGGGAGGGGGAGTTAGTAGTATATTTTTTTTCATTACTGTCCAATATGTCAAAAAATTTCCTCCAAAATTAGTGACAAAATAATTTCCTCACTAAAAAGTCTCAAAATATTAAAAATTATTAGTGACAAAAATATATTTCTCACCAAATGGTCTTAAAATATTTAAAATCAAGTTTCTCAATATATATATGTATATATAATTATTGATGACGAAAATATATCCTCACTAATAATTTTATAATTGGTGACAAATTTTTTTCTCACCAAAAGTCTCAAAATTTGGGCGCCACAAAAAAAATTTAGTGGAAAAACCTTCGGTGACGAAACTTAATTTTTCCTCACCTAAAAAGAAGTATTTGTTGATGAAAATAAATTTCGTCACCTATTATTTTTATTTTTTTATTATATGTGACAAAATTTTATAATTCGTCACGGATTATTCTCATTTAGTGACGAAATTTATTTTCTTCACTGCTTTTCGTCATCATAGGTTACTTTTGTTGTAAAAAGTCATTCCAAGAGCTTAAAACTAGATTGACTACCGCACCGGTTTTGATAATTCCGAAAAGGGGTTTGAATTACACTGTATATTGTGATGCGTTCAGAGATGGACTTGGTTGTGTCTTGATGCAAGAGGGAAAAGTTGTGGCCTACAATTCACGACAATTGAAAACTCATAAGAAAAATTACTCCACCCGTGATCTAGAATTAGCAGCGGTGATTTTTGCTTTGAAAATTTGGGGGCATTACTTGTATGGTGAGAAGTTTGAGGTTTTCTTCGATCATACGAGTGTAAAGTATTTGTTTTTTCAAAAAGACTTGAATTTACGACAACGGAGGTGGATGAAATTTATGGAGGATTATGACTTTGAGTTACACTATCATCCGGGGAAGGCCAATTTGGTGGCCGATGCTTTAAGTCAAAAATCTGTGAGTAGTTTGGCAAGTGTAGCCATTCGGGAATGGGATATGCTAGATGTTATTGGCAAGTTTGATTTGCACTTGGTTGAGTCCGGAGAGAATGATACATTGTTTACTTTGAATGCTCAACATACCTTTGTTAGTAAGCTCATAGAGGCACAACGAGGAGACCATGATGTGGAATCAATCCGTGTTAAGATTTCCAATAGGAAGGAAGAGAAAGGTTCGAATGTTCACTCGGATCTGAGTGTACGTTACCTAGACCGTTTGTTTGTACCAGAATCTTGTAGAGATGAAGTACTTCGGGAGTTCCATTACTCGCGCCTTACGGTACACCCGGGAGGCACTAAAATATATCATAATTTTAGTCATCAGTTTTGGTGGAGGGGTATGAAACGTGATGTCACTTTATTTGTATCGAAGTGCCTTACTTGTTAACAAGTGAAGGCCGAACACCAAAGACCAGCGGGTTTGTTACAACCCTTACCGATAGCCGAGTGAAAATGGGAGCGTGTTACTATGGATTTTGTAGTTGGGCTTCCTAGAACACAATGAGGCAATGACGCCATTTGGGTGATTGTTGATAGGTTAACTAAGTCTACCCATTTCATTCCGATGTGCACCAGCGACTCAGTTGAACGCTTAGCAGAGTTGTATATTAGAGAGATAGTTCGACTTCATGGAGTCCCTGTGACTATTGTGTTGGATAGGGATCCTCGTTTTACTGTCCGGTTATGGCAAAGCCTTCAAAAGGTGTTGGGAACTAAGTTAACTCATAGCACCACTTATCATCCTCAAACCGATGGACAGTCGGAATGTACCATTCTGATTTTGGAGGACATGCTTAGAGCTTGTATCCTTGATTTTAAGGGGCCTTGGGAAAGACACTTACCATTGATTGAGTTTGCTTACAACAATAGTTACCAAGCTAGTATTGGGATGACACCATTTGAGGCCTTGTATGGCTGAGCTTGTAGATCACCGGTTTGTTGGGCCGAAGTGGGTAATGCACCGTTACTGGGTCTGGAAATTGTTAGAGAGACAACCAAGAAAGTTGTTCTCATTCGGAAGAGGTTAGCTACGGCCTAAAGTCGACAAAAGAGTTATGCCGATAAGAGGAGACGACCTTTATCTTTTGAAGTTGGTGACCATGTATTTGTAAAAATCTCACCAAGGCAGGGTTTGAGGAGATTTGGTAAGAATGGTAAATTATCTCCAAGGTTCAATGAGCCTTTTGAGATCTTAGAGCGAATTGGGGAAGTGGCATACTGGTTAGCTTTGCTGCCACAACTTTTGGGAGTTCACAACGTATTTCATGTAGCTATGCTTAGGAAGTACGAACCCGACCCTTCTCATGTGCTTGATTAGGTTGACTTGGAGGTAGATAAGGATGCCTCTTACGAAGAACGACCGATTCAAATATTAGATACCTGGGAGCAAGTGCTACGGGACAAAACTATACCATTGGTAAAGGTGTTGTGGAGACACCATGGGGTTAAAGAAGCGACGTGGGAACGGGAGGCGAAAGTCCACTCTAAGTATCCGGATTTGTTTGAAAATGCTTAAGTTGTTTTTCCTTGTAATATTCCCTAGTGTTTGAGGGAAATGTATTAAAATTGTTGACTACATGTTGTTATGTATGTTGTTATGTTAAGCATGAAGTAGTTACAGATTGTCATTTCTTTGCTTCATGTTTAGGTTAATGTGGACGGTTGTTGTTAATGAGATAACCATGGTGGAAAATGGCAAAAAAAAATAAAATGGTTGAGAGTTAATATTGTGATTTGAAAATGAAATATCGTGGTTTTGATCGCTAGAAACCCCCTTTATTTGGGTAATTTGATTTAAAATTTTGGGGAGGACATTCTTTAAGAGGGAAAGGTTGTAGCAACCCCGATTTTGACCCGTCTCTTGTGGTGTTTCGAGCTCGGGTTAGTATGGTTTTGAACAGTGTTACGTATCTTAGTTTCCCTTGTATTTCTTTTATTTTTTTGGTTATTGGGTTATAGTGGTGTGTTTGGAACAGGTAATGTCTCGAAACCTTTAGATGCGAATTGTGCCTTGTAGAGTTATATTGGAAGTTAATTCCTTCATGTTTTGCCACTTCGCTGAGTATGTCGGGAGTCGAGTCACCCTATACAGCTTACGATGGTCGAGTCAACCTATACAGCTTACCCGGTCAGCTCGCCGAAACAAAAATGCAAAATGCATTCGAAAGTGCTTGTCCGCTCGAGCAGCCGTTTATGCGCTTGAGCGAAGAACGTTTAGTTCTAGAAGTTTGACCTGTCTGCAAAAAGTACTGGAAAAGTGTATTCGATGCTCGAGCGGGGTTTTCCACGCTCGAGCGAACCATGTTATATCAGTTCGTGAATCTGATATTTCAGATCACTTTTGTATATCTCTCTCTCTAAAAAACATTTCCTCTCTCTTCTCTCTACATTTCTCTACACAAACTAGATCAAAAACCTTGATTTCTCAAGATCCATTTGAGTTTTGTCATTCCTTCTTCATCAAAGTGGGTTATCATCTCGAGGGTTTCATTGTGTGCGGTGAAGATCAAGTTTCGACATCGTTGATTTTGGGGGTTTCATCTCATTTCTTCTTCAAAACTTGAGGTAGGGATTTTTTTAGAGTTATAAATATATTTTTGCAAGATCTATATAATTTTCAAAATCATCTTTCAATAGCTTTGAAAATTAATTGTTGATTCAAGAAGTTGAGTGATTTTGAAAATGGGTTTGTCTTTTGTTCTTTTAAAATGATCTTATGGGTTTTGATCTTCGTTGATTCAAGAGAAGATGATTTTGAAAAGTTTTCTTTCAAAAGATTTGAGTTGTATAGTTTTGGTGAGAAAACCTAGAATTTTAGGATTTTTTTTAAAAGAGACTGAAAATTCATGAATGATATTGTTATATTTATTTTGTGTGTCAAAATAAATGGATGTTTGGAAAATTTCTTATTTATATTTATATAAATGCTGAATTTCAGGGAATATGAGAATTGTTGTTCATTTTGGAAATTATTGTTCAAAATGTTAAAATAGTCTTGAAATGATTAATTGTTGAGGATACTTGAGAAGAGGGAATTATGTTATTCCTTGGATGATGAATTGGAATAAAAATATTTATATTCATCTTGTGTTATTGGCATATCAATTCATTTGATTACATTAAACTTTGAAAGTTGATTTGAAAACCTGCATTGAGAAAAGAATGTTGAGAAACAAGTTTCCATGAATTGGTTTTGGGATAAATACGGTTGTAAGTCATGACAGGTGGTGTAGATGAAATTGAATAGGTGTCGAGCCTTTCAATCAATGCTGGTAAAAATGAGAAATTTGTAGTACCTGTATAGTTTACTTGCAAACACCAACCTAGGATTACCAGAGTCGTATTTACCGCCCTTGAAATATATTGTTAAGTATTGAACAATTAAAATTGCATGACCTCATTGAGCATGATGGTTTTCAAAAGATGAAAATGTGATTTATCTTCAAAAAGGGCATAGCATGGCATGTGCATTTTATCTCTTGAAACTTGTATAAAATGTATATACTTTGTTAAGGATTTCCTACTGAGCTTTATGCTCACCCTACGGGATTTTTGTGCAAGAAAAGATATGGTGATCCCACCCAATTTGGGGTGTTGAAGTTTGTGTGTTGGGAGTACAATGCTCTCATTTTGCTATGACTCTGCGTGCAAGTCAAGGGCTGTATGTGTGTGGATTTGAATAACCGTTTTGTGTAACCAGGCTCATGCCTTGAAAACTTGTAAACCCTTTGGGGTATTTATTTGTTTATTTACTTGTTGTTGAATTAATGTATTGTTGTATGAAGAACTATTGTATTATGTAATGTAAGTTTGGAGATTTATATTCGATTTTCCTTAAAAGAGTCATGATTGTTGTATTATCATTTGGGGTAGAAATTTGGGGCGTTACATTGCCTATTACCAATGGATCACAAACCTACCAACATTATGCCATTAACATCGGAAATTACAGTCATTTCCATCTACGACTCTTCCATTCAAATCGGTTTGGATGGAAAACAAAAAATCATTACAGTAAGGCTTTGGACATAGATGTAAATTCCACATTAGGAAAACCCACATTTACCGCTACTATAAGGTGCGACACACGGGGTCACACAGATAATATGGTCATTTACATTAGATTGGGACCTATTGGTTCATAAGATAAAAGATAGAACCAACTAGATCAATAGATAGGAATTTGGAATTTATTGGTGCATCTCCCTAATCTAAACTATAGTAAAGAAAAATGAAATTATTTGCATACTTTGGGAGCATGAACAAAAAACCAAAATTGAGTAACCCAAAACTGTAAAACCGTATATTCAAAAAGTGTAGACTTAACTTAAAGTTGTAGACTAGCAAATCAAAACTTTCGTTTTGTTCATATTGATAGAATGAACAAAATTAGATTTATAGCAAGGAAAGGAGTTAGAATACACCTATTGATTACTCTATATTCCTTCTGATCTTTCAAGTTCTAAATAGGTTTGATTCATTTTAAAATTAAAAAAAAAAAAAAAAAAGTTAAAATAGACAATGAAATTACACAAAAGAATTTTTATTAATATGAAACCATTGAATATTTATTTTGGTGGACCCTTTGATTTGAATTGGACTTTTACTTATTTATAATAATATTAGGAAAACTAATAAACGTATTCATAAACATACCAATTAGATATAATGTTACTACGGCTTCATATTAAGTGGTAAAACCTACAACAATGCAATAAAAAATACTTTTAATAATATTTTTTTATAACATTCCTTTAAAAATGCCATAAAATGCTATAACATTCCTTTACTGTCGTGGATACTACTAAGTTTAAAAAAATTAAAATAAAAAAATTGTGGACTTAGTATAAGAACCATATTTTTTGAGCTCTAAATTTATACACAAATTTGAGAGTCTTAAACAACAGCCTTGTTGACCTATGTCCCGAGTCAATCATCCATATAAGAGTTTTTGTAAATAAAAAGATTTCAATGTATAAGATGGATATAGATAAAAATTTCAATAATGATTTAGACCACTAAAAAATACATCACTAAAAGCACTAATACATTGGAAATGACAAAAAAAATAATAAAAAAATAAAAACAAGGCAGAGAAAGTGGGCGGGGCCCACTGCCACATCATTAGTGCTCCCTTTAGTGATCCCTTTTTAGTGCTCCCAAGCATTTTTCTAAAAATATAGACCATATTTGGAACTTGAAAGATCAGGACAATGTAGAGTAATCATTAGGCATATTCTCATTCATCTCATTCCTCCTTACTTTGAGTTTGATTTTATTCACTTTATCAAAGTGTGAACAAAACGAAGTTTTGATTGTTTTAAAGTAAAAGTCTATAATTTTAAATGGAGTCTACAATTTTTGAACATAGGGTCTATAGAAGAGAAATTAGAAGTGGCCACATTTTTATATATAAAAATACATATTATTCACTAAACACACATTCTAGTTACAACATTAAAACATTCATTTGCTCCATAAATTAACAAATAGTTAACACACAAAACTAGACCCATTTTTATTACATTTGTACTATAATACATATTTTTAACTATATCATTGGAGATGCTCTTAGATACAATTCTGTATTTGAAAATTACAAAATAAAATACAAAAGATTTCAATTTTTATTTTTTAAAAAGACCATCAATTCGATTGCATTCAATTCATTTGGAAGGTGACTCCTTGAATGAAATCTCGGATATTCGGAAATCAAAAGGCTCCTTTTCTGCAATATGGATGGAAGCAGTCCCTAGTTCTATATATGTTGGCTTTAGTTCCTTCTGATGCTTTGTTTGACTTTCTTTTGTTTCGCCATTCATCAATCTTAAAAATAAAAATAAAATAAATAAATAAATAAATGGGAAGACCACAAATTTTATGAATACCTATTTGGAAAAATTAGAACTTAAAAAAAAATTAAAAAATACATATAAGTATTTGATTTTTGGATAAAATACCAATAAATTTCAAAATGTAATCTTTTGAACTGTTTAGTTTTTCTTTTTTTTCTTAGGAACCCAAAAATCTCATTACTGTGAAGATTACACAAAAAGATAGTTGTTTACACATTTGGGTTTATTTTTTTTAGGGATAAAAGTGAGTTTCTCCAAATGTGAAATTACACATTTGGGTAATCTGCACTATAGAGGTTTTGGATTTTCTCTCGTTCTAGAATAAGTCACATATTACGAATAAGAACGTGATACTTCAATAACGTAACACTCTAATATGACACAGTAAAAAACTCTTTAATGTACTTTTCTTAAACGTAACACTTTAATGTAATACACTCCAATATAACACACAAAAAAATTTCTTAATATACTTTTGCTAAACATAACACTTCAATGCAATACACTCGAACGTAGCATATAAAAAATATTTCTTTGAAATTGTAAATTGTTGGAAAATTTATAAAGAGGTAGTTGTGAATTGAAATAGACTCCATTTTGAATGAAAGGGTGTAACCTTTCATGGTGTCTTTTTGTTTTAAAAGAAGGGTCAAACCTCCATTTGAATGAAAGGGTGCAAACCTTTCATGGTGTCTCTTTATTTTAAAGGAAGGGTTATGTCCCTTCTTCATACATTTTCTATTCAAATTGAATAGGTGCCAACAAAGCCTATATAAAGGCAACCCCATTCCAATTTTGATTAATTCCGAAAATTCATTTTCCTTACCTTCATTTTGCTCTCTTTCATCCTTTATTCTTCATATTAGATTTAGAATAAAATTCAGAGAGTTATAGAACACAAGGTTCTAGTTCGCCGAACAAATTTGTTTGAAGTGCTACTACAAATTTGTGAAGATCATTGTATCCTGGGAGATAGATGCCACATAATCGTAAGTACCGTAGCGGGGCGAATCTGTCTTAAGGATAGAGTGTCACACACTCGACTTGGTCTTTAATTATTTATTCGGTTCTACAAAATAAATTCTGTAATTTTTATTTTATTTTGATTGAATTAGTTTCTATTTATTTTACTTACACAGAAGATTGTTCCAACAATCTTAAGACAGATTCGAATTTATTCTATTTACAGAATTTTTTCGTTTGTTTTCTTTTCTCTTTCTTCTTTTAAGAAAATTATTTTCTGTGGATTTACAAAATAATATTCTGGTTGGAAAAACAAATAGTGATTATATGCTATTTGACAGATAGTAGGAATATACTGTCTATTTTCTTTGACAACTAGTAGTACGATACTGGTGTCATTAACAATTCAGAATATATTTTCGGGGAATTTTGTCAGAAAATTAATTTTGGTTTTTAGAAAAAAAAAATTTGAGTTTTCATTAATTAAAATTCTGTTTCAGTAGTTTAATTATTGAAGTGTTATTAAAATTAATTTTCGGTGTGGAATTAATTTGGTTGAATAAAATTTTATTTTATTTTCAAATTAATTGAAAATTAAAAGTTATTTTCTTATTTCTTTTATTTTACAGAATTTAATTTTTCTGTGTGGAATTAATTTGGTTAAATAAAATTTTATTTTATTTCCAAATTAATTGAAAAATAAAAGTTATTTTCTTATTTCTTTTATTTTTACAGAATTTAATTTCCTGTGTGGAATTAATTTGGTTGAATAAAATTTTATTTTATTTCCAAATTAATTGAAAAATAAAAGTTATTTTCTTATTTCTTTTATGTTACAGAAATTTAATTTTATGTGTGGAATTAATTTGGTTAAATAAAATTTTATTTTATTTCTAAATTAATTGGAAAATAAAAGTTACATTCTTGTTTCTTTTATTTTTACAGAATTTAATTCTGTGAATTTGGATTAGTTTTCTATGTGGAATTAATTTGGTTAAATAAAATTTTATTTTATTTTATTTTATTTCCAAATTAATTGAAAATAAAAGTTATATTTTGTTTTGTTTCTTTTATTTTAACAGAATTTATTTTTGTAGTTTTGGTTTAATTTGTTTAAATAAAATTTTATTTTATTTTCAAATTAATTGGAAATAAAAGTTAAAATTCTTGTTTCTTTTATTTTTACAGAATTTAAAATTCTGTGTTATTTGGTTTAATTTTCTGTGTAGTGTAAATTCTAATTATAATTTTGTTTTATAAATTAGAATTGATGGCTACTGAAACTAATGCCCAAACAAGTACTACTGTGGTGGCTGCAATGACGCCAACCCCTTCTCATGTTGTAACAGTACCGGTAAATCACGGTGAAAAGCCAGAGAAGTTCTTAGGAACTGACTTTAAAAGATGGCAACAAAAAATGTTGTTCTATCTTACAACTCTGAACCTGGCTCGTTTTCCTCCATGAAGATGCTCCTATCTTGAAAGAGGATGAAACCGACCGACAAGTGGTTGCTGCGGTTGATGCCTAGAAACATGCCGATTTCCTTTGCCAGAACTACATCTTGAACGGATTTGATAACACATTATACAATGTCTACAATCCTATCAAGATAGCAAAGGAACTTTAGGAGTCTTCGGAGAAAAAATACAAAACGGAAGATGCCGACTCAAAGAAATTTGTGGTAGGCAGATTCCTGGATTTTGTAATGGTTGATTCAAATACTGTGATTAGCCAAGTTCAAGATTTCCAACTCATTCTGTATGACATTCACGCAGAAGGCATGTCTCTCAGTGAATCCTTCCAAGTTGCAGCCTTAATTGAACAATTACCAAAAGGTTGGAAGGAATTCAAGAACTACCTCAAACACAAGCGCAAAGAAATTTCTATGGAAGAATTAATTGTGCATTTGAGGATCGAGGAGGACAACCGCAATTCTGAAAAGCGGTTTGGTAAGCATCTTATGGAGTCTAAGGCAAATGTGGTGAAACATGCTTCAAAAACCAAGAAACGAAAGTCTTCTGGAGAAAGTTCATCACAAGGCTCTAAAGGGGGGAGAAATAAAAAGTACAAGTTTAATGGCAAATGTTACATCTGTGACAAAGAGGGACATCGGGCCAAAGATTGCCGTAGCAAAGGCAAAAGCCAATGAAGAACAAGCAAGAAGCCTGCTCAAGCCCATATGACCGAAGTAGACAATATTTCCAATGGTATAGATGATATCAATCTTTCTGCAGTTGTTTTCGAGGAAAATCTTGTCGGAAATCCTAAAGAATGGTAGGTGGACACTGGTGTTACTCGCCATATTTGTGCCGACAAAAAAATGTTCACATCTTATTCTACAATGCACAATGGTGAACAACTTTTTATGGGCAACTTCTCAACTTCCAAAGTTGAAGGGCAAGGAAAGATTGTACTTAAGATGACATCTGGAAAGGAACTCACTCTCAACAATGTACTGCATGTACCGGACATTCGCAAGAATCTTGTTTCCGAATCTTTGTTAAGTAAAAATGGGTTTAGGCTAGTATTTGAGAGTGATAAATTTGTACTTACTAAGAATGGGATGTATGTAGGAAAATGTTACATGTCTGATGGCCTTTTCAAGTTAAATGTAATGACCGTTGTACCTTCAGTTATTAATAATAATACATTTTCTTCTTACTTGCTTGAGTCTTCAAATTTATGGCATGGTAGACTAGGACATGTTAATTGTAGATCTTTGCGTAGATTAATTAATATGGAATGTTTACCTAAATTTGCAATTGATTCAAATCATAAATGTGAAATTTGTGTTGAGGCAAAATTATCAAAAACTCATTTTCATTCAATTGAAAGAAGTACGGAACCACTTGAATTAATTCATAGTGACATTTGTGATTTTAAATCAATTCAAACTAGAGGTGGGAAAAAGTATTTTATCACTTTTATAGATGACTATACTAGATATAGTTATGTTTATTTAATTCGAACCAAGGATGAAGCTTTGGAAACTTTCATTCAATATAAGAATGAAGTTGAAAATCAACTTGGTAAGAAAATCAAGAAACTTAGAAGTGATAGAGGTGGTGAATATGAATCACCTTTTGGTGAATTTTGTAAAGAACATGGAATAATTCATCAAACCACTGCTCCTTACTCACCTCAGCAAAATGGAATTGCTGAAAGGAAAAATAGGACTTTAAAAGAAATGATGAATGCCATGTTAATCAGTTCTGGATTACCTCAGAACTTGTGGGGGGAAGCAATACTTTCTGCTAATTATATTTTAAATAAAGTACCCCGAAAGAAAGTGAATCAAACACCTTATGAATTGTGGCATGGAAGAGTACCATCCTACAAATACTTAAAAGTGTGGGGGTGTTTGCCTAAAGTGGCTATTCCTAGTCCTAAAAAGACTAAGATAGGTCCTAAGACCATTGATTGCATTTTCATTGGTTATGCCAAGAATAGTAGTGCATATCGGTTTTTGATTCATAAATCAGAACATTCTGAAATGCATGTAAATACTATTATTGAATCTCGGAATGCATCTTTCTTTGAACATGCATTTCTAAATAAGACTAGACAAGAGACTAGTAACAATAAGAGATCTCATGATGCTATTACTAGTCAGGATCAAGAACAAGAGTTAGATCAAAATGAGGAAGAGGAACTTAGGCGTAGTAAACATGCTAGAACCTCAAAATCTTTAGGTCCAGATTTTCTAACATATTTGTTAGAAAATGAGCCTTTAACTTTTAAAGAGGCTATGTCCAGTCCTGAGGCTCCTTTATGGAAAGAAGCTGTCAACAGTGAAGTTGAAATCCATCTTGCAAAATCACACTTGGGAATTAGTAGACTTGCCACCAGGTTGTAAACCTCTTGGGTATAAGTGGATTTTCAAAAGGAAAATGAAAGCGGATGGATCAACTGAAAAGTACAAGGCAAGACTTGTGGTCAAAGGATTTAGACAAAAAGAAAGTCTTGATTACTTTGGCACATACTCACCGGTTACTAGAATAACATCCATTAGAATCCTAATTGTCATTATATCTCTATACAATCTAGAAATTCATCAAATGGATGTGAAAATCGCTTTATTAAATGGTGAGTTAAATGAAGAAATTTAGATGGAACAACCAGAAGGTTTTTCTGTTCCAGAAAAAGGAAAGAAAGTGTATAAATTGGTTAAATCATTATATGGTTTAAACAAGCGCCAAAGCAATGGCATGAGAAATTTGACAAGGCAATGATGTCAAATGGATTTAAAATTAATGAGTGTGACAAATGTGTTTATATTAAAAACACAGACAAAGGTTATGTCATTGTATGTCTTTATGTAGATGATATGCTCATCATAGATAGTAATAATGATATGATTAAAACTACCAAGAAAATGTTAAATAAACATTTTGACATGAAGGACATGGGCATTGCTGATATAATTCTTGGTATGAAAATTACCAAAACATCAGAAGGATATGCTTTGTCACAATCTCATTACATTGAGAAAATACTTGACAAATTCAGCAAAGATGATGATCATCTTGCTAGAACACCTGTAGATGTTAATTTGTATCTTTCTAAGAATGTATAGGAAAGTATTTCTCAATTAGAGTATGCCCAAATTATTGGAATCTTAATATACTTGATGAATTGCACTTGCCCAGATATAGCTTATGCAGAAAGTAAATTAAGTAGATATACGAGTAATCTGGGAGTAGAACACTGGAAAGTAATTATAAGGGTTTTAAGATATCTTCGATTTACTCGTAATATTAGGCTGAATTATACTAGATATCCAGCAGTACTTGAAGGATACTGTGATGCAAATTGGATATCGGATACTAGAGACTCAAAGTCCACCAGTGGATATGTCTTTACTCTTGGTGGGGCAGCTGTATCTTGGAAATCTTCCAAACAAACTTGTATTGCTAGGTCTACTATGGAATCAGAATTCATAGCTTTAGACAAAGCTGGGGAAGAAGCAGAATGGCTTCGCCACTTCCTTGAAGATATTCCAATATGGCCAAAACCGGTGCCTGCTATATGCATACATTGTGATAGTCAATCAGCAATTGGTAGAGCACATAGTCATATGTATAACGGTAAGTCTCGACACATTCGTCGTCGACATAATACCGTGAGACAACTACTCTCTAATGGAATTATTTCCATAGAATGTGTTAAGTCTAAAGACAACATAGCGGATCCACTAACCAAAGGGTTAGCAAGAGAGTTAGTTGAGAATTCATTGAGGGGAATGGGACTTAAGCCTATTAAATAAGAGTTACCACAACGGCAACCCAACCTAGTTGACTGGAGATCCCAAGATCTAGGTTCAAAGGGACAACTGAGTTGTGAATGACTCAGAAGGATCAATGGGGAGTCTAACTCCTACCCATTTCTATGATGAAATAGTGATGTCTGCAGTGTTTTAGGTTAAGTAAAACTTTTAATGATTCTTATATCTAGGTATACCTAGTGGAGTATGGCAGGATGCTCTTCATAAGAATCACCTATGTGAGTGTGAACTGGGCCGGTT
The DNA here is from genome assembly GCF_055761805.1 of Camellia sinensis. Lineage (NCBI taxonomy): Eukaryota > Viridiplantae > Streptophyta > Magnoliopsida > Ericales > Theaceae > Camellia > Camellia sinensis. Next base: position 91,149,466 of record NC_138975.1, read on the forward strand.
CTATGAGATTTGTGTAGGGCTACAATTCTCTAGAGCACTCATGAAAGACCAGGTTGTTCAGGGCCAAAATGAACACAATAGTGAGAACTAAACTGTGTCTGGGGATATACTGTGTGAGTTCTATTGTCTTGGTTTCCACAAATGGCTGAACAGTTCAAGACATCATGTTCACTGGTTAGCTATTAAATCCGATAGTGTCTCACAAGGGAAGGTTCAAAGCCAAAAGCTACCTATCTTTTGCAGAATATTTCCAATTTTTGTACTCTCTGTATTTACATCATGTTGTTGCATTTTCTCTCTGTCAATTTCATTCATGTGGGGGATTGTTGGAAAATTTATAAAGAGGTAGTTGTGAATTGAAATAGACTCCATTTTGAATGAAAAGGTGTAACCTTTCATGGTGTCTTTTTGTTTTAAAAGAAGGGTCAAACCTCCATTTGAATGAAAGGGTGCAAACCTTTCATGGTGTCTCTTTATTTTAAAGGAAGGGTTATGTCCCTTCTTCATACCTTTTCTATTCAAATTGAATAGGTGCCAACAAAGCCTATATAAAGACAGCTCCATTCCAATTTTGATTAATTTCAAAAATTCATTTTCCTTGCCTTCATTTTGCTCTCTTGCATCCTTTATTCTTCATATTAGATTTAGAATAAAATTCAAAGAGTTATAGAATACAAGGTTCTAGTTCGCCGAACAAATTTGTTTGAAGTGCTACTACAAATTTGTGAGGATCATTGTATCCTGGGAGATAGACACCACATAACCGTAAGCACCGTAGCGGGGCGAATCTGTCTTAAGGACAGAGTGTCACACACTCGACTTGGTCTTTAATTATTTATTCGGTTCTACAAAATAAATTCTGTAAGTTTTATTTTTTTTTGTTTGAATTAGTTTCTATTTATTTTACTTACACAGATGATTGTTCCAACATAAACAACCTTGTTTGTTGTAACACTTCCTCTTTTCCTTTGACGACGGGAAGGATAAAAGCGAATCAGTATGCTAATTCCTCATTCTCAAATCAATCCTTCCCAAAGTAATTATAGGAGTGAAATCTTGCTATAATTTGAAAAAACAAACGACAAGTCCAAAGCAATAAAATATAAAAAATGCATATTTGTCATATTTCTAGGATTAAACAAAAGGATTTTATTTTTTCTAAACATAACATTCTAATGTAATACACAAAAACATTAAAAAAACTCCTTAGTATATTCTTTTTCAAATGTAGCACCCACAGTTTGAAATTATACATTTATTCAAAACTTACTAAGAAACTTTGTATTCCTTTTGAAATGGTTTGAAAAATCTCACATCTTTTTGGAATGGTTTAAAAAATCCCACATCTTTTTGAAATAGTTTGAACAATCTCACATCATTTTTTGGAGTGTTACATTAAAGTATTACATTTGATAAAAGTACACTAAGGAGTTTTTGTGTGTGTTACACTAAGGAGTTTTTTTGGAGTGTTACGTTTGGGAAAAGTATACTAAGAAATTGTTTTTGTATGTTACATTAGAGCGTTATACTAAGAAATTTTTTTGAAGTATCACATTGGAATATTATGTTTGGGAAAAGTACACTATAGAATTTTTTTGTACTCCTTTTAGAATGTTCACATTTCAAGTCATTCTAAATAAAACAGATTCACATATAAAAATTTATCCCAAATTTGATTCTCATAAGTTGTGTATCTTACCTTTCTAGCACAAAAAATAAAATAAAAAAACCAAGAAGAAGAAGAAGAAGAAGAAAAAGAAAATATAATAAAAATAAGGGTATAATCATAAACTCAATTTTCAAATAATATATTAAATCTACTTTTCCAAAATCAATGGGATTATTTGGTCTACAAAAAAATTCTGAGAACTAAACAGATCATCATTTCTCAATATTGAATTTATAGGTAAATTTTTCTTTATTTTATTTATTTATTTATTTTTTTTTATAAAAAATACCTATTTGAAGAAACTATCACTTTCTTTCCTTTTTCTTTATCTCATTTCATTCAATCTTCTTTCTATTTATCTGCTTATTCATTTTTTTTATAGTGTCACTACAAGTTGCAACCAACAGCAACATCACATAATTTATTATTATTATTATCTGTGACAACCCTCACTACTGTTTACTAATAACACCACTGATTACTGCTAAACTGAGACTGATCATGATAAGTAATTAAACTGATTGAAATTCTGAGTTAATTGATTGAGGGCGTTAGTTTAAATGCATGTCTATCTGTTTGACTGTTAAATTATCTGTTCGTGTTTTATGTTTTAAAATGTAAATTGAAGGCCTTATCGGCTGCCGAATCTGAAATTGATTAATGTTTTATGCTAATTGGAATTTATGTGATTTTATGGTATATTTAATTGAAATGTGATTTGGTATGATTAAATTGGATTAAATAAGCTAAATTATCGAGAGTTGGACTTATTTACAAGAATGCCACTTAGTGGACTTTCATGAGCTTTTATTTGATCTCTATATGCTAGCATTTCAACACTTTATCAGCCCATTTCTTAAGCACAACCGACTAGAGAGAGAGAGATAGGAGAAAATGAGTTCATCTAGGCATTTAGCTTGGAGACTTGAAGAATTTGGAAGAGAATTGTATATTTGAGCTTATATACCTTGAATTCAAGACATAAGGTAGAAATTTCATCCTCTCATTGGTGAATTGAAGTTGTGTCTTGCATGGCTCATGGTAATTTAGTCATCTAAGTCTAGAATTGATTTACAATGTTGAATTGAGAGCTAGATCATGCATGCATGCTCTTATATTGAGGTTTTGAAGTTGTTTTCATGGAATTTGTTACATGCATGTTCATATCTTGAGTATAGTTCATGAATTCATCATGTTCTTGAGGAAATTGACTCTTTTGAACAAGTATTTAAAGCTTTAAAGTTGTTTAAATTCTTGCATGTTGCATACACTTCATGTTCTTGAAGTTTTGTTTGAAAATGGGTTTAATTGACTCACCTTTGGGTCTTGATTTTACAAATTGAGCTTTGAATCATGTTATACTATGCATTTCCAAGTGTTTTCCAGAAAATTGGCCCAAAAGGATCGAATTTGATGCATTAAAGTTGAGTTTTGAGCTTGAGGTTCAAATCTGGAAATTCCAGATTTTGGACTCACGCTCGAGCGAGGAACTCCATGCTCGAGCGTACGCCTTGTGTTCATGCAGTCCGCTCGAGCGAAGAAAGTGGCGCTCAAGCGTGAAATGCGTGTATCCAGTACTTTGCATGTGTTTACAGTTCGCTCGAGCGAGAGAGTTCACGCTCGAGCGAGGATTTGTGTCTCACGCTCGAGCGTGGATCGAGCGCCCGTCGAGCATGATTTTTGTGCATCCAGTATTTTTCACTGTAGCTTACAGTCCGCTCGAGCTACGAAAGTCACGCTCGAGCAGAGATCCTTTATAACGACCCCAGTCTTTTCCCATTTGATTATTGTATCCGGACTGTTCCGTAGATTCTGTCATTGTATAATGGTTGTTGTTGTTGTTCCTTATTTTCTCTTTTGGAATTATAGGATGTGTTGGGCAGGTTTGTTCAGGTTGGTTGGGTTTAGAAACCTAGTGTTGCTGTCCAGAATTTTGGTTATTCGCTCGAGCGAGGAGTTTGTCGCTCGAGCGAGATGTTGTTTTGGTTCTTCGCTCGAGCCGTGGTTTGGTAGCTCGAGCGAGAGTTTGCGTCTGGGTTGGACCTGTAGCTTTGCATTCTTGGCTCGAGCGAGCTTTTCTTCGCTCGAGCGAGTTAGTTTGTTCTTCGCTCGAGCAATAGTTCCTTCGCTCGAGCGTGAGTCTGGTTTCAGACCTGAGGGTTTGAGTTCTTCGCTCGATCGAGCTTTCTTTCGCTCGAGCGAGCTTTTGGGTTGTTGGCTCGAGCAAGGCTTCCTTGGCTCGAGCGTAGATTCTCTGTGTCTGGTCGCTCGAGCGACCAAGTCTTCGCTCGAGCGAGCCTGTCCAGTTTAAATACACAGCAGCGGGATTTGATCAGTCTTTTTCATATTCTTTTGATTCCAAACCCCAGGTTCGACCTCTCTCTCTCCCTACTCACCTTCTCTCTTAGGTTTGATCTGTTTAGAGAGTGTTTCAACCCTAGTTGCTTTATTAAAAAGATAGAGGGAGTCAAGAGCTTTCATTTAATCTGAACATTTGGCAATTTGGAGCATTTTGGTCTTTGGGCACTCATCTCTGTCTTCACCATTTGGGTTGTTTTCTCTGAGGTAGGGATTTCCTACTCCAATTTATAGGTTACGTTCTAAGTTTTGGTATTTTAATATGTTGGGAATACTTTGGTAAATTTTGGGAAAAACCCTAGTTGAATTATTGAATTGATTTGTATAAGAAATTCATGGAATTGGGAAAAGATGGTTAAATTCATGGAATTGGGGAATTCATTGATTAAATGGCATAATTGGATAATTTGTATCATTTGTCTATTGAATTGTAGACATTGCATGTGGATTAGGATTAACTGAAACTAATCACATTGGTTAAGTCATAAATTTTGACTATTGCATTGATAGAGAATATGTGTAATGATTGAGCATTGCATTTGCATATATTGTTTTGTGTGTGGGAGGAGATAGGGGATGTACTCCACGGTTTAGGGGAAGATAGGGGATGGACCTCTAAACCGGATTTTGTTTGGGAGGAGATAGGGGATGGACTCCATTAGCATCACTTTTATGTGTGCTTATTTATATAGAAGTGTTTTATTGATACAGCACTAAAATGTGTATCAATCTGGAAGTATGAAGTGTTTTGATTTATTTGAGCTTGAGTCTCATTTGTTTGTTGATATTGGAAGGATGTGAATACGATATATGTAATTCACTGTTGTAAGTTTGGCCAGGTTCTGAGCCATGTTGATAAAACTGTGAAGTAAAATGTATTTTAGACAATAGTGTCATGAGACTGTAAAATGAAGTAATTGATTATCCTGGTTAACCATCTGTTGGATGCTATTGCTTTATTCGTTACTTATATGTGGTTTAGTATATTTCTACTGGGCTGTGGCTCACCCTTTATGGGAACATCATTTTCAGGTTCAGGGGATAAGCTACCTCCAAGGACTTAGCTTGGAAGGACTTGGATTCCGAAGACTATTTTTCTGTTGTTTGCTTTTATTTGTTAGTACATGTAAAAACTCAAGCCTAGGGCTTTTCTTGTATTGAGTTAGAACTCGTTTTTTTGTAACCAAGTGTTGGCTTGGAAAGATGTAAGCCTGTAGGGCATTTTATTTGATTATTTAGTAATACTCTGATGAATGAATTAATAAAATGTCTTCTTTAAATAATGCATGTCAATGATATATAATAGATTAATTTTGAGGGCGTTACATCCTTTGTCTGCATGTCCGCTCGAGCGTAGAAAGCCACGCTCGAGCGAGACCCCTGTTTTCTGAAAATTCTGAAAAGTGTTTTAAACTGCATCTTTGCATCCTCATTCCATCCTAGGCATTCCTAGGCCTAGTTTAAGGCATCTTAGTGAGGATATTGATGTAGAACCACACCGAGGCAAATTAGGGATTAAGTTATTATTTTCCCAACTGTGTAGCTTAGTGTGTGTTCATTCTGTAACTGTAGGGTTGGCATCCGAGGACGCTCTAGCTGCTTATAGCCCAGTACTCTGTGAGTAACAATGTTGTAAAGATGCGTTCAATTGAGATTATTTTCTGAACAAATGACTATACTGCTTTATGAAATGACACTGTTTACTGAATGAATGTGTGTCCTATTTGTGAATTGTATTCGTGGCATCCATAGCAATTTACTGTTACTGAACTGTTACTGCTACTATTACAGAGATCTCTGTCAGTTCCCATGTTGGAACCACTACTGTCTACTGATATGATGGCCATCATTGACTGTTCGGTCTGTTAAGACCTACTGTACTGTTTTGCTATTGGATGTACCACAAATAACTATTATAATTTCCGAATGACTGTTATGGCATGAATTATGAGCCACAAATTGAATGACTGATATACTGATAAACGATTGTTTTCAATACTGAAAGGACATTCATTCTTAACCTCTTTACGCATATGTTATTCACTGGGCTTTAGCTTACTATTTATATATGTGTAGGTGTTCAGGCACCGGACCGGAGTTCAAGAGGGAATTGGCCAAGCCAATGTGGCCGAGCCAGTAGGCCAGCAGGCTATGGGCGCTCTCGCCCGAGAGATAGCAGGGGCATTCAGGGAGTCAGTAGGCATTCTTAGAGTTGAGAATCAAGCTCAGGCTGTTATTGCGGATGCAGGACCTTCCTTTCTGAAGAGGGAGTTCTTCCGGTCTAATCCGGATGAATTTGTGGGTGATCCTAAAGAGCCACTTAAGGCAGATGAATGGCTCGAACAGACAACGAAGACGTTTGAGATGCTTGGCATCGAAGACGAGGGGTTGAAAGTGACCTTGGCATCTTTCCAGCTGAAGGGGGATGCGGGTCAGTGGTGGAAGTTTACTAAGGGGCGTATAGGAGGTACGTGGGAGGCTTTTGTGAATGCTTTCCAGGAGAAGTTTTTATCCCCGGCAGTCAGGGAGAAGCTGCGAGACCAGTTTTGTCAGCTTAAGCAGGCGAGTTCTTCAGTGGCCGAGTTTGAGGCTGCATTTACTAGTTTGTCCAGGTTTGCACCTGAGTTGGTGGCGTCTGAGGAACGCCGTTGTATTGAGTTTGAGAAGAAGTTGAGGCGTGGCCTCAAGCTGAGAGTTGGGGGAACTATGATTCGGGATTATGGGCGTATGGTTGATGCTGCAGCCCATATGGAGATCATGATGCAGGAGGAGGAGGAAGGGCAGAAGGGCTCCAAGAGGAGTCAGGATAGTCAGAGTGATGGTAGGAGACAGAAGGGTTTTAATCCCCAGCAGTCTCAGGGTAGCTTTTCGAGATCGACTTTTCCTGTACCGAGTGCTATTTCGGGGAAAGGCAGTCAGGGAGACATTACCTGTTTCAAGTGTGGCCAGCTGGGCCACAAGTCTCCAGTTTGTCCTCAGAGGGGAGGAGTGCAGAGAGCAGCATCATCTTCGGCTCGATCTCAGAGCCAGAGTCAGGGTAGAGGTCAGCCACTCTTGTGTTATCAGTGTGGTCAGCCAGGGCACATGAAGAGGTATTGCCCACAGTTGGGTGGCACACCTGGTGCATCTGGTTTGAGGCCGATTCAGGGTCAGCAGCCAGCTCTGTCGGGTCAGGCCTCGAAGGCTAATCAGGGGGCTTCATCGTCCCAGACAGTGCAGCAATCTTATGCTCCTAGGGGTGAGCAGGTTGATCAGAGGTCGTCTGGGCGCGTGTACGCTGTTACCGCGCAGGATCTTGTACCGACTCCATCAGTTGTGAGAGGTACCTTCTTGTTTTGCAACTCGGTTGCTAATGTTTTGATTGATACGGGTGCATCTCATTCCTTTGTGTCTGCTGCATTTGCATCTGTTTTGGAATTGGAGTTAGCACAGTTAGCATCTCCTATATGTGTAGTGTCACCTCTTGGGGGTGAATTGATTTTGAAACAAGGTGTTAGGGGTTGTGATATAGAGGTTGATTATCATAGAATCCCATTTTCCTTTGTCGTTATGCCTATGAGGGGTTTCGATGTTATTTTGGGTATGGACTGGTTATCGTCATACCGGGCAGTTATTGATTGCTACCGCCAGAGGGTCACTTGTTGTACCTTGAGCGGAGAGTATTTTCATTTTCTGGGGGACCGGGTTGGTGATGTGTTGCCACCGGGGTATGTTCCACGAGGACGGAGTGAGCTTAGTAGTTTACTTGCTAACCTTTCGATTAGTGAGGATGAGGAGACACTGATTGTGTTGCCAAGGGTGGTTTGTGAGTACTCGGACGTCTTTCCTGAGGATCTTGTTGGTTTGCCACCGCATCGGGAGATTGAGTTCTCCATTGACCTAGTGCCAGGCACAGCACCGATTTCTATGGCACCTTATCATTTTGCCCCAGCCGAGTTAGTTGAGTTGAAGATCCAGCTCCAGGAGTTATTAGACAAGGGTTTTATTCGTCCTAGTGTTTCGCCGTGGGGAGCACCGGCCCTCTTTGTTAAAAAGAAAGGAGGTGCTTTGAGACTTTGTATAGATTACCGGAAGTTGAATCGGGCTACGGTCAAGAATAAGTACCCTATGCCCCGTATAGATGACCTGTTTGACCAGTTGAAGGGTTCCCGTTGTTTCTCTAAGATAGACTTGAGATCGGGTTACCACCAGTTGAGGGTCAGGGAAGAGGATATTTCGAAGACGGCATTCCGTACGCGGTATGGCCATTATGAGTTTCTGGTGATGCCATTCGGACTCACCAATGCACCGGCAGTCTTTATGGACTTGATGAACCGGATTTTCCGGGAATTCTTGGATCGGTTTGTAGTCGTTTTTGTGGACGACATCCTTATCTATTCGCCTTCTGAGGAGGAGCACGAGGCACACTTGAGGGTGGTGCTTGAGTTACTTAGAGCCCATAGACTGTATGCCAAGTTTGGGAAGTGTGAGTTCTGGCTGAGAGAAGTCAAATTCTTAGGTCATGTGGTATCCGGTGAAGGAGTGTCTGTTGATACATCCAAGGTAGAGGCAGTGCAGGATTGGGCACAGCCTAAGAGTGTATTTGAGATCCGCAGTTTTCTGGGATTAGCTGGGTATTACCGTCGGTTTGTGAAAGATTTCTCCAGGTTAGCATCACCGTTGACTAGGCTGACTCGGAAGGGAGTCAAATTTGTATGGAGTGAGACTTGTGAAAAGTCGTTTCAGGAGTTAAAAGTTAGACTGACTACCGCTCCAGTATTGATTATTCCAGAGAGAGGGTTGGGTTATGCAGTCTATTGTGACGCCTCACGAGAGGGTCTGGGTTGTGTGTTAATGCAAGAGGGGAAAGTAGTTGCCTATGGCTCACGTCAGTTGAAAATTCACGAGCAGAATTACCCTACGCATGATCTAGAGTTAGCAGCTGTGATATTTGCCTTGAAGATTTGGAGGCATTATCTTTATGGTGAGAGGTTCGAGGTGTTCTCGGATCATAAGAGTCTGAAGTATTTGTTTACACAGAAAGACTTGAACTTGAGGCAGAGGAGGTGGATGGAATTTATAGAGGATTATGACTTTGAGTTGCATTATCATCCGGGAAAGGCCAATGTGGTGGCCGATGCCCTTAGCAGGAAACCTGTTGGTGACATAGCTAGTATTGCCATCCGAGAATGGGAGATGTTGGGTGCACTTGGGGAGTTTGATTTACTTCTGGGCGAATCCGTTGAGGCTGCGGCCTTGTTTTCTGTTATTGCACAGCCTTCACTTGTGATTCGAGTGTTAGAGGCTCAGAGAGGTGACTTTGAGGTAGAATCTCTCCGTGAGAAGATTTCCGGTGGGAAGGTTGAGAAGGGTTTGACGGTATATTCCGACCTGAGTGTGAGATACCGAGACCGTCTGTTTGTGCCGGAGTCTTGCCGAGAGGAGGTACTCCGAGAGTTCCATCATTCACGCCTTGCGGTGCATCCGGGAGGCACTAAGATGTATCGGGATTTGGGTCGCCAGTTTTGGTGGCGGGGTATGAAGAGAGATGTGGCAGCTTTCGTATCTAAGTGCCTTACTTGCCAGCAAGTGAAGGCCGAGCATCAGAGGCCAGCGGGTTTGTTGCAACCCTTGCCTATTGCCGAGTGGAAGTGGGAGCATGTCACTATGGACTTCGTTGTAGGTCTTCCGAGGACTCAGCGGGGTAGTGATGCTATTTGGGTGGTTATAGACCGGTTGACTAAGTCGGCGCACTTTATTTCTATGCGCGTGAGAGATTCGGTAGATCATCTTGCCGACTTGTATATTCGGGACATAGTGAGATTGCACGGGGTCCCAGTGACGATCGTCTCAGATAGAGATCCTCGTTTTACTGCCAGGTTGTGGCAGAGTTTGCAGAGTGCCTTAGGCACTAAGTTGACCTTTAGCACGGCTTATCATCCTCAGACTGACGGACAGTCCGAGCGTACTATTCAGATACTTGAGGATATGCTTCGGGGTTGTGTTCTAGACTTTAGTGGGTCGTGGGAGAGGCACTTGCCGTTGGTGGAGTTTGCCTACAACAACAGTTTCCAGTCTAGTATCGGTATGGCACCATTTGAGGCCTTGTATGGCCGACCGTGTAGATCTCCTGTGTGTTGGGCCGAGGTGGGTGATGCACCTCTGTTGGGTCCAGAGTTGGTGAGGGAAACGACGGAGAAAGTTGAGCTTATCCGTAAGAGGCTCGTTACAGCACAGAGTCGTCAGAAATCGTATGCCGACCGTAGGAGGAGACCTTTGGTGTTTGAGGTGGGTGATCATGTCTTTCTGAAGATATCACCTAGACGGGGTTTGATGAGGTTTGGGAAGAGTGGGAAGTTGTCCCCTCGGTTCATTGGTCCGTTTGAGATCCTTGAGAGGATTGGCGAGGCTGCTTATCGTTTAGCTTTGCCGCCGCAGTTGTCCGGAGTACATGACGTGTTTCATGTGAGTATGCTTCGGAAGTATGAGCCGGATCCATCACATGTGTTGGATTGGGCCAATTTAGTAGTTGATGAGGATGTCTCGTATGAGGAGAGACCGATTCGAGTCTTGGATAAGCGGGATCAAGTTTTGCGAGGCAAGACCATCCCTTTGGTCAAAGTTTTGTGGAAACACCACGGAGTGGAGGAAGCCACTTGGGAACGTGAATTGGAAGTCCGCGAGAAATATCCGGACATGTTTGTTGATTTGTAATCTTATAACTAGATTCTGTTATATTGTTGAACTTAAGAGCTTTACATATGTCTTAAGTTGTAAAACATTGAGTATGTTTTGGTAAATGGGTGTATCTTGAAACTTGTTTCATTATAGAAGATTAGTGTAACATTGTATATGTTGATTACATTGTTGGATGTGTTATATATATCATGCAATTGAATATGACATGGAAATTGTTAACATTGAAAGGAATAATGCATAATAGTGGTGCAGGTTGAAATATATGTTGTTTTATATATATTGTGGGATACCTCTTGATAAAGAGATGAAGTGACCAGTATTGGGTCAAGTTGTTTATTATTGTTATATACTATCTTTGGGTATTGAGAAAAAACCTGTTTTCAAATTTGTGCCTAATTTCGGGGACGAAATTCTTTGAAGGGGGGGAGGTTATAACGACCCCGGTCTTTTCCCATTTGATTATTGTATCCGGACTGTTCCGTAGATTCTGTCATTGTATAATGGTTGTTGTTGTTGTTCCTTATTTTCTCTTTTGGAATTATAGGATGTGTTGGGCAGGTTTGTTCAGGTTGGTTGGGTTTAGAAACCTAGTGTTGCTGTCCAGAATTTTGGTTATTCGCTCGAGCGAGGAGTTTGTCGCTCGAGCGAGATGTTGTTTTGGTTCTTCGCTCGAGCCGGGGTTTGGTAGCTCGAGCGAGAGTTTGCGTCTAGGTTGGACCTGTAGCTTTGCATTCTTGGCTCGAGCGAGCTTTTCTTCGCTCGAGCGAGTTAGTTTGTTCTTCGCTCGAGCAATAGTTCCTTCGCTCGAGCGTGAGTCTGGTTTCAGACCTAATGGTTTGAGTTCTTCGCTCGATCGAGCTTTCTTTCGCTCGAGCGAGCTTTTGGGTTGTTGGCTCGAGCAAGGCTTCCTTAGCTCGAGCGTAGATTCTCTGTGTCTGGTCGCTCGAGCGACCAAGTCTTCGCTCGAGCGAGCCTGTCCAGTTTAAATACACAGCAGCGGGATTTGATCAGTCTTTTTCATATTCCTTTGATTCCAAACCCCAGGTTCGACCTCTCTCTCTCCCTACTCACCTTCTCTCTTAGGTTTGATCTGTTTAGAGAATGTTTCAACCCTAGTTGCTTTATTAAAAAGATAGAGGGAGTCAAGAGCTTTCATTTAATCTGAACATTTGGCAATTTGGAGCATTTTGGTCTTTGGACACTCATCTCTGTCTTCACCATTTGGGTTGTTTTCTCTGAGGTAGGGATTTCCTACTCCAATTTATAGGTTACGTTCTAAGTTTTGGTATTTTAATATGTTGGGAATACTTTGGTAAATTTTGGGAAAAACCCTAGTTGAATTATTGAATTGATTTGTATAAGAAATTCATGGAATTGGGAAAAGATGGTTAAATTCATGGAATTGGGGAATTCATTGATTAAATGGCATAATTGGATAATTTGTATCATTTGTCTATTGAATTGTAGACATTGCATGTGGATTAGGATTAACTGAAACTAATCACATTGGTTAAGTCATAAATTTTGACTATTGCATTGATAGAGAATATGTGTAATGATTGAGCATTGCATTTGCATATATTGTTTTGTGTGTGGGAGGAGATAGGGGATGTACTCCACGGTTTAGGGGAAGATAGGGGATGGACCTCTAAACCGGATTTTGTTTGGGAGGAGATAGGGGATGGACTCCATTAGCATCACTTTTATGTGTGCTTATTTATATAGAAGTGTTTTATTGATACAGCACTAAAATGTGTATCAATCTGGAAGTATGAAGTGTTTTGATTTATTTGAGCTTGAGTCTCATTTGTTTGTTGATATTGGAAGGATGTGAATACGATATATGTAATTCACTGTTGTAAGTTTGGCCAGGTTCTGAGCCATGTTGATAAAACTGTGAAGTAAAATGTATTTTAGACAATAGTGTCATGAGACTGTAAAATGAAGTAATTGATTATCCTGGTTAACCATCTGTTGGATGCTATTGCTTTATTCGTTACTTATATGTGGTTTAGTATATTTCTACTGGGCTGTGGCTCACCCTTTATGGGAACATCATTTTCAGGTTCAGGGGATAAGCTACATCCAAGGACTTAGCTTGGAAGGACTTGGATTCCGAAGACTATTTTTCTGTTATTTGCTTTTATTTGTTAGTACATGTAAAAACTCAAGCCTAGGGCTTTTCTTGTATTGAGTTAGAACTCGTATTTTTGTAACCAAGTGTTGGCTTGGAAAGATGTAAGCCTGTAGGGCATTTTATTTGATTATTTAGTAATACTCTGATGAATAAATTAATAAAATGTCTTCTTTAAATAATGCATGTCAATGATATATAATAGATTAATTTTGAGGGCGTTACATTGGTTGATTAAGCTTGTTATTTTTGTTATTGATCGAACGTTGTACAGTGTGGACGTTCACAAAAAAATGTAGGTTGTGATGTTTTGCAAATAGTTTACATTAAATTATTGAACATTCCAGTACGTTGTACACAGCATAATGTCATGTGTTATGTGATGTTATGTACATTCGTTATCATTTCCAACAAAAGCTGACGCTGCAACGTGTGGTGGAGTATAATGGAGGGTGTATTTTTTTTGGGTATGCTGTAATAATGTTTTGTTGTACAGTGTGGACGTACACAAAAAAATGTAGGTTGTGATGTTTTGTAAATAGTTTATACCAAATTATTGAATATTTCAGTACATTGTACACAACATAATGTCATGTGCTGTGTGATGTTATGTATATTCGTTATCAATTCCAGCAAAAGCTAACGCCGCAACGGGTGGTGGAGTAGAATGAAGGGTGTATTTTTTTTTTTTTGGTATGCTGTAATAATGTTATGTACATTCATTGTACTTTTGTGTTACATGCAATGATTGGACATGTGGTGGAATAGAATGGAGTTTTTTTTTTTTTTTTTTCCTTTCTTTAAAGGCTGTTGTAGTATTATGTATGTTGTTTTGCATATGTTGGAGTTGGTTAGAATTACAAATTGACATGTAGTTGTGACACACATTTTAGGTAATTGTGGGAGGAGAAATGAGAAACGGAGCGCTAGTTCATCGTGGTCACAACAGTCCAGGAAAACGTCAACCAAATTGGCCCTGAAGAGGCAATCGAGACTACCATTCAAGAAATAGAGAGTGACTAGTAGTAATGGTAAGAAGGCTAATGTTGACCCATCAAGGCTAATGTACCGGTCCAATAAAATGGGAGTGATTAACACCGTGCTTGAGTTGGAGTTGGGTGACGGGCATATTCAGTAATTATAGAAAACCCCATTTTGTGTGATGATTGACGCTATTCATGTTCACAAGCTAGATCCGAAGTAGTTCAAGAAGTTTGATGCCATGGTGTGCCGAATTATACAAAGTTACAACCCAAAAGAGGAGAAGTTTTACATTGGTGGTGCTAAGCTGCCATTGAGGAACAATGACATTCAATTGATGTTTGGGGTCCAATGCAAGAAAGACAAACTAGATTTGGCACAACGTGTGAAAGGGCCTTCAAAATTTCATGCAAAGACGGTGCCCAAACATTGGTTGGTTATCTTCGAAAGTCATTAAGGATTAGCTAGTAGAATCAATCCGTGGTTGTATGGAGCGCGACGAAGAAAATGTGGCGAAACTCTTTTGTCTTTACATTTGTACAAAGTTATTTTTTGCAACTACCTACGAGCATATAGGGTGGGCGTTCGTGCATGTGATTGACAAACTGGAAACCTTAAGGTAGTACGACTAGACTGCAACAATCTGGAACACGTTGATTGGTTCACTAAATGAGATGCATAGTAGGCCGGAGAGGGTAACTTGTTGTGTCGTGGCGTTGCTGGTATATACAATAGTTAATTTATCCCAGTTTATATCGTGTTACACAGACAAAGTGGTACGTTTTTCATGGTCTTACTTAATGGTTTGTGTGATATTGTGTTTGCAGTTTCTCATTTGTGAACATTCGACCAAGATTTTGTCGATGGAACATTGGCACACTTGTAGGGAAGTTGAAAGAGTTAAACTTGTCGGCTGAAGGTTGTATTTAGGTATGACACAAAAATAGATCAAAGCGTATTGTTTGGTTTTCCATAGATGGTTTTTATGTGTGTAATGTTTGGGGTTTTTATGTGTGTAAGAATAAAAATAAAAAATTGTCACAGTGGTGCAATCTTTTATGTTTAATAGCCAACACCAATTTCTCAAACACACACACACACACACAAAAGCCAACACCAATTTTATTAACAGAAGTTTCTCTGTCTAACACTTCATGAATTTTTAAATAAATAAATAAAAAGAATCTAATGCTGAATTAGTGCCTTTATTATATTTAAATGGCTCTTAGCTACCAGACTAGATATGATGGCCCTTAATAGAATTTCTTTGAATTTTCAACTTGTGGAGATTGAAGCTATTTGTTTTCTTTTTCTTTATTTGTTTATCCAAAATCACCCTACAAATTCAAGATTAAAAAAATAATGTTAATAGGCTTTTTAAGATGGAAAGAAAGAGAGAAAAAAAAAATTTGTTAGAGAATGCTTGCAAATTTTTGGCCCTAAATGATTTTTTTTTTGATGATCGGATGTTCGAGCCAGCTTACACATGGCCCCAAGGAATTGATAGCACCTAGTGAGAGTTGAACCTGAGACATAAAGAGAGCACACCCCCAAGCCCCAACCTACACGTATTAGGCCAACCCCTTGGGGGTTTTTTGTTGATAAATTGTGCTAACCACTTTCTAAGTTTAGAGAAAATAAAATAATTAGTTCTACATTTTTTTTGCTATAATTAAACCTATATTCCTTTTAGTATGGTTAAAAGAATCAAAACTAATGTAAATGATGTGAAGGCACAAAGATAAATACGATAAAATAAACATTTTTAGTATAAATGATATGATAACATCATTTTCCTATCAATATGACTAATAAATTTATGATGAAAGGGGATTAAGTTTGATGTAAATTAAAATTTTAGAAGAGCTCAATATAATCGTGTCAAACTTATAGAGTTTATTATAATTTTTTTTCTAAATTTCAAAAAGTTACTATAATTTACTCTTTCTTTCTTTCTTTTTTTTTTTTTGGTATAATACATATACAAAACTTTTACGCTTTAGTTGGATGTATTTGATTTCTATTTGTTGGGTCTAAGCAGGGGCAGAGCTAGGATTTCCTTAGTGGGGGCAGAAAGTAAAGCATTGGCAAAGTCTAACCAGACAATTTAGTAGTGGCTCAAATATCTTGAGACCTTAGGATAAGCATTAAAATGAGACTTTATTTTACTAAGCTTTTGAAAAATAGAGATCTTCAATAAGATTTTTTTTGATATTTTAATAGTGGGTCTTAAGCGATAGATTAAATGACTTAATGGTTGAGCCACCTCTGGTTGGGTCAGGACAAGTTTAGACTACTTAACTAATTATTTTAAAAAATTACAAGAGTAAAGCTAGAGACCCCAAAAATTCTACCAAATGTCTCATATAGGTGTGGGACCCACACAATGTGGGTCCCATGTGGATCCCACCATTCGCCCTTTTTGTAGTACTAAATCTGAATCTGCTGTGCCTGTCTTGCTCCTTTGCCCATTTTCTTGGTTGATTTGGTCTTCTATAATTCACGATTGGGAGCTTTATTGGTGCATACAAGGTTCTGTGGATGGTTTTCTCCATTAGTGGATGGGTGATAATTTCAAGAACATTGATAGGTTAATTTGGAGAGCTATCCCCTTTATTGTTCTTTGGTCACTTTGGTAACACAGGAACAAATGTGTTTTTGCAGAGGCTCAAACCTGAGCGAAATTATCAAAATCAAAGCAGCACTTTGGCTGAAAGCATCTATTAAGGACCTTCCCTACTCAGTTGATGATTTAGTTTTCAAGTGAAGACAAATCAAGGGTTGTTTTTGATTCCACAGCTGGGCTTTATTGTGTAATGTGGTGTTTATAGTAGAGGTGAGGTGCTGTTACTGATCTACCTTTGCTGGTGTGTTCTGTGGCTGTATCTTATGGGCTGGTATGTGCTGGTATTTGCTGAGTTTTATAGGATTGGATTGCTCAGCAGTGGCTGCAACTTGAGGACTGGTGTTAGGTTCCAATTTTTTCCTGTTGTGGTTGCTCTTGTAGTTGCTTAGCTGGTTTGTTGCTTAGCAGTGGACTGATTCCTGGTTTTTCTTTGCTTTTGCTCTGTTTGTTGGTCTCTCACCAACTAGGAGGTTGGAGCTTGAACTAGCTCCAAGCTCCTCTTTATTGATGTATTTTATCATACTTTGTATGTGTTTCATCAATAAAGCCTTCTTTTTGCCGATCAAAAAAAAAAAAATGGATCCCACACCCATATGATACACGTGGTAGAATTTTTGGGATCTCTAGCATTTTTGAAATTACAATTAAAAATAAGCCAATAAATAATGAGAACTGTGACGATCCGGGTTAATCCCCGACCTTTCCTATTCATTTGTTTTGGGTTAACCCTTGTTGTGGGTTGTTTTCTTTGTGTTGGGTCTCTTTTGTTGCTGGGAACCTTAGCGTAAAACCCTGAAACCGGTGAGCAGTCTGCCCAGTTTGGCTAGTCATGACCGTGATGGTCCTGATCGCGCCCACGATGTGCTTTATTAATGGTCATGCTTATGATGGGCCACGACCAAAATGCGTCTTCAGGTCTGTATATGAGAGGAAAGTGCGTGGTCCATAAAGGGCCATAAGGTAGGCTACGATTTGTAGATTGTGCCCCCGATGGTCTTAGTCGACGATTTTGTTGTTCGTGCTCGTGGTCTTTTGTTCGCGCTTGCGATGCGCCTGTTCTATATATACCAGCGAAAAGTAAGAAATATCTATTTTGAGCTCATTTTCTTCTCTTTCTCACTCTTGTTCTGTCATTTCCGAGTGCCTTGACTATAAAACCTGGGTGTTCATCTGTTTTTACTCATTTTTTACCCCTAGTACTTAAGACTTTAAGGTAGAGAGTGTTGAGGGCTTCATTTTGATTTTGAAAGTTTGCGTTCTCGTCATTGTCGGATTTTGGGGATTTAGGCTTTTCTCTTCCTGCTTTGAGCTAGGGATTTTCTTACTGATGTGTATGTTGTTTAGCTTTGTTATATGCTATCTTTGTTAGTTGTGAGTTTTTGAAAAGTTAGGTTTTTGGTTACATATGTATTAAGGCACAAATTGAGAAAAAAAACTCTTGTTTTTGGTTATGGTTAAAATTGGTAAGCACGTAGTTGTTGTGTAGAGAAGTTTTGAACAAAATTTATGTTTTGGAAAAGAATCCCCAAAAGTTTATCAAAACCTAAGGTGTTGAAGGTTTTATTGGAAAAGGAATGAATTGTAAATGTTGTGGGATTTTGATGAAAGGAGTTTGGTTGCAAAATGTTTTGAACTATTATAAAATATCAAGTATTGTTTGCTCCTCTTGAAATAATGGTTTTGTCAAAAAACTATAGGAACGATTTTGGAAATCAAATATTTTCTGTTGAGATTCACAAGACTCGTAAGGAGTGTGAATGTCATTTTCAAGAATCATGGTGATTTTGTATAAATCATTGGGATTTTGGCTTTGATATCATTTTGGATATTATTATTAGTATTGTTGTTGTTATTATCTTTTAATAATTATATTAGAGAAAACTGTTTTGGCTATTGGTGGAAGATAGCATTTGTTGTATAAATTGTGTATTTAAATAAAACAAACAGATTCATATTTAATTAAATTGATATTATAGAACAAGAAATCATGGGTCTAGATCATACAACTTGATGAACATAAATATAAAACAAAAGTAAATACTGAAACAAGAAAAAGAAAACAAATTGAAACCTATGTGATACCACAATCTCCTTAAAACAGATTTGCCACCTCACTATGGGTGCTGGAGGTATGTCGGCGTCTGTCTCCTAGGATACGACGGTTAAGTTAGAAGTACCTTTTGGTTAGCTTTGACGAATAGACAATGGTAGCACTCTTTCACACAGGAAGAATATATTATGGGTAGACTGACTATAATATGAGAGCAAAGAAATTCTATATTAGAACCAAAGAAGATGGTTTTCTTGTATATACAATGGGGGAGAGAGAAGAGTCTTCCAGTAGCAAATGCAGACTTCAATTCTGCAAAACTGAAGAACTGATGCAAGAAAATTGATGGGAAATAAGTGTGTAAGTTACTCTATATACACATGTGTATATATTTATATCAGCAACCACCTAACAGACCTAGTCCAAAAAGATTAGGTTGGTGGACCCAGTCGAAACCTAACTCATTCCAGCAAGCCTGAAGCCCTAAGCCTTAAGCCTCAAGCCCCAAGATCTAAGATCCACGATCCATGACCTATCCTGGTCCAGTCCGAGCGCGGACGTGTGTGGCAATTTTTACATAACCAACTTGGACTATAGTTTTGGCCTAAGCCCATTCTTGAAGCATCCATTACTCCCTTCCTTCGAAAAATTTGGATGTCTCAAAGGGCTCATGCCTTTATCAAAAACTTAGGATTTAAAAACCCATCAATGCTTTCCTATACAATCAATGTAGGATATGTGGTTATATACCATCCCCAAGACCTCATTCATGAGGCCAACTTTATGAGACTATTTCTCATTCAATTCTCAATGATGTTTGTTCATTCTTTTTGTGGTGTAAATATCTTATTACAGAGAATTGAAACCCATTTGATCCCACCTCAACTAGTGGTTGAGACCCACTTTAATTTCACATTAAAGTCACCATAAAATCTTTTTTTTCAACAATCCCCCATATGAATAAAAATTGACCGAATAAAGAAAAATGGACAACGCTTAACAACAAAGACTCAGAGAGAGAGAGAGAGAGCACACAAACTAACCCTGCATAAAAAAAAGTAGTTATTGGCCTTAAACCTTTCATCGTGAAAGCCTATCGGATTTACTAGCTGACTAGTGAACGTGATGTCTTGAACTGTTATACTGTTTGTACCAAGACAATAGACCTCACATAGGAGTTAGTCCAACCATTGTTCTTGTTTTCACTAGTGTGTCCGGTTCAGCTCTAGAACACTAGCCTGGTTCAGTGAGTGTTTTTAAAGAATTCGACTTTGCCAATTCTTAAAGAAGCGACCCTACTTTGCACTCACATAGTGACCTATATAAGGTATCTCACTATATCACAGTTGACTATTCACTTCACTTAGGTCATTAAAAACATCAGTTTAACCTTCCACTCCCACAGGGTATCACTGTATAAAGGAATGAGCAAGAGTATAATTGTTACGGTTTAGACCAGACCCATTACATGCTCTTAGATTTGAGATTCAGTGTCTTTAATTATTGTTCATGCCCTTTTATCATCTTATTGCTAGTTGAGTTGCATTGTTGGTTGTGTTCGAAACAGGTTGGTTGTTAGTTTTTCAAAAGAGTTGTTGTCCTGTTTTTTTCTTGTTCGCTCGAGCCGTGTTTTGGTCGCTCGAGCAGTTTTTGAGATCTTCTAGTATTTTTGTAGGTTTACAAAACTTCTGGGAGTAGGGTGATCTTTGCTTGAGCGGTCATTCTTGCGCTCGAGCGATCTCTCATGTCTGCAAAATTTCAAGGAGAGGGTCATTGTGTGCTCGAGCGGTGTATTGGTCACTCGAGCGATCTCACTTATTGTGTTTAACGCTCAAGCGGTGGTTTGGTTGCTCAAGTGGTCTATGCGTATATTAGTTCGGGGAAAGGGGTTTTTAAATTACTTTTTCATTCCTCTCTCTCTCTCTCTCTCTCTCTCTCTAAAGCACCCCTAACCCTAATTTCCTCACTTTCTCTTTCTAACTTTTACCTTAAAGCCTCAAATACTCCCTTATCCTTTGATTTCTCCACCATAGCTCCTTGGAGAGAAAGGTAGAGCTTAAAAAGTTTAGTGATTTGGGAATTTTGGGTTAAATCTAGGGTTTGATTTGGGGAAAAAAAAGGAGGATTTTTAAATAAATTCTTGAGAAGGATTGTGGAAGTGTGTATATTGTTGTGTTGTGTCGAAAACTCCTTCCTTAAATGTGATTTTGAAAATAAAGGAGGTTTTGTTTGAAAAATCATTGATGTTGATTTATGAAAGATAAGTAAATGATGTTGGGTTTAGAAAAGATATGGAGAATGTATCTGTTGATGATGAGAGCGGAGTTGGATATTTATTTTCGCTCCCATTTTGAAATTTATGAGATTTTATTTGTTGTTAGAAAATTATCTGTTGAGTAGAAATATCTATTTTGGGATATTGCTAGAGGATAACTTTGATTGTTGTAGAAATTGCATGAGGATTAGGTTAAATTGAAACTTATTTCTCATACATCTTGCATCGAGCATTGTTTCACACTTGAATAATGAAAATGTATTATTTTGAGAAAAAGAGGTGTATACCTTGGTGAATCTGGTTAGAAGGTGTGGTTGTGGTTTATATTGTTGGCCTGTGTGTCCTTAGTGAAAGTCTAGAAACCCACGCGGTTAGGTGCCAATTCTTTTGGTTAGTATCGGTAAAATGGTTTTAGTAGTGCTTGTATAGCCTACTAGCAGACATGTACCTAGAAATTTCTAGTGTTCTATATCCACTGTCCTGTTTTCTGATATAAAAGTGTATTTTCATAAATTGAAATATAATGATGATGGCATTGCATTGTTTTTGAGATGCAAAAGTATAATGTTTGGCAAATGACATGCATATGCATTCACCTTATGGCTTTGTTAAGGTTCATACATAGTGTTAAAGTATCTCTACTGGGCAGTAGCTCACCCTATGTGGAAAACAATTTTTAGGCGTTGATGATATGCCTCCACTAAGGACATAGCTTAGGAGGACTGAGGGGCTGAGGGCTCACTTTTGTTTCTTTTGTTATAATTATCTTTTGTAGAAGCCTCAGGCTTTTAATTGTGTTGGACGTAATCCATTTTGTTATAACCAAGCAATGTCTTGGAAAGATGTAGCAATTAGGGCATAAATTGTATCTTTATTACCTTTTATTCCAGTTCACTTATATACAACATATGCCATAGATTCAAGGTCTAGGATTTATAAATGTATACTCGCATATGTCATCTTTTGTACGGTAAAGAAATATAAATGAAAGGTTAATATTTCTCATGTCTATGTTTCTATTTAATATCATGGTATGGGTTGTAGTTATTATTTCAAGGTGTTACAACTTGGCATCAAAGCGACCGAGTTTGAATACTTCGGGATCGTGGGGCATGGTTTTTACCATAATTTGTTTGTTTTAGTAGATAATATTAGAAGCATACCTGGTATGCTGTGTGATAACATGTTTGTGTGACTAGATGAGTGTGAGATTTGGTTTCTAAGTTATTGATTGGATCCACGAGTTTCTAGAAATCTTATTAGAAGAGCACCTGATCACTGCTTATTCTAACTAGAACTCTAGTAACGTCGTAGAACAATTAATTATTTGGACAAAAAATTCATTTGTGATTTTGTGACTCGATGCTTATGTGGAATGAATTAATTGTTGTCCACTGTATTAGGACGTAAGTGAGTTAGCTTCGGCATATTTATAAATGTGCTAAAATTTTGTGTTACTTTTATTAGAATGTCAGGACGAGGACATAGTGGTGGTAGGCATGGCAGGTCTAGACAGCAGGAGGTGCCAATACATGACGAAATTCAAGCGCAAGAGGAGGGAGTTGGCCAGGCCAACGTGGCTGAGCTAGCAGGTCAATAAGCCATGGGCACCTTAGCCCATGAAATGGCAGGAGCTTTGCAGGAATCCATGGACATTTTTAGGTTCGAGAATCAAGTCTAGGCCCATGTTACAGAAATAGGGCCATCCTTTTTTAAGAGGGAGTTATTTGTCGAATACGAACGAGATTGTAAGGGATCTGAAAAAGCCATTAAAGGCCAACGAGTGGCTTGAATAGATGGTGAAGACGTTCGGGATGCTTGGCATTGAGGACGATGGCTTGAGGGTGACCTTGGCGTCTTTCTAACTGAAAGGAAATGCGGGGTCAGTGGTGGAAGTGTGCTCAGGGGCGTATTGGGGTGACTTGGGAGCCTTTTGTCAACGTCTTCTAGGACAAGTTTTTGCCACCCACTGCTAGAGAAAAGTTGAGGGACCAATTTCTAAAGCTCAAGTAGCTAAACACGCTAGCAGTCGAGTTTGAGGCTACTTTCACTAGTTTGTCGAGGTTTGCACCGAAACTTGTGGTGATGGAAGAACGTTGTTACATCGAGTTTGAGAAAAAGTTGAGGGCTGGGCTCCTTTTCAAGGTGGTTAGGTCAATGATTAGGAATTACGGTTGTGTTATAGAGTCGGCGGCTCACTTAGAGATCGTGATCCAAGCAAAGAAAGAGCGGATAAGGGGCTCCAGGTAGAGGTCCCAAGATGTTTAGGGGAACGCAAGGGATAACAAATGGCAAAATAGTTCCAACCTACAGCAGTCCTAGGCCACACAGTCTAGATCCACCTTTCTTGTACCAAGTTCGGGTTCGGGGAGAGGAAATCAAGGTGGATTCACTTGCTTCAAATGTGGTCAATTGGGCCATAAGTCTTCTGTTTGCCCGTAGAGAGGAGGAAGGCAATAGTCTGCACCATTTTCAGCTTGTCCTCAGAGCCAGAGTTAGGGGAGAGGTTAGCCACCTACCTGTTATTAGTGTGGGTAGTCGGGGCACTTAAGGAGATTTTGTCCTCAGTTTGGTTGCACATTTGATGCGTCTAGTTCGAGGCAGACACAGAGCCATCAGCTAGCACGGTCAGCACAGGCCTCGAGGGCCAATTAGGGAGCCACGTTGTATCAGGCCTATGCTCCGAGGGGTAAGAAGGTAGAACAGAGTCCTTTAGGGCACATGTATGCTGTTAACATGCCAGAGTAATTGTCGTCACCTTTTGTAGTGAGAGGTAATTTTTCATTGTGCAACTCTATTGGCAATGTGTTGATTGATACTGGTGCATCTCATTCATTCATGTCGTCTTCTTTTGCAGCCGCATTGGGTTTAGAGTATGAACTGTTGGGGTCTTCTCTGTTGGTTGAGACACTTATTGCACTACAACAAAATTGGGTTTTCACGGCATCACATCAACGACATACAAAAAATGCAAGCTGTAATTTTTTACTTTTACAAATTTCTTTTTTTGCATGTCGTAAATAATATCCTAACCACGACATGTCAATCGCTTATGTTGTTAATGCTAATAATGGTAATTTCTTTACTACTTGTAATGTTAGCCATAAATAGTTAAACTTTTTACGACACGACTAAGGGTTGATGTTAATACATTAAATATATACGACAAGCATATGCTTGCTGTTGAACATATTTCACTTTACACGACATGCAATTTCTTTCATGAAGTCGATGACCCAAAACAAATAGTGCCAAAATAAAGAAAAAAATTCGAGCGCCAAACACGAAAACACATATAAAAAAAACAAATATAGCAAAATATATCAAAATACATCTCCATATCTCTATATCTATCTACTTTCTCTTCTCTCTACCTCTAAAAACCCTCCATCGTTGTTCCTATCTCACAGTCATTGACCTTAATTTGATCCCACTTCTCTCCATTGCAGATTAGCGATAAGGGTTTTAGGGTTTTGATTTGGGTCGAGCAATTGGTGATAAGGATTTTAGGGTTTTGATTTGGGTGTTCTTTTTTCAATGGGGTGAAAATTGGTTTTTTAGGTTTGATTTGGGTGAGTGGCGAACAGAGGGAAACCCTAAAAGGCGTCACCACTGTGACCCTGTCCTCGTCTCACATGGGTGTCACCACCAACCAACTCGATGAATTAGTCATTGAAACTGCTGCCGCCATGACTGCTAACCATCCTAACTATGTTTCTGTGAGTTTCACTTCATTTCTGTTTTGGGTTTCCATCAATTTACTTGTTTACGTTTCATTTATTCAATTAATCTTCTCAAATTGTTCATAATCAGTTTGATATGTGCCCTTCAATTTATGATTTTGGGTTATGGTTTTGGTTTTTTGGTTATGGGGTTTGCATATACGTGAGTATGTTTAGATGGGTTTGGTTTTTGGTTTGGATTGTGGGTTCAATTCCTTCTTTGCTTTGTATTTCTGTAGTTTTCTTATTTATTCTATTTTCGGTGTTTTTGTTTTTTAAAAATTGTTTTTCAAATTTGGGGAATGTTAGTTGCACTTGAGGTGGTTGTTGATGCATCCCAATATATACATAGATATATATATATATATATAGAGAGAGAGAGAGAGAGAAAGAGAGATTTTGTTCCCTCTCATGAAGGTTTTCTTTCAACTTTTGAGGCATGAGGAGCTTCCTTCCTTTATGGGTAAACAACCCTTCTTTCTCTCTCTCTCTCTCTCTTCCCTCCCTCTCCCCCTCCGCCCCCAAAGAATTTGTTCTTGTCAATCATAGCTGAAGCTGTATAATGGTAAGTAAATATTTTCTTTATTATAAGCCTTTTGTTCAATTCATTAATTGATTTAACATATTTAGAAATTACTTTGTGTACTAATTAAGCTACAAAACACCAAGAATTTAAAGTTTTACTTGGTGTAATTCACTGGTTCACAATATTTTATTCTTCTTTCCTTTTTTATTTTTTATTTTTAAATTTTTTGTCCTGTTTGTTATAGTTGTATATTTGCTTTTCTCCTTTTACAATAGTCTTTAATTTGTGTTTTCAGTTGTTTCATCAAGAACATTATGTCTTTACCTTGACCTTTTAGTCAAAAACATTACATATCTTTTGGAACATTACACATTTTTTGAAGACTTTAATGCACCTAATATCTGCATTTGGTTATCATAGTATTTCTTAAGCATAATAGTGTAGCGATTCCAGTTTTGTCATTTCGCTGAGTATGTCGAGGATCGAGTTGCCCGATCAGCTCGCGGGGGTTGAGGGGGCAGCGCCCCTTGGCGGGTCCTAGGGCAGCGCCTTGGCGGGGTTGAGGGGTAGCGCCCCCGAAGCAAAAATGAAAAATGCATTAGAAGTTGCTTATCCGCTCGAGCGGACATTTATGCGCTCGAGCGGAGAATGTTTGGTTCTAAAAGTTTGACATGTCTGCAAAAGTACTGGGAAAGTGTATTTGATGCTCGAGCAAGGCTTTCTACGCTCGAGCGGACCATGTTATATCAGTTTGTAAATCTGATATTTTAGATCACTTTTGTATATATTTCTCTCTCTCTAAAAACCCTTTCCTATCCCTTCTCTCTACATTTCCCTACGCCAAATTGGATCAAAACCTTGATTTCTCAAGATCCATTAGAGTTCTGCCATAGGTTCTTCATCAAAGTTGGTTAACTTCTTAAGGGCTTCGTTGTGTGCGGTGAAAATTGAGTTTCGACACCGTTGATTTTAGGGGTTTCATCTCATTTCTTCTTCAAAACTTGAGGTAGGAATTTTCTTAGAGTTATATATATATATATATATATATTTTGCAAGATCTATATGATTTTCGAAATCATCTTTCGATAGCTTTGAAAATTGATTATTGATTCAAGAAGTTGAGCGATTTTGAAGGTGGGTTTGTCTCTTGTTTTTTTAAAATGATCTTATGGGTTTTGATCTTCGTTGATTGAAGAAAAGATGATTTTGGAAAGTTTTCTTTCAAAAGATTTGAGTTGTATAGTTTTGGTAAGAAAACCTAGAATTTGGGAATTTTTTTTAAAGGAGACTGAAAATCCATGAATGATATTGTTATATTTATTTTGTGTGTCAAAATAAATAGATATTTGGAAAATTTCTTATTTATATTTATATAAATGTTGAATTTCAGGGAATATAAGAATTGTTGTTCATTTTGGAAATTATTGTTCAAAACGTTGAAATAGTCTTGAAATAACTAATTGTCGAGGATACTTGAGAAGAGGGAATTGTGTTATTCCTTGGATGATGAATTGAAATAAAAGTATTTATATTTATCTTGTGAAATTGCATTGAAATGAGAAATGGGAATTTTGATCACTATGGTAATATTATGTGGAAGAATTGGAAATGGAAGAATTATTACATTGTATTGATTGTTGTTGCATTGACATATCAATTCATTTGATTATATTAAACTTTGAAAGTTGATTTGAAAACTTGCATTGAGAAAGGAATGTTAAGAAAACAAGTTTTCATGGAATGGTTTTGGGGTAAATACGTTGGTAAGTCTTGATAGGTGGTGTAAATGAAATTGAATAAGTTGGCCTGAGGGTCCGGGGTGAAATACCGAAAACCCGCGCGAATAGGTGTCGAGCCTTTCGGTTAATACCGGTAAAAATAACAATTTGGTAGTACTCGTATAGTTTACTTTCAAACACCGATCTAGGGATTACCAGAGTCGTATTTATTGCCCTTGAAATAAATTGTTAAGTTTTGAACAATTGAAATTGCATGATATCATTGAGCATGATGGTTTTCAAAAGATGAAAAATGTGATTTATCTTCAAAAAGGGCATAGCATGGCATGTGCATTTCATCTCTTGAGACTTGTATAAAATGTATATACTTTGTTAAGAATTTCCTACTGGGCTTTATGCTCACCTTACGAGATTTTTGTGCAGGAAAAGATGTGGTGATCCCACCCAATTTGGGGCGTGGAAGTATGTGTGTTGGGAGTACAATGCTCTCATTTTGCTGTGACTCTGTGTGTAAGCCAAGGGCTGTGTTTGTGTGGGTTTGAATAATCGTTTTCTGTAACCAGGCTTAAGCCTTGGAAACTTGTAAACCCTTGGGGCTATTTATTTGTTTATTTACTTGTTGTTGGATTAATGTATTGTTGCATGAAGAACTATTATATCATGTAATGTAAGTTTGAAGATTTATATTCGGTTTTTCATAAAAGAGCCATGATTGTTGTATTATCATTTGGGTTAGAAATTTGGAGCGTTACAAATAGAATCATAGAACTTGCCCCAAGGAATTGTTTTTTTTTTGGTCCAAAACTTTCAATTATTTGAACTTCGGTTATTGACCTTCAAAATAATATAATACGTAGTTCCATAACCATTAGTACTTGGATGTTGCTGCTAGTGTCATTTTGTAATCGTGGCTTTTGCTTGGTTACCAAACACAAAGAAGTTTTTTTTACTCTATAATTTTTTCTATTCAAATTAACTTAATCATATGATATATAGTTGGACAGAGTTATTTGAGTGGCTACAATAGCTTTTCGGACCTTTTTTTTTTTTTTTTCTTATGCACATTAGTCTGTCTGCCTAGCAACACATCTTCGTTAATTTAGTGGGTTTAGTGGTTAATTTTTCCATTGTCATTCTATGGGTGTTTCCATTCCATTGTGATTCATGGCTCATACTCTTATTAATAAATGTGATTCATGTTTCTTATTTTCTTATAATTGTTTTATGAATACTTTTCTACTATTCAGGTAAGAAATGCTCTCTCTTAATTTCTTAAGCTTCTTCTTATATGTTTCTTCTCTGTAGATTTTTTTTTGGATGTATATTATATGGTATTTGGGTGTATTGTTTTTAATTTCTTCTAAACTGTTCTATATTTTCTCTTATGTTGGTGTTAGTAGGTGATGCTTTTGGTGTTTGAAGGACTATATTTGCTTTTAGGTAAGAAACATCCTCTTTTTTCTGTTTTGCTTCTTTTTTTTTTTTAGTTTTTTTTTATTATATAATTTTTGCTTTCCTATCCTTGATAAGCATGACACTGTTATGAAAAGAGTAGAGTTACAATTCCTGGGATTAAGGTATGGTGCCTTTTATGTGTTTGGTATTTTCTGTGATTAAAAAGATCATGTATGTTGCTTGCCTTCATTGATTGAGCCTAAGCCAATGGTTTTGAATATGTTTATTTGATTTCTTTAGTTGTTGATTCCTTTTTTTTTTTTTTTTTTTTTTTTTTTTTGGGCTGATATGTTTTTTTGGGTGAATATAAAATATTTTGGGTGAATATTTTGCTGATATGCTACTACAACATATTTTAGACAACAAAAGAGGGTCCTTTGATGCTACGAATGGTTCTTGCAAGTGAGAAATCAATCATATCTAATGTTGAAATTGCCCCAAAAAATTAAGATTAATGCCATGGATGGTATTCAGAATGTAGGGGTCATTTAAACCATTAACTTCCATTTGGCTATGTACTTTCTGGATATAAATATTCCAGCTATTGTTGATATAGATGTTAATTATATTTCAAAATATATTATTATTAGTATTTAGGTTAAATTCTTTACTTGGATCAACATTGATACGGATCTTCACCAACATAGTCCTATCATTTGTATTTCTATAGTTCCTGATTATAACACTCTATAAATGTGGTGTTTCCATTTGTGTTTCTTGTACTCATTCTCACAGATTGTGAGACTTCCAAGTCAAGTTTCCAGGTTTTCTAAAGTGGGCGTTGAGCTGAGCCTCTTCCTTGTTCCTTAGGCTGCCCCTTGAGGGAATGATATTTCGGCATGGCTCGTAATAAGACAAAAGCCCCCTGAACAACGGTTTTGAATTTAAGGATAGTTTTTGAATGGTTTAGAACTTAAGAATTATTTATTTATTTATAATTTTTTTTAGGATCATTTTGAATGTTTTGGATAGTTTTGAACTTAAGGATAGTTTTGATGTCTAGAAACATAGTTTTCGGATGGTTTGGATGAATAGATAGCTTTTGGATGTTCAAAATTTATAGATAGTTTTTTGTTTTGGATGGTTGAAGCAATATTTTGGTGATTGGTTGATATTTATATATATATATATATATATGTACGCTTGTTTTCTTATATTGTACGAAACAGGTGAAATAAAACCCGTTGATTTTTTTATTTTTTTTTCTAAAAAATATACATATTCTATAGCATGCAAAAAATGCTGTGAAACTTGGGTTATCTACGGCAAGCAAAGTAGGTTATTGTATTAAATATTCAACGATTAACAATGAACGTCGTGTTTTGTCCATTAAATTAATGGCGTGTAAAAGTAGTTGTAGAAAAGTCAAACACGACGCACAAGATCCAATGTTAAAAGATTTTTAATAATGTACTGCGGTAAGCCATTGAAGTGAATGACTTTCCATGACTGGTTATTATATGGCTTTACATTGCGCGTCGTAGAATCCTCACCATGACGTGCATTTAATGTCATTAAAAGTGAGTTTTGTTGTGGTGTTGGAGGTAAAGTGGCATTGGGTCGAGTGTGCCGCTCTTGTGAGATTGAGGTCGTGGATTATCGGCTCTCTTTCAATTTTATTGTTCTTGATATGCATGCTTTCAACGTAATTCTGGATATAGATTAGTTGACTCATTACCTTTGATAGATTGCCATCATAAGAGGGTATCAGTATGTATGCCATAAGCACAGTGCTTCTATTTTAGGTGTGACCATGATGATAGTCTTACCCCCTTGTTGTGTGACCTTAAGGGTCGAGGAGAGTTGAGTTTTCTTTTTGCCATCATAGTAGCCGATGAGGGTAGTATAATTCAGAGTGAATTGCCAAGAGTAGTCTGAGAATACCTAGATCTTTTTTTTTTGGAGGATCTCACAGAGTTGTCACTACATAGAGAGATTGAGTTCTCAATTGACTTAGTGCTGCTTTCTACAGCACCATATAGGTTTGCACCAGCCGAGTTATGTGAGTTGAAGGTACAACTTCATGATTTGTTAAACAAAGGCTTCATTCATCCTAGCACATCACCATGGGGAGCACTGGTTCTCTTTGCTAAGAAGAAAGATGGCACATTGCGACTGTGCATCGATTACTGAAAGTTGAACTGAGTAACTATTAAGAACAAGTACCCATTACCACGAATAGATGATCTATTTGACCAGTTGGAGGGGTCTCATTTTTCTAAGATCAATTTGAGATCAGGATATCACCAATTGAGGGTAAAGAAAGAGGACATTCAGAAAATGACAATTTGTAACATCCCGTGAAAATTACCTTAATCAAACACGTTCACTTGGGTTTATCCAATATAGAATTATGTGAGAGAGAGAGAGAGGGTAAATCCATAATAATAATGTAAATTCCATAACTACCCTTTTTCCCATTGAACTATTCCAGTGATTACATTTGAAGAGTACTCATTTGAAGAGTTCCCATCAAGACAAGGAGGAACAGAAAAGAAAATACAGAGGTACTCACATCAGTTATCATTTGAAGAGTTCCCATCAAGATTGGAATGTCATGACGTCCATTATGGTCTGCCATGTTCACCAGTAGTAGCAGAGTCTTTGTTAAGTCAAAAACAAGTTCTCAATACGCAATTACAGAATCAAAAGTAGAAATGGGCCTGCCCTGATATAGCATGGGCGATTCCCACTGTTTAAAGGATTCGTCTACAATTGCCTCTTCAGAAGCCTCACCAATTTTAGCCTTACCAGTCTCTCTCTTCATCGTTTTTGCCCTTTCAGTGGCAAGGGTGTCAGATTTAGGAACATCAGCAAAAGGGCTAGCATCTCCCATTTCCAATTTCACATCCATCAGACTTTTTGGTTCGGCTTTGATCATGGGAGTTTCCAGAGACGAAGAGGAGCCAAAGGCCTCCATCTCCAAGTCCACAAGCATCTTTCTCTTTGACATCAATCCATCTCTTGTGAAACTGGGGGTAGAAGACAGGGTCCTCTCAATAGATAGACTACGGCCGTGACAATGGTTGGTAATCAAGGGGGCAAAGAGTGTGTTTGTCTCAGTGTCAAAATCAATCTAGGATACATCAAGTCTCGCCTTCTTGGGAATGGTGGTTTGGTAGGCAGCTTGGTAGTCCAGCAGATCGGGGACATATCTCTTTTTGTATCGCAGTGCGGCCTTGATTGTTTCAGTGTTTTCATGGGTTAGCCTCCTCTAATAACGGGAAGATTCTGTAGAACAGGGAACAACATTAGCACGACATTCAAACAGAACAATAAATCAAAAGCAGAAGTACAGAAATACAAAGACAAAGGATTCAAACCTAGATAGCCATCTTTGTGGGGCATCGTCTTGGACTGGATCTCTATCCTGGCGGGGAACTCCTAATTCCCGCCAACTTGGAGGAAGTTGTCAATATGCTTATCAGAATTGGGTAAACCAGTGACAAGGTAAGAGGTAACAGAATGGAGACAAAGGTAATAGGTGTTGTGGTCTTTATTATGAGAAAATGTATAACAACCAAGGATATCCTAGACATCCAGGTTCAAGCCTAATTGCCTATTTAGAGCAAAAACGCTGCAAACAACATGGAATAGATTCACAGAAACTTGCATTAGGGTAAGTTGAACTTGGTGCAAGAAATGACGGACCAGTGGGTCTAAAGAGAACCGAACCCCCCCTTCAACAATAGTAGCAATAGGGAACGCAATAGTATTCCTTGTACCCATGTGCTTGGCATCAACCTTAGCCAATGCAAGGGTAACATCATCTAGAATACCATAGTCCCAACGAAACATGGCCATCTCTTCAGGGGTATCGACCAATGAACGAAACTTGCACATGGTCTAGACCTAGAAGGGCAAAAATAGAATTGAACCAAAGAGAAAGACAAAGAAGTAACACTAGTCACCGAAAACAGTGGCACAAGGGCTAGCAATGGCGATAAAGGCAGAAAAGTAAGAGAAAAGAAGGGATTCAGAAAGACTTACAGTTGTGACGAAGAACGACAGCACTGGAGCCTAGAATCGAAGGAGGGCGGCAGCGTCTGGAACTAACGGAAACAGCAGCGAGTGTCAGAATGAGGCACCTTCAAAACCAGCAAGAGAGAAAATAAAGGTTTTGGGGATTTCAAAACTTTGGACCAAACAAAGAGGGTGAAGAGACAGGCCTAGGGTATTTATGACCTTGACTGGTGTGATGATACGAATCACGCCCCTTTTTGTAGATTTGACGCATTATATCTGCACATCAATACCACGCTGCCACATGTTGTTATGAAAGGACGCATATAGAGTGCGCGTGTTAGGATTGAACTGCCACCAAGGCTGAGCTGGAGTAGAATTGAAAAGATATGACGGTTGGGACGTTGAACTGTAGCTCCTCCCAAAGGGGAACCTTGGCACGAGCTAGGAGGCAAATGAAGGGGCTGAATATAAAATGAGTCAAATCCAAGCCTTGGACTTGTCCAATCTAATAAACCCAAACCACAGTGGCTCAAACAATTGTGTGGGCTAGCTAATTAAGCCCATCTACATGAAGAAAGGTCTTCCCAAGTCCTTAAGCACTTGGGCCCAACTCGCAGTGGAAAAGCCAGTCCAGCCACGATGCTGGGCTGGGCCGAGCTGTTGGACTTAATCCATAGACAGAACTGATGGGCCGAACCCATCTTTAGAACCAAAGTGGGCCGAGCCCACACGAAGATATCCAAATGGGCCAGCCTATCTTTATAAGCAGTCTTACAAAAGGCCGAGTCGAAGCACAACGATACCAAGTTGAAGGAACCCCTCAGAGAAACATGGAAGCTATGAACGCAAGCATGTGCAGGTTACCACCTCAGCTGGTCCCCTTCTCCTAGAATCACGGAAACAGTTAGCAAAAGAAATGTGATATGTTATATGCATAGTTATAATGAGCACAAGCATCAATTGTCAACCACCTTGAGGTCCCCTACTATGAGCAATGTTAAGGGAAGCCATGTGTAGACCGCCCCGAAAACTTCGCTCTCCGCGTCGCGAGGGCGCGAATGTTTTTGTTCTTAGTTACTACAGTTCGGACTCGTGTCACAGTTTTGAATCTAATCTCGCAAAGTGCAATACAAGATCGATAAATCACCAAAGAGTCCAAATCCGATAAATCGTTTTGGAAAATTGATTTTAATAAAGAAGTGCCAAACATGGACTACTTTGCCAAATATAGAGTCGCCACCTAAATGTTTTATTTTGGGGAAATTTAGGAAACCCTGACTCGTCCCTAAGGCCACGTGTCTGTCATCACCAAAGTTGCCTCAACTCAGGAACTTGGGTACGAGAGGGGAAGGTCATGCAATAAGCACCCCCGCTCGCCCGATCAAAGATCGACCTTTACTAACATGATATTTTATTTTTGAAAACATGTGTTCTTATTCCGATTGTTAACCTAGAATTACTATGTGATGCGCACAACATACAAGTATAGACTACATCGCCTAAGTTGAAACAAAACATTTCATGTTCATTTGTTTGAAAACGGTTTAGAGGTGCTACTCGCAAGTAGGCTAAGTCGCGGATTTTGCCACCCTCAAGTGGGCTTAGAAAAACATGATTTGCCACTCTCAAGTGGGCTTAAAACACACATTTGATGAATTGTTCCAATTCAAGCAATCCAACCTTTACCCATAGGCATTCAAGCAGTTTATCACTTAAGCAGTTAGCCTCATGGCAAGCATGCTAACATGGCAACATTCACATCTCATGCAGTATGCTAAAGCGTAAACACTCACAGTGTACTTCGAGCCAAAACAGAGAACTAGTTAGAAATCATGCATGATCCTAGTTCATGTTGAGATGGCTAATGCAACACATGCAAAAATGCAACTAAGATAGGCTCGGCTATTCTAAGATGTCATGTGAATGCAACTTGATAACATGCTGTTGAACACGTATTCAAGTAAATGTATTGAAATACAATGTAGTTAGTATGATGCGCCGAGCCCGGTGCATGCAAAACAGATGAATGGATGCACACATGCAAGCATAAGGATGCTAATTAAATATGTCCTAAAACTAACCATCGAAAGCGGTTAAGTAAAAGGGAGAAAGAAATGGGGGTTGGAAGACATGCATCACACACACGCACGCTTATTACAACAGTTGGCCCTCTCAACGGAGGGTCCGAATAAGAAGCTAATTAGCTAATCTAAGCTAATTAAACTAATTATTACATCACAAAACTAGCTAACTAACAAGCTAACTAATTAAGTACAAAACGAAGCTAATTAACTAACAAGTCAACTAACTAGTTATTATAACACAAATAAACAGCTAAATGCATTAACTACTTAAGTACAAAACCAAAGCATAAACTAGCTAAGGAAGGCAATAAAAAGAGGTCC
The DNA here is from genome assembly GCF_055761805.1 of Camellia sinensis. Taxonomy (NCBI): domain Eukaryota; kingdom Viridiplantae; phylum Streptophyta; class Magnoliopsida; order Ericales; family Theaceae; genus Camellia; species Camellia sinensis. The sequence continues at coordinate 91,184,050 of NC_138975.1, forward strand.
TCGGGATTAGGAGTGCATGCATGCTCGGACGCCTCGTTCGAAAACCCATCGTGATGCCCCAATTTGCCTCTGTTTGCAACTGTTCTCAAAACCTTGCACCAAGCTCCAGAAAGCTTCCAACTCACTTTGGGGACTTGTAGGAGCATGGCCGACCACTTTTGGGGGGTGCCAACCACCTGCCGACCAGTTACCATTGCTGCAGACTAGAAAAAATGGTTGGCCAGCTAGTTTTTCTGGTCTGCCGACCACTTGTTGCTACACTTCTCTAATTTGCTGCAACATGGAGTAATAAAGGGCATGGCAATGCATTTGCAAGGTATGTGTACACAACCACCCTCCCTATCATTTCATATGCTCAAGGGAGTGCGGTTCTCGACCCTCGGGCCACCAATTGCGCATTTCAATGCATGATGGCTGAGAAGCCAAATTGCACAATTCAATATGAAATAAATGCACACATAAACACATAAAGCCTTGACCTTTATCATGTATGATCAAGAGGGTCGGCGACCGAGAATTGAGGCATGTTTCATCACTTCAAGTATGAAATGTCCCTTGTTCCTCGTGTTTGGACTAACACCTAATCCAAACAAATGCAATGCAACAACATGGCATACTCAATGCAATGTAACGTGGCATATACAATGCAAACAACAACATAGCATACATAATTCTAAATGCTAAAAACAACATGGCATACTCAATGCAATGTAACGTGGCATATACAATGCAAACAACAACGTAGCATACATAATTCTAAATGCTAAAAACAACATGGCATACTCAATGCAATGTAGCATAAGCATGCAAACAACATGCAAATAAACATGCTAAATGGACTTAAACAAATGTGAACAGACCTCAACCATGCCTAAATAAGTGGCCATGGTGATGAAACTAAGGCACAAAAGCATATACAAGCATGCACATGCATTGGACTATCAACTAGGCCTAAGAGCACAACCCTCAAGAGTGCTGAAGGAGTGATAAATATGGAAGTGTAACAACACTATATATACTGAAATAAAGTATGAAATGATGCCAAATCATTCAAACAACACAAGCAAAGTATGGAAGGGTCCTTAAGCATTAAAGCTAGCAAAGAGGACTACTCTAGGGATATGCAATACATGGCACAAAAGCATGAACCAGCCACAAACAGAGCTCAAGTAGGTCAAAACAAAGACCAAAACATGCTAAGATGGGAGCTCAAAGTGTAGGCGTGCAAGCATACAAGCTAGGCCACAAGCTAGGCAACAATGTATAACCCATAAAGGCATTCAGAGCATGAAAGAAGTGGGAACATATCAATGCTATAAGCTCTGAAATATCACGATAAATGATGCCAAATCATACACATGATGCAAATGAAGCATGCTATGGTGCTTAAAACTCAAAGCTAGCATAGGCACCTGCACTATAGCTATACAAAACATGAAGCATATGGTCGAGGAAATCCAAAACAGTCCTAGAACATGTCAAAATGAGTCTTAAACATGCATGTAAAGAAGCCAAAACAAGCTAGTATGAAGGGCATAAGGCATGATTCATACAAGGCCAAAAGGAAGGATTACACTACACCTATCAAGACCAAGCATGAGATGGCTTCGCCAACAAAAATCAGAGTTATATCATGGTAAAATAACCCCAAAAGCATACTAAAATGATAGCTCGCAAGCTTAGGCATAAAGGCATACACAATGGCTCATGTTCAAGGCACAAAGCATGAACCTTCCAAAGCATGGAAAAAGTGACAAATGTGAGTGCATGAACATGAAACATGAACTGAAATCATATAACAAATGATGCCAAATCATGTAAATAGCCCAAGCAATGCATGCTAGCGGACTTGATACACAAAGCTAACAAGCTAGAATGCATTATAGCTATATAAAGCATGGCATGCATGACCAAAACAACACAAATCAAAGCTAGAGCATGCTAAAACATGGACAAAAGCTTCTTAGAGTTAAGCCAAAATCATGCTAGAATGACAGTCTAAAGCATGATACACATTAGGCTAATTTGTGGGATTGCATTACAAGTGCATGGAGCATGCAAGGGGTTATCAAACCAAACCTTAACATAGGTATATCATGGAAAAAAAACACCAAGAACATGCTGAGATGTTCCCAAAACAAGCTAGAAAGACATGCTACTTCATAAAGCACACAAAGCTAGTTTGCAAAATTTACACTACAAGTGTATAAGGCATGCAAGGGATGACAAAAAAAAAATCAAAAAAGTGGTATGCCACGTCAAAATAACCCCAAATACATGCTAAGATGGAGCCAACATAAGCTTAACAAACATGCTCAAACATGAGGCATACAAAGCAAGCATACAAAACACAAGGAGAGGGGATGACCCTCTCCTATTTGGGACCTCAAAACACCATTTCCACCACTGAAATTCCTCTAAATTTCAGTGGTGAGAAGGCCAAAACAAGGTGGTCCCAATAGCTTAAAAGGATGGCACAAAAACAAGGCCAAACAAGGCCTAAAGGGGGGTAGACTACCCCCAACACAAAAGAGACATTAAACAAACATTACAAGCATGCAAAACCAGACCTTTTGTAATAGAAAAGTCAAGCCAAAATAAGCATGCAAATAGGTCCAAAAGCTTAAACCAAAGCTAAGGTTTAAAGGGTCAGAAGCTTACCCTTGAAGAACACCTTCAAAGCTGCAACTCCAGCACTCTTTTTGAACCAAAACCAATCCAAAGACTCCAAAACCAACCTCAAAGAGCCTCAGCAACAAGAGTATGGTGTTTGAGTGTGTGTTTGTGTGCAATAGTATGGAAAAACTACACTTTCAAGCACAAATATAGAGCAAGCAAGAAGATATAGAGACAAGGATGTATGTATAGCTCAAGCAAAATTTTTTGAACCTAAGGCATGAGGGAGGAGGCTCCCTTATATAGAAAAATATGTAACAAGCTTGTTGGACAAGCTTTAGGCCTAAAGCCATCCCTCCATACACGATGGCTTTTGTGCCCTCCAGCTGTAATAGCTGGCTAGAAAATATCTCCAAAAAGGTGATGGAAAGCTGCCGACCCCTTGAAGTGGTCGGCCAGCTACTTACACTGGTCGGCCGACCAGTGGAAGTGGTCGGCCAAGGAAGAAAGTGATCAGCCATGGGGAGGAGATGGTCTGTAGTATGAAAGCAAGGCAGTGGTATGGTGGCCGACCAGAAAATGTGGTCCAAAGACCAAGAAAACCAGTTGGCCGACCAGAAAACTGGCTGGTAGGAAGGAAAGTGGTCTCCAAGGGAAAGAACTGGTCTCCCACCCTTATACCACCTTCCAAACAAGGAAAACAAGGTTTGTACCAAAAACAAACAAAAAAGGATGCAAGACAAGAGTCCTGGAGGCAAGGCGCGCAGCCGGGAGCCTAAAAAACTAGTTTACGGGCACCAAAAGTGGTCTACGACCACAAAAGTGGCCTCCCAAACCACAGTGGCCCTCTAGGCCAAGGCAACAAGGCATGGTTCGAAAACCAAGGCAAAGCGGTCCCGAGACAAGGCGCGCGACCGAAGGCTCCAAAAATCAGAAACTAGTCTCCAAGCGGGAAAAGTGGTCTACGACCGCAAAAAGTGGTCTACAACTACAAAAGGATGGTCTACAAGACCTCTCCCTCCCTCCAGGGAAGAGAAAACAAGGTTCGGTCCACAAACCGAGCCAAAGCACAAAGAGTTCAGAGGCCCAGAGGCAAGGCTCTCGGCCAAAAACTCCAGAAACTCGAAACGAGCTCAAACATGCATGATCACCGAGCGCTCAATCAATGACGTCTGAGTCTTAAGGTCGGTCAAAAATGGGGTGTCTACACCACGAAGCACCAAAACTCCATGAAACCATCTTGGGCAACAAGCAAAGTCTTCTATATAAGCCCCACTTCTTTCACATTAGGTATCTCACAACAACTCAACTCACATAACTAAATACACTCTATCTTTTCCTCTCTCTACACCTAGAGAGAGCCCCTCATCTTCTCTAACCACTCATTCCCACACCGGAGGGGTTTTTCGGCCAACTCGACCGGGTAGCTCTGACGGTATTCAATGTTGCAAGTCCTCAGTTCCTGGATAGTCCATTGAGTTGCGGAGCTTTGATCCATTTTCATCTAGTGCAGGATTTGGTACGCATATACATTTATATATATATATATATATATAAAGAAAATATTTTTTAAAGGCTCCACTCGAAATGGCTAAAAAAATAAAAATAAATAAAAAATCTAGTGAGTCTTATTTTTTTTTTTATAAATTATTTTATTAAGTCCTATTAACACATAAATCAACATATTAATAAGACTTAAAAAAATATATTTAAAAAATTAAACTAATAGGACTCAAAGAAAAATTATTTAAAAAATTAAACAATTAACACATAAAATGTGGATTCTATGTTGGATCCTTAATCAATTAAAACCAATATAAATAGTTTTTGCATTTTCCGAACATACCCAACTATATGAATATTTTATTTTTTAAAATCTTGCTGTATGTCAACCCACTCATATCATATCCCACCTCTACTTGTGTTTGTGTATGTATCATTAGTTTCGCAAAATAATTTCTTTATTTTATTTTTATTTTTATTTTTCTAATAAGGGAATCTACTATTTTGAAAGTCCCAAGATACAATGTCAATGAAACAAAGTAATGCACAAGGGTTTCACGTGGCGTCCGGATCCTCTAGAGTGATCCTGTGAAGTGATCCTCTAGAGTGATCCTTCGTGGAGCGACACGTGTCCAATTAATGGAACCAATGGCTGAGATGATGCTTAGACAAAACGACGTCGTTTTGGTACCCAAAAAAAAAAATTCAGAATTTGCAAATTTGCAGATCAAGAGAGAGGATGAAGAAGAAGAAGCCATTGATGGGGTTTTCAAGGTTTCTTGGGAAGTAACAGCATGAGAGAAAGAACACAGTTATATATAGATTTCCATGGATGAAATTGTTGCAAACCCATTACAGAGGCGTTCGGATCCTCACAAGACGAAACCATCCAAGAGGAGAGAGAAGAGCTTATGGTTTCACCCACTGGTGGAATCTCAACTTCCAGAACAACCCATTTTCTCAAACCCACAGTAGATTCCATTAGAGCTGTTCTTTCTCTTTCTTTATCCTCCAAACCCACCATTTATGATTTCAAGAAAACCCAGTTCCTGGATCGGCGATACCCAACTAAAAAATGGAAGACATGGGTGGATCGCTTGCTTCCTCTGCACCACCATACATGGAATATATGAAGCAATCTTGGGTTCTACTTACAACATCCACTTTCTTCTTCCTCATCCTCTCTCTCGACCTGCAAATCTGCAAATTCTGAATTTTTTTTTGGGTACCAAAACGACGTCGTTTTGTCTAGGCATCATCTCAGCCATTGGTTCCGTTAATGGGACACGTGTAGCTCCATAAAAGATCACTCTAGAGGATCACTTCACAGGATCACTCTAGAGGATCCGGACGCTTTCACGTGTCCTACTCAACTTAGGACAATACCTGAACTAATCAGTGGCATGATTTTGTTTTCATGTGGACAGTTGTGGTATGTGCGTGTCCAGTAGTTTACATGATGCTGACACGGTTACCTTGCACCGCATGACTCGGTAGAGTAAGATTTACGGTTTAGATTGTAAAGTTGAGTGTTTTGTGTTTAATAATGGGAAAATAAGTTCTAATTAAGAGCACAAAATTAACAGTTCTAAAAGCATCACTAATAAGTTAGTAAGTGTAAGGGAAAAAAAAATTAAAAAAATAAAGGCCAAACTATCACATTAATAATGGAGTTTACATGATGTCATGTCATTAAATAGTATATTAGTAGTGTTAAATTAGTAATATAAAGTATTTTTCATAGGAATATAGGGAGCATATATATATATATATATATATATATATCTATATAATAAAACAAAACTGTTTTTGAAAATGTATCAAAATGTATGAGAGATACATTTTGATTCAATGGTTGAGATGATTCCTATATACTATCTAACGGTTGAGATCACTTTTATTCCCGCCCAAACACTCTCTGCTCCCTTTCTCTCTCCCACGTCTGCCCGAACACCTTCTCTTCAACTCCCTTTCTACACGTTATCTCTCACATTCTCTCTTCGACTCCCTCTATGATCTCTCTCTCACGTTCGAAATTGTTTTTTTCTGAAACTGGCCAACAGAGGTAGCAAATCAGAGAAACATCTTCCAACAATTTGATTCAAACAGAGACAGTGGTCTCAACAGGGCTCACCACCACCGCCTCTGCTCATCATCACCGTCGCCATTGATTGACACCCACTCTCTATCGGCTCCCACCCTCCCAACATCAGAGGTATTTTACATTTATTCAGTTCTTTGAGGCTTCAGTTTTAGGGCTAATTTTTGTATCAATCATCCTCCACAATTAAAGACTACAACAGAGTTAGAATCTAGGGTTCGCTGACTTCTTTTTTTTTTTTTTTTCAAGTACAGCAGATCATATAAACATCTTCCAACAATTTGATTCAAACAGAGACGGTGGTCTCAACAGGGTTCACCACCACCGCCGTTGCTCATCATCACCGTCGCCATTGATTGACACCCACTCTCTGTCGGCTCGCACCCTCCCAACATCAGAGGTATTTTACATTTATTCAGTTCTTTGAGGCTTCGGTTTTAGGGCTAATTTTTGTATCAATCATCCTCCACAATTAAAGACTACAACAGAGTTGGAATCTAGGGTTCGCTAACTTCTTTTTATTTTTTTTCAAGTACATTAGTTAGATATGAGAAGCATAATGGCAATGGGGGTGAAGAAAAGTGCTGATATGTTGGCTTATACTGCCATGGCCACAACATGTTTGATAGTTTGCCTATGAGAGACTTCTGAGTTGCTTCTTCTCAGTTGTCAAAATAGCACACACACTTGGTTGTTGATTTAGCTTCCCCCCCCCCTAATTCACAAAGGAATGTTAATTTGAGTTGATAAAAAACTGTAATTAACTTTGTAATCATAAGCAAACTGTAATTAACTTTGTAATCTTAAACGCACCAGCAAAAAATAATTTTCAAAGTCATCACTTAAAAGCCCATCCAAAAAATTCAAAACAAAATGAAGAAAAGGGAAAAAGAAACAAACAGAAACCGTGCACTTTTCGAGATTACCAGAAAAGGGTCCTGCAAGAATTGCCAATAGACATCCAATATTCTTTATAGTATCCAACAACCAAAAAAAAGAAAAAACAAATAAAGAGAAGTGAAAGAGATATTAGCAGGTCCATACACTTTTTGAGAACATATTCCTAGATTCCAACTCTGTTGTAGTCTTTGAGCTGACCAATTCTTCAGCATAAACAGTGAGTGCACCCAACAGATACTTAGTGTCGTTTGATCGTCCAGTATTTCTTAACATTCGACAGGTTGGAAGCAAGGTAAAACAAAGTTTTACCTTTGCTCAAATAAATGTAAGTAATTTGGTTTTGGTTTGATTGGCCATAAATGTTTATACATTTGAAGTGTTGTTGGCATGGATAATAAATAGTTAATTATGATTTTAGATTTATTTTTTAATTTTCAGGCATCATTAGTTTTACAGTTACTTTTGTCACGACTAATTTATGCCCTTTTGCTGATGAAGAAGCTTATTTTGATTTGTCATTTTCAAGTGTATGTAATTATGCATTTCATTTTCAAGTGTAAATCTGAAACTTTGTCATGTGTTTATGTGAAAGTAATTTGTGACTATACTAATACACTTTCTGAATATTTGTTTTGATAGCTAAAATATGATTCTTTACTTGTAAAGCGTTTTTTGACTATGTGTAGTAGTGTAAGCACATGCATTGCACGTCAATAAGTTTATATTGGTGCAAAGCTAGAGAGTTCGAGTGTAGAATTTACACTATTTTTGGTTTTATTATTGACAAACTTTGAAAATGATTGATGCTATTTAAAGTTAAAGATTATTTAAAGGCAGATTGATGTTGTGTAAACTTATATAGATTTGGTTTGGTGTGGATGTTTGCTATGTGGATTTTGATCAAAAACACCATTTTTCGTGTTGGCATGAGGTGCTCCAAAGGGAGAATGAAGAATTCTCTATACATGATTCCAATATGTATGCATATATATGATTCCAAACCCCAAACCCATCTATATAATAAGGGAGAAGGGTTTTTGAATATATATATAATGTATTAGAGATACATTTGATATTAACGGATAAGATTAATTTAAGTTTATATCGATGGTTCAGATGAATGACGATTGCCGCCTAAATATACCCACGTCTGACCCTTATAGAGTAACAGAGTACTCATTTTGATTTTGATTTTGATTTTTGTTTTTCTAAACCTTAAATTGATTTGTTTATTAGGTATTTTCTGGATATCATTTTTAGGTATTTGGATTTCTCTAAAACAATTCTCCGAAAAATAGCATTTCGGTTTCAGAGCTCTCTATATACACCGCTTCCATTGATCGATGAGTGTTTTTGTGTTTTGTTTTTTGATAGTGACTTCAATTCCATTGTGGGTTTCGATTAGTTTGTAATTATGTTTATGTATAGTTGATGTGTTTCAAATTATGTTGATTTGTTTGTACCCAATTGTGTTTGTTATTGCCAGAAAAAAGAGAATTTTTATTGGATTTTGAGTTTTAAGACTTAATAGAAGTAGTTTTGTTGGTGGGTTGGTGTCATTGGATTTGTTTGATGGAAACTTAGGAGTGCTTCTACGTTTGGAGCTAATTTGGTGAGCTGGGTCTGAATTTGGAGGTGAATTCAGGAGTGGTGAGTGGTTGTCAAGCTTTGAAGAATAACTTATTCTCTTACTTTCTCTCTCTACCCAACCCCGAACCCCCTATTCCTTTGTTTCTTTCTTTGAATTTATTTGGTCTAATGCTTAGTTTGGTGTGATTTTGGTTGACTTTTGTTAGGTTGTTGTTGCCTCAAGCTGTTGCCTCAAGTTATTTGGTGTGATTTTGATTTTGCTATTGCCTCAATTTGATTCATGTTAATTTTGATTTTGATTTTGCCTCAATTTTAATTTTGATTTTGATTTTGATTTTGTTGTTGCCTCAATTTGATTTTGCTGTTGGCCTTAATTTAACTTCTCTCTTCTAATTTCTCTCTAAACTTGGGAATTTGATTCACGAAATTTTTTCTATTTCAACACAGTCAAGTTTCTTGAGGCAACAACAAAATCAAAATCACACCAAATAGCTTCTCTCTTCTAATTTCTCTCTAAACTTGGGAATTTGATTCATGAAAATTTGTCTATTTCAACACAGTCAAGTTATTTTTTTTTGGTTAAAATAGTGTGGGTCTTTGTATATTAGATCAGTCTTTGTATGTTATTAAAATAGTATATTTGTTGTAGTGAACCAAAATAGTATCTTTGTTGCCATTAACAACCTACAATATATTTGGGTTTTGATATATTGTTTACAGCTTTTTGAAATCTATATAAGTAACGAAACACCATAGAGAAAGGTTGATCATCATAGGATTTCTGAGAACCTAAGAAAAGAAGGAGAAAAGAAAATGGAGAGAGAGAGAGAGAGAGAGAGAGAGAGAGAGAGAGGAAGGTGGGTATGCCTTTTGAATACTACTTAAATTGTAGAAACATACATACATCTGTATGTATGTTTTTTTTGAATATATTTGGTGTTTGGTTACTTCTATTGAATATTTAGGCTTTGATTTCTATTGAATATATTGTTACAATTTTTATGATTTATTTTTTTTTAGAAATTAGAGAGCTTAAAAAAAATGATTTGGAAAAAATATTTGACTACAATATATGGTTGTTAGTTTTTTTAAGATTTTATGAAAATGACGGAAATTACTTGGTATATGCAAAATACATAGATCTCAAGATTAGTTGGGATGTAATTTTGAAAATGTTGGTGAGCTAAAAACAAAAAATCAAAAAAAAAGAAGAAGATTGTATTGTCACATTTAATTTATCAGTATTCTATATCTTAACCAGTATTTATATATAAATTCATTCTATTCTATATAAAGTGAGTTGGGGTAAATGGAGGAGTGTCTTGAGAAGGGGACTTCCTAAGAAAAGTGTATGGGTTGATGGCTTTTTAAGTGTGAAATTGGTCCTCCTTTTTTATGAGTTTTATGGGTCTTCTTAAAGTGAAGAGCATGCCCTAGATTTATGTGTTTTTGTAGTTAGTATAGGAAAGGTAAAAAGAAAGTAGAGAAGGATTTGGAGGCAAAGGGCATGTGAAATTGTTTTTTGGAAATGTTTTTTTTTTTTTTTTGGTTAAATCGTATCTTTGTTGCTATTAATAACCTGCAATATATTTGGGTTTTGATATATTGTTTACAGCTTTTTGAAGTCTATATAAGTAACCAAACACCATAGAGAAAGGTTGATCATCATAGGATTTCTGAGAACCTAAGAAAAGGAGAAAAGAAAATGGAGAGAGAGAGAGAGAGAGAGAGGGGAAGGTGGGTATGCCTTTTGAATACTACTTAAATGGTAGAAACATACATACACCTGTATGTATGTTTTTTTGAATATATTTAGTGTTTGGTTACTTCTTTTGAATATTTAGGTTTTGATTTCTATTGAATATATTGTTACAATTTTTATGATTTATTTTTTTTTAGAAATTACAGAGCTTAAAAAAAATGATTTGGAAAAAATATTTGACTACAATATATGGTTGTTAGTTTTTTTAAGATTTTATGAAAATGACGGAAATTACTTGGTATATGTGAAATACATACATCTCAAGATCAGTTGGAATGTAATTTTGAATATGTTGGTGAGCTAAAAAAAAAAAAAAAATTGTATTCACATTTAATTTATCAGTATTCTATATCTTAACCAGTATTTATATATAAATTCATTCTATTCTATATAAAGTGAGTGGGGGTAGATGGAGGAGTGTCTTGAGAAGGGGACTTCCTAAAGAAAGTGTATGGGTAGATGGCTTTTTAAGTGTGAAATTGGTCCCTCTTTTTTATGGGTTTTATGGGACTTCTTAAAGTGAAGAGCATGCCCTAGATTTATGTGTTTTTGTAGTTAGTATAGGAAAGGTAAAAAGAAAGTAGGGAAGGATTTGGAGGCAAAGGGCATGTGAAATTGTTTTTTGGAAATGTTTTTTTTTTTTTGGTGGACAAATTTAAACTCAAAATTTGAATTGAGTTTTGTTAATTTGGGTTTGAGTTGTTTGAAATGTGATAAAATTACCGGTTTTATTTGTGCATATCAGCTCCAATTTTGTCATTTCTGTTGCATTTGTGTTTGTGTTCATAAAAATTAATTCAAAAACTTGGCAGAAAGTTTGTAATCTCTAGGTTTGTGTTTATTTATGTGTGTGAGAATATGTATTTTATCTTTCAAGTTCTATTTTTCCCTTTTTTGATAATTTTTTTGACCCACAACAATGGTGGAAACAGTGTAGAGAATACCCTAAAAGTTCCATGGTCATCTTCTCCATTTATTCTTCAGATCCAAAGCTCACAGACCCGTGGAACTAAAGGAGGGGTGGATTTTGCGAAGGTACTCTCAGCTTTTTAAATTTTTTTATTTTATTTTTTATTTTATTTTTACATACCCGTATTGTTTTTTTTTTTTTTTTTTTTTTTGGATAGAGGATATTCACTCTCTTCAGCTATATTGCTGGATGGATGTTGTTGTGGTCCTTGCTTTATTGTTCCAGTCCCTTGATCTAATTTCATGGTGTGTTCATCTAAGCAAACCAAATGGATAGTTAGAGTTATTTGATTTTTTTTTATCAGTTGTTCATAGCATTTTAGTGCACAACGTTAACTCATTACAGTCTTTGGAGGAGAGAGATTGAGGTAATAGAGAAGAGGAGAGAGAGTGGGTGAGAAAATTGAGAGATTGCAATTTGGGGAAGTGCAATTTATCTTGGGAATATTTTTTTTTATTAAAAATATAAAAAATTCTACATATTCTTAAAAAATACAACTTTATAACTCTCACTCACCTATGATTGGTCCAGGAAGAAAAGAAAAAAAATAAAAATATATGATTGGTTTACATCATTTTGGGAGTCATGGAGGTTCCTAATTTTGGGGGTTCCTGAAATTTATTTGAATTACTAATAAATTGGTGTTTCATTTAAGTTTCATGTCTTCATTTAGGAATTTTTCTCCTTCCTGTGAATTCATTACCTACTCTTTGAAAAGAAAACAAAAAAAAAAAAAAACAAAAAACAAAAAATTTGAATACATTCCTCTCTAATTTTGATTTATATTTTAATCTCATAATTAATTGTACCGTGCCTTCAGGCATGTGCATACGCTAGTATATATATATATATATATATATAAGAGAAAAGATGGAGACTGAACTTCTCTCAAAATTTTAAATTTTAGAGAATTTGAGGTGTACGTGGAATACATTATCAGTCTTATTTACATATTATATAAGAGAAATGAAATTTTTAATTTATAAATTTTGTGAGAGTTTAAATATTTCAATCTTAATTATTTAATTTTTTGATTTAAAAAATAAAAAATAAAAATCTCTTACCCACCATTCAATTTCAGTTTTTTCAAAATTTGAAAACCATAAACCCTACTGCTGCAACATTCAATTTCAACCTTTTTAACTTTTTCCCATACTGCCGCACATCATATTTTTTTACAATTTTCACTTATTTTTTTCTATTGAAAGGACAAACCAAGAGAGAGAGAAAATTTTAGAGAGAGAGAGAGAGTTGGAGAGAATCTAGGGAAAAAGCTAGCTTTTAGCTTTTTTAGCCAAAAAAGTTAGCTTTTTTTACCCAAATTACTACTCAAAAAGCTAGCTTTTTTGGCTCAAAAAGCCAAAAGCCAATTTTTTACCAACTTCAATTATTTTTCAATGGTTCTTTATTATTATTATTATTATTATTATTATTATTATGAGCAAAAATGTCATTGTGGTTTTTTACACTCCGTTTTGATCACATGATGATTGTATTTTTAAACTGATTAGGTTTTTTTAACTCACTGTGTTCTTTAAAAAAAAATGATTGTGTTTTTTAAATATCAATTAAAAAAATTTGTAATTAATTTGTGATTGGATTTTTAACTCATTGTATTTGTGATTGTGTTTTTTGGATTTTTAACTCATTGTATTTTTAACTCATTATATTTGTGATTGTGTTTTTTAACGATCAACTGACTTCATTGTTTTTATTTTTATGTTATATATATATATATATATTATGAGCAAAAATGTGATTGTGTTTTTTTACACGTTTTGATCACATAGTGATTTTATTTTTTAACTGATTGTGATTTTTTACGCTCCATTTTGATCATATAATGAGAAAAAAAATTGTTTCAGTTGTAACAATCTTTGTGTTTTTTGAAAAACTAGTTAGATTGTATTCATTAGGTTCATATAAAGTACTCACTATTAATGATGATTAGATTGTATTTTGGTTTTAATTTCTATGTACCCATTATAATTTGGTTTTTTAACTCACTGTGTTTTTATAAAAAAAAAATAATTATATTTTTTAACTATCCATTGACTTAATTTGTAATTATATTTTTAATTCATTATATTTTTGATAAAAAAAATAATTAAATAATTATATTTTTTAACTATCAATTAACTCCAATTTTTTTTCTCATACCATAATAAGCTACTGCAGTTCGCCTCCCTTACTCAACCCCTCTCTCTCTCTCTCTCTCTCTATCTCTCTCTCTCTCTAAAAATAAAAATAAAAAATAAAAAATAAAAAATAAAAAATAAAAAATAAAAAAGAGCTCTTTCTCCTTTTAATAATTAAGAAAAAGGTAAGCTTTGATAAATAAAAAAAATATAATTGTATTTTTTTACCCTCTATTTTGATCACATAATAATTTTATTTTTTAACTAATTGTGTTTTTTTACACACCATTTTGATCACATGGTGAGAAAAAAATTATTTAGATTATGACAATTTCTGTATTTTTTGAAAAATAAATAAATTGGATTGTATTGATTATGTTTTTTAACTATCAATTGACTTCTTTACTTTTCTTTTTATTATGAGCAAAAATTTACTTATTTTTTCCACTCGGATGACAAACTAAGGTAAGGGCAAACCAAGATAGAGATAAACTTTAAGAGAGAGAGAGAGAGAGAGAGAGAGAGAGTTGGAGAGAACCTGGGGAAAAAGATTGACATTTCCACAGTCACAATTTTCACTTCAACATAATCTTCACAATCTTTAATTCAAAATCTGTAAGTAATCTTTTTTATTTATTTTTTAATGGTTCTTTTTATTTATTTATTTTTTATTATGAGCAAAAATATTATTTTGGTTTATTACACTCCGTTTTGATGACACAGTGATTGTATTTTTAAACTGATTGTGTTTTGTTACACTCCATTTAATCACTTGGTGAGGAAAAAAAAACTGTAATTGGGTTTTTCAACTCACCGTGTTTTTTGAAAAAAAAAAAAAATTATTGTGTTTTTCATTGTTTTTTTATTATTATGAGCAAAAATGTGATTGTGTTTTTTTAAACTCCATTTTCATCACATGGTTATTTTATTTTTTAACTGATTGTGTTTTTTACACTCTATTTCGATCACATGACAAGAAAAAAAAAATTTGTTTGGATTGTGACAATCTCTATGTTTTTTGAAAAAAAGAAGAAAAAGAATTGTATTCATTAGATTCATATAAAGTATCCACTTTTCCTTTGCCTAGTGCGGGTCCGGGAAAAAGTGCATCGAGTAGCTTCTCATGTTTCAAGTGTGGCCAACCGGGTCTCAAAGCCTTCTCATGCCCACAGAAAGGAGGAGGACAGTTAATGGTACCACCACCTAACCGATCTCAAAGTCAGTCTCAGTCTCAGAATAAAAGTCAAGGGTTTAATTGTTATTAGTGTGGTCAGCTGAGGCATATTACGAGAACTTGCCCACAGTTGGGAGGCGTATCTGGTACATTAGGGTCGAGGCAGACTCAGAGCCACCAGCAGGCTTAATCAGTCGTGAGTTAATCAGGGAGCCGCTTCGGCTCAGTCAGTACAACAGGCCTATGCTCCAAGAGGGGAGCAAGTTAATTAGGGGCCACAGGGGCGTGTGTATGCTGTTAACGTGCCAGAGCAGTTGCCAGAATCCTTAGTTGTGAAAGGTATTTTTGTTGTGTGTAATTCTTTGGCTAATGTATTAATAGACACGGGTGCGTCTCATTCATTTATATCTACTGTATTTGCTTCTGCATTAGGGTTAGAGGTAGCACGGTTAGTGCCTCCATGGATTTAGACTGGGGTTATCGTGATTGTGAAATAAAAGCTACCGGGTGCCGACTTCCGTTTGCTTTTGTGTTGCTAGATATGTCGAGTTTTGATGTCATTTTAGGCATGGATTGGTTGTGTTCTTATCAAGCTGTGATTGATTATTACTGTTAGAGAGTTACAGTGTGCACTTTGGGTGGTGTTCGTTTATATTTTTTGGGGAACCGAGTTGATAGAGCCTTGTCGCCAGTTTTGACCCTCGTAGTAAGAGCAAGCTTAGTGGCCTTCTTGCAACTCTCTTGGATAGTGAGAGTGATGGGGATCGTGTTGAGTTGCCAAGGGTAGTTTGCGAATACCTGGATGTCTTTCCAAAAGATCTTACTAGTTTACCACGTCACTGGGAGATCGAGTTCTCCATTGACTTAGTGCCTGACACGGCATCAATTTCCATGTCACCGTATAGATTTGCACTGGCCGAATTGCATGAGTTGAAGATTCAACTCCAAGAACTTTTAGACAAGGGCTTCATTCGCCCTAGTACATCGCCTTGGGGAGCCTCGGTTTTCTTTGCGAAAAAGAAGGATATGTCATTGCGGTTGTGTATTAATTACCGCAAGTTGAATAGAGTTACAGTTAAGAGCAAGTATCCTCTACCCAGAAAAGATGATTTATTTGACCAACTTAGAGGGTCTCGTTGCTTCTCAAAAATAGATTTGAGGTTGAGGTACCATCAGTTGAGAGTTTGGGAGGAGGACATTCAAAAGATGGCTTTTCGTACTCGTTATGGCCACTATGAAGTCCTTGTAATGCCTTTTGGGTTAACTAATGCACCGGCTTTCTTTATGGATTTGATGACCATAATTTTTTGGGAATACTTGGACCATTTTGTGGTCGTCTTTGTGGACAACATCTTGATTTATTCAATCTCTAAAGAGGAACACGAGACTCACTTGCGGGTAGTGCTGGGTTTACTTAATGAGCACCAATTGTATGCCAAATTTGAAAAATGTGAGTTTTGGTTAACAGAGGTGAAGTTTTTGGGGCATGTAGTGTCTAGAGAGGGAGTGACTGTGGATTCCTCAAATATAGATGTTGTACAGGACTGGGAACAACCCAAGAATGTTTTTGAAATCCGGAGTTTCTTGGGATTAGCGGGGTATTATCGACGTTTTGTAAGGGACTTCTCTAAACTAGCTGCACCCTTGACTAGGTTGACTAGAAAGGGTATCAAATTTGTGTGGAGTGAGGCTTATGAAAAGTTATTCAAAGAGCTTAAGACTAGATTGACTACCACACCAATTTTGATAATTCCGGAAAGGGATTTGAATTACACTGTCTATTGTGATGAGTCTGGGGATGGACTTGGGTATGTTTTGATGCAAGAGGGAAAAGTTGTGGCCTATGGTTTACGACAATTGAAAACTCATGAGAAAAATTACCCCATCCATGATTTAGAATTAGCAGCGGTGATTTTTGCTTTGAAAATTTGGAGGCATTACTTGTACGGTGAGAAGTTTGAAGTCTTCTCCGATCATAAGAGTCTAAAGTATTTGTTTTCTCAAAAAGACTTGAATTTACGACAACAGAGGTGGATGGAATTTATGGAGGATTATGACTTTGAGTTACACTATCATCTAGGGAAGGCCAATGCGGTGGCCGATGCTTTGAGTCAAAAATCTGTGAGTAGTTTGGCAAGTGTGGCCATTTTAGAATAGGATATGCTAGATGCTATTGGCAAGTTTGATTTGCACTTGGGTGAGTCCAGAAAGAGTGCTACCTTGTTTACTTTGAATGCTCAACCTACCTTGGCTAGTAAGGTCATAGAGGCACAATGAGGAGACTGTGATGTGGAATCAATCCGTGTTAAGGTTTCTAATGGAAAGGAAGAGAAATGTTTGAACGTTCACTTGGATCTAAGTGTACGTTACCTAGACCGTTTGTTTGTACCATAATCTTGTAGAGATGAAGTACTTCGGAGTTCCATCACTCACGCCTTGCAGCACACCTGGGGGGCACTAAAATGTATCATGATCTTAGTCGTCAGTTTTGGAGGAGGGGTATGAAACGGGATGTCACTTTATTTATATCGAAGTGCCTTACTTGTCAACAAGTGAAGGCCGAACACCAAAGACTAGCGGGTTTGTTAAAACCCTTACCGATAGCCGAGTGGAAATGGGAGCGTGTTACCATGGATTTTGTAGTTGGGCTTCCTAGAACACAATGAGGCAATGACACCGTTTGGGTGATTGTTGATAGTTTGACTAAGTCTACCCATTTCATTCCGATGTACACCAGTGACTCAGTTGAACGCTTGGCAAAGTTGTACATTAGAGATATAGTTTGACTTCATGGAGTCTCTGTGACTATCGTGTCGGATAGGGATTCTCGTTTTATTGCCCGGTTATGGCAAAGCCTTCAAGAAGCGTTGGGAACTAAGTTGACTCTTAATACCACTTATCATCCTCAAACCGATAGACAGTCGGAACGTACTATTCAGATTTTGGAGGACATGTTTAGAGCTTGTGTCGTTGATTTTAAGGAGCCTTAGGAAAGACACTTACCATTGATTGAGTTTGCTTACAACAATAGTTACCGAGGTAATATTAGGATGGCACTATTTGAGGCCTTGTATGGCCAACCTTGTAGATCACCAGTTTGTTGGGCCAAAGTGGGTGATGCACCGTTACTAGGTTCGGAAATTGTTAGAGAGACAACCGAGAAAGTTGTTCTCATTCGAAAGAGGTTAGCTACGGCCTAAAGATGACAAAAGCGTTATGCCGATAAGAGGAGACGACCTTTATCTTTTGAAGTTGGTGACCATATGTTTCTAAAAATCTCACCAAGGTGGGATTTGATGAGATTTGGTAAGAGTGGTAAATTATCTCCAAGGTTCATTGGGCCTTTTGAGATCTTATAGCGAATTGGGGAAGTGGCATACCAGTTAGTTTTACCACCACAACTTTCGGGAGTTCATAATGTATTTCATGTAGCTATGCTTAGGAAGTATGAACCCGACCCTTCTCATGTGCTTGATTTGGCTGACTTAGATGTAGATGATGATGCCTCTTACAAAGAATGACCGGTTCAAATATTAGATACCCAGGAGCAAGTGCTACGGGGCAAAACTATACCGTTGGTAAAGGTGTTGTGGAGACACCATGGGGTTGAAGAAGCGACGTGGGAACGGAGGCGGAAGTCCGCTCCAAATATCTGGATTTATTTGAAAATGCTTAAGTTGCTTTTCTTTGTAGTATTCCCTAGTGTTGAGGGAAACATATTTAAAGTTGTTAACCACATGTTGATATGTGCGTTGTTGTTTTAAGCATAAGGTTGTTTAGAGTTGCCATTACTTTTTGAAAAATTTCATGTTTATGCGTATTTGGAAGGTTGTTGTTAATGAGATAACCAGGGTGGAAATGGTGGAATTTGGTTGAGAGTTAGTACTGTGATTTGAAAATGAAATAGTGTGGTTTTGATCGGTAGAAACCCTTTGTTTGGGTAGTTTGATTTGAAATTGCGGGGACAAAATTCTTTAACGGTGGAAGGTTATAGCGATCCCAGTTTCGCCGCTTCGCTGAGTATGTCGGGGATCGAGCTAGCCAGTCAGCTCGCGGGGGTCCAGAGGGCAGCGCCATGGCAGGGATCGAGCTGCCCGGTCAGCTCGCGGGAGTCCAAGGGGCAGCGCCCCTTGGCGGGGTTGAGGGGCAGTGCTCCTGAAGTAAAAATGCAAAATGCATTAGAAGTTGCTTGTCCACTCGAGCGGCCGTTTATGCGCCCGAGCGGAGAATGTTTGGTTCCAGAAGTTTGACCTGTCTGCAAAAGTACTGGGAAAGTGTATTTGACGCTCGAGCGGGGCTTTCCACGTTCGAGCGGACCATGTTATATCAGTTCGTGAATCTGATATTTCAGATCACTTTTGTATATCTCTCTTTCTCTAAAAACCCTTTCCTCTCTCTTCTTTCTACATTTCCCTACGCCAAATTGGATCAAAACCTTGATTTTTCAAGATCCATTAGAGTTCTGCCATAAGTTCTTTATCAAAGTTGGTTAACTTCTTGAAGGATTCGTTGTGTGCGGTGAAGATTGAGTTTCGATACCGGTGATTTTGGGGGTTTCATCTCATTTCTTATTCAAAACTTGAGGTAGGGATTTGTGTAGACACCCCATTTTTGACAGTCCTCAAGACTTGGGCGTCATCGTTTGAACACTCGATGATCATCCCTGTTCGTGTTCGTCTTGAGTTCTCGAAGGTTTCGGCTACGCGCCTTGCCTCAAGGCCTATCGACTTGTTTGTTTTGTGTTTGGTTTTACATCAAACACTTATTGTTTTGCTTCTGAGGGTGGGAAATAGCTTGTAGGCTATCCCCATGCCTCACTGGCCATGGCTTGAGGCCATCGGCTTTGTTTCCTTGCCACCGGCCACTGGTGATGGCCGGTCGGCACTACTGATGGTCGGTCGGCACATTTTGTGGTCGGTCGGCCAACTTTGTTGGCCGATTAGCCACTTTTCTGGCCGAGACCTTTTCTTGAGGGGGGGTTTGAACCTTTTGAACCCCCTGTTTTAGCTTCTTGAGGAAGCATGAACCTTTTGACCCTTTTTAGCTTCTCCAAGAAGCTTGACCCCTTTTTTTAAGCTTCTCCAAGAAGCTTGATCCTTTTTTAGCTTCTCCAAGAAGCTTGAACCTTTTGACCCTTTTTAGCTTCTCCAAGAAGCTTGACCATTTTTTAGCTTCTCCAAGAAGCTTGATCCTTTTTTAGCTTCTTGAAGAAGCTTGAACCTCTTGACCCCTTTGCCTAGCTTCTCCAAGAAGCTTGGCCCTTTTGCTCCAAGTTTCTAAGAGAAGCTTGGCCTTTTTGCTCAAAGCTTCTAAGAGAAGCTTTGCCCCCTTGGTTTCTCTGTAAAAAGAGGGCCTCTCCTCCCCTTTAGAGGGTTAGAAAAATCTGATATATATCATATATATACCACTCCCTCTCTCTATCTCCCTCTCTCTCTACATTTGTGTGGGTTAGAGGGTGC
The DNA here is from genome assembly GCF_055761805.1 of Camellia sinensis. Taxonomy (NCBI): domain Eukaryota; kingdom Viridiplantae; phylum Streptophyta; class Magnoliopsida; order Ericales; family Theaceae; genus Camellia; species Camellia sinensis. The sequence goes on from NC_138975.1 coordinate 91,204,263, forward strand.
AAAAGGGTCTAGTTCTTGGCCATTTGAACTACACCTCCTAGCACAACACCTCCATCATCAACCTAAGGAGCTTGGAGGCCATTTTCAGAGGCTAAGGGACTTTTTTTTTTGGACCCAGAGGCTGCTGTCCCCTTTTGGCTACAAAGGTAACTCCTTTTCCCTCTTTATTTTCCATTTTTGCACACACTTTTAGCCTATCTTACTTGCCGTTTTGAGATTTGTGTATAACATAAAAAAGTTCTATTTTTTTGTGTTTAAGATACTTCATTAAGGTCACTTTTGTGTTTGGGGTCGTTTAGCCCCTCTTAGGCCTTGTTTGGCCCCATTTTGTGCTATTTTTGGTGAGCTTCGGGACCACCTTGTTTGGGCCTCCTCACCACTGAAATCTTGAGGGATTTCAGTGGTGAGGATGGTGGTTTAAGGTCCTAAGAAGGAGAGGGCCATCCCCTCTCCTTGTTGCCTTCAATATTGGCCATTTTAGCCTCATGCGTGAGCACCATTTTTGAGTTCATGTTGGCCATGTCTTAAGTGTTATTTGTGCTTATTTTGCCATGATAAAGAACTTTTTTAACTTGGTTTAGACACACCATGCTTGCTAAACATACTTGTCTTGTAATGCCATGAATTGCCTTAACATGTGCCTAGCATTTAGACCACTATGCTTACTTGTTTTGACTTAGCTTTGTGAAGCTTTTGTGCATGTTTTAGTGTGGTTGAGGTCTGTTTTTGGTCATTTGGGTCATCCATGCTTTACTTTGTATAGCTACCATGTAATCCCCCTTGGCTTGCCTTGTGTTTTAGACCATTGTTGCATACTTAGCTTGTCTTGTTTACTTGGTTTTGCACCTTCTATAATATGATTTCAGAGCTTTCTATGCATGCCATGTATCCATGTTTATCCTCTTTTAAGTGTGCTTAAAAGTTGCTCTTTGGTGCCTAAGTGTTGGACTTTGTGTGCATGCATGCTTGTATGTGTTTTGGCCCTCATTTCCATGGCATTTGGCCACTGATTTGGGCCTATTTGGGAGCTGCCCATTTTGGTTTAAGACCATTCCCACATGTCGTTGCATGCTCATCCATCTTGCATGCTTGTTAGTTTGCATAACTTGCATGCTTGCATGTTTACATTGCTTGTTCACATGCTCATATTGCATGCTTAGCTTCCATGCCTAGGTTGCATAACATTAAGCATGCATCTTTTGCCTCTTGAATTGATTATGATGGAGGTTGGGGCCCATTGTTTGTTTTGTGCATTTCATTCCATATTGAAATTGCACACTTTGACTCTTTGGGTCATCACGCATTGAAATGCGCGATTGGTTGTTCGAGAATCGAGTACCATGCCCCTTTGAGTCATAAACATGATAAGGGGTGTGGTGGTGCACACATTTGCTTGAAATGCATTGCCATGCCTTGTTTTGCCCTCTGTTGCTGTCAAAACAGGTTCTGCGGGAAGAATTGACCGGTCGACTACATATAGTGCCGACCGACCATGTATTGCTGGCCGAGAGCCACACCAGTGATCGATGACCACATCCCCTTAGCCGGTGATCATTTACCTTGGCCGGTGGCACTCCACAGTGTGTAGAGAGCATACCTTGGGACTTGTGCAGCATCCAGAGGAGCAGAGCATGGTAAACAGAGGCAGCTTGTGTATGGCAATGGATTTCTGGGCAAAGCCAATCCAAGCTTGCATGCATCCCTCTTCCCGAGGCCATTTTACTGCTTTAAATAGCTTAATTAATTTGTTAATTAGTTAAGGGTTTGTAATATTTAATTAGCTTGTGGGTTAGTAAATTTGTATATTCTTTCGGACCCTCTGAGCGAGGGCAATTGTGTAATAAGTGTGCGTGAGTGTGTGCATGTCTTCTAACCCCACGTCTTTCTTCCTTTTTATTTACTAGCTTTCGATGGGTAGTCTAGGGCATGTTTCAATTAGCATACAGTATGATAGCATGTTTTCATCCATTCATTCATTTTGCATGCATCGGGCTCGGCGCATCATTCTAACTGCATTTGTACTTCAATTCCAAATTGAATACGTGTTAGTTGTAGCATCTCACATGTCTTTTAGATTAGCTGAGCCTATCTTAGTTGCATTTTGCATGTGTTGCATTAGCCATCTTAACATGAACTAGGATCATGCATATGATTACTAACTAGTTCCTGTTTTGGCTCGGAGTACTCGGTAAGTTCTTATGCTTTAGCATCCTTGCATGCGTGTGAGTGTTGCCATGATAGCATGTTTACCATGTGGCTAGATGCTTATGTGATATGAACTGCCTGAATGCCTGTGGGTGAAGGTTGGATTGCTTGAGTTGGAACAACTCATCAAAATCCGTGTTTTAGCCTACTCGCGAGTAGCAAATTTCAAAACATTTTCCAAACAAACAGATATGCGATGCTTTGTTCCAAATTAGGCGATCTAGTCTATACTTGTTTTCTGTGCGCATAATATAGTAATTCTAGGCTAATAACTGGAATAGGAACACATAATGCTTTCAAAACAAGATATCACGGTTAGTAGAGGCCGATCTTTGATCGGGTGAGAGGGGGTGCTCATAGCTGACCTTCCCCAATCGTACCTAAGTTCCTGAGCCGAGGTAACTTTGGTGATGACGGACACGTGGCCTTAGGCAAATGAGTCAGGGTTTCTTAAATTCCCCCATAAAAATATTTAGGTGGCGACTCTGTATCTGGCAAAGCAGTCCATGTTTAGCACTTCTTTCTAAAAATCTGTTTTCCAAAACGATTTGCTGGATTTGGACTCTTTGGTTCAGATTAAGAACCGTGACAATTCGAAAGTCCGAACTGTAGTGAGCCCAAATGAACAGAACGGGACTCATCCTCCCGGGGCATTCGGGGACGTCTACAGTTTCTGGTGACTCTGCTGGGGATTTTAGAGAGCTTGACTCGAACTCATGATATACTGTTTTGATTTCAGTTATGTGTCTCTTTGCATTACATGTGCATTGGTGCACCTAGGACACCGTGTTTGCCATCTGCCATTCCTGAACGGTTTGCCGGAGGCTTAACTTTGTCAAAGCATGCCATAAGGCTGACCGGTTGTGGGCTCTGACAGTATGGGAACACAAACCCCGGTTTTACCGGGGCACCCTTTTCGACCATTCGACTTAGTGCATATTCGGAATCCATAGTGACCATTCCAAACTAGGACATGTTGCTTACCCGATAGGTTGTTTGAAACCGCTGCGTGCGTAGCGAAACCCTAGCTCCTGACAAAATAGGACAGCGAAACCCTACCCCAACATAGGGGTGTTTTGGCTCTCACTTATCTGCTATGTGCTTTAGAGTGTGCCTCTACAGGGAATGCATGTATCAGTTTGCAAGTTTGAGTATCAGGCTTGTGGGCATCGGGATCAGCATTTGGGGAATCAGTTTTACCTGAGGGTATCAGTTTACAGGCGGTATTTTGGGCAGAATTCTGTAGGGGGGCACAGTCATTCAGCTTTGCTCATATGGGTTATGGTGAAATCAGGTTGAGATGCTCTCTGTTTTCCCTTTTGCTAGGTAGTCCTGGAACCATAGCTTCAGAAGGCTCCACTGTCCCCCAGGTACATTGGACTTGTGCTGATAGACTTTGTCGGGTCAGAGATTCAGTTCAAGGGCAATCAGTGTTCCTTTGCCAGAGGCAGGGTAAAAACGCTAGTCAGGCACAGATCATCAGTTCAACAGTCTTCGAATCAGCGGTCATTATCCATCTCACCTGTGTGCAGTTGGGTTGAGATATCTGTTTTTTACCTCAGGGACATATACCGGTTGCTCAATTAGGCCAGGACAATATGTCGAATCTGGAAGAGATGGTGCGCCAACTCCAAGATAGTATGAAAACCATGCAGCAAGATGCTGCCCATCAAGCGGAATTTGCCAAACAACAGGCCGCGACTATAGCCCAGCAGGCAGAGACAATTGCCAGGTTAGAGCAGCAAACTGGAGTATCTACTTCACACCAAGCTCCTCCCATACCAAGAGTTCCCATACTCGGGGAGGCAACCCACGTCTAGGATGATACGGACATTCCAGTCGGGCCAGCTCCGCCTCCGGTTCTACCCCAGCTTTCCAAAGCACGAACCAACCTACCGGATTCCCCTTTTGCGTTCGAGGTGGACCCCACATCACTAAAGGTGAGTAAACTGGAAAAGCTATTCAAGAAGTTTCAAGGAGCTCAATCCATTCCGGACATAGAGGATGGTTATACCGACTCAGTGGTGACATTACCGGATCGGTTCAAGATGCCACATATCGATCGATTCGATGGCTCTGGAGACCCAATGGTTCACCTCCAACTATTTTCTGATATCCTGAGACCAATGGGTTTGACCACAGCCCAGAAGCTGTCACTATTCGGCCGAACCATGTCTGGGACAGCCGCAATCTGGTATGCGAAATTGGAGAACTCTGTGAAACAGAATTGGGAAGAGATGGCTAGGGCCTTCACTGCTCAATACTCCTACAATACACAGATTGAGGTCACAACTCGTGATCTTGAAGTCACCCGCCAAGAGCCGAAGGAGGGTTTTTCAGAGTTTGTGGCGAGGTGGAGAGCAAAGGCCTCGATGATGGCTACAAGGCCTTCCGACAAAGACCAGATAAGGATGGTTGTGCGCAACCTCCAACCCAAACTGATGCAGAAAATGATCGTGCTTCCCTTCCCTACCTTTTCAGATCTACATGAGATGGGAGTACAGATCAAGGATGTTATGAAGCAGGGCCTCATTGACCAGGAGAAGGAGCAGCCCAGGAGGGCGTTTACCCGCAGTTCGAATGCGACCACCGGTGGTGACGCAGCTGCTAGGACCTCAGACGTGGGCATGGTCGCCACCACTACACCAAGAGCAGCCACCCCCTTTGTTGGTGTATCCACTTCAAACCCCCGAACTTCAGACTATCTACCCCGAGGCAAGAGGGTTTTCACCCCACTTTTTATGCCTTTGTCTAAAGCTCTAGGGGTCCTACTCAGGAAAGGACATCTGAAATCGTTAGAACAACGGCCTTTACCCGATCCTCTCCCTACAAAGCATGACCCGACTAAGTACTGTGCTTTTCATCAACAAACCGGTCATGACACCGACAGTTGCGTCCGTCTTCGCCACGAGATACAAAATCTGATTGACAATGAGGTCATCGTCGCACCAAGCTCTGCAAAGTCTATCGGCACTTGATCAGTGAACTTGTGGGGGATAATGTGACTTTGTGATCGGGGGATGAACCACCTACGGGCGACGTTCAGTTTATCCCAAGATGTGGCGTTTGGCACGCGCTGTTTTGAGCATTTGCGAATGTTAGTTTTGTAATTTCTGACTTGGGTATTGGGTCAGTCTTGTCGTTTTGTATTGAGTCAGTCTTTTCATACTGCGTCAATCGGGTCTGTCTTGTTGTATCGAGTCAGTCCTGTTTTGTTAGAGTCGGGTGATTCCGGGGGTGTTACCTCGGACATCACTTGCTTGTTTTGTGTTTGTCGTTTTGCTTTCTTTTGAGTCTGTTTCTGCCTTGGAGGCAGTTACGCCAACAGATCTGAATGAACAGCAGTGGTTTTTCATGCTTTTGTGTTTACTTCTGTCGTGTGCCAGTTGTACTAGAAATTCTAAATGAGATGGCAGTATTTGACTAGAAGCTGTGTCTTTTCTGTTCCTTGAATTCATTGCATCAACCTAAGTTTTTCAAAACTTTTTTCGAAACATTGTGATAAAAACGAAGAGGAAGGAATTCCTTGGGTTTTACAAAATTTGATCAATTGAGAGAAAGAGAGGCATGCTAAGCCCTTAATGATCAAGATCATGCTTGTTAATGTGAGTACTGAGAAGGATCCTGACTTGATCCAGATTGGTTCTACATTGTCTTCAGTGCGAGTGATTTGTCGCTTTCTTAAAAGATTTCAAAAACTGTTTTGCGCGATCTTGCGAAGACCTGTGTGAAATCACTCTTGAGATTGTGCAGCCTAGGATCGCTCTCAGCCTCAAGACTCAACCCCTCATTGTCAAACCTTGGACCTTGGGTTCAGACTGTTCAACGATCAACTACAACGTGAGGCCTGTGTGGCCAGATTCAAAGCAGCCCTCGAACAAGAGGCAAGAAAGTCAGATCAAGAAGATCAGATGCCATCAAAAGAAGCTTGCAAAGCTAGATCAGAAGCACCACTGGAACTAGGGGCAAAGAATTTCAAATGTGCTCAAAGAGCCGAAGATGGATCATTTCACAAATCAAAGAGGGTCGACAAGAATGCCAAATCCCAGAAGGGAGGAAAGAAGACAGTTTCTGCTGAAGAACAACTGAGTTCCGATCCGCAACACTAGGGGCAAATTCAGCCCCCACTGGATGGAGTCCTGCATCGTCAGCGAACAACAGCCGTTCTCCTAGATTTAGATGACTTTAGGATCTCAAACCATTCAACATGGACAAAGCTACACTTTTACCCTTGAGAGGCTCGCTGGGCCGAAAACCCGGAAGGGCGACCCAGGCAAAAGTTAGAGCAAGAAAAAAAAAAAGAACAAAAAAAAGAAAAATGCAAAGAATACAAAAAAAAAAAGATGAAAAAGAAAAAAGAAGAGAAATGAAAAGAATTGAAAAGAAAAGAAGAACAAAGCTCGCAAGGTTGAAAACCCAGAAAGGGCGGCCTTGGCAAAAGTTAGAGCGTAAAAGGAGAGGTTAATACCCGAGTGTACCTTAACCTGAACTACGTGAGGCTTGATTCCCATGTTTGGGATACGTAGGCAACTTCATCTTGAAGTCCAGCCACCAACGCTTTCAAAGCGACTGTGTCGATATATTGGTTTTGACCATCTTCGTCTTCTCTGTATCCGAGAACTCGGTTGTGATCATCACTGAGGAGGACTGTTTACAACATGCTGCGGCGTTATCCAGACAAGGGGCAACTTTCCGTTGCTATGAGTAGCCGTTCAAACCAGGGACAACTTTCCGTTGCCATGCAGTGCCATCCAAACAAGGGGCAATTTTCCATTGCCTCCGATCCGACATTGTGCATTTCGAGAGTAAGTTTTGTGCTCGTCGAGCATTGATCGTTTGCAAAAACAGTTTTCGAGAATTTTTACTGAGGTTGACTATTTTCTCGAAAATTATTTCATCTTTTCCAAAATTGGACCATTTCTCGGACCCAAAAAGGAAAAATTTTCAATGCTCATAACCTGACTTGCATGATTTCAAATCAAAAATCGAACAAGCATGTTAATCTAACTCTCATTTTGGTCAAAATTGTTTTAGTAGAAAGCCAAAAACAAAAAATGATCAAAATGATGAACTAGGGGCACAGTTGAGTCAGGCTTCCTCTCTTTCCCCCATTTTCAACATACTTGCTAGAAAGGGCACCGTATTTGCCAGAAAGGGCAGAAAGCTCTCACATCCTCCACATAATGAGGTATCAAGCCAAGTGCGAAGCACGAACTGGAATGGGACAAGACATTCCACTCCCTTATTTGGACAGATCTGATCACGTCCAAACTCCCCAGCAGAGCATCGTCAATCGATGTCAGCTGCAGATTTGCTACACACCCAGTTGTAGCACAGCCCCTCTGTGGGAAAAACTCACTGTTGTGAACAAGAAGAAGAATCTAGCGGAATGCTAGGGGCAAGAGCCCATAACTGTCTGTTTATTCATCAATTACCCAGGGGAGAGATTAAAAATGAGAGATTGAATAATAGAGAGATGTGCGATGAGAGGAAAAGTGAGAAAAGGGCTTTTTCAGAAAAACAGAGCTTGAGGGCCAAGTGATGTAAGAATTACAAATAAGAAAGGGTAGAAAACAATACCCGGAGAAATAGGCTCCCTGTGCACGTCTGTATGTCGTGTCTTTTGTTTTGTTTGCCTCAAATCTTGTTTTGAGTCGTTCCGAGCGTGTCTCGTTGTGTTTAGGTTATTTTACCTTTTGTTTTCCGTTGATTGAGTCGTAGTGCACTGTGTTCAGTCGTAGGCTCAATACCCGGTCGAGAACTCATTCTCAATTTCAAAAATGAATCGTTTTGTGCTCAGAGTGCTATGCCATTCTTCACATTTGTGCAAAACAAGATTTGTTCTTTCATAAAGCCGCAGGGTTCAACCCAGGTCATGTGAAAACAGTAAAACCAGGACCTATCTGAAGTTGTATAAGTTCCAGACTGTAAAGCAAAAGGAAAGAGGGAAAATTGAAGCATCTGAGTGTGTTTCACCTTCAGCAAATTCTGTGATTGTACTCCGGATGTACCTCTTCAGGCCTTGTCAGTGCTCCGAAGAATGAGTGTGCCTCTACTCCAAGCTTAAGCCTGCTTTAAGCCAGAATTGCAATTAAAGCAGCAACAGATGTTATCTCCTGCCAATGTAAACAGGGTGTCCCCTTTTCGAGCAGAGTGTGTTGCAAAGTCCTCTAAGAGGTAAATCAGAGGCACCAGAGTACATGTTTAATGCTCCTCTATTGCCTAGGATGTGCACTTTCATATACACTTTTGTTGCATGCGTGCCACGCATCGTTATGATTCATGCATAGAATATGCTTGTTTTCGATTCTGCATAGAATATACTTTCCACGATTGCATAGAAAATGCCCCCATACTTGCATAGAAAATGCATCTTATCGCACTTCTTTTGTGCACCTCACTCGCACTGTCTTGTGTACCTGTATTGCATTGTTTTGCACATCTCTCACGCTTCAATCACATTGTTATGCACACTCTAGTTGCACTGTTATGCACACTTCACTTACATTGTTATGCATGGTTCTAGTTGCATTGTTATGCGCACTTCACTTGTGTTGTTACGCGCATTCCACTCGCATTGTTATGCACACCTATCTAGCATTGTTATGCACCGTTACACCTGCATTGTTATGCACATTATATTTGCATTGTCATGCACCTTTTCACATGCGTTGTCACGCACTTTCCACTTGCATTGTTATGCACGCTCTCTTATTCAAAAACACTGGGATAAGTCCTTATGTTTTCCCTTCTCATTCTGAAACACCGGGATACGTCCCTATGTTTCTCCTTCTTATTTGGAAACACCGGGATACGTCCCTATGTTTCTCATTCATTCCGAAACACTGGGATACGTCCCTATGTTTCTCATTCCTTTCTGAAACAACGGGATACGTCCCTATGTTTCTCATTCCTTTTTCGAAACACTGGGATAGGTCCCTATGTTTCTCATTCCTTTCCAAAACACTGGGATACGTCCCTATGTTTTTCATTCCTTTCTGAAACACCGGGATACGTCCCTATGTTTCTCCTTCATTCCGAAACACCGGGATACGTCCCTATGTTTCTCATTCCTTTTTGAAACACCGGGATACGTCCTTATGTTTCTTCTCCTTGTTCTGAAATACCGGGATACGTCCCTATGTTTCTTCTTCTTTTTCGAAACACTGGGATATGTCCCTATGTTTCTCATTCCTTTCTGAAACACCGGGATACGTCCTTATGTTTCTCCTTCCTTCCGAAACACCGGGATACGTCCCTATGTTTCTCATTCCTTTCTGAAACACCGGGATACGTCCTTATGTTTCTCCCTCTTTGGTTAAAAGTGTTTGGAATATGTTCCAATGCTCACACCATTCCGAAACACCGGGATACGTCCCTATGTTTCTCATCCAATCCGAAACAGCGGGATATGTCCTAATGTTTCTCCTTCTTTGGTTACGAGCGTTTGGAATACGTTCCAATGCTTATACCTTTTTGAAACGACGGGATATGTCCCTATGTTTCTCCCTCTTTGGTTAAGAGCATTTGGAATACGTTCCAATGCTTGAACCACTCCGAAACACCGGGATACGTCCCTATGTTTCTCATTCCTTTCCGAAACACTGGGATATGTCCCTATGTTTCTCTCTTTGTTCCTCATACAATTTCGGCGTGTTTGGAATTTGACTTAGGTTGCGTCGTATGCACTTCTAATTGTTTGTTTTGGACCTCCTCTCATGATTCCGGCATGGTTGGAGTTTATCACCCTTTCCATCGTTACTATCATAGTATTTCATTCGTGCTATCTTGCGCACCTCACCTGTACTTGTTAGTACATTGCATTGTTTTGAATACAAACCGGCTTCGCGAAAGCGTATAAGTCCAATTGCAAGCCGGCTTCGCGAAAGCGTATAAGTCCAATTACAAACCGGCTTCGCATCAGCGTATAAGTCCAATTACAAACCGGCTTCGCGTAGCGTATAAGTCCAATTTTCAAACAGGCTTCGCGTAGCGTATAAGTCCAATTTTCAAACCGGCTTCGCGTAGCATATAAGGCCAATTCTCAAAATCTTCTTGCATATCATTTGCATCCGGCCCCTGAACTATGCTAGTTTGATTCCTTGCAAAGGGATACGTAGGCAGCCTGCGGGCACAACCATTTATTTATCGGTAGCTTGTATGGTTTGTCTAAGTCTTTGCCTTGTCAAAAATGGGTCGTCTCTGGGCTTTGACACTCACTCCCGTCATTTTTATGACTTTCGAGTTCTGTCAAGGAGGGGCAACTGTAGACACCCCATTTTTGACCGTCCTCAAGACTTGGGCGTCATCATTTGAACACTCGATGATTATCCCTGTTCGTGTTCGTCTTGAGTTCTCGAAGGTTTCGGCTACGCGCCTTGCCTCAAAACCTCTCGACTTGTTTGTTTTGTGTTTGGTTTTACATCAAACACTTATTGTTTTGCTTCTGAGGGTGGGAAATAGCTTGTAGGCTATCCCCACGCCTCACTGGCCATGGCTTGAGGCCACCGGCCTTGTTTCCTTGCCACCGGCCACTGGTGATGGCCGGCCGGCACTACTGATGGTCGGTCGGCACATTTTGTGGTCGGTCGGCCAACTTTGTTGGCCGATTAGCCACTTTTCTGGCCGAGACCTTTTCTTGAGGGGGGGTTTGAACCTTTTGAAACCCCTGTTTTAGCTTCTTGAGGAAACTTGAACCTTTTGAACTCTTGGTTTTAGCTTCTTGAGGAAGTTTGAACCTTTTGACCCTTTTTAGCTTCTCCAAGAAGCTTGACCCCTTTTTTTAAGCTTCTCCAAGAAGCTTGATCCTTTTGAAGCTTCTCCAAGAAGCTTGAACCTTTTGACCCTTTTTAGCTTCTCCAAGAAGCTTGATCCTTTTTTAGCTTCTTGAAGAAGCTTGAACCTCTTGACCCCTTTGCCTAGCTTCTCCAAGAAGCTTGGCCCTTTTGCTCAAAGCTTCTAAGAGAAGCTTTGCCCCCTTGGTTTCTCTATAAAAAGAGGGCCTCTCCTCCCCTTTAGAGGGTTAGAAAAATCTGATATATATCATATATATACCACTCCCTCTCTATACCTCCCTCTCTCTCTACATTTGTGTGGGTTAGAGGGTGCAAAAGTGTCTAGTTCTTGGCCATTTGAACTGCACCTCCTAGCACAACACCTCCATCATCAACCTAAGGAGCTTGGAGGCCATTTTCAGAGGCTAAGGGACTTTTTTTTTGGACCAAGAGGCTGCTGTCCCCTTTTGGCTACAAAGGTAACTCCTTTTTCCTCTTTATTTCCCGTTTTTGCACACACTTTTAGCCTATCTTGCTTGCTGTTTTGAGCTTTGTGTATAACATAAAAAAGTTCTGTTTTTTTGTGTTTAAGATACTTCATTAAGGTCACTTTTGTGTTTGGGGTCGTTTACCCCCTCTTAGGCCTTGTTTGGCCCCATTTTGTGCTATTTTTGGTGAGCTTCGGGACCACCTTGTTTGGGCCTCCTCACCACTGAAATCTTGAGGGATTTCAGTGGTGAGGATGGTGGTTTAAGGTCCTAAGAAGGAGAGGGCCATCCCCTCTCCTTGTTGCCTTCAATATTGGCCATTTTAGCCTCATGCGTGAGCACCATTTTTGAGTTCATGTTAGCCATGTCTTAAGTGTTATTTGTGCTTATTTTGCCATGATAAAGCACTGTTTTAACTTGGTTTAGACACACCATGCTTGCTATACATACTTGTCTTGTAATGCCATGAATTGCCTTAACATGTGCCTAGCATTTAGACCACTATACTTACTTGTTTTGGCTTAGCTTTGTGAAGATTTTGTGCATGTTTTAGTGTGGTTGAGGTCTATTTTTGGTCATTCGGGTCATCCATGCTTTGCTTTGTATAGCTACCATGTAATCCCCCTTGGCTTGCCTTGTGTTTTAGACCATTGTTGCATACTTAGCTTGTCTTGTTTACTTGGTTTTGCACCTTCTATAATATGATTTCAGAGCTTTCTATGCATGCCATGTATCCATGTTTATCCTCTTTTAAGTGTGCTTAAAAGTTGCTCTTTGGTGCCTAAGTGTTAGACTTTGTGTGCATGCATGCTTGTATGTGTTTTGGCCCTCATTTCCATGGCATTTGGCCACTGATTTGGGCCTATTTGAGAGCTGCCCATTTTGGTTTAAGACCATTCCCACATGTCGTTGCATGCTCATCCATCTTGCATGCTTGTTAGTTTGCATAACTTGCATGCTTGCATGTTTACATTGCTTGTTCATATGCTCATATTGCATGCTTAGCTTCCATGCCTAGGTTGCATAACATTAAGCATGCATCTCTTGCCTCTTGAATTGATTATGATGGAGGTTGGGGCCCATTGTTTGTTTTGTGCATTTCATTCCATATTGAAATTGCACACTTTGACTCTTTGGGTCATCACGCATTGAAATGCGCGATTGGTTGTTCGAGAATCGAGTACCATGCCCCTTTGAGTCATAAACATGATAAGGGGTGTGGTGGTGCACACATTTGCTTGAAATGCATTGCCATGCCTTGTTTTGCCCTCTGTTGCTGTCAAAACAGGTTCTGCGGGAAGAATTGGCCGGTCGACTACATATAGTGCAGACCGACCATGTATTGCTGGCCGAGAGCCACACCAGTGGTCGATGACCACATCCCCTTAGCCGGTGATCATTTACCCTGGCCGGTGGCACTCCACAGTGTGTAGAGAGCATACCTTGGGACTTGTGCAGCCTCCAGAGGAGCAGAGCATGGTAAACCGAGGCAGCTTGTGCATGGCAATGGATTTCCGGGCGAAGCCAATCCAAGCTTGCATGCATCCCTCTTCCCGAGGCCATTTTACTGCTTTAAATATCTTAATTAATTTGTTAATTAGTTAAGGGTTTGTAATATTTAATTAGCTTGTAGGTTAGTAAATTTGTATATTCTTTCGGACCCTCCGAGCGAGGGCAATTGTGTAATAAGTGTGCGTGAGTGTGTGTATGTCTTCCAACCCCACGTCTTTCTTCCCTTTTATTTACTAGCTTTCGATGGTTAGTCTAGGGCATGTTTCAATTAGCATATAGTATGATAGCATGTTTCCATCCATTCATTCGTTTTGCATGCACCGGGCTCACCGCATCATTCTAACTGCATTTGTACTTCAATTCCAAATTGAATACGTGTTAGTTGTAGCATCTCACATGTCTTATAGATTAGCCGAGCCTATCTTAGTTGTATTTTGCATGTGTTGCATTAGCCATCTTAACATGAACTAGGATCATGCATATGATTACTAACTAGTTTCTGTTTTGGCTCGGAGTACTCGGTAAGTTCTTATGGTTTAGCATCCTTGCATGCGTGTGAGTGTTGCCATGACAACATGCTTACCATGTGGCTAGATGCTTATGTGATATGAACTGCCTGAATGCCTGTGGGTGAAGGTTGGATTGCTTGAGTTGGAACAACTCATCAAAATTCGTGTTTTAGCCTACTCGCGAGTAGCAAATTTCAAAACATTTTCCAAACAAACGGATATGCGATGCTTTGTTCCAAATTAGGCGATCTAGTCTATACTTGTTTGCTGTGCGCATAATATAGTAATTCTAGGCTAATAACCGGAATAGGAACACAGAATGCTTTCAAAACAAGATATCACGGTTAGTAGAGGCCGATCTTTGATCGGGCGAGAGGGGGTGCTCATAGCTGACCTTCCCCAATCGTACCTAAGTTCTCGAGCCGAGGTAACTTTGGTGATGACGGACACGTGGCCTTAGGCAAATGAGTCAGGGTTTCCTAAATTTCCCCATAATAATATTTAGGTGGCGACTCTGTATCTGGCAAAGCAGTCCATGTTTGACACTTCTTTCTAAAAATCTATTTTCCAAAACGATTTGCCAGATTTGGACTCTTTGGTTCAGATTAAGAACCGCGAAAATTCGAGAGTCCGAACTGTAGTGAGCCCAAAAGAACAGAACGGGACTCATCCTCCCGGGGCGTTCGGGGACCTCTACAATTTGCTTAGAGTTATATATATATTTTTGCAAGATCTATATGATTTTTGAAATCATCTTTCGATAGCTTTGAAAATTGATTGTTGATTCAAGAAGTTGAGCGATTTTGAAAGTTGGTTTGTCTCTTGTTCTTTTAAAATGATTTTATGGGTTTTAATATTCGTTGATTGAAGAAAAGATGATTTTGGAAAGTTTTCTTTCAAAATATTTGAGTTGTATAGTTTTGGTGAGAAAACCTAGAATTTGGGAATTTTTTTTTAAAGGAGACTGAAAATCCATGAATGATATTGTTATATTTATTTTGTGTGTCAAAATAAATGGATGTTTGGAAAATTTCTTATTTATATTTATATAAATGATGAATTTCAGGGAATATGAGAATTGTTGTTCATTTTAGAAATTATTGTTCAAAACGTTGAAATAGTCTTAAAATAACTAATTGTCGAGGATAGTTAAGAAGAGGGAATTGTGTTATTCCTTGGACGATGAATTGTAATAAAAGTATTTATATTCATCTTGTGAAATTGGCATATCAATTCATTTGATTACATTAAACTTTGAAAGTTGATTTGAAAACTTGCATTGAGAAAGAATGTTGAGAAACAAGTTTTAATGGAATGGTTTTGGGGTAAATACGTTGGTAAGTCTTGATAGGTGGTGTAGATGATATTGAATAAGTTGGCCTGAGAGTCCAGGGTGAAAGACTGAAAACCCGTTCTGACAGGTATCGACCCTTCCAGTTAATACTGGTAAAAATGACAATTTGGTAGTTCTTGCATAGTCTACTCTAGACACCGACCTAGGGATTACCAGAGTTGTATTTACCGCCCTTGAAATAAATTGTTAAGTTTTGAACAATTGAAATTGCATGATATCATTGAGCATGATGGTTTTCAAAAGATGAAAATGTGATTTATCTTCAAAAAGGGCATAGCATGGCATGTGCATTTCATCTCTTGAGACTTGTATAAAATGTATATATTTTGTTAAGAATTTCCTACTGGGCTTTATGCTCACCCTACAGGATTTTTGTGCAAAAAAAGATGTGGAGATCCCACCCAACTAATTTTGCTGTGACTCAGAGTGTAAGCCAAGGGCTGTGTTTGTGTGGGTTTGAATAACTATTTTGTGTAACCAGGCTCAAGCCTTGGAAACTTGTAAACCCTTGGGGGTATTTATTTGTTTATTTACTTGTTGTTGGATTAATGTATTGTTGCATGAAGAACTATTGTATCATGTAACGTAAATTTGGAGATTTATATTCGATTTTCCTTGAAAGAACCATGATTGTTGTCTTATCATTTGGGCTAGAAATTTGGGGTGTTACACACTGTCCTCCTATTCTTGATTGAAATGGATATCTTCTTTCTAATAGCCTATTTTGATAACCATATTAGGGATGTATCCCTGTAAAATTTGGATGGGCAGACATGTTCGGCCACATTAATGATTCCCTATTAAAGGCAAAACTCTTTCTACCAATATATTGTGACTGTTGCATTTCAGTCTCCTACATTGTCAAAAATATTACATCAATTATACTTTAATCCTACTAACATCATTGTATTTAAAATAAATAAATAAATAAATAAATGTCTTACATTTAAGGTAAAGCCCTCTTGTGTTCCAATCACACCAAAACTTGTAACATGAACATTTCCAATCTCTTCAAAGTCCTATTTAAACATTAAAAATAAAAAGTTCATGGGAAAAAATAATCAATAAAAGAAGTAAAAAAATGTATAATATTAATTACCTTCACTACATTTCCCTCATTACAAGTAGTGGTCTTTTTCTTTTTATTTCTTTCCTTCTTTTTCTTAATAGCTTTTTTAACGATGGATTGCTTTCTTTTTTATGGTGGTTGCCCCTTTTGACGAAGAGCCAATGGATCAAGAATGGCTCTACTTTTGAAATTATTATACCATCCCCACATGAGGTAAAACCATAATGAATACTTGTAGATCTTGGCTTATTGCTACCATAAACATCTTCAACTTCTGTGAACTCTTATTTCAATTCTTGTATCCATGCAATCATCTTGTCACACTTATCTTCAGCCTCAACCCCTAAATCGGCAACCTCATGAAAGACATTGCAAATTTTATGAAATTGTCATACTTTAGGTTTGCTAGAACAATTGTCATATCTAATCCGAACTCTCATGTGGCTCCTTTTAACATTTTTATTCCATTTCCTCAAGATGTACTTCTCTGGTACTTGGTAAATCTTTCTATGAATGAAGACCGTGATTCGATGCTTGCACAAGATTCCCCTAAATTCAAATAATTGACAATTGCAATTAACTTCTTTCGTATCATCCTTAAAAACAACAATGCAAGTTGCACGTCAATGGCTTTCTTCAACTTTGACATATTCATCAATTGTATATTTTAAAATGCCACCACCTTCCTTACATGTAGTCAAATCACAATAAATCTTTCTTAATATGTCTAGTTTGGACTCTTTCAATTTTGCTCTTGTATAAGCACTTTGAAATTGGGTCTCTATCTCATAACGACTTATACATCGAATGTATGAGTTAAAAGAATTTAATTCCTCATGATTTTCATTTGCCACTTTTTTTGCCAATGTATTCTCATATTGTTCAACAAACTGTTTCAGAATGGTTTTCGAATTGATATAGCCATCAAAAAAGGCATGCATGCTTTCACTACACTGAGTTGTTGACATTCCTACCCAAAATATATCTTTGACAAAAGCTGGCACTGAACGATATCTGTATTCATGCAACCCAAGTAACCACTTATTATTTTGAAGTTCAAACATCTCAAAGAACCTATCCCATCTTTCTTTAAATTCTTCTTTCGTCAATGAATCATAAACAACATTTTGCATTTCAAATTTGATTGGTTCATATTCTTTGTACTTTCTCGATTTTTTGCACACCTTTTTCATGATATGCGACAAGCACCACCTATGTCGTGCATTGGGAAAAACCTTTGCAATAACCTTTTGCATAGCTTTGTCTTGATCCAAGATTGAAATAGCGAAGATTGAAATAGCCATGTAAATGGCTCTATGTATTCACTTGAGATTAATCCATATCCTAGCAATATCAATTGCCCATAGTGGTTCACTCAAACAAAATGAGCAAATGGCATGTACTACATTGCCAAAGTCACGCCAAGCCGCTCTACTTTTTGCATCTGCCCAAAATACATTCTTTAATCGGCCTTTTTCATTCAAATCAATCATGGAAAAGAAGCTAGAATTGTCGGATTTTGTTTTTAGAAAGCAGTTTTGCATTGCAATATCATCTCCTCCCTTGAGCTGTAAACGCCTTATTTCATTAAGATAGTTTCTCGCATCCTTCTTAAAAAATGTTAGCTTCTCATATCCACCTCCCTCAACTACAAATGAATTAAAATTCTTATTCATTTTTATGCCAGCTATATCATTCAATTCAAGCCTTCATTTGATATGTGGCTGAAGTATTCGATTGCATTTGAAGAATCGAGTTTTCCGTAGACTCAGTCCATGGTTATGGTCAAGCTCAACGAAGTTCAACCTCCACTTTCCGTTTACGCATAGATTTGTCGTGACCCTAGCCTTGCAATTTGTCTTTGATTGTGGTTACAACTTAACAGGGTTGCTTGATTGGATCTTTTGCTTTCCACCGTAATTACAAGTAATTGTCACATATCTAATCTCTCTATCATCTCCTGTACTAGAAGTTCTTTTACACACAGCATGTAATGCCCCAATTTTATGTACTAGCATTTATTACCAAATTTCCGTCTTAAGTCCAATTACATAACATGAGTGCAAAAACATTAATACAAACAAGTCAATAGGAAATTTTCTCTTTCGTATAATACAAATGATAAAGTTTTCATTACAACAAATTACAATTATTGCCCTTAGACATACATCAAATCTTACAAAAATAAACAATTACGATACAAGAATCATATCATTTCTACAACAATTTAATCATTCATCCTTAATCTAAAGGAATAGTCCATCATTAATATAACTTCTAGAACCTCGGAAGACGCAACCCAAGGACCTGAAAAATGGTTAAACAACATGGAATGAACATGAAGATACAGTAAAGATCTACAATGATTATCAATAATAAGGCCAATAGATACATGTGATCATGAATGCTGTTAGATGATAATTATATAAATATTGTGTTCTTTTATATCCAAAATAAACATACATAAATAAACACTTCCATCTCTAAATCCCTTTTCGGCCTTTCAAGGAAAACTTCTTTATTATCTTTTCAAATTATCACTTATAATTCAAAAGAAGTTCTTCAAATCTCCTTTACTTTAGAAAAAAGGCTTTAAACCAATCAATCTTACACTTATTCTGACCTTTAATCCAAAAATGATAATTACACTCCCACCTGCCAACTTCCTATAATCCATATGACACCAATTATACATACCAACACATATCGTATAGACAAACAATATCATCCAATTTATTATAGAATTATCCCAACAACACCCTTTAAACCTCCCACACAAATCCACCATGTCACATATATCTGCACAATTCTATAGCCAAACAACAAATATAACATAATTAACAACCGGCTTCGTCAAGCCAATCCAACACAGTTTATTGAGCGCTAACCGTAAAGCAAGGTGGAACCTATCTCAAAGCGCCACACTTTACTGATGGCTAGTAGGAGGAATGCAAAACCTCTATAAAGCCCAACAATCCATAAGCTTTTCCGGGCACTACTTCGAAATGAGAGCGGAACCTCTATCAAGTGCCACACTTTAGTAGTTACAAGTCGGAAGGAAACAGACCTTTTTTCCAACATTTTAATCCATCAATTCCTCATATCACTCATCATTCCAATTCATAAGATTTAATCAACATTACATTACGCACATAACCTATTTTACAACAATCAATATCATTCTCCACCGATAGCCAAGAACAAAACCTCTACAAGATAAAATACTATTTCTCATGACGACACAATGCAATTATCAATATAATTTCACAAATCCACTTCATTAATAATTATGACATAACCAATATTAGTGATGAATCGGTTAACTCTTTCTTTTTCCATATCACATTATAAATCAATTTATAATAATCATTTGATTTCATTCTCCACCCATTTTTACCTTTTTAGTTCACTTAATCAACATAACCCAACAAATATTTAAAATAACAATTTATCTCTTTCTCATTTGACAAACAAAATTAGGGTTTTTTATATTCAACTTTATTAATTTGATTCATCTAACCGAAACTTCGATTATTAACCATATATCATAACTTGAACCCCTTTAAACTAAAACCCTAACCTCATCTATATGCTTTTCAAAAATTTCACTTCAATCCTATGTTTCATGCAATAGAAATTACCACACATCCATCTATAGAGGGATATTGAAAAGAAGCAAAAAAATTCCAACCTCAAGCAAGAAGAGAAGAAAGCCCAAAAATCTAACTTCAACGAAAACACAACCCGCTTAGATTAAAGGAAAGCATTCTCCATGCTCTATGTTTTGGTATAAGGAATTAGGGTGAGATTTTTAGTGGATGTAGACGACATCCAAGCTTGATAGCTTAGGATTTTCGGAAATGGAGGAAAGAGAGAGAAGAGAGAGTGAAAAATGAGATAGAGTTGACCCAAAATTGACTTTTTAAAAATCAAATCTCGAACAGACCGCTTAAGTGGTGAATGACATCTCACAGTATCTATACTTTGTCGAGCAGACCGCTCGAGCAGTCAAAAGTGTGCTTGAGCGATGAATCGAGGCTTACAGTATCTCAGACAATTTTGAAAAGTAGAGGTGAAAGGATCTATGGACCGCTCGAGCAGTGAAACTTGTGCTCAAGCAAACTATGTACACAACATAGATTTGCAAACTTTAAACGAAAATAACTCTCTCGTCCGAACTCCTTTTAGGGTCATTCTTGTGTCCAAATTGAAGTCCGAGAAATAATTTTTTCAAAGTGTGGAGAGAGAAAATGATAATAGAGTGAAATTATTTAGGAATAACTATTTAAATTTGGAATTTTTGATCTAATCTCGCCCAACTATTATGGTACGCCTCAACCAAGGCTTAAATATAAACTAAAAAGGTTATCAATTATGATAATCAAATAGTCAAATATAATTTCATTTTACTAAGAAGTACGAAGTGCTACATGGCAAAACCTTTTTCCTTTGCATATCTTGTGTAAAATTTCATAACCTTATCCATGGAGTCAAATACCATTCTCAGCTTAGGAACCTCTAAATGGTCTTTTGCATTTCTTATTTCATCTGTTTGATTAACCATATTATCTTCAGTCAATTCTACACTTGCTTTCTCTATTTCATTCTCAATATTCCTCCCCATTACATTCTATAGTACTATAATCACATGATACTCTACTTTCCACCCCTTTAAAATATAACAAAGAATTATAAACATCATTCTAAAATTTGGCAAGCATTTAACTCACAAAACTGAACTGAAACAGTGCATTATTATTCAGTACAAATCTCTCAAATGAAAAAATAATCTTCCAAGACCTTTGACAAACATTAAAGTTAAAATAAGGATTTTATTTATGTAAAGCAGAAGAGTATAAAAAGAAGTATATCCCAATTCCATCAATTAATTTTGAGGCAGAGCACCACATATTAAATATATATATATATATATATTGAGGCAAAGCATCACAAACTTTCATTTAGATTGGAAAAAATAAAGCAGAAGAGTATAAAAAGAAGTATATCCCAATTCCATCAATTAATTTTGAGGCAGAGCACCACATATTAAATATATATATATATATATATTGAGGCAAAGCATCACAAAATTTCATTTAGATTGGAAAAGAGAGCACAACACAATAATATAGTTCATTGTTTTCAACCTTTTGTTTTCTTTCAAGACTTTTAACAAACATTTAGGGTTGTTTGGTTTATAGATTTGGGTAAAGATTTGAAAAAGAAAAGAAAAAGGCAAGTGAAATGTGAATGGAATATAAATACATTTCACTTATTTTCCGCCTACCTTTTTCTTTTTCTTTTTCTTTCCAAATCTCTACCTAAATTTATGAACCAAACACAACATTAGGGATTTGAAAATGAAAAGGAAAAAGTATTCACTTTTTGTTTTTCAAATCTCACCCAAATCTATGAACCAAACATAATGTTAGGGTATGAATTTCTCAATAAAAATAAAAATAAAAATAAAAATCATTCTTCAATCAAAAGTAACAAACTTGAAAATATATTGTGGGGATATATTTTCTGAGTACCAACACGTGGCAAGGTGACGCCGACGTGTCAGCCGAGGTGCCACGTGTCCTGGTCGTGACGCCGAGGTGATCTCGGCAAGGCCGAGGTTATCTCCGAAGATATCGGAATCCGAGATAAGCGGATAAAGGACAAGAGTCCTAGAATAAAGAGGGAACTCAACCTAGATATGGACAAGAGTCCTAGATTGGGAGAAGACTTCAGTTTGGGTAAATATAAGACTCTTAGAGAGTTTATCCTAATCTTACTGGGAGTCCAAGATTAGCAGTAATCCTGAGTCCATAGAAGTTAGGCTTCTATTGGGACTAGGTTTATGTTGGCTATAAAAGAGAGGCACCCCCATGGGTCTAAGGTATGCTTTTGATACTCAAGCTTGTGAGTTTAGCACTTGATTTATCTTTGAGAGATATACTGACTTGATCGTTGGAGTGCCCCCGGGTGGACGAACCACCGCCAGAATCTTCTCTTTCTGTTGCAGGTCAGCCAGGTGCCATCTATTCTGCTGGTGCTCTCCAGCTGGTTACTAAGCGGGCAATGTGGTCAGAAAATCACCCACACAATTTGGCGCCCTCTGTGGGAAAGAAAGAAGAATAGATGGCTAATGATGGACAGAAGGATCAGATTAGAGACAATGCTCCTGCTGAGAGTGGGAGACCTATCGATCTCGACATTGAAGGATGACCGCAACACAGAAACTCGTGACCAGAGTCACGGAGTGAAAGACGCCAGCCAGGAAGGTAACGCACCAAAGACAACAGATCGAAGCGGATACTACAACGAAGATGACCTCTAGGTATGGAAGGATAGATACCTGCGGAGGAACGAAGACCCTTCTAGAAGGGATGCAAAGACAGGGGGGCATGAGTACTCCCAAGGAGATAACATTCAAGTATAGAAGAGCTCAACCTGAGTGAGCAAATCCCGGATCCCAGATCCCAGAAGACATGATCTCGGCCTAGATAAGTAGGTCCGAGAAAAGAAGAGCTCAACCTGAGTGAGCAGATCCAAGATTCCAGAAGATAAGATCTCGGGACTTGAATCCGAGAAGAGAAGAGCACAATGAGTAGATCTCAGATCCCAGAAGATAAAAAGAAAACACACAAGATCAGACTAAAGTTGGCCAGAATTGAGAAGTATGCTAGGTCCGAGGAGGACATGTCGGGAACAAAGGCGTCAGAACAAGAAAAGAGAAACAGCTCGTCGATGCGAGGCCGAAAATCAAACTCAGGTTGGAGCCAAGTAAGATTAATAGAGAAACCAAGGCCGACAACCTCGGCTTGAATTAAACCTCGGCGACAAGGTCGAAGCTACATGTATGATGAGAACCCAAGTGGATTTTAAGTTCACACTGGGGGGGCAGAGAAAAGAAGAATGCGTTTAACGCTTGTTGAAATTTGTAGCAATTTACAAGTTGAAGTTAAACCGAAGTAATGCTTAACGCTTGTTGAAATTTGTAGCAATTTACAAGTTGAAGTTAAGCTGAGATAATTGTTTATCTTCACTTGTTGAAATTTGTAGCAATTTACAAGTTGAAGTTAAACCGAAGTAATGCTTAACGCTTGTTGAAATTTGTAGCAATTTACAAGTTGAAGTTAAACCGAAGTAATGCTTAACGCTTGTTGAAATTTGTAGCAATTTACAAGTTGAAGTTAAGCTGAGATAATTGTTTATCTTCACTTGTTGAAATTTGTAGCAATTTACAAGTTGAAGTTAAACCGAAGTAATGCTTAACGCTTGTTGAAATTTGTAGCAATTTACAAGTTCGAGATAATTGTTTATATTCACTTGTTAAAATTTGTAGTAATTTACAAGTTGAAGTTAAACCGAAGTAATGCTTAACGCTTGTTGAAATTTGTAGCAATTTACAAGGTGAAGTTAAGCCGAGATAATTGTTTATCTTCACTTGTTGAAATTTGTAGCAATTTACAAGTTGAAGTTAAACCGAAGTAATGCTTAATGTTTGTTGAAATTTGTAGCAATTTACAAGTTGAAGTTAAGCCGAGATAATTGTTTATCTTCACTTGTTGAAATTTGTAGCAATTTACAAGTTGAAGTTAAGCCGAGATCATTGTTTATCTTCACTTGTTGAAATTTGTAGCAATTTACAAGTTGAAGTTAAACCGAAGTAATGCTTAACACTTGTTGAAATTTGTAGCAATTTACAAGTTGAAGTTGAGCCGAGATAATTGTTTACTTTCACTTGTTGAAATTTGTAGCAATTTACAAGTTGAAGTTAAACCGAAGTAATGCTTAACACTTGTTGAAATTTGTAGCAATTTACAAGTTAAAGTTGAGCCGAGATAATTGTTTACTTTCACTTGTTGAAATTTGTAGCAATTTACAAGTTGAAGTTAAGCCAAGATCATTGTTTATCTTCACTTGTTGAAATTTGTAGCAATTTACACGTTGAAGTTAAGCCGAGATCATTGTTTATCTTCACTTGTTGAAATTTGTAGCAATTTACAAGTTGAAGTTAAGTTGAGATAATTGTTTACCTTGTTGAAATTTGTAGCAATTTACAAGTTGAAGTTAAGCCGAGATAATTGTTTACCTTCACTTGTTGAAATTTGTAGCAATTTGCAAGTTGAAGTTAAGCCGAGATCAGTGTTTATCTTCACTTGTTGAAATTTGTAGCAATTTACAAGTTGAAGTTAAGTCGAGATAATTGTTTACCTTCACTTGTTGAAATTTGTAGCAATTTACAAGTTGAAGTTAAGCCAATATATATTGTTTAACACTTGTGGAAATTTGTAGCAATTTACAAGTAGATCATTGTTTAGCACTTGTTATAACTTAAGAAAAGTTTACGAAGTTGAGATTAAAATAGTTATGTTTATCCTTGTTGAAATTTGTAAGCAATTTACAGGACAAGTACTTGCCGAAGTAAAACGTCAGGTGGCATAACCGAGGTGTGTCACCCCGAGAAGATTGCACAAAGAAGGAAAAGTACATAAGATATGCAAAATATTCTAAGTATAGAATCATGCAAAAGCAGTTAGAAGAAGATCAAGACAGAATTCATGGTAATTGACACGCCCTCGCCATACAATATCGTCTTGGGAAGGCCGTGGTTGCATGCAATGGGGGCAGTTCCCTCAACATTGCACCAACTACCGCGGTTTCCAATAGAACAAGGGATTGAAGAAGTCAGAGGGGATCAACTGCAGGCAGAGAATTGCTCCATGGTAGCAATGAAATCCACCTGCAGCATTCGAGAACCAGAGAAGGCAGAGATTGAAAACGAGGACATAAAGGTACTAGATGATGTCGACAAGGAGCTAGTCGAGAGGAGTGAAGAGGCACTGAAAATCCTCGTCCAGGAGGGGGATAAAGAACGCTTCTTTCTTCTCGGCTTAGGCTTAGCCGAAGAAGAAGAAAGGGAATTGGAAGCTTTTTTGAGAGCAAACATTGAGGTATTTTGCTTGGACACCTTACGAAATGCCTGGCATTGACCCCAAGGTCACTTGCCACCAACTGAACATCGACAGGTCGGCCAAACCTGTAAATCCAACGAGCAAAAGGACCGACGTTGATCCACGTCGAAGTAGTAGAGGAAGAAGTAGACAGACTTCTGGAGAACAGGGCCATTCAAGAAGTCAATTACCCGACATGGCTATCAAATACAGTAGAAGAAGGAATGATAATCAAAGAGCAAGGAATGTTAACATCGGCCAATAATAGACATTTTTCAGAAGCAAAAAAGGTTGCATATGCAAAGAAAACAAAAGTGCAAAGATGAAGACCCTAAGAACTAGGGACTAGGATAAGAACGTCGGACTAATCTACTACAACGGTTGACGGTGGTTCAGCATTGGCAGTCAGTTGGGAGAGCTTCTCTACCATTATCTCAGCAACAATTTCAAGAAGGAAACAAAACTACTCGGCATCAATGGCAGGATATAGAAGACAGTTGGGAAGACTTCTCAGCAGCCTTCTCGGCCTCGAGCTCAGCATCGATCTCCCGAAGAGTTTGATCAAGGCTCTTCTCGGCGATTGGCACCTCGGAGTTTAAAGGCAAGGATTGAAAGTAAGAATCTGGAAAAAGACACAGAAAACAGAAACACGAATGTAATTTGTAATCAAGAATGGTAATGAAGCTATCAGGAAATCAAGACAAAAAGATTGCACAAGTGTGTCAAACCAAGAACAATGGCAGAAATCAACAGATGTGTGTATTCAAGAAGATAATTTGGAAACAACGAGTAAAACAGCAATGGTGATTAACAATGAAGCAGAAATTCTTAAAAAGCAACAAGAAATAAAATCAGGAGGAACAGTGGCTTTCCAGAAAGAGGGAAGCCGAAATGAGAATTGCCGAAGTCTGACGACAATGACAGAATGACGTAAGCTTCACCGGAGGAGAGGAACGAAGACAATTGCAGAAGCTTGAAAGCTTGGAACAATGATGGATTTAAGCAAAAAATCTAGAAAGAGAAAAAGCCAGAGGATTGAATGAAAAAAGAGAAAAATAGTCAAGAAGACGACAAAGTTCAAGAATAAAGCCAAGTGCACAAGCACTAAGTAAGTATGTGAAGAACAAGAAAGTAATGACCCAGACACGATGCTAGCAATAGAAAGCGGATATGATAAGAACAGTGCCAGGCATTCAAACAATTCCAAACTTGAAGAGAGACAAAAATAGAAGGCAACAGATGACAAGTAAACAGATTCAGAAGAGTTGTGAAAGATTGAGCTTAATAGCAAGTAAAGAGTTTATGAACCTACAAAGTGAAATGAACACCGATATGAAAATCACCGGAGTCAAATAGATGACTGGAAATCGGGAACTCACCAGAGAGTGTGAGTGGAGTAGTTGCAAAAGCTCTTGGAGTTTACGAATTAATGGAACCAGAACCTCGGCTAGGAGGTGCGATTTCAAGCAGCTTGGAAGGCATGAATCTTGATACTTGACAGAAGTGGACAGTAAAGTCCGGGGAACTTTGAGGTCGGCAAGTTTGATCTCGGACAGAGGGGCACAGATGAACGAACAGTGTAGGTTCCATCACCTCAGAATGCCGAGGTAATAGAACCTAGGGGGTAGTTGTGGAGATATATTTTTTGAGTACCAACACGTGGCAAGGTGACGCCGACGTGTCAGCCGAGATGCCACGTGTCCTGGTCGTGACGCCGAGGTGATCTCGGCAAGGCTGAGGTTGTCTCCGAAGATATCGGAATCCGAGATAAGCGGATAAAGGACAATAGTCCTAGAATAAAGAGGGAACTCAGCCTAGATATGGACAAGAGTCCTAGATTGGGAGAAGACTTCAGTTTGGGTAAAGATAAGACTCTTAGAGAGTTTATCATAATCTTACTGGGAGTCCAAGATTAGCAGTAATCCTGAGTCCATAGAAGTTAGGCTTCTATTGGGACTAGGTTTATGTTGGCTATAAAAGAGAGGCACCCCCATGGGTCTAAGGTATGCTTTTGATACTCAAGCTTGTGAGTTTAGCACTTGATTTATCTTTGAGAGATATACTGACTTGATCGTCGGAGTGCCCCCGGGTGGACGAACCACTGCAGGAATCTTCTCTTTCTGTTGCAGGTCAGCCAGGTGCCATCTATTCTGTCGGTGCTCTCCAGCTGGTTACTAAGCGGGCAGTGTGGTCAGAAAATCACCCACACATATATTATCCCTAGCCAAAATTAGAAAAACAACTTTCCAAAAATTTAAAAATAAATTAAAATTTGCCGTTTTAACAGGCTAGACCATACAAATAAATAGATATCACAAATTCAAAACTTACCTGATTAATCCTCTTCTTTGACGAGCAGACTGTTACTTTTTCCAGCAATGATTGTTCCATTCTCAATGGATTGAAACGAGAATGATTTTTGTGCCTCTTTTTTGTTTTTTTAAAAAAAACAATTTTATTTTATTTTATTAGAAGTCTATATCAAATCTCTTTACCTCTAAGAGTCATTGGTATGATTTATTTGTTTATTGTCTCCATTTTGTGTGTGTATTAAAAAAAAAAAGTGTTATTAAATTTTCTGTGTTTTAAAAATTCAGTGTTTCTTTGTTTGTTGTCTTCATTTTGTGTGTGTGTGTTAAAAAAAACAGTGTTTTTCATTTTTCCATGTGTTTAAAAAAATATGTGTTAGTAAATTTTGCATTACTTTAATTGTTCTAAGACTCTTGGATTTATATTTTGTACCTTTTTTTTTCTGTAATACTGTTCATTATAATTTTTATTTTCTTCATTAATAGTGTTCAGGTTCTTGGGGAGGGGGGGGGGAACACATCATAAAAAATAATTAGTGTTCATAGAATTTGTTTGTGCCTATCAAATCTCTTTGATTATAAGTGTTCTAAGAGTCTTCCGTTTGTATTTTTGGAAAAAAAAAAAAATTTGTGTGTATGTTTATTTGTTGTTTGTTTTTGTGGAAAAAAAAAGGCTTAAAATTCACATTTTATTGAGTATATATATATATATATATATTGCTGGTTGCTTTACCACTTTATACTATTTAGAATAAAAACATCTCGAGAGATTCTCTATCCACACTTATCAGCTTTCACTGCAAGTATTCTATATGAGTGTTGGGTTTGTAATGCTTCAAACTTGAATAAATGTAAAAGAATTCTATTTATGCTTAAATAAAAATGTAATTTCTATTTTATGTTTAAAAAAATTATAGTTATTAAAATCAAAATACACCAACTGAATGTACATTATTTTGCCGCCTAATTCTGTAAATAAAATAAAATAAAATTATGTTTACTTAATGAGTTTGTAATGTTCAGAACAAATAACTTCTATAGTCATGTTCTATTAGTACCTATCTTTTGTTTCTCCTTTGACTGTAAGTATTTAACAGTGTTGGCTTTAAATATAATCTTTTTATATTCAATTCATTTTTTTTAATTTATATTCAATTTGTTTTTAATTTTTTCCCCTAGCACGCTTTGGCTTATCATTCTTAGATAATCTCTTTCACTTGCAAATTTATTAAATTCTCCACAAAATAAGATTATCACTTAAAATAATATGAATTATACATTGAGGTATTTTTGTCCATGAATTTTTCATCCTTAGCATTATTATATGAATTTGTGATGGTGGAAGGAGAATCTCATTATTAAATTTTAAAAACATTCGAGCTCAACAAAAATTTCCTATATTCAAGAGATTTGATATATCAAAATAGACATAAAATTAATAAGACAAAAATTAATTCACTCTAAGTATTTCTACATTTGTTTTCATGTATTGTAAAGCCCCAAATTTCTAACCCAAATGATAATACAACAATCAAGGCTCTTTCAAGGAAAACTGAATATAAATCTCCAAACTTACATTACATGATACAATAGTTCTTCATGCAACAATACATTAATCCAACAACAAGTAAATAAACAAATAAATACCCCTAAGTGGTTTACAAGTTTCCAAGGCTTGAGTCTGGTTACGCAAAATGGTTATTCAAACCCACACACATACAGCCCTTGGCTTACACACAGAGTTACAGCAAAATGGAAGTCTTGTACTCTCAACACACATTTCCTCGCCTCTAGTTAGGCGGCATCACCACATCTTTTCCTGCACAAAAATCTCGTGGGGTGAGCATAAAGCCCAGTAGGAAATCTTTAACAAAGCATATACATTCTATACAAGTCTCAAGAGATGAAATGTACATGCCATGCTATGCCCTTTTGAAAGAAAATCATATCTTCAACTTTGAAAACCATCATGCTCAATGATGTCATGCAATTTCAATTCTTCAAAACTTAACAATTCATTTCAAGAGCGGTAAATGTGACTCTGGTAATCCCTAGGTTGGTGTCAGCAAGTAGACTATACAAATACTACCAATTTGTCATTTTTACCAGCATTGACTGGAAGGCTCGACACCTATAATCTGTCATTTTTACAAGTATTAACTGGAAGGCTTGACACCTATTCAATTTCATCTACACCACCTGTCAAGACTTACCACCGTATTTACCCCAAAACCAATTCATGGAAACTTGTTTCTCAACATTCTTTTCTCAATGCAAGTTTTCAAATCAACTTTGAAAGTTTAATGTAATCAAAGGAATTGATATGCCAATAACACAAGATAAATATAAATACTTTTATTCCAATCCATCATCCAAGGAATAACACAATTCTCTCTTCTCAAGTATTCTCAACAATTAGTCATTTCAAGACTATTTCAACATTTTGAACAATAATTTTCAAAATGAACAACAATTCTCATATTCCCTGAAATTCATTATTTTCCAAACATTTATTTATTTTGACACACAAAATAAACATAACAATATCATTCATGGATTTTCAGTCTCTTAAAAAAAAATCCCAAATTCTAGATTTTCTCACAAAAACTATACAACTCAAATCTTTTGAAAGAAAACTTTTCAAAATCATTTTTCCTTTAATCAACGAAGATCAAAACCCATAAGATCATTTTAAAAGAACAAGAGACAAACCCACTTTCAAAATCGCTCAACTTCTTGAATTAACAATCAATTTTCAAAGCTATAGAAGGATGATTTCGAGAATCATCTAGATCTTGGAAATATATATATATATATATATATATATATAACTCTAAGAAAATCCCTACCTCAAGTTTTGAAGAAGAAATGAGATAAAACCCCCAAAATCAACGATGTCGAAACTCGATCTTCACCGCACACAACGAAGCCCTCGAGAAGTTAACCAACTTTAATGAAGAACCAATGGCAGAACTCTAGTGGATCTTAAGAAATCAAGGTTTTGATCCAATTTGGCGTAGGAAAACGTAGAGAGAAGGGAGAGGAGATGTTTTTAGAGAGATATACAAAAGTGATCTGAAATATCAGATTCACGAATTGATATAACATGGTCCACTCGAGCATGGAAAGCCCCGCTCGAGCATCGAATACACTTTCCCAGTACTTTTGCAGACAGGTCAAACTTCTGGAACTAAACATTCTCCGCTTAAGCGCATAAACGGCCGCTCGAGCGAACAAGCAACTTCGAATGCATTTTGCATTTTTGCTTCGAGGGCGCTGCCCTTCAACCCCGCCAGGGTGCTGCCCCCTGGACCTCCGTGAGCTAATCGGGTAGCTCGATCCCCAACCTGCCCAGCCGAAGTGGCAAAGCATGAAAGAAGGGTCGAAACTGGGATCGCTGCATGTATAAGACTGACTACTAAAAACAAACATATAAAAATACAAATCTTATTATCGTAGTTGTGAATATATGAGTGAAGTTGTGGTTAACAATCCCATAACCTATTATATAATTTCATATAAATAACTATAAAATATGTAATTAGTACCTAACATATAATGTAGGCACAATTTAAAAATAGTTAGATTTCATCGACGTAAGTGTTAGTTTGCTAACAATCACAGGAAAAATGAATTACAATTGCCCTGATACATCAAATTTGAGGCATGTTCAACAACAAAAGTGTGAACGACATCGTTTATATCTACAATAGAGGAGGCAATGCTCAACTTTGGAATCAATTGCTTAAATTAAACAACGACAAAGAGAATTTGAACAATTACGCCTTCAAAACTTGACCCTTGAACAACACTTATCAATATTGGACCAGCGTCATGTTGCTCAGCATGGGTGAAGATCGCTTATTCGCGATCAAAGCGAGGGCTCTAGTTCAACAAAGAGAAATTCAAAAGGAAAGGTGGCAGAATTACGCAAGACAAAATGAGGGCTACATTGACTACTAAACAACGTTAACAACAACTAGAAAGGTGACAAACAAATTATTGACAAAGAAGGCAAATGTCTGAAAATCTTGAACAAACTTCTCATCCAGAGCAAGAACATGATATGAGAAATGCACAAACAAGTGGCAAGCATTGAAATTCTATTAAGGTTATTATTTTTTGAAGCTTCTACAATTCTAAATTTCCCATAACATTCATTTAATTTGTTATATATATAATTTTAACTATTAGGATGCATGTTAAAAGTTTTTCGATGCAATTCTAAGAAGAAATCAAACAAGATGGCATAGACCCACGAGTGACACTTTTGCTAATCATTCACAAAGAAGGCAATTTCATTGCGGTTGATGTTTTTATTCGGGAATGTAAAATGACTATGTTACCATGTATAAACCTACCTCGATGTGTATCTACTCATTCAACTTATGGCGTGGAAGCACAAGTGGCAGTAGACAACATGATCCTCGCGAAGTTTAGATAGAAGGTAAAAACCTATTATTTAGGCTATGTTTGTGAACTAAGTATTTTAGCCAAAAAGTCACTATAAGTTGTCACATCACTCTCTTTACTTTTCCGCACATCTTTTCGTAAAAAGCTAAAAAGTTATTAACATAGTACGTTCCCAAACGAGGCCTTAATTCAAGTACTTTTACAAAACAATTAAAATTTTTAATAAACATTCAAATAGATGACCATGCAACTTTTTCTTAGGTTTTAAATACAAAACACTTTCAAATAAATACTAATATGTTAATAATAAAGCAACACATCATGAATGTGTTGTTATAGGAAATATCCCTCTTGTCGACCATAATCATGATGCTTTGAGTGATGAAGATATTTCAGATAATCAATCATTTTATCCATAGGAGATATCAAAATTGTGCAAGAAATTTTCATAAAAGTGAACGGTACCAAATAATATAGTTTCTTGCTCTAACTACATGTAGACAATGCAAAGTAAGATTGTTCCATCGTAAAACATCTACTATGTGTTGTAATAATGGAACAATTGTTTTGTCTCCAATAATAGCTCCAAATAAGATGTTTGATATTTTCTTTGACCAAACAGTGGAGGGTCATCATCATTTTAGACAAAATATTCGGGTCTACAATCATATTTTCTCATTCACTTCAATGGGGCTCCATGTTGATGAAAACTTAGCAATAAGAACTCGAGGTATATACACGTTTCATGCACAATGAGCAATATATCATAAGATTGGGAGTCTCTTACCAAACTCTATTGATAGGTCAAGATATTTGCAACTATATGTTACATTGACCACGAGAATCAGAATAGAATGTCTGAAAATCAAGAATTGCACTTGGATTTGCTTGAGAAGATGATGAATATTTTAAATGCTCATAATCCATGAATGCAGACTTCATATCAAAGAGCAACAATGTAACTCCTCCAAATCATAACATTTAGACAATCTCATAACCTATTAATAGATATACAGATGCTCATCAAATTCAATTATTCATTAAGACAGTATTACTAGAACATTCTCTCTTTCATTAATTCCTTTAATGTATTACAAGATAACATTACATGCATTAATACATTCATTAACTCTAAGTAATGAATTTATAGCATGTGACGAATATACATAGAACCAAAAAAAAAAAAAAAGTTCTTTCCCTAAGGGTTTACATAGTTTCAAGATGATACTTGGTTTCAACAAAAGTGGCTCAAACCCAATACAAATAAAAGCCTGAGACTTGTGCAAAAGAAATTTACAATACAAAAATAAATAAGCCTTTAGCTCCAAGATCCTCATAAGCTAAGTCTTTGGTGAAGGCATACTATCAGCACCTAAAAGTTGGCTTCTACATAGGGTGACCTAAAGCCCAGTAGATATTAATTTAACATACAATATGATGCTTAACTATATCATATGGTGAATGCACATGAATGCCATTTACCAAAATGTTACATTTTCCTCTTTGAAACCAACTCAATGATATCTTTATAAATCAATTCATAAACCGATACTTTTAATGCAGAAAAACAAGGCAATTGATACATAACATTGGGAATCTTTAGGTATGTGTTTGCTAATAGGCTATACAGGCACTACCAAAGCCATTTTACTGGTACTAACTAGAAGGATCGACAATTGACCGTGCGAGTTTCTGAACTTTCATCAAGGACACACACACCAACATAGATATAACTACAACCACACCACCTGACCAGATTCACCAAGGTATTCAAAAATTCACCTTTTTATTCAAAATCAAAAATTTCCAAAAATTTCCAACAAAATATCTGTTTCTTTCAAAAATTTATTTGAATGAAAGATTTTCAAGATTTCATCCCTAATCATCAATACAACCATACCCACAACATTTTCATGAATCCATTTGAAGACCCCTCTTTTGAATTTCCCAAATCAATCCAAATAAAACCCCAAAATATTCTTTTATCCAAAGGTACATAACAAAGCTAAAAATCATACTAGGAGGCTAGAGGAATCCCTACCTCAATAGAAGAAAAAGAAAAAAGAATGAATCCCAAAATCAATAGAGACCAAAGCTTAAGCCTTTCAAATTAATATGTTCCTCTCTATGAGCTCTACACTTTATCTCAAAGCACCAAAATGGCAAGAGTAGCGGATTTGAGTATATAAAGATATTTAGGCAAGAACTAGAGTGAGAGTGAAGAAAATGGCTCAGAAGGTTCTTAGAGAGAGAGAGAGAGAGAGAGGAAAGCAAAAAGTAAAAGAAAAGATCTTTTTCCAGTACCTATATACGCATAGACTGCTCAAGCGACCAAAATACTGCTCGAGCATTAGACACAGGACATCAGTTAAGCAATCAAACTATGGCTCGAGCAAAGGAACCAAATTTCTAGAATTATAACCTTGTAAAGAAAATTGTTCGAACGAGCTAATCATCACTCAAGCAAAGAGTGAACCCTTTTCTGAATTTCAGACCTGCAAAGAGACTGCTAGAGTGAAAGAAAGACTGCTTAAGCGAAGGACACCCCACTCTCTAAAATTCAGACCTGTAACACAAAATTTGGAAAAAAATGAAAGACCACTCAAGTGAAGTAATGACCGCTTGAGAGAACTAAACAACGAACATACATAAATTCCTTTGAAACACTAACTTCCAACATGTTCAAAACATGACCAACAACTCCAGACAACCAATCCCAATCAACAAGACAACAAAGAGTATAAACAACAACAATAAGTACCGGATCTCGAATCAAAAAAAATAAAAGGGTTGGGTCTTAACTCGAGCCACTATAAACAATGCAATAGGCCCTAATACAACCTCCCTACTGCTCCTGAAGTTGCTGCAAGTTTAGTATGTGGAGAAGAAGCTGCAAATTTAATTCCAAGAGATATCATCGTCCAATCAACCTCCTAAATATTATAGATATTGTTAGATACAATGATCTGTTAAAGTATCCTCAGTTGTTATCCTATGGTTCATATGGATGGGATGCAAATAGCAAAAGTAATGATGGCAGAAAAGTAACATGTTGTGACTTCTATTCTTATATGCTACAGGTAACGACATAAACATAATATCAAAAAGTTACTTCGGCAAAGTTATTTAATCTATAATTATTTCATACAAAAACTTTATTTTTAATTATTTAAAATTATTCAAATACTATTAACTCAGATTCACCCTGGTGATCAATCTCTTTTTCTTCGAGGAGGTTGCCTCTTACAGCATTATGTCGTAGATAATTACGTGAAGATTGAGTCTAACAAATTAAGATGGATACGTACTCATCAAAATCACATTTGAGCTGATTTTTTTCAAGGTCTTCTAGATGCAATATATGCTAGTGAAAATTATGGAGGTACAAATTGTCACTTATAGTATTACAACTATACGTGCGCATGCTTTTTTTTTTTAATATATATATATATATATATTTACCATTTTTGTTACATGAAAATATTGTTTAGGTAATGTTGGTCGTAGAACAATGTTACCATCGTCATTTGTTGATAGTCTACGAGACATATATCAGCAATATCAAGATGTAATGGCTCTGGTCCAAAAGTATGGAAAACTATATTTTCCTTACAATGACCTACAATTCAAATTGGCCTAAAATTAAAGCTGGGTTGTTACCTGGACAGTCACCACATCGTTGTCTTGATTTGTTGACAATATTATTTCATTCAAAATTTAATGAGATGAAGATCGACATTCTAACAAAACATGTACTCTGGAAGGTTCTAGCATATGCATATGTTATTGAATACCAAAAAAGAGGCTTATCATATGGCCACATGGTCATTATCTTGTATGAAAATGGTAAGTTACATACTCCTAACGATTATGATAATATTGTCAGAGCTGAAATTCCAGACAAGAGATTAGAGCCTACGTTATATAGTGCAGTTCTAAAACAGATGATACATGGCCCATGTGGAATGTATAATGAACGGTCATCATGTATGGTAAATGATTGGTGCAAAAACATTTTTCAAATATATTTTCTTCAATCACTACAGTTGGAAATGATTCATATCCTCTTTATCAAAGAAGCGAATAGGAGCCAATTCCATTAGAGAGGAAAGCTAGCATCTTGGTGGATAATAGTTAGGTCATTTCGTACAACTCATGGTTGCTCTTAAAATATGATTGCCATGTCAATATTGAAATTTGCAGTAGTATTATATGTGTAAGTATTTATACAAATATGTGTTATAAAGGGCCTGACTGTGTCACATTAGAAGTTCATCAAGGCCCTAACTATGATGAAGTACAACAGTTTATAGATGGAAGATGGGTTTGTGCTCTAGAAGAATTGTGAAAAATATTCAGACTCCTAATGACTAGAATAAACCCTAGCGTAGAACGCCTCCAAATACACTTACCAAATAATTAGCAAGTGAGGCTTTATACATTCCAAGACATCACAAATGTTTTAAAAGATAAGTACTATTCCAAAACAATGCTTACCCAATTCTTTCAATTAAATGTTGATGATGAAACTGTAAAATGGTACTTATATTGTAAGATCCCTCAACACTATAGATAGTGCAATAGAGAAAAGATTTGGCAATCAATATTGAATCGTCAAAGACTAATTAGTAGAATTTACACAATTTTGCCATCAAAATGGGAGAGAGTTTACTTGAGAATTTTACTCAATTATATTAGGAGACCAAAATCATTCGACAATTTGTTAATGATTAATGGAATTGCGTACCCAACTTTCAAACAAGCAGCTCAACATCATGGTTTGTTGGAGCGAGATGATAGCGTACGACAATGTTTGTTAGAAGTTGCAACCACACACACGCCGTCAGCTTTAAGAAGATTGTTTGTTATAGTTTTTGATTTATAGTGTGTTAACAAGGGTGCGAAGTTTGTGGGATGAAATTTATCCTTACTTGATTGAAGATTACATATCTTCAAACAGTATGAATAATATGTATGTCCTTAATAAAACCTTTCAAGACATAAATCATCTTCTACAACAGCATAATAAGAACATATCAGAATATGATTTGCCTGAGATGACAATGAATTTGGATGATAATTCAATAATTCCAAAGGTCATACAAGATGAGCTTTCCATTGTAACTCCTCGAGAAGTCTTGAATTCTATAGCCACGTTGAATAGTGATCAACGCTTAACATTTAATTCAATCATGGGGCTGTAAAATGTAATACTGGTGCAATCTTCTTTGTGGATGGCCCAAGAAGAACTGAAAAGACATATTTATATTGTGCACAATTAGCCTTAATAAAAAGTCAAAGTCAAATGGCCATTGCAATAGCACTTCTAGAATAGTAGCTACACTTTACCTGGTGGAAGGTCAACTCATTCAAGATTCAGGATCTCATTTAATCCAGAGGCTTCATTCGTGTGCTCCATTACTAAACAATCAGATTTGGTAGAACTAATTAGACATACAACAATCATCATTGGAATGAAGCAACAATGACAAATCGTTATGCTTTTGAATCTATGAACCAAACATTCATGGATATTTCTAGTGTTGATTATCCATTTGGTGGCAAAATTATGGTGTTTTGTGGTGATTTTTGACAAGTACTTCCAATTGTCCCTAAAGGTACAAAAGCTGAAACTATTGTTGTATCGATAGTCAAATCGTCTCTCTAGAGTCACATTCCAATACTTCATTTAAAGTGAAATATGTGCTCTATAAATGACCAACAGTTTGGAGATTTTCTTTTACGCGTTGAAGATGGTGTATAATCTACCATTATAGATGAAATAATCAAAATACCAACATCGATGCATGGAATGGTGAAAAATCAATAGTTCGATTATTAGAATAAATTTATCCTAATATTTGAAACCATTTTTTTGATGCATGGTATATGGTTAGTAGAGGCATAATAACTCCTTGTAATGAAGATGTCAACAAGCTCAATGAGAAAATCATTTAGAGATTTTTGGGACAATGAAGAGTGTACCACTCATTTGATAAAGTTGAAAATGATACACATAATTTGTATTAGCAAGAGTTTTTAAATTCCTTTTTATAAGGAGGAATGCCTCCACATGTACTGCATTTGAAAATTAGAGCCCCAATTATGCTTTTAAGGAATCTTAACCCTTCTACTAGTTTATGCAATGGCACAAGGCTACTGTGCCAAGTTTTGAACAATTATTTTATAGATTTAAAGATTTTAACAAGACGTTTCAAAGGCGCGAGAGTTTTCCTGCATCGTATTCCATTAAAGGCTTCGAAAAACTTAAAACTTTCATTTGAAATAACTAATTTCCAGTTCGCCTTAGTTTTGCTTTCACAATAAATAAATCACAAGGTCAAACAATCCCATATGTGGGAATTTACCTTCCGAATCATGTATTTAGTCATAGACAACTATATGTTGCTTTATCTCGAGAGTGTTAGATCAGACAACAAAAGTCTTGATTAAAAATGGTTCAATTAATAATGAAAAAGGAGTGTATACCCGCGATGTAATGTACAAAGATGTTCTATTACCAAATTATTGATACGGGAGGTACCTACTAAACATGTTCTTATTTCAATAATTCAATTGATAGTTATTTTATATTGCATTAATTTTTAAGATTACTTCTGAATAATTTTGTATACCTATAATACATCTTTATGGGATTGTTAATGGTAGGAATACTTGAAAAAATAAAACTACTTCAGCTTTGGGAGAATTATCAAGAGGAGGCAGATATGGTTGCAGATAGGAAAGTTAAAAATCAGGCATTTATGTGACTCTATTCACATAATATTTGTAATAATTTTAATATTCAATCATATAATATTCACATATATTTTGGGTTTGATTAGACCTTTTAATTTAATATAGGTCAAACAGTTCTCTATATACAATCTTGGACAAAAAGTCTTTATTAAAGTTGATAAAACACAATTGAAAAAATTAATTATGTGAGAGCTTTTGAGGTAATGACAGCGTCGATATGATAACGTATTCACAAGATCTTATATGCATAATTTTAATATGTTACAAGACTAATAGTTATTTTAAATTTTGCACATAAATCCCGTCATATTTGATAGTGCAAGTATAGGCAGCAAAGACAATATGGACATATATGTGGTAAAAAATTAATTCTTATGAAGTTTACTACTATGTTTTATATATCCATATTTGTAAATTTACAAATTAATTTTAGATTTTATAAATTTGTCAAACAATTCATTTACAAGGATGTTGAGATATTTTTCCTTAATTTTATAGGCAATGAATTATACGAAAATTGAAAGCTTACAAAGATCTGTGCAACACTGTTATAAGGTAATCTACTTATAAATTTGTATCAAAACAAATGTTTCTTATTTTATTTTTATGTACTCTATCTTATTTTTTATTGTTTAATGTTGTCACAGATCTATGTCAAAAATTACATCAAAACAATTTGAAGAGATTGCTGAACATGATGTTTGATTTTGACTACATCAATTCATGTCAAAATGTAAGTTTTAATTTTGTGTTTCAATTAAAAAAAAATTCAAGAATATTTATATTTTGTGTTTTTATACAAAACGTGATCAGCCAATTAGAAAACCAAAGTGATGATTATACTCTATTAGTTAAAGTATGCATGTTTACAAATTTTTATCCCTTTAATAACATAAAATTTCAAGTATATCAATGTCTAACAAATTGTTGGCAAACAAATTTTTTCATGTATCTTTGTAGGATTATACTCTATAATCTTTGTAGGATTTCTAGTCTCATACCTCCTTAGTAAATATTGTATTTTGTAGAAAAGATTTATACATGAGAGAGTAATTTATGTAGCCGAATTGGGCCGAGCTAGGTTGGAGTGGCGGTCAAAGATATTTGACTGAACTAGTAAATGCCTATATTTCTGGACCTAGCTACTTCCTAGTGGCGGTCAAAGATATTTGACCGAACTAGTAAATGCCCATATTTCTAAACCTAGCTACTTCCTAGTGGTGGTTAATGCCATGGCTGAGCTACCAAGCAAGGTAGTCAAACAGAGAGGAGCGCCGAGCTAGGAGGAGAGCCACACAATGTCAGGTTAGTGGCGCACGGTGCAAACATTGCATACTACGTATTGCATGGCTAAGCCATTAGCGGACAGAGAAAAAGTAGTTCAGTTGCACGGCAGAAAACCAAGTGAAGACTTGTGCTATCTCACTTGGCTTGTAGTGAGAAGGGTGTTAATGGATAAACATTATTCTTTAGAAATGGGATTCCTAGGAGGACTCTATATAGGAAAGTTAGAGTCCTATTACGATTGTGCCATGTAGAATCTACAAAAGCTCAAACCAAACCCTATTCTCAAGTATTGCAATTCATACTCTTGAATTCACAGAGCTTTTGTATCTATTGTCCACTTGTTGACTTAGGCATCAGAGGGGTTTCCAGCACACACCTGCCGGCTAGCATACGTTTGTGTTTTCAGGTGACAAGACGATGACGTTTGGAGGAGTGCAAGCTTGATCAATAGGATTATACGAGAAAGATTATTTGGCGCTCATACAATTGGCGCCATCTGTGGGAATCTCAAAAAATTTACCTTTTGATCAAGTTTTCCTTCAACAAGCTTTAATGATGCACAACGAAGATTTGTTACATTCCACCATTGATGGGTAGACACTAGAAGCGAACATAAGGTGTGATTATTAGCTTCATGCTCTGCCCATGGAAAATTTGGACCCTTAGCGACGGAACCCTCACAGGGGTATGCGAGAAAAGCGGGTTTAAGCCCTCGCCACTCCCAAAGCCCAGATGGACAAAGGCGATGAACAGATACCCAGGTTCTGGAGGATCGCATGAGGGAACAAGATGAGTTGATAAGGAAAATGGCGACAGACATGGAGGCTTTGAAGCACCAAGTAATAGGTAAAGGTGCGATAGGGGTGGAGATCTGCAAAGGAAGAATGCGATCTCATCGTTCTAGAGATCAAGATGGATATACCACACCAACACATTTTGGGAGCAAAAGCTTCACGATAACGACTCCCATTCGAGGACTTCCAAAACTCGCCACTCTAGGTCTAAAAAGGTGACGCCTGAAAGATCTTACATTGAGGATAGCAGTTATCGACCCTCGTACACTTATCAAACATCGTCTTGATATACGAAATTGCCAGACCAGAAGATTTACGGACTATTATGGAGGAGAGGGCACAAAGGAGAGAAGTTGCCTAGGCGCAAAACGCCCAAAGGGTATTTGCTTTGCAACGATTGGCTCCTAAGACGAATGGAAGAATCGAGGTTGTAATGCCAATGCTGCATCTTGCTTATAAGCTAGCGGACAAAGCGTTGGGTAGGTTGCAGAGTTCGCCGTTCATACCAGCAATAGAGAACGCGCCTCTGCCTAGGGGTTTTAGCCAGTCTAAGTTCATGATTTACAATTGGAAGTTAGATCCTTACATGCATCTTAGCTATTTTTGACAAGTTATGGCTATTTACAAAAGAGATGACGCTCTGATGTGCATCTTGTTTCCATCAAGCCTTGGGGATTTGGGATTGACGTGGTTTGAGAGGTTGCCAGAGGGCAGCATCACCTCCTGGGCTCAACTCACAAAGGCATTTGTTACCAGGTTCAAAATAATCACCAAAACACTCGTAAGGACAAACCTATTGCTCGTTATAGACATGGGCGAGAATGAAATGTTGTAAGTCATACAACAATAAGTACTAGGAGACATTCAACCAAATTGGTGAGAGACATTCAACCAAATTGGTGAATGCCCTTCTAAACTAGCTATTGCCCAGTACAAGCGCAGCTTGCCTGTTAGGCATAGATTGAGGGACTCAATGACTATGACTCTGCCCCTTTCAATGGAAGCTTTGATGAAAAGGGTGCATCAGCACATAAGAGTGGAGGAGGATGTCACCTGCGCTAAGGCAAGGTCCAGCACAACAACAATGTCGGACAAGAAGGCCACGGCTAAAGTTAACACGATCGGAAAGAAAGACAAATCGAGCTACAATACTCGTGACGAACCTTCACAAAACAATGAGGAAAGCAGGAGG
This sequence comes from Camellia sinensis, assembly GCF_055761805.1. Taxonomy (NCBI): domain Eukaryota; kingdom Viridiplantae; phylum Streptophyta; class Magnoliopsida; order Ericales; family Theaceae; genus Camellia; species Camellia sinensis. The sequence goes on from NC_138975.1 coordinate 91,245,873, forward strand.
CAATCACAAATGGCCGAACCATGCCAAGACCGTGAAATATGGCCGATCTGAAGTTGTTTTATTTTCAAGCCTTTTAGCACTTGTAATTTTCTCTTTCTTTTAGTTCGACATCAAAGTTTTTCAGACTTTGCTATGTGATTATAATATTGGATGGAATTCCCTAAGTAAGCTAACCGAGCAACGGTAGAATGGCCCATGGGCAACTACTTCGGTCTAAACTTTGGAAAATCTTTGCTGAGCTAGTTAGCTCGACAAACTAGGTTGACAGGTTTGACCAACTATGGCAAATCTTTGTCGAGCTGGTTAGCTCGACAAAGTAGGTTAGCAGGTTTGACCAACTTTGGAAAACCTTTGCCGAGCTGGTTAGCTCGGCAAAGTAGGTTGACAGGTTTGACTAACTTTGGAAAACCTAAGTAACTCGACAAAGTAAGTTGGCAGGATTGACTAACTTTGGCAAATCTTTGCGGAGCTGGTGAGCTCAAGAAAGTAAGTTGGTAGGTTTGACCAACATTGAAAAATCTTTGCCGAGCTGGTTAGCTCGACAAAGTAAGTTAGCAGGTTTGACTAACCTTGGAAATTTTTTTTGACTGAGTTGGTTAGCTCTTTTTGCCGAGCTGGTTAGCTCAGCAAAGTAGATTGACAAGTTTGACCAACTTTGAAAAATCTTTGCTGAGCTGGTTAGCTCGGCAAAGTAGGTTGGCAGGTTTGACCAAATTTGGAAAATATTTGCCGAGCTGGTTAGCTCGGCAAAGTAGGTTAGCAGATTTGAGTAACTTTGAAAAATCCTTACTGAACTGGTTAGCTCGGCAAAGTAGGTTGACATGTTTGACCAACTTTGAAAAATCTTTGTCGAGCTAACAGATTAGCAGGTTTGACCAACTTTTAAAAAATTTTACCAAGCTGGTTAGCTCGACAAAGTAGGTTGGCAAGATTGTCCAACTATAAGAAATCTATGAATAAGAGTGAGCCCGGTTGGATGGGGCAAAGTAGCCCAATCATGCACTCTAGATGGAAATAAGGGGCAATTGAGAGGGTAATTTGTGTAGTCAATTGTCCCAAGCTACGTTGGAGTGGTGGTCAAAGATGTTTGACCGAACTAATAAATTTTCATATTTCTGGACCTAGCTACTACCTAGTGGCAGTCAAAGATATTTGACTGAACTAGTAAATGCCCATATTTTTGGACCTAGCTACTTCCTAGTGGCGGTTAACGCCATGGCCGAGCTACCAAGCAAGGTAGTCAAACAGAGAAGAGAGCCGAGCTAGGAGGAGAGCCGAGCAAGGAGAAGAGCCGCGCAATGTCAGCTTAGTGGCGCGCTGTGCAAACATTGCATGACACTGTATATTGCACGGCTAAGCCATTGGCGGACAGAGTAAAAGTTGACTGGTTGCACGGTAGAAAGCTGAACAAAGACTTGTGCCATCTCACTTGGCTTGCAGTGAGGATGGTGTTAAAGGACAAGTATTATCCTTTGGGAATATGATTCCTAGAAGGACTTTACATAGGAGAGTTAGAGTTCTATTAGAATTGTGCTATACGGAATCTACAAAAGCTCAAACCAAACCCTAATCTCAAGCATTGCAATTCATACTCTCGAATTCACAGAGGTTTTGTATCTATTGTCCACTTGTTCACTTAGGCTTCGGATGGGTTTTCGGCACACACCCACCGACTAGCTTATGTTTGTGTTTTCAGGTGGCAAGACGACAATGTTTGAAGGAGTACAAGCTTGATCAACAAGATTATACGAGAAAGATTTTTTCGCGCTCGTACAATACATATTTTACTATATATATTTTATTTATGAAATATATTAATATCAAATGTTACATTACACATAGTTATAAATATGATTCATATTACATTATTAGAAAAACAATGTGAATTTCATATTATAATTCCAAAGAAGTTTGCACATGCATTATGTGTGCCCGGTCCCTAATATATATATATATATATGCATATATACATACCTAGGTACAAAAACAAATTTCCAAACAAATTTGCCAAACAGATTGGACTCACTTGGAATTAAAGGAAACATAGTTTGAGTTGCTTAATAAAAGTCGCAAATTGTAATGCAAAGAATGGTTAGAACTTGAAATAGTTTTTACAACACAAGGAAAGCTCTTCCTAATTCGATCCATACATGGAAGATTGGAACAATTTTTACCGTACAACTTCGTATTGTGGTTTACAGCAAATTAATTGCTCACATTATATATGTATCTAGAAATTTTTCTTGAGAGAGTCCAAGACAAACAAAAAAATATTTTTTTCTATAAAATTCTATTTGATCGACTAAATGGGTTTTTGATGAGTGTAGCACGAGAGGGAATTGGGTTTTGGTTTGAGGTGTTGCAATTACCATGTGTGGCTGCGTCAACAGGGTAGCCATGTGTTCTTCCATAAACAAAAATAAAAAAAAAAATAAGAAAACAAAAGTGCTAAAGAAAGAGAGAAAAAGGTGAAAACGATAAGGTGAAATAAAAGAAAGAGACGGTAGCCTATTAGACATGGAAGTGACTGGTGGTGTTCGTAAGGTAAGGCGAGAGGGGAATGATTTGGTAGGATGAGAAAGACTTGCCTGTATAAAAGAAAATTAGACAAAAATATAAGGATAATGTAGACATTTTGAAAAAATTGTTAACTTAGTTAAAGTTTGTACTTTATATATATTACAAGGGGAATTATATGTATATTTTTAGACTATAGAGAGTTAATAATGTATTTTTCTGTTAAACATAAGAAGGTAAAGCATAATTAGGCTAAGTTTGGCAACACCAAAATAATCTATCTTTTTATTTTTTTTTCATCACATCACCTCTTTATTTTTCTGCACATCTTTTTATAAAAAGATAAAAAATACACTTATTTAGATTATCACAAACAAACACATGTGCAAGAAGGAAACTTGTTTAGTAGTGGGACCAGTCTTCTGAGGTGGTAGTCTAGTTAGGTATTTGATTATTCACTCGGTTATTTTCTTAAAGAGTTATTTGATGATTTTAGAGGAGGGTCAAATAGCACTTTAAACATATTTTGATTGATGGAAGTGATAAAATTCATAATTTTTTTATTAAATAATTAAAGAATAACGAGGAACATAGTATATGATAATTGATTAGCAGCACAATCAGTAGGTTCGAGGAGCACGAAAGCAAAAATGATATAATCTTGAAGAGGGCCTAGAATTGTCTGGCAGACTGAGTGGCACGTGTGGGGATTAATTGGTACGTGTGAGGGAGAGTGGTGTCGTGTCGACGAGAGACGATGCCAAAGAAAAGGCAGACATATAGGTAAGAATGAGAATGCCGTCCTCGGTTATAGCGTATGGTTGCCGCTACCGTGCGCCTTTATTAAAGCATCATCTCTTACACTTCACCACCACAACTCCCACTCCCACAACCACTCGTCGCTACCACCACCCTCGCCTCCTTCGTCTAGGTCTTCCGCCTCTCGCCGTCACCACCGCCCTCTCTTCTTGTAATCTCCCTAACCCTAGCCTCGTCACGGGAAACTCTTTGGGCCGCCGCATGGAGGTCGATCTCTCTCTCTCTCTCTCTCTCTCTCAACAATATATATATATATATATATTATGTTTATGTATGTATGTATTTATGTATTTGAATGTATGTTCACGTTCCATTTCGTCTCTATGCTGATCAAGTTTGTTCATGTCCTGTAAAATTGCAAATGATGTTTAATTTGTGGGAATTTTGTATTGATCTAATTTAGGAAGTGGGGATTCTAGAGTGGCGTTTTATAGAGTGATCTTAGATTTTTTTTTTTTTTTTTTTTTTTTTTTTTTTTTTTTTTTTTTTTTTTTTTTGGTGCAGATGAGATTTAATTCTACAAAAAAAACACTAAAAGACACAATAGTAGGACAATAGTATTGATAGTCACTCACCCATAAATTTAAAAAAAAAAAATCACTCTAGAGGAATGGTAGGCAATTGGGTAAATTTGAGAATTATAATGATCTAATATGTCTTAATCAAAGAGCATAAGGGATTACTAGGAATAATAATTTGGGTAATTGAGAACTGCTTCTTTTAATAATCAACTGAAGTTTTTTTGTTTTGCTTAGTTTTTGGTCAATGTTAATGGACTACACAAAGGGCTCAGCTAGCTGTTAGCTTTAACAACAGGGCCAGCCCTAGGTGAAGCCCTAACATGGGGCCGTTTTAGTTATTCACATGCACAAAAAAAAAGAAGAAAAAGTTTGCTTCAATTTATTAGTGCCAAAATTACATACTAAAATTTAGTTTCATAGATAGCGAGCTATAGTTTACAATAAGTAAAAAATACCAAAATACTCAAACTATAGTACTCAATAGAAATTGAACAAATTGTTTTGAACAAAGATAAGTATAATCAACCAAATTTCAATCAACAATCCAACAAAATATTCAACCTATAGGAATTAATGAACTGTTGGTTGGTGACAATCTGATCCAAGAAAAATTACTGAGACATATTAATACATAAGTATTGATTTACGCAACATAAATTTAATCCTATCTAACAAAAATTAAACATAAATTAGAAAGTATTTTAATTTTATTGAATTATAAAACTAAAGGCATTCTAAATTATAGCAAGGGGAAAATGAATTTGTTCACATACCTTGGGAGTGTGTGAACAAAACACAAAATTCGATTGGTTCAAAATTATAGGCTCTACGTTCAAAAAGTGTATTAATCCCACTTAAATTTTGTGGAGTCCATTATTTTAAACCAATTAAAATTTGTGTTTTGTTCACACACTTCATAATGTGTGAACAAAATCGGAGTAATAGCAAGGGAGAGGGACAAGAGTGAGAAGTTGATTGCTTTATATTCCTCTTGATCTTTCAAGTTTCAAATATGTTTGATTCATTTGAAAAAAGTTAAAGCAAAAAGTAAGACTCTAGGGCACAAAAGAAATTATGTTAATACAAAACCATTGAATTTTATTTTGATGGCCCTTTGCTTTGGATTGAACCATTTTTAAATTTCTAATAATGAAATGGGCACTAACAAACGTACCAATAAACATACCAATTAGATACAAGTTGAATCCCATATCAAGTGGTATAACCTACATAGGAGTCTTGTGAATTAGTTGGTATGTTTGTTGCTATATTTGTTAGTGTTCTTGGTATTACTATTTTATTTAAGGCCTAATAAGTAAGGAAATTCTTTTTTGGATTTAGTACGAGAGACATTTTTGGGGACCTAGGCGCCGTCCTTTCTCACTTTTGCCTAGGACCGGCCCTATTTTTAAAAGGAAAATTCATTGATCTACTTGGGTAAAATCATTATTGGGCTGACTTAGAAATTTCTATCTTTCTATTGCACACCTGGCTATCTCATTTTTTTGAGTTCTTTTTGCTATCTGGTTTTCCATTCACCTTGTAACAGATCAAGTGATGAACTCAATACACTGTGTTTTAGTTCAAGAATACATAAAACATTGTACTGAGACTATTTTTTTTTTTTTTGCTGAAAGCGATTTTGGACTGGAAGTGGTATCAATAAGAACAAGGCAATGGTTGAGCATTTGCAGCAATACGGAGTGATAAAATCGAAGAAGGTAGCAGAAGTGATGGAAACTATAGATAGGGCTTTGTTTGTACCTGATGGGACCCCACCTTATGTTGACAGCCCTATGCAAATAGGGTACAATGCCACAATTTCTGCTCCACATATGCATGCAACATGTCTTCAATTGTTGGAGGACAATTTGAAGCCTGGCATGCATGCTTTAGATGTTGGTTCAGGTATTTTTTTTATTATTCTGTTCATTTGTAACCATGTCATTGAATTATTGATTAATGACTTGATTCTTGAAACTTCAAAATTTTGAATTTAAGGTCTTATATTAATCTAGAACCATTTGGATTATTTAATATTCATCATAGAACAAATGCCTTGAGTAGAATATTTAATTAGGCAGTAGAGTTTTATCAATCGTATATGACCTAAGCCTGAACAGGTTAGTTAAGCTTGGATCTGACTTGAGTTCAATATTGATTCAGCCAGAACAAACTCATCCTGTCTGAATATTGGTTCCTCTGTTTACACTGTTTAGAAATTTGTTCATCTCTTTTGTAATTCCACAAGTTCTGCATATGTTTCTTTGTATGCCTATTTTATCTATTAAAATAGTAATAATAATAATAATAATAATAATGATTACTACAAAAAACCTAATAATGATAAAGAGGGTAGGGGGCCCTAAAATCTTCAATGGATGGGATGCGACAGTTTGTCAATCAAGTCAGTCGTGTACCTTTTGGTTTGAAACTGTGGACCAGTATATCCATCTATAGTTCATTCGAAATTGCTAAAGATTCCTTTAAATTGGTTAAACTGGTTCTGTGTACCAGTATGTCCATCTGTATTTCAATTTGGTTCTGTGAATTTTGTGGTTCTTATTATGCAATTTCCTTATGGCCATTCTTTTGTAGGAACTGGATATTTGACAGCATGCTTTGCTTTGATGGTTGGGCCAGAAGGTCGTGCAGTTGGTGTAGAACATATTCCTGAGTTGGTGGATTCTTCAATTCAGAATATCAAGAAAAGTGCAGCTGCTCCATCACTCAAAGAAGGTTCTCTCTCGGTGCATGTTGGGGGTATGTTTCACAGATGCTTCAGCCTCTCCTCCCTTTTCTTTTGGTTGGTTATTGTCTTTTTAAGAATTACATTTTTATGTTGTTTGGCAAAGTATGGGTTTTACCCTGCTAGGTAAGTGATTAGAATGCTACGCTATGAAGCATGGGTACTTCGAAAAACGTGCCGTACCTGTACCGGGTACTTACCGGCGTACGGTATCTCGTATGGTACTTCTGCATACGTACCGGTTACTCGAAACACATACCCAAATTTTTTTCTTCTTAATTTTTGATGTACCTAGACGTACTTAGTATATATCCAAGTTTTACTGTACCTCAATTAAAATAATATTTTCTTCTACTACAGAGATAAAACTCCTTTCACTAAACTCTTCTATTTTTTCTTTTTTCTTTTTTTATTTTATTTTAAATGCTTAGCATGATTTTAAAATTGACCTATGATTTGTAAGTTATTTAAAATATTGACATTCAATTTTGATTTATATATTTACTTTTGGCATTAAATGTTAATTGTAGGTTGGACTTTAACAAATTAAACAAAACCAAACCAAGCCAAGGCTTAAGTCCCATCAAATGGGGCCGGCTACCTTAACAAATTCAACCATTTAATTAGTTTTTGCATTACTCTAAATTAAAAATAAATATTTTTTTACAAGCGTACCAAGCCCAAGCTATACCTCGTACTCTATTTTTTTTTTTAATTTTATTGAATCGACGTATCCTCGTACCAGTACTAGTACCAGTATTTGTACCCGTACCCTTGCTTCATAGATGCTACGTAAGTGACATTTCACTTGGCGGATTTTTTAGGCTGGGTTATGTGTGGGAAATCTCTATGTTGCAAATTGATCGGCATCTGATGGTGCCACTGCCAACAAGAAGGGGAAGTTGTTTGCTTAACAACTACACACATCATAAATTTTGGTTTAGGGTAATTTCAGTAATTTTACATGTTAGGTTCAATGAAGCTTCTATTTTCACACATTACTTCCTCTCTATATACGTAATGAATTTTTCTTTTATTATAGTTTTGTCCTAAAATAGAACCACCAAAATACCCTTGTTTTCTATTCCAAAACCATAATCCCTTAACCTTTGGCCGTTGCCGTCGCTGTCATTGTTGGCCTTCTTCCACGACCGCCCCAACCATTCTCCCACCCTCGCCTTCTGTCATCATCCCTTCCCACATCTTCACCAACCGCTTCAGCCCCTCCACCATTCACAACAATCCCAATCTCTCATGTTCGTCGATGACAGATACGATTAAAGATATAGAGAGAAGGGAACCATATCGAGAGGGAGAGGAATTGGTGGGGGATTTCAAGAAGGGTTTGGGATGGAAGGTGGTTCGTGGATGGGAGGTTTGTGACGACAATTTGTGATGGAGGCTGGTTTGTAGATAAGGGGTTCCTGTCAATGGAGGTTTTGAGGGGCTACAATGGAGGGAATTTCATGGTGGAGGTGGTTCAGAATGGTGGGGGGTTCACGAAAGAAGGCTCGCGGTGGTAACGGTGGTTCGTGGCAGCGATAGAGGTCGGGGTGGAGGCAGGTGGTGGTTAAGGTTAGGGTTAGGATAAAGGTTTGAAAGTTAAAGAAGATTAGGGTATTTTTGGTATGATAGGTTGTGTACTGAGTAAAATATAATATTTCAAATTTATTAACTGTGTAGCTTGAGAAAAGATGTTCACAAAGAAGAATTGGTCTGTGGCAATAGAATTTTCCTAGGTTCAAATATATTGCCTCAAACATGGACTATCAAAATATGCTGAACGAAAACTTTTTGTTAGGTTCAAATATGTTACCCCCAACATGGATTGTCAAATATGCTGAATGAAAACTTTGAATACCACATGCTCTTTTGAGTGTGGTATAATGGGGGTACTCTAATACAGACCATATTAGTGAATTTATTAAGGTACTTCTAAATGTTATGAGTAAATGCATTTTGGGGGGGGGGGGGGGGGGGGGGTGAAGAAAAGGATCAAACTACATCTTTTATAAGTTGAGTTATTGATGCATTATGGCTGCTTGTTTATATTTTCTTGCCAAAACTCCACTTTTTTCAGATTCTAATCTATTTGTATTTAATGTTTTTTTTCTAATGTGGAAAAACATTGAGGAAAAAATTAGCAAAAAAATGTTTGGATAGCAAAATTTGCGGTTTTGTGCATTTCAATTTGTAGACTGCTATAATCTTACAGCAACAACAACAAGAAGAGTCAGTCTCATGGCTAGTCATTTCATGGTAAGATAGTTAAAATGACCAGTTTGCTTGAAATGAAAAACAAGAGTTGGTCTTGTATATTGTTTTAGGAGTGATTTTGCTTTGAAAAATGATTCAAGACCAAACACTTCAGGTTAGGTTTATAGTCCTTTCTTGGGCTAAAATCCAGCTGGTTGCTCTTATAGTAATTGTAGAAGGTTTAGGTTCAAATGTGTTTTTACACACTCTCTCTTCATTATTTATGTTTCATTTCTGAATTTCTGCTCCATGCGGATTGTTGGCATGAAATGCCCTGGTTGTGGGACCCCAGGAAGAAAGCAAAAGACACCCTGCTATTGAATGATATCATCTGAGTGGCAATATGAAATATAATATTGATGGATGACCCTGGGTAGTGCAGCTGATTGATGTACTTTGATTACTTATGGGTTGAGTTGAATTTGTTAGAATAATCATTTTACTTTAAATTCTGGCCACTGGCTTTATGTAGTAAATTAAATAATTTGGATGGTGGTGGCAGATGGAAGGTTAGGCTGGCAAGAGTTTGCACCTTATGATGCCATTCATGTTGGAGCAGCAGCACCGGAAATCCCTCCAGCACTAATTGAGCAGTTGAAGCCCGGGGGCAGGATGGTGATTCCTGTTGGGAACATTTTCCAGGACTTGAAGGTTGTTGACAAGAATCCAGATGGTTCTATCAGTGTTCGAGATGAGACTTCTGTTCGCTATGTTCCGCTTACAAGTCGAGAAGCTCAGTTACGGGGCTATTGATAATGTTAGAGTGAGTAAAGAGGACTTGCATCCATCTTTTGTCCATGCTATTTGTAACCCGAGCATCATCTATATCATCTGTCATATATCTCGTCTGGAAATCTAAGTCTTGGCTGTGTGATATTATTTTGTTTTGTTTTTATTTTTATTTTTAAAATGTGTATTTTGTACAGACATAGTACACCTTTACAGAAGTGCCTGCAATATTTTTCTTCTGAGGCTGGGATGCCTTTTCCCGGTATTTTACTTGAAAATCCTTTCATTCGAGCTGGGTCCAGTTTCTTGTTCGATTTTGTTATGTTGATTTAGAGAAATTTTATTTTATTTATTTATTTTTTTTAACTTTGGAGTTTGTCAAACCGATTAGTACAGTTTTTGTTTACAGTTTCACTAATTAGAACAGTTTCTTTGAAAAGGCGTTTCTAGTCAAACTATCAAATTTGAAAGGACTCTGAGCTTATCTCGAACATTATTTTTTTATCCCTAACTGGACCTCTTGATTTCTACGGGTTCAACTGTTCTATAAATTTTTAAGATATTTATTTACATCACTTGCACTGTTGCACAACCAAATGAGTCATATTTTTCAAATGTCAACACATACTCGTGCATAAGGTGGTCCTTCTTAATTGTCTTTCAGGGAATTCAAGCTCCATTTGAGCATAACAAGCTTTGATCCTTGAAGATCACCATATAGATAGGTGAGGAGGTGGCTGCTGCTTTTTTAAGTGTTGCTTTGTGGGTTTTGATAGACATAAAGGATGACCTAAAGCATTAGGTTTGGCCACTAAGTCTCTAACTTGGGCTCTAGTCAAATATCCGATGGTTCAAGAAAGGAAATTTCTAGCAAAACTTGTAAATCAAAAATTCATCTCACCCCCAATATGGCGTTTGGATCATCTGAAGTTTAAAGTTTCTTCAAGTTCACAAAAGGACTGCTTTGTGGATTAGGAAAATAAAAAATAAAATGCGTGTGCTTGTACCTAACGAAGAGGTAGAAAGAGAGAAAAAATCAAAGAGAGAAAGAAAAGATGAATGATTTGAATGATGGAGCAGGAAGACTCACTATCCTCGGCGATTGCCACTGTCGTCAGCGATTAGAACCGCAATGGCCACCATGCTTGGCAATTGCGACTGTCTGCGGTGACTATCATTGTTGTGCCTTTGATGGGGTCTATTCTAAGTTCTATTTCGATAATCCAAATTATTTATTTTTTAAGATATATTAAATAAAATATACTTATAAAATATTAAATTAATCGTATATTAGTTGTCTTTTTATCAAATCACATTTATATCTAAAAAAATGAATAGTAAATATGATTTTAAGTATAAAACTTACTACAAAATATTATTTGATGAAAGCACTATCAATATCCGATCAACTTAATTTTTAACAAGTATATTATACTCAATGTATCCTAAAAGTGAACGATTTGAATTATTGAAATGAGATCCAAAGTGGACCCCATTGGAAGCACAATAGTAACTATTATGCTTCTAACTTAACAGTCACCCCTTTTCTCTTTTTAGAATCCTAAACTATTGACATAAACCCCAACTTAATGAGATATATTAAGAAGAATAAATAATAATCATTCTTACCAATCTATAACAGGTGACAAACATTTGTAATGTATCCTCTTGGGGCTGACAATGGGATCTGCTAAAAGGCCTAACGATTTAGTAAATGCATTCCCTGATTGGAAAAGTCATTTTTGGAGGTAAAACTATGCATTTTTGTGATTTGCATTGTTAGAACTTCTGACGGATCCAAATGGGATGGGCCTGAAAAAAGACCACCTTTGCAAGAATGGTGTTTTGCAGAATATATGACCCATGTTTCTTGAGGTTCTTTCAATTCTTTTACCGTGATCAATACAGTCGATTAATTATGTCTTTCCTAAAAGTTGATACACGTGACAATCTTTCTTTTTATTTGATATTTTAGCAACTACTCAAGTTAAACTAAATTAAAAGTATGGTTAGGGTAATTTCTGTTAAGAAATTGGGCTGAACTAGGTAGTAGTGGGCTGAGAAAAGAGCTCAGGTAGCTCTGTCTTGGGCTGATTGGATGATAGGCCGGTTAGTGAGTTAGGCCTAACTAATAGAAGGCGGCCGTATGAAGAAGGCCGAGCTAACTTTAGCTCGACGTAATCCATCTGATGGTCAAGGATTGTGTAGTTTGGTCAATGGCAGACCGGCATAATGTAGTTTGGTTGGATATTTACAGTCGAACATAGTGTTGTTTCCATATCACGTGGCGTTTAGTAAGGAGAGTGTTCTAAGGATAAGCATTATCCTTTAATAATGTGACTCCTAGGAGGATTCTAATAAGGAGAGGTAGAGTCTTACTAGGATTGTGTCACGCGGAATCTATAAAAGCTCAAGACATAACATATTCCCAGGTATTGCAATTCTGACTCTTGAATATGCAGAGCTTTTTTGTCTATTGTCTATTTGCTAACTTAGGTATTGGAGGGGTTTCTGGCACACACCCACCGGCTAGCTCATATTTGTGTTCTCAGGTGATAAGACGACGACGTTTGAAGGAGTGCACACTTGATCAACATGATTATACGAGGAGGATTATTTCGTACTCGTACAATTGGCGCCGTCTGACGACATTTCCTCTAAAGGCCTTGTTTGAAAGGGCGGACTTCTCCGGACGAATATTGAAGAGGGCAGTGGAGTTGGGACTGTTTGACATCAAGTTCAAACCTAGAACGACGATAAAGACCCAAGTTTTGGCAGATTTTGTGACAGAATTTGCTTTAGGAAGTCATTTTATTTGCCCGGTGGACTTGACCGTGGAGACCGAACAAAGGGGGGGGGGGGAAGAGCCATGGGAATAGCGTAACCCTCGCAGCAAGCTAATCAACCATGCAAGGGAAGCCTAATAGTGGCCACACCTTTCGCCAAAGCCAACAGTGCATTGCCAAAGGGGGAAGCGGCAAACCGCGCCACTATAAGCACAATTTACAATGATGTGCCTGAAAGGGAAATGGTAGGGCAACCGAGCAAAGAAAATATCGCTCAGTTAGCGCACAAAGACTTGGAAGAAATAACTGAAATCCCAGACCCTAAAACATCTTCGGACCTATCCACTTGCTGGAAGTTATTCGTGGGGGAGATGTGAAAGCTCTTTGTGGATGATACTTCCAATAGACATAGGGCTGTACTAGGAATGGTCCTCATCTCACCAGATGACCTAACCATTGAACAAATAGTCACACTTTGATTTCCAGCATCCAATAACGAAGCGGAATATGAAGCACTGCTAGTTGGTTTAAAGTTAGCCCACCGGATGAAGGCCACCAAGCTAATGGTGTACAACGACTCCCAATTGGTAGTCAACCAAATATCTGACGACTATGAAGCGAAGGATGACAAAATGGCCAAGTATCAAGAGCTGGTTAGAAACGAAATCATAAAATTCGAAGTCATGAGGATAAAACAAACCGGCCGAGAAGAAAATAGCAAGGCAGATGAATTGGCTAGTTTTGCATCGATGGTAGACACTTCTATTCCGCACCCTTTTCTAGTTGACTTCTTGCCAAGACTGAGCATCAAGGAACTTAAAACGGTCGAGGTATTCTGCGCCGAGCTAGGTCCCTCCTGAATGGACCCCATCATCACGTTCTTGAAAGATAAGATTTTACCAGAAGACAAGAAGGAGACCAACAAGATTCGAGCAAAGTCACAATGATTTTGGCTTTCTCCATCTTTAGCGCTGTACAAAAAGTCCTTCACCGGACCATACTTAAAGTGTGTCCATCCTAGCAAGGTCGAGGCATTCTTATTCGAAATTCACAAGGGTATTTGTCGAAACCACTAAGGGGGGGGGGGAGATCTTTGGTCTACCGAGCTCTCATAAGGGTATTAGTGCCCATATATGCAAGCAAACGCAAAAAAGTATGTCAAGAAATGTAAAAAATGCCAGAAGTTTGCGCATCAAATCCATCAGCCAACCAGAGAGCTTCTATCCCTGACTAGTCTTTGGCATTTTGCAATGTGGGGCTTAGACATAATGAGATCACTCCCAACCGTGCCTGGCAATAGAAAGTTCTCATCGTAGCAATAGACTACTTCACAAAATGGGTGGAGGCAGAGGCATTTACATCCATCAAAGAAAAAGACATCAAGAAGTTTGTTTGGCAGAATGTCATAATCCGATTTAGAATCCCTAAGGCCTTGATATCTAGCAACGACACCTAATTTGATGGTAGAATCTTCAAGGGTTTTTTGCGAAGAGCATGAGATAGAATTCTATAACTCCACGCTGGCGTACCCCCAAGCCAACGGCCTGGCCAAGGCGTCCTTCAAAGTGATCTTAGATGGTCTGAAAAAGAGGTTAGAAAAAGCGAAAGGAAAGTGGGTTCAGGAACTTCGCCATGTCTTGTGGGCTTATCAAACTACGCCTAAGCGATCAATCGGGGAAACGCCCTTTGCCTTGGCCTACGACATGAAAATAGTAATCCCTTTAGAAGTCGGCCTCCCCACTATCAGAAGCAAAAATTTTGATCCAGATTTGAATGGAGAAGCAATAGCGTTAGAGCTAGAACTAGTCGAAGAATGAAGAGAAAGGGTGCTGATCCACATCGCTTCGTATTAGCAAGAACTGTCTAGAAAATATAACAAAGTGGTATACCCAAGGCAATTCAAGATTGGAGATTGGGTGCTGCATAAAGTAATGTGAAACACGTTGGTGCCTGGTGATGACAAATTAAGACCCAACTGGGAGGGGTTGTACAAAGTTATGGAGCTAGTAGGAAAATGAGCTTACCACTTAGAAGACAAAGAAGGCCAAGTTATCCCAAGGCCATGGAACACGACCAATCTCAAGATATTCTATATTTAGCATTTTGTACTTGTATTTTTTAACTTTTTGTTTGGTATTTAAAAAAACAAGTAGGCAGTTTTTTCCTAAAATTTTTTCAATACTTGTATTTATTTCGGCCTGTTTGTAAACAAAAATCTTTGCACGACTGGGGACAAAGTGGGTAGACAGGTTTAACCAACTCCTTTTTTGAACTCTTTGACCGAGATGGTTATCTCGGCCAAAGAAAGTTGGTAGGTTTCACCAACTTCTTTGGAATTTTTTGACCGAGATGGTTATCTCGGCTAGAGAAGGTTGGTAGGTTTGACCAACACTTTTTGAACTCTTAGCCCAAGATGACAGTTATCTCGACCAAAGAAGGTTGGCAGGTTTGACCAACACTTTTTGAACTCTTTGCTCGAGATGACAGTTATCTTGGCCAAAGCAGGTTGGCGGGTTTGACCAACAATTTTTTGAATTCTTTGACCAAGGTGGTTATTTCAGCCAAAGTAGGTTAGCAAGTTTGACCAAATTTTTGAACTCTCTAACCGAGATGGTCATCTCAGCCAAAGAAGGTTGGCAGGTCTGACCAATACTTTTTGAACTATTTGCCTGAGATGACAGTTATCTCAGCCAAAGAAGGTTGATAAGTTTGACTAACACTTTTTGAGCTATTTGCCCGAGATAACAGTTGTCTTGGCCAAAGAAGGTTGGTAGGTTTGACCAACACTTTTTGATCTCTTTGCCCGAGATGACAGTTATCTTGGCTAAAGCAGGTTGGCGGGTTTGACCAACAATTTTTTGAACTCTTTGATCGAGATGGTTATCTCGGCCAAAGTAGGTTGTCAGGTTTGACCAACTTTTTGAACTCTCTGGCCGAGATGGTCATCTGGGCCAAGGAAGATTGGAAAGAATGATTAACTTTTCATCAATGGTAGAGCTCAGAAAGTTCAAATCAAGAAAGAAATACAATTGGTGAGCAAAAAGTTCAACTTTCCATTGATGTTCATAGTTATTACAAGTGGTGGGGCTAATAGCTCAGTTACATTGCAAAAGTAAGAAGAAAAAGAAAAGGTACAATAACAAAAAGCATAATAGCAAGTTTCAGCACAGTTATGTAAATAAGTCATCTAGCTCAACATTAGCACCAACATCAACTTCACCGCTCGCCAGGCCCGCTCCAGCACCGTCTTCTAAAGTTAGATCGGTGATGCCTTCTTCGATGATCAGGCTTGGCTCGGTCTGGCTTGGCACTTCCAACCAAGCCAGAAGTGAGCCTTAATGACCGAGATTAACTGTGGGCACAGTTAGGCTCTCCTCCTCCACCCTCAAGAATTTTTGTTGAACGACATTAGCATAATCCGTCATATAGCTCAGTATGTAATGCAGAGGAGGATTCAAGAAAACCTTTGAATCATACGCCTGGCCAAGCTAGATGGCGGGTTAGTTCGGCTATGCTGTTTATAATTCGGTTGGTGTTAGTGGACACTTGGGTTGGGTAAAGCCTGGTTTGCCTGAGGAATTCACAAATTAATGATTGGACTAGAATCGAAGTCTGCTTTCAACTATCGACAGCACGGTGAAGGGGAAAAAACTAGATTTGCCCCCCGATACAGTGTCTTCTTCGACTAGGGTGAGCTGTATATCGTCTGGAATGTGGTACTCCCCTCTAAATTCGACTATAGCACCTAGCAAACTTAGCATGAAGTGGTATTTTTCCATGGTGCAAATTGTTTGTTCGGCCAAGTAGCTCGGCTCTGACTTGGTTGCTTGGTTGAGCAGTAGTGCCAGGTAGTGAAGTGTGGATGTGCCTGGACAACCTAGTCAAGTCTGCAAAGTGACAAATAAAAGCTGTTATGCTCCGTTGTTAACCTGGCTAAGGCAATAGTGTGTGCATGCGGTGCGTAGCTCGGTCGTGAGCTAGTGGTCACAGTTCAGCCCAACGCCGTAGCAAGGTTCTAGCTTGGCTAAGGAGATGGGCAAGGGCTTGGCCTGATTCAGATTAGGGGCAAGGTTTTAGCCTGGTCAAGTTCAGATGTAGGGCTATTAGCTCGGCTATAGTCATTTAAACGGGCACAAACATGTTTCTAGTTCGGTTGTGACACAATTTTGGATCCAAATCACTATTTCTAATTTTAGTCTCGAAGGGACATCTTCAAATTTTGAATTTTAAGGGTTATTACAGAGGCTCTAATCGTAAGTTCATTTTATGGTGGATTAATGTAGTAGAACATTGTTTTCGAGCCTATTTGGTGGATTTATAGTAGTAAAATGTCAAAAACTTAAAGAATACCATGAATATTCATGGAAAAAGTTGGAAAGTTTGAGAAACTTACAAATTTGAAGGTTGATTTGGATTTCGAGTAGAAGGAACGCTTCGTTGAATGATTGTGTGACCACGGGTGCGAGATGCAACGTGGTTTGGATATAACAATAGAGGAATCCGAGGGGTTTGGGCTCTGGAGTCATCGGAGAGGAAGGAGATGAACAGTGGCTGGGACTATTCAAGTATATGAATGTATATGAAAAGTGAAAGGGCGCGGTCTTTTCGAATTTTTGGTGGTGTTTGACGGCTGTAACAAAAGTACGGGACCAGTGGGGGCATGCCATGTGTCCCATGATTGAAGTGGTGCAAGAGTGACAGTTGAATGTACTGGGCAACTGATAAGACTGCTGGGCACCAAGCAGATTGAAGAGACGGAACAACATTATTGGTTCGGCTGACTTAAGCATTTCTATCTCAACTAGAAGAATGTAATCCCAATCATGCTCTACAGATGGAATTAAGGGGCAATTGAAAGGGTAATTTCTATTAAGAAATTAGGTCGAAATAGGTATCAGTGCCTGTCGAAGTTGGGCCGCATAGTGGGTTGAGAAAAGAGCTCAAGTAGCTCGGTCCTGGGTTGATTGGATGATATGCCAGTTAGTGAGTTAGGCTCAGTTGATAGAAGATGGTTGTATGAAAAAGGCCGAGCTAACTTTAGCTTGGCAAAATCCATTTAATGGTCAAGGATTGCGCAGTTTGGTCAATGGCAAGACGGCGTAATGTAGTTCTATCGGATATTTACAACCAAACATAGTGTTGTTGCCATATCACTTGGCATGCAGTGAGGAGGGTGTTCTAAGGTTAAACATTATTCTTTAATAATGTGACTCCTACGAGGACTCTACTAAGGAGAGGTAGAGTTCTACTAGGATTGTGCTACGCGCGATCTATAAAAACTCATGACAGAACCTATGACCAGATATTGCAATTCTAACTCTTGAATACGCAGAGCTTTTTGTCTATTGTCTATTTGCTGACTTAGGCATCAGAGGGGTTTCCGACACACACCCGTCGGCTAGTTCACGTTTGTGTTCTCAGGTGATATGACGACGATGTTTGAAGAAGTGCACACTTGATTAACAGGATTATACGAGGAGGATTATTTCGTGCTCGTACAATTATCAGTGCAAAGTACTAGATGGTCATCTCATGATTATAACACATAGCCCAATTAGCAACTGAATAAATAATAGCTTTCTTAGGATAGAACTTTTTCTAAATAATATTTTAGAATTTATTTTATTGGTTTGCTACATATTTAGGTAGATGTTATGATTTAGTAAGATTTGTAAGGGATAATTTGTCAATTGTGTTTGGTATAATGTGGTTCTTTGTTCTTGCTTCAAAAACAATGTTTAATTTGTGGATAGGATTACTTATGGATAACGAGATAATTTATCTCAATGAGGATAATTTAATCTGTAGTCTAGGTAAGAAATTCAAGATACATCCACCAATTTAATTGGGGAGATTTGGCGAGAGCCTCCTTCATTTTCATTGGAATGACATTGTAAAAGAGTTTATTCCATGAATGACTTTAGGGATAACTCTAAATGTACCCTTAAAAATTAGGTTGGACGCACTATTATTTTGAACATCTTAATTGAAAATTTAAATTTTTTTAATGCACTCTAGATAGTACTTATTATGTCCCTAAAAAAACCCTAAAAACCCTAGAAATATACTAGGAAACCTACTTTTTACACTCCATTAGTCTAATTGTTACAACAAATGCACAAACTCATCTTTTATAGCAGAGTCTACCCGTCATCTCCAACATCCTCTTCGCCAACCTGCTATCTCCAACCCTATGGTTTTAGTGTATTTTGGCATTCCATCAAATTGGGTTTTTTCCATTTTGATTCTTTGAAAAAAGTGAGTTCTACAATTTCTTCGAAACTCAATGACGAATAAATGAAATATGTCCAGATACTCTATTCTGAACAATAGAAAATTGGTTCTAGTTTTTTTTATCTGGATACTCAATTTCGAAAAACAAAAAACTAGTTCCATCGATTCCATCTGGATACTCAGTCGAACAAATTAAATATGTCAAGATACTTAATTATGAAATTATGAAGTTTCTTGAAGACTTGGTACCAAACAAATTAAACATATGCAGACACTCAAGTCTGAATAACAAAAAATTAGAACATATGTAATATCAAATAGTTCTTTTTGTTTGGATTTGGAATATGAAGAAGTTAAAAAATTAAAAGTTCGGAAACACAGAGCCAAACATAAACAATTGTTAGGATATTAAATAATGAATAATGAATAAAAAACCTGTTTAGAAGCGTTTTATTCATTGTCCATTGTTAATATTAATATGAAATAGAATGTAAGAATGATGAATTCAAGCAAAATGTGGTTGAGTATGAAGATGCAAAGTGAAGAGAATAAGAAAAGAATAGAAGAGAGAAGGAAAGATTGAGTTTGATTATGAATGATACGTGCAAAACACTTCGCTTTGTATTTTTTTCAATATGAAGTACTTTTTGTCATTTTAAATGAGGGCGTAATAGTAATAAAAAAGTTTCACTAGATTGGGATGCCTAACTTAATTGTCATTTTAAATGAGGACGTAATAGTAATAAAAAAGTTTCACTAGATTGGGATGCCTAACTTAATTTTTGGGTGCAAACAGAACTACCCGACTTTACACTTATCATGCTTATTTCATTTACCAAACTACTCTTGATTCATTTGTCAAAATTTAAAATTTCATAACTTTTTGATGTGTTTTTATATTTTTTAATGAAATTTATATATTTGAAATTTTCTTATCAAGATTTATCAAATAAGACCAATATTGAATATGAAATTTAAAAGAAAAAAATAATGGCATTTTACTAGATTTGCTATTTTGGAAAGTAAAATTTTACTATTTCAAGTTATTGTTAACAGAGCAAAATTTTATTATCTAAAATTGTTATTTAAACAATAATATACCACTACTATTATCATTAACAACTGCTATTACTATATCATGTTACCATCACCATTCAAAATATTAAAAGATAATTTTATCAAACTTATGAAATGATATATTTCTTGAGCAAAATTTTACTATCCGAATTAAAAATAACTAAACTTTTATGTTTGAGACCCTAAAGCATGCATGTAAATAAATTATAGTAAGAAAATATAATGGAGTGTCCTTTTCCCATTATAAGACTAGTAGCATATGAACTCATTCCAGAGTGCTAATTTTATTTACCACATATTGTGTTATGTCTCCTACTTTGAATATATTCCTTCTCTATATTGTGTAGGTGCTATTTGGCAATGTTTAAACTTACTTCTTTTGTTTACAAAAAAATATTAAGTATTTTTTTTTTAAATGTGTAAAGATGAAAACAAAAAACATGTTTTGTACATGTATTTTAAGAAGTAGTATTGAAAACAAGCGAAAGGTGGCTAGCGAGATGTAGTGACTAAAGGTGGTTGTTGACGATCAGTGATCGGAGATGGTTTCTAACCGCGGGAGATGATGGTTGATGGTGGTTACCGACGGTTGAGATGGTGATCGGCCTCTCGAGGTGTGGTGGCTAAATGTGATTTTGGTAAGAGGTGATGTGGTTGCCGCTGTGACTAGTGGGAGGTAGTTGCCGCCAGTCCAAGGTGGTTGCTAGCCGCAGGAGGTCACCAATGGTGGCAAGAGGTGGGGGTGGCCAGAGAGGATAGGAAGAGGAAGGAATGAACTTTTTTTTTTTCCTCTCAAACAATTGAAACCAACTTTTTTGTGGTTGAAAAACTTTAGTAAATTTTGTTAATTGTTTACAAGTTTTTCAAAATAAAATGAATACTAAACGAGTTTTTATTTATAATTTTCAATTTTTTTTTTGGTAAATATAAATAAAATGTTATAAACATAAATGTTACCAAAGAAGTCCTTAGTGATTGTGAAATGAGTAAATGTTCTACACGACTTACCCATACAACATATAATTTACAGTCATCCATTCATCAAACGCCACGTCAGTTTAAACATAGACTGAAAAATGGTTTAAACCTATTCAAATTGGAACCCAAAGCCACCGTTAACCTTGATGCATGAAGCAACAAAGGGGTCCTCCACCAATTTCGTCCACATTGTCGGTCCAAAGAAGAACAGTTCGTGATGAACTTAGGGAAAAAAAAAGAAAAAAAAAAAAGAACTACTAATGGGTTAAAAATTAACATCTATGTATGATGAATTCAAGTCATTTTTAAAAGTGATATGCAAGGAGAATAATGAAGCCCTTCTTCTCTTCCTAGAAACCACCCAGCATGTCGCCTTCGACCACTGTACAATCACCCAGTGTTCATTGAAGCCTTTAACAGACCAAAATCAAAAGGCTGTGACTCGTCATACACCACTCGCTTCATTGCTTCCTTGCCAAGACTGTTGGGGAGCGTGCTTATTGTGCTTTCTCTGCTATTACATTGGTTGAGGGCTTTAATCTGTAACTTGTTTTTCGTGCTCCTTTTGGATACGATAGTTCTACAGTTCGGATTCCCGTGATTATGAATCTGATTTCATGAGTACAATGTGAAATAGATAAAATGAGTCTAAATCCCGCAATTCTTTTGAAAAATTGATTTTGAATCAAAATGCCAAAAATGGACTGTTTTGCCAGATTTCAGAGTCGCCACCTAAATATTTTTGAAAAATTTAGAAAACCCATGACTCGTGCCAAAGGCCATGTATCCGTCATCACCAAATTGTCTCGGCTCGGGAACTTAGGTACAAGAGGGGAAGGTCATGAATTGAGCACCCCACTCACCTAGTCAAAGATCGACCTTTACTAATCATGATGTGATTCTTATTTACATTATATGCTCTTGTTCCGATTAGTAGGCTAATTTTGCAATCTGATGCACATAAATGTAGACTAATTTGCAAAAGTTGGAACATTTTGATTTCATGTATGTCTTGAAAAGAGTTTTGAATATGTACCACTCGAAAAAGTGATCTCATATGTACATTCATCAAGTTATCTCAACTTAAGCAATTAGCCTTCATCCATAGGCATCCAAATAGGTATATCACATAAACACTTAACCTCATGGAAAACATGCTTGATATGGCAACAATCACACGCATGCGGTATGCTAAAGCAATAAGTGCTCACCTAGTATTCAAAGGTAAGCCAAAAGAAATAAAACAATTAGTTAAATGCATGATCCTAACAATGCAAGTGACTAATGCAACACATACAAAAGTGCAACTAAGAGGTTCAATTGTCTAATATGTCATGTGAATCACTTTGATAGCATGCAGTAATGCACGTATTCAAGGAAGTAATAATGCACGTATATCTATGCTAAACTCAAATAAGAAAGAGAGAGAGAGATATATAACCTGAGAGAGAGAAAGAGAGAGAGTATTCTAGAGACTAAGGGGGAGAAGAGGAGAAAGAATGGGAGAAGGAGAGAGATTGAAACCAACTTCACCAAATCAACACATAAGGTAAGAATTCTCACATAATCTTCTAGAATTGAGGAATCACACTCATAATCTTTTAGAAATGAGTTAGCTTTATGCTTAAGTGAGGATTCTAAGCAAAAGGTTAAGGGTAAATCTTCATAGGAACAATTGGAAGCTATGAAAGAAAATAGTAGAAATTGATGACATTTGCATGTTCTATTTCTTGTTTAGCTTGGGTTTTGGGCTTGGGGAAGGAATTTTTTATTGAGTTTTCTTGGTAACCTTCCCAACTTCAAGTTTTTCTCTTGTGTTTGGCTTATGATTTTTGTTTTAAAAGTTTGATCTTGATTTGAAAGTAGAGCTTGTCCATTTACTATGTTTGAGTCAGTTGTGAGCCTTATTTTGTACAAATTTGGGTTTGATTGTTTGGGAATTTGAAGTCCAAAACATAACAAAATTTTTGGTTCTGGAAGACCCAGAACCGCACGTGTGGCTGGGAGAATCGCACGTGCGGCTGGGAGGACCGCACATGCGGGAAGTTGTGGCGCACGTACGGCGGGTAGGCCAACACGTGCGGAAAACAAGGGAGGTGTTGGGAGCATTTTACAATATATGCACTTGCTGGCGCACGTACGGCCAAGGAGCTCCGCACGTGCGGCCATTTGGCAGCCTCTGTTTCAGCTTTCTGCTTCATTTACCCCACTCCCAGGCCTTTATTAGAGTGATTTTCATAAATATTTGACATACATTTGCATTACACAGGCTCCACGGGCATTAAAAGAGAGTAAAGGATATTTAGGCGAATCAATTCCTAAATAATGAAAATGATTAGTTGGTTGTATAACGAATTAAGTGTGCTATGCTTATATTTATTTGTGTAGGTCAAACGCCACGTCCCGGTCACGTGCATCGTAGAGCCAACTGTGAGTAACACTGTTGTAAAGATATGTTTAACTTAAAGTATCTCTTTCTCACTTTATGTTATGCTCTGTTCTAATATGCCTTTTCTTATGAATGATGATAATTTTTCTTACACTGTATATCATGGCATCCTTAACACCCGTTTACATGATTACAGAGATCTCTGCCAGTTCCTATTTCTAGAACACCTGTCTATTATGTTGATGGCCATCATATTTTCATACCGGTCTTTATGACCGCCCGTTCGGTCCTCTAGACCGCCTGTATTAACTTGCTATGGGATGTACCACGTGTACTTTTGTGCTTTCTTTATAAGATAAGAATCTATTCCGTTTGTGAATTGTTTACATCATGATCATCATTCAAAACCCTTTACGCAATTGTTATTCACTAGGCTTTAGCTCACATTATATATATATATATATATGTAGGTAATCCAGTTCAGGAGGGGACGTAGTGACGGTGATTTTGCCTCCGTATTGGTCAAGCTACCTTTTGTGCCTCGCGTCAAGGTTCCCATGTATTGGAGCACTAGCTGACCCAGTGATTACCCTTTTGGAACTCACTCACGTGTTATGGTCGGTTGTCACTGGTGTTATAATTGTTGTTGATGGGAATGACTTTTCTCTTTTGGTTGTGCTGTATTATAATAAACTTGTGATACCTTGATGTACGTGTATATATATATATATAGCCATGCATTTTGTCTCATGTAAGGTCACAGCTCGTTGGACGTCTTACTTTCTTATGCGTTAGCTTCTGCTAGCCCCGTTCTTTTGCTTTGTTCATTTAGGCCTTTGGTAATCGCAGATTACTGGCCGGTTACGACACCAAACCTATAAGGGCGGATTTGGGTCGTGACAGAGTGGTATCAGAGCATGAGTTCGACCGCACACACGCATCCAAATGAGCTATAGGAAG
Source organism: Camellia sinensis (assembly GCF_055761805.1). Taxonomy (NCBI): domain Eukaryota; kingdom Viridiplantae; phylum Streptophyta; class Magnoliopsida; order Ericales; family Theaceae; genus Camellia; species Camellia sinensis. Next base: position 91,269,888 of record NC_138975.1, read on the forward strand.
TCCTAGGAAAGAAATTTGGGCATTTTAATTGCATGAGTGAGTGTGTGTGGGTTCTTTTATGTGCCTGTGTGGTAGCAACGCAAGTGTGAACTTTATATGTCCTATGTTTATTATTACCCTGTTTACATATAGACCAATGGAAGAGACAAGACCTACAAAGACATTTGAGTCTTCTGATGCAAGAATGGACCGGTTAGAGCGAATAGTTGAATTATTGATAGAAGCATTAAGACAACAACAGAGACAGTCGTCTCCACCTCCTCCTCCGCCACCAATTCCTGTGAAGCCACCTAACAATGGTGACATTATTACCTTGACATAGAAGTTTAACAAGCTGAAACCGCCTACTTTCCCTGGAGGACTTGAGCCGCTGAAAGCTGAAGCTTGGATACTAGAGATTGAAAAGTTATTCGAAGTATTTCCATGTACTGAAGAGCATAAGGTGTTGTTAGCAACTTTTACCTTGGAGGAGGAAGTGAGAAGGTAGTGGATGCTTATCCGTGATGAGCAGGCTGCCATGACTTAGGCACAGTTTAAAAAAGTTTTTTATGAAAAATATTTTCCACAGTGTGTAAGAGAACGGAAAGTAACATAATTTGAACAGTTGAAGTAGGGCACTATGTTGGTGGCGGAGTATGAAACCAAATTCACTGAGCTTGTGCGGTATGCGCTACATATGGTAGATACTGATTACAAGAAAGCCAGAAAGTTTGAAGGCAGTTTGGATGTTGAGGTTCTTGATCGAATTAATGTCCTCAAGTTAGAAAAATATGTTGATGTTTTGGATAGAGCCATTATGGCCGAGGCGAATGTTGTTGCACTAAGACAAGTAAAGGCACCGGTGATTGAATAGAAAGGTAAGAGATCGGGATCCAATTTCAAGAAGGGTCGGAACAACTTCAACCTTCTACCGAATAAGAGACATAATAAGAGATCATTTACTAGCTCAAGCCAATGGAACGATACACCCATCTGCCCAGAATGTGGGAAAAGACATAAGGGAGTTTGTCGCAGAATTTCCTGCGCATGTTTTCGGTGTCAAAAAACAGGCCATATGATCAAGGATTGCCCTTTAGTGTCCCAAAGCACAAGCCAACCTAGGGCTAGCTCAACTGCATCAGTGTCAACATCAATAGTGAATTTGAATGTAGATACGGGGAAGGAAACTCTAAAGCAAGGGCGAGTTTTTGCATTGGTACCAGGGGATGTGCAGACGACGGAAACGATTGTGTTAGGTATTTTTCCTATCTGTTCTCAAGATGCATATGTTTTGATTGATTCGGGGTCTACACACTCCTTCGTGTCCTATGCATTTGCTTCAAAATTAACTCAAAAATTGGAACCAATACCTTATTTGTTAGCTGTATCTTCTCCAACTGGGGAGTCTATGACTTGCGCGTATGTGTATCCTACATGTGATGTTAATGTTGGGAATATGACTTTATATGTTGATATATTACCCTTAAATATCATGCATTTTGATGTAATTCTGGGAATGGACTGGTTATCGATGTATTGTGCTACTATTGACTGTGTGACTAAACAAGTTGTGTTTCGTTTGCCTGAAGTGCCTGAATTTACATTTGACAGGGATTGTGTCATATCTTCCCCATATTTGATTTCCTCCATGAAAGTGACTAGATTGATGAACAAGGGTTGTAAGGGATTTCTATGTTCGATGCTAACAATGCCAACTACTGCTAAACTAGACGTAAGTTATAGCGATCCCGGGTTTACCCTTGTTGTACAGTGATCCGGACATGTGTCCGTGGATGTTGGTAATTGTTTATTATCTAGTTTGCATCCTCTTTACTTTGTATATTGAGTTATAGGATGTGTTGGGCAGGTTTGTTACAGGTTGGTTGTGTTTGGGAGCCTAGTGTTGCTGCCCAGATTTTTGGACCTTCGCTCGAGCGAGGAGTTGGTCGCTCGAGCGAGAGTTGAGTTTGTGTCTGGTGGGTCGAGCCAGAGTGGCTTCGCTCGAGCGAGTGATGGCGTCTAGTTCTGGACCTGAGAGTTGTATTTCTTGGCTCGAGCGAGCTTTTCTTGGCTCGAGCGGTCTGGTTTGTTCTTGGCTCGAGCGAGAGTTTCTGTGTCTGGTCGCTCGAGGGACCAAGTCTTCGCTCGAGCGAGCGTGTTTTATATCAGCGGACAGTAGCGTTTTTGAACATCACCTTTTCACTTTCTTTTTTATCAAAACCTAGATCCGAGACCCTCTCTCTCTAAACTTACACTCTCTCTAAGAATTGATCTCCCTAGAGTGTGAATCTAGCCTAGGGCCTTTGTTAAAAAGATAGAGGGCGTTGAGAGCTTTGTTTTAATCTGAAAAAGTTGGGATTTGGAACACGTTGATCTTCGAGTCTTCATCTCCTTTTTGGCTCAAACTTCGAGGTAGGGATATCCTACTCCTCCCTATGGATTTTGTCTTTAAATTTTAGTATTTTGAGATGTTGGGGTTGGTTTGGTAATTTTGTGAAAGTTTGGGGCTTTTGTGTTATTTTACAAAAGTTGGGGTTTTATTCATAATAAACCTAGATGCATATTTGGCATAGAGAAATGGAATAAATGTTAAATCATTGATGAAAAGGGGACCTAAGGGTCGAAATGTTAATTATGGGAATTGACCTAATTACATTGTTTAATTAATTGGGATAATTAATTGTGAGGAATGAGGAAATGAAATGTTGATTGAATATCCATTGTGCATTTATTTTCTGTATAGAAATAACTGCTTTGGGCTATCGGTGGAGGATAGTCGTGATTGTTGTAGACAATGCATGATGATTAGGCAAACGGAAACTAATCAATGGAATGTGTCATGGAACTTGACGGTTGATAGAATACATTAACGGTATGTATTGAGTGATTGTATATAGAACCAATGTGTTTGTATACGTTATGTGTAGAGGAGGAGATGGGAGATGTACTCCGCGGTTTAGGGGAAGATAGGGGATGTACCTCTAAACCGGATAGTGTTGGGAGAAGATAGGGGATGAACTCCGTAGATACAGCTCATATGCTTGTCTAGAGAAGTGAAGATAGAGCTCATATGCTTATCTTTGTGAAGTGTGGATATAGCTTATATGCTTATCTGTGAATGTGGATATTGTTGTTATACATATCTGTTGAGAGTGTGGATATAGCTTATATGCTTATCTGTGAATGTGGGATATTGTTGTTATATATATCTATTGGGATGATGATAGAGCTAACATGCTTATCTGTTGAAAAAGGGAAAATGAAAGGTAACTTGGACTCATAAGTAGTATGACATAAATATGTGATTTATGTGAATGTATCAGTGTTGGCCATCTATCAATTGTTAATCTTTTAGTCATTGTTCATGGTTGGTTTAGTGTATTTCTACTGGGCTGTGGCTCACCCAATATGGGAATATCATTTTCAGGTACAGGTAGCATGCCACCTCCAAGGACATAGCTTGGGAGGCTAGAGGCGGACATACTTCTGTCGTTTACTTTTTGATGTATTACATGTAATTCAAGCCAAGGGCTTAATGTGTAATGAGTTAGTACTCTTTTGTTGTAACCAAGTGTTAACTTGGAAAGCTATAAGCCCATAGGGCATTTGCTTTTGTTGTTAATATGTAATACTTATGTAATGAAATTCTGATATATGGAAGAATGTAGAACTTTTACATATCAATGCATGTCTTATTTGATGGGTTTAATGTTATTATGTTGAGGGCGTTACAACTTGGTATCAGAGCGTGCCGGGTTCGAATACTTTGGGTACGTGGGAAGTGATTAGTATCACAATGGGTTTGTCTCACTTGATATAGACTTAGATGTAGTATCATATGCTATGTGCTTAACTGATAACATGCTTATGTGACTATGTGGGTATGGGATTTAATTTCTAGGATGTTGATTGGATCCTTGGGTTTCTGGGAGTCTTGTTGGAAAAGCACTTGATCAATGCTATTTCTAACCGGAACTCTAGTAACGCCTCGGGACTATCATTATCCGGAAATGAAATTCGTAAGTGCTTATGTGTTTATGTGCTTACGTGGAGTGAATTACAGTTGTCCATGCATTAGGACGTGAGTGTTTAGTTTCGGCACATTTGTGAATGTGCTAATGTTCTGTATTACCTTTATTAGGATGTCAGGGCGAGGAAGAGGTGCTAGGCGTGGTAGACCTGCGAGGCAGGAAGTACCGTTACCGAAGGAGGTTCCGGCAGTGCAAGAGGGAGTTGGTCAGGCCAATGTGGCCGAGCCAGTGGGTCAGCAGGCCATGGGTGCCTTGGCTAGGGAGATAGCAGGAGCTTTGGGTATTCTTAGAGCTGGGAATCAGGCAGCTGAGGCAGGGCCTTCTTTCTTGAAGAGGGAGTTTTTCCGGTCTAATCCGGATGAGTTTATTGGGGATCCGAAGGAGCCACTGAAGGCTGATGAGTGGCTAGAGCAAATGAGTAAGACGTTCGAGATGCTTGGCATCGAGGACGGAGCACTGAAAGTGACCTTGGCATCCTTCCAGCTGAAGGGAGATGCGGGTCAATGGTGGAAGTATGAGAAGGCTCATGTTTGTGGTACTTGGGAGGCGTTTGTGAATGCTTTTCAGGAGAGGTTTTTGTCTGCAGCAGCTAGGGAGAAGCTGAGGGATCAGTTTAGCCGGCTTAAACAACAAGGCTTGTCAGTGGCCGAGTTTGAGGCTACTTTTACCAGTTTGTCCAGGTTTGCACCTGAACTAGTGGCGTCTGAGGAACGCCGTTGCTATGAGTTTGAGCGGAAGTTGAGGCGGGGGCCTCAAGTTGAGAGTTGGTGGGTCTTACATCAGAGAGTATAGACACCTGGTAGATGCTGCTGCTCATATGGAAATTATGATGCAGGAGGAGGAGGAAGAACAGAGGGGCTCCAAGAGGAGCCAGGATGGTCAGAGTGATGGCAGGAGGCAGAGGGGTTATAACCCTCAGCAGTCTCAGGGAGTAGTTTCTAGATCGACCTTTCCAGTGCCGAGTGCAGGCTCGGGGAGAGGCAATCAGGGGGAGTTTGCTTGTTACAAGTGTGGCCAGCTGGGTCACAAGGTTTCTGTTTGCCCACAGAAGGGTGGGGGTCAGAGAGCTGCTTCTTCTTCAACTAGACCGCAGAGTCAGAGTTTGGGCAGGGGGCAGCCCTTGTCTTGTTATCAGTGTGGACAGCCTGGGCAGCTGAAGAGGTTTTGCCCGCAGTTGAGTGCCACTTCGGGAGCGTCTAGTTCTAGGCAGACGTAGGGCTTTCAGCCAGCTCAGTTTGTGCAGGCCTCGAGGCCCAATCCGGGAGCTTCGTCATCCCAGTCTGTGCAACAGTCTTTTGCTCCGAGAGGTGAGCAGGTAGACCAGGGGCTTACGGGGCGCGTGTATGCTGTTACCGCGCAGGATTTAGTACCGGCTCCATCGGTAGTGAGAGGTACTTTTCTGTTTTGCAACTCGGTTGCTAATGTGTTGATAAACACGGGTGCATCTCATTCTTTTGTATCTGCTGCATTTGCATCTGTTTTGGAATTGGAGTTAGCACAGTTAGCATCTCCTATTTGTGTGGTATCGCCTTTGGGTGGTGAGTTGATCCTGAAACAGGGTGTTAGAGGATGTGATATAGAGGTCGCCGACTATAGGCTTCCTTTTCCGTTTGTTGTCATGCCCGTGAAGGGTTTTGATGTTATTTTGGGTATGGACTGGCTATCGTCATACCGGGCTGTTATCGATTGCTACCGCCAGAGGGTCACGTTATGTACCTTAAGCGGGGAGTGGTTCCATTTCTTGGGAGACCGGGTTGGTAGTGTTTTGCCACCGGGGTATGATTCGCGAGGGCGAAGTGAGCTTAGTGGTCTACTTGCCAGCTTTGAGAGTGGTGAGAGTGGTGAGACCCAGCTTGTGTTGCCGGGGGTGGTTTGTGAGTATTCGGATGTCTTTCCCGAAGATCTTGTTAGTTTGCCACCTCACCGAGAGATCGAGTTCTCTATTGATTTAGTGCCCGGCACGGCGCCGATTTCTATGGCACCTTACCGTTTTGCTCTAGCAGAGTTGGTTGAGTTGAAAGTTCAGCTCCAGGAATTGCTAGATAAGGGCTTTGTTCGCCCTAGTGTTTCGCCGTGGGGAGCACCGGCCCTCTTTGTTAAAAAGAAAGATGGTGCCTTGAGATTGTGTGTTGACTACCGAAAATTGAATCGGGCTACGATTAAGAATAAGTACCCTATGCCCCGTATAGATGATTTGTTTGACCAGTTGAAGGGTTCCCGTTGTTTCTCTAAGATAGACTTGAGATCGGGTTACCACCAGTTGAGGGTCAGGGAGGAGGATATTCCGAAAACGGCATTCCGTACGCGGTATGGCCATTACGAGTTTCTGGTGATGCCATTCGGTCTTACCAATGCACCGGCAGTCTTTATGGACTTGATGAACCGGATCTTCCGGGAATTCTTGGATCGGTTTGTAGTCGTGTTTGTGGACGACATTCTTATCTATTCGCCCACTGAGGAGGAGCACGAGGAACACTTGAGAGTGGTGCTTGAGTTACTTAGAGCCCATAAGCTGTATGCCAAGTTTGGGAAGTGTGAGTTCTGGCTGAGGGAAGTCAAATTCTTAGGCCACGTGGTATCCGGGGAAGGGGTGTCTGTTGATACATCCAAGGTTGAGGCAGTGCAGGATTGGGCACAGCCTAAGAGTGTGTTTGAGATCCGCAGTTTTTTGGGATTAGCTGGGTATTACCGTCGGTTTGTGAAAGATTTCTCCAGGCTAGCGTCACCATTGACTAGACTGACTCGGAAGGGAGTCAAGTTTGTGTGAATTGAGACTTGTGAAAAGTCGTTCCAAGAGCTGAAAGTTAGATTGACCACCGCTCCGGTGTTGATTATTCCGGAGAGAGGGTTGGGTTATGCGGTTTATTGTGATGCCTCACGAGAGGGTTTGGGTTGTGTGCTGATTCAAGAGGGGAAAGTGGTAGCTTATGGCTCACGTCAGTTGAAAATACACGAGAAGAATTACCCCACACACGACCTAGAGTTAGCAGCTGTGATCTTTGCCTTGAAAATCTGGAGGCACTACCTTTATGGTGAGAAGTTCGAGGTATTCTCGGATCATAAGAGTTTGAAGTATCTGTTTACACAGAGGGACTTGAATTTGAGGCAGAGGAGATGGATGGAATTCATCGAGGATTATGATTTTGAGTTGCATTATCATCCGGGAAAGGCCAATGTTGTGGCCGATGCCCTTAGTAGGAAGACCATTAGTGATGTAGCTTGTATAGCCATCCGGGAATGGGAGATGTTGGGAGCACTTGGCGAGTTTGATTTGCTTTTGGGCGAATCTGTTGAGGCTACGGCCTTGTTTTCTGTTGTTGCGCAGCCTACACTTGTGACACGAGTGTTAGAGGCACAGAGAGGTGACCTTGAGGTAAAATCCCTCCGAGAGAAGATCTCCAGTGGGAAAGTTGAGAAGGGTTTGACGGTGTATCCCGACCTGAGTGTGAGATACCGAGACCGTTTGTTTGTACCGGAGTCTTGCCGTGAGGAAGTACTCCGAGAGTTTCATCATTCGCGCCTTGCGGTGCATCCGAGAGGTACTAAGATGTATCAGGATTTGGGTCGCCAGTTTTGGTGGCGGGGTATGAAGAGAGATGTGGCTGTTTTCGTATCGAAGTGCCTTACTTGCCAGCGAGTGAAGGCCGAGTGTCAGAGGCCAGCGGGTTTGTTGCAACCCTTGCCTATTGCCGAGTGGAAGTGGGAGCATGTCACTATAGACTTCGTTGTGGGTCTTCCGAGGACTCAGCGGGGTAGTGATGCGATTTGGGTGGTTGTAAACCGGTTGACTAAGTCGGCGCACTTTATTCCTATGCGCGTGAGAGATTCGGTAGATCATCTTGCCGACTTGTATATTCGGGACGTAGTGAGATTACACGGGGTCCCAGTGACGATCGTCTCAGATAGAGATCCTCGTTTTACTGCTAGGTTGTGGCAGAGTTTGCAGAGTGCCTTGGGCACTAAGTTGACCTTTAGTACGGCTTATCATCCTCAGACTGACGGGCAGTCCGAGCGTACTATTCAGATCCTCGAGGATATGCTTCGGGGTTGTGTCCTGGACTTCAGTGGGAAGTGGGAGAGGCACTTACCCTTGGTAGAGTTTGCCTACAACAACAGTTTTCAGTCTAGCATCGATATGGCACCGTTTGAGGCCTTGTATGGCCGACCGTGTAGGTCTCCAGTTTGTTGGGCCGAGGTGGGTGATACACCTTTGTTGGGTCCGGAGTTGGTTAGGGAGACGACGGAGAAAGTTGAGCTTATCCGTAGGAGGCTTGTTACAGCCCAGAGTCGACAAAAGAGTTATGCCGACCGTAGAAGGAAGCCTTTAGCGTTTGAGGTAGGTGATCATGTCTTTCTGAGGATATCACCTAGGCGAGGCTTGATGAGATTTGGGAAGAGTGGGAAGTTATCCCCTCGGTTTATTGGTCCTTTTGAGATCCTTGAGAGGATTGGCGAGGTTGCTTATCGGTTAGCTTTACCGCCGCAGTTGTCCGGAGTGCATGACGTGTTTCATGTGAGTATGCTTCGGAAGTATGAGCCAGATCCATCACATGTGTTGGATTGGACCGATTTAGAGGTAGATGAGGATGCCTCGTATGAGGAGAGACCGGTTCAGGTCTTGGATAGGCGGGATCAGGTCCTGCGTGGCAAGACCATTCCTTTGGTGAAAGTCTTGTGGAAACATCACGGAGTGGAGGAAGCCACTTGGGAACGTGAGTTGGAAGTCCGCGAAAAATATCCGGACTTGTTTGTTGATATGTGATCTTGTATTTAAATTTTGAACTATTGTTGAACTTAAGAGCTTTTATATATGTCTTAAGTTGTGAAACATTGAAAATGTTTTGGTTTATTGGAAATATGTTTTGGAACTTGCCTCATATGGAAGTTGAATGTAACATTATATATGTTGAATATATTGTTGAAATTGGAAAAGATAATGCATAATGTTGATGCATGTTGAAAGTACATATGTTGTTTACATATTGTGAAATGCCCCTTGTTAAAGGGATGGGACGACCGGTAATGGGTCAAATTGTTGAATGTTAAAATATAACATTGTTTGAAATGGAGAAAAACTTGTTTTTGAAAACTTGTGCTTAATTTCGGGGACGAAATTCTTTAAGGGGGGGAGGTTATAGCGATCCCGGGTTTACCCTTGTTGTACAGTGATCCGGACATGTGTCCGTGGATGTTGGTAATTGTTTATTATCTAGTTTGCATCCTCTTTACTTTGTATATTGAGTTATAGGATGTGTTGGGCAGGTTTGTTACAGGTTGGTTGTGTTTGGGAGCCTAGTGTTGCTGCCCAGATTTTTGGACCTTCGCTCGAGCGAGGAGTTGGTCGCTCAAGCGAGAGTTGAGTTTGTGTCTGGTGGGTCGAGCCAGAGTGGCTTCGCTCGAGCGAGTGATGGCGTCTGGTTCTGGACCTGAGAGTTGTATTTCTTGGCTCGAGCGAGCTTTTCTTGGCTCGAGCGGTCTGGTTTGTTCTTGGCTCAAGCGAGAGTTTCTGTGTCTGGTCGCTCGAGCGACCAAGTCTTCGCTCGAGCGAGCGTGTTTTATATCAGCGGACAGTAGCGTTTTTGAACATCACTTTTTCACTTTCTTTTTTATCAAAACCTAGATCCGAGACCCTCTCTCTAAACTTACACTCTCTCTAAGAATTGATCTCCCTAGAGTGTGAATCTAGCCTAGGGCCTTTGTTAAAAAGATAGAGGGCGTTGAGAGCTTTGTTTTAATCTGAAAAAGTTGGGATTTGGAACACGTTGATCTTCGAGTCTTCATCTCCTTTTTGGCTCAAACTTCGAGGTAGGGATATCCTACTCCTCTCTATGGATTTTGTCTTTAAATTTTAGTATTTTGAGATGTTGGGGTTGGTTTGGTAATTTTGTGAAAGTTTGGGGCTTTTGTGTTATTTTACAAAAGTTGGGGTTTTATTCATAATAAACCTAGATGCATATTTGGCATAGAGAAATGGAATAAATGTTAAATCATTGATGAAAAGGGGACCTAAGGGTCGAAATGTTAATTATGGGAATTGACCTAATTACATTGTTTAATTAATTGGGATAATTAATTGTGAGGAATGAGGAAATGAAATGTTGATTGAATATCCATTGTGCATTTATTTTCTGTATAGAAATAACTGCTTTGGGCTATCGGTGGAGGATAGTCGTGATTGTTGTAGACAATGCATGATGATTAGGCAAACGGAAACTAATCAATGGAATGTGTCATGGAACTTGACGGTTGATAGAATACATTAACGGTATGTATTGAGTGATTGTATATAGAACCAATGTGTTTGTATACGTTATGTGTAGATGAGGAGATGGGGGATGTACTCCGCGGTTTAGGGGAAGATAGGGGATGTACCTCTAAACCGGATAGTGTTGGGAGAAGATAGGGGATGAACTCCGTAGATACAGCTCATATGCTTGTCTAGAGAAGTGAAGATAGAGCTCATATGCTTATCTTTGTGAAGTGTGGATATAGCTTATATGCTTATCTGTGAATGTGGATATTGTTGTTATACATATCTGTTGAGAGTGTGGATATAGCTTATATGCTTATCTGTGAATATGGGATATTGTTGTTATACATATCTATTGGGATGATGATAGAGCTAACATGCTTATCTGTTGAAAAAGGGAAAATGAAAGGTAACTTGGACTCATAAGTAGTATGACATAAATATGTGATTTATGTGAATGTATCAGTGTTGTCCATCTATCAATTGCTAATCTTTTAGTCATTGTTCATGGTTGGTTTAGTGTATTTCTACTGGGCTGTGGCTCACCCAATATGGGAATATCATTTTCAGGTACAGGTAGCATGCCACCTCCAAGGACATAGCTTGGGAGGCTAGAGGCGGACATACTTCTGTCGTTTACTTTTTGATGTATTACATGTAATTCAAGCCAAGGGCTTAATGTGTAATGAGTTAGTACTCTTTTGTTGTAACCAAGTGTTAACTTGGAAAGCTGTAAGCCCATAGGGCATTTGCTTTTGTTGTTAATATGTAATACTTATGTAATGAAATTCCGATATATGGAAGAATGAAGAACTTTTACATATCAATGCATGTCTTATTTGATGGGTTTAATGTTATTATTTTGAGGGCGTTACATAAGTAGTATTCTTGTAGCGAAAGAATTCCTAGATGTGTTTCCAGATGATTTGTCGGGGCAGTTAATTGATCGAGAGATCAAGTTTACTATTGAGATAATACTAGGTATCCAACCAATTTCCAAGACCCCATACCGGATGTCAACTACTGAGCTGAATGAATTAAATCAGTTACAAGAATTGCCGAACAAGAAATTTATTAGGCCTAGTACATCGCCGTGGGGCGCTCCAGTGTTGTTCGTTAAAAAGAAGAACGGAACCCTAAGGTTGTGCATTGACTATTGGGAGTTAAACAAGGTGACAATAAAAAACATGTACCCGTTACCACGAATTAATGATCTGTTCGATCAACTACAAGGAGCACATGTGTTTTCTAAAATTGATCTGCGATCCGGATATCATCAGTTAGAAGTGAAAGCTGAGGATGTGGAGAAAACTACTTTCCGAACCAAATACAGCCATTATGAGTTCCTTGTTATGCCTTTTGGAGTTACAAATGCACCAGCTGCTTTTATGGATTTAATGAACAGGGTTTTTAAGCCGTTCCTTGATGAATTCATTGTGGTTTTTATCGATGACATTCTAATTTATTCCAAAAGCAAAGAGGAACATGAACGTCACTTAAGGCTTGCTCTTCAAATATTGTGGGAGAAGAAATTGTATGCTAAATTGTTGAAGTGTGAATTTTGGCTGGATAGTGTGATGTTTCTGGGACATATGACAATGAAAGATGGCATTTCTGTTGATCCACAAAAGATAGAGGCAGTGGTGAATTGGCCTAGACCGACAACTGTCACAGAGGTCCGTAGTTTCTTGGGTTTAGCTGGCTACTACCCCAGATTTGGGAAAGATTTCTCAAAGATTTCCTTGCCACTTACTCAATTGACACAAAAGGGGGTACCATTCGAATGGACTGACCAGAGAGATACATCTTTTCAAGAATTAAAGACAAGACTTGTGACAGCACCGATTCTCACTTTACCCTCCGACACGGATGGCTTTACCATTTATAGTGATGCCTCTTATAAAGGCTTGGGGTGCGTATTGATGCAAAATGGAAAGGTGATTGCCTATGCTTCCCGTCAATTAAGACCGCACAATAAAAGTTATCCGACTCATGATTTGGATCTGGCTGCGGTAATTTTTGCATTAAAACTTCGGCGCAACTATCTGTATAGAGCAACATGTGAGGTGCATACGGATCACAAAAGTCTTAAATACTTTTTTACCCAGAAAGAGCTAAATATGAGGCAACGTAGATGGCTAGAGTTAATTAAAGCTTATGATCTACAAATTATGTACCATCCTAGAAAAGCCAACACGGTAGCTGATGCTCTTAGTCAGAAATCAATGGGAAACTTAGCTTGTTTACTCACTGGGCAGAAAACAATATTGCATGAACCGGTAATATTTGAAGAGATCAAAGAAGGACAGTTGCAAGATGAGTTCTTAAAGAAAATAATGGATGAACAGGATTCCAAACCTAGACCGGGGTTTAGTTTTGAGAATGGCATACTCAAGTTTTAGGGACGATTATGTGTACCAAACGATGATGATTTGAAGAAATGAATCCTTCAAGAAGCCCACAGTTCCAATTCTCTATCTATCTAGGAAATACAAAAATATATCAAGACCTGAAAAAGAACTTTTGGTGGCCAAGGATGAAAAGGGAAATTGCGGAATTTGTGTCCAAATGTTTGCAATGTTAGCAAGTTAAAGCAGAACATCAACGACCCGAAGGATTACTTCAGCCATTACCAGTACCAGAATGGAAATGGGAACATATCACAATGGATTTCGTGGTTGGATTGCTTCGCTCTAGTAGAGGTATGGATTCTATTTGGGTAATTGTAGACTGATTGACAAAATCTACTCATTTTTTCCCTGTCAAAACGACATATAACGTGGATAAATTGGCTACTATGTATCTGAATGAAATTGTGAAATTGAATGGAGTCCCTGTATCTATTGTATCTGATAGAGATCCGAAATTCACTTTGAGATTTTGGCAAAGTCTACAAAAGGCTATGGGAACTGAATTGAGGTTGAGCAGTGGATACCATCCGACCAACCCTTGGCCTTGGAGACCACCTACCGACCACCTTTTGTGGTGGAGACCAAAAGAGGTGGTCGGCCTGCCAGAAAAGCTGGTCGGCCGACCAGTTTCTGCCTCTTGTTCCTGGTTTCCTGCAACACAAAGCAAGAGAGAGGCATAGTAAGGTATTTTCAACAAATGTTTGCACGACCACTCTCCCATCATTGCACAAGCTCAAGTGAGTGTAGTCCTCGACCCTCGGGCCACCAATCACTCATCTCAATGCATGATGGCCGAGGAGTCGAATGATTAACTTTTCATTAATGGCAGAGCTCAGAAAGTTCAAATCAAGAAAGAAATACAATTGATGAGCAAAAAGTTCAACTTTCCATTGATGTTCATAGTTATTACAAGCGGTGGGGCTAATAGCTCAGTTACATTGCAAAAGTAAGAAGAAAAAGAAAAGGTATAATAACAAAAAGCATAATAGCAAGTTTCAACACAGTCATGTAAATAAGTCATCTAGCTCAACATTAGCACCAACATCAACTTCATCGCTCGCCAGGCCGGCTCCAGCACCGTCTTCTAAAGTTAGATCGGTGATGCCTTCTTCGATGATCAGGCTTGGCTCGGTCTGGCTTGGCACCTCCGACCAAGCCGGAAGTGAGCCTTAACGACCGAGATTAACTGTGGGCGCAGTCAGGCTCTCCTCCTCCACCCTCAAGAATTTTTGTTGAACGACATTAGCATAATCCGTCATATAGCTCTGTATGTAATGCAGAGGAGGATTCAAGAAAACCTCTGAATCGTGCGCCTGGCCAAGCTAGACGACGAGTTAGTTCGGCTATGCTGTTTATAATTCGGTAGGTGTTAGTGGACACTTGGGTTGGGTAAAGCCTGGTTTGCCTGAGGAATTCACAAATGAATGATTGGACTAGAATCGAAGTCTGCTTTCAACTATCAATAGCACTGTGAAGGGGAAAAAACCAGATTTGCTCCACGGTACAGTGTCTTGTTCGACTGGGGTGAGTTGTATATCATCTGGAATGTGGTACTCCCTTCTAAATTCAACTATAGCACCTGGAAAACTCAGCATGAAGCGGTATTTTTCCATGGTGCAAATTGTTTGTTGGGCCAAGTAGCTCGGCTCTAACTTGGTTGCTTGGTTGACCAGTAATGCCAGGTAGTGAAGTGTGGATGTGCTTGGACAACCAAGTCAAGTCTGCAAAGTGACAAATAAAAGCTGTTATGCTCCATTGTTAACCCGGCTAAGGCAATAGTGTGTGCATGCGGTGCGTAGCTCGGTCGTGAGCTAGTGGTCACAGTTCAGCCCAACGCCGTAGCAAGGTTCTAGCTTGGCTAAGGAGATGGGCGAGGGCTTGGCCTGATTCAGATTAGGGGCAAGGTTTTAGCCTGATCAAGTTCAGATGTAGGGCTATTAGCTCGGCTATAGTCATTTAAACGGGCACAAACATGTTTCTAGTTCGGTTGTGACACAATTTTGGATCCAAATCACTATTTCTAATTTTAGTCTCGAAGGGACATCTTCAAATTTTGAATTTTAAGGGTTATTACAGAGGCTCTAATCGTAAGTTCATTTTATGGTGGATTAATGTAGTAGAACATTGTTTTCGAGCCTATTTGGTGGATTTATAGTAGTAAAATGTCAAAAACTTAAAGAATACCATGAATATTCATGGAAAAAGTTGGAAAGTTTGAGAAACTTACAAATTTGAAGGCTGATTCGGATTTCGAGTAGAAGGAACGCTTCTTTGAATGATTGTGAGACCACGGGTGTGAGATGTAACGTGGTTTGGATATAACAATAGAGGAATCCGAGGGGTTTGGGCTCTGGAGTCATCGGAGAGGAAGGAGATGAACAGTGGCTGGGACTATTCAAGTATATGAATATATATAAAAAGTGAAAGGGCGCGGTCTTTTCGAATTTTTGGTGGTGTATGACGGCTGTAACAAAAGTACGGGACCAGTGGGGGCATGCCATGTGTCCCATGATTGAAGTGGTGCCAGAGTGACAGTTGAATGTACAGGGCAACTGATAAGACTGCTGGGCACCAAGCAGATTGAAGAGACGGAACAACATTATTGGTTCGGTTGACTTAAGCATTTCTATCTCGACTAGAAGAATGTAATCCCAATCATGCTCTACAGATGGAATTAAGGGGCAATTGAGAGGGTAATTTCTACTAAGAAATTAGGCCGAACTAGGTATCAGTGCCTGTCGAAGTTGGGCCACGCAGTGGATTGAGAAAAGAGCTCAAGTAACTTGGTCCTGGGTTGATTGGATGATATGCTAGTCAGTGAGTTAGGCCCAGTTGATAGAAGATGGCTGTATGAAAAAGGCTGAGCTAACTTTAGCTCGGCACAATCCATTTGATGGTCAAGGATTGCGCGGTTTGGTCAGTGGCAGGACGACGTAATGTAGTTCTGTCGGATATTTAGAACCGAACATAGTGTTGTTGCCATATCACTTGGCATGCAGTGAGGAGGGTGTTCTAAGGATAAACATTATTCTTTAATAATGTGACTCCTAGGAGGACTTTACTGAGGAGAGATAGAGTTCTACTAGGATTGTGCCATGCGCGATCTATAAAAACTCATGACAGAACCTATTCCCAGATATTGCAATTCTAACTCTTGAATATGCAGAGCTTTTTGTCTATTGTCTATTTGCTGGCTTAGGCATCAGAGGGGTTTCCGGCACACACCTGTCGGCTAGTTCACGTTTGTGTTCTCAGGTGATATGACGACGATGTTTGAAGGAGTGCAAACTTGATTAACAGGATTATATAAGGAGGATTATTTTGTGCTCGTACAATTATCAGTGCAAAGTACTAGATGGTCATCTCATGATTATAGCACATAACCCAATTAGCAACTGAATAAATAATAGCTTTCTTAGGATAGAACTTTTCTAAATAATATTTTAGAATTTATTTTATTAGTTGCTACATATTTAGGTAGATGTTATGATTTAGTAAGATTTGTTAGGGATAATTTGTCAATTGTGTTTGGTATAATGTAGTTCTTTGTTTTTGCTTCAAAAACCCTGTTTAATTTGTGGATAGGATTACTTATGTATAACGAGATAATTTATCTCAATGAGGATAATTTAATCTGTAGTCTAGGTAGGAAATTCAAGATACATCCACCGATTTAATTGGGGAGATTTGGCGAGAGCCTCTTTTATTTTCATTGGAATGACATTGTAAAAGAGTTTATTCCATGAATGACTTTAGGGATAACTCTAAATGCACCCTCAAAAATTAGGTTGGACACACTATTATTTTGAACATCTTAATTGAAAATTTAAATTTTTTTAATGCACTCTAGATAATACTTATTATGTCCCTAAAAAACCCCTAAAAACCTAGAGATATACTAGGAAATCTACTTTTTAAACTCCATTAGTCTAATTGTTACAACAAATGCACAAAGTCATCCTTTATAGCAAAGTCAACCCGTCATCTCCAACATCCTCTTCGCCAACCCGCCATCTCCAACCCTATGGTTTTAGTGTATTTTGGCATTCTATCAAATTGGGTTTTTTCCATTTTGATTCTTTGAAAAAAGTGAGTTCTACAATTTCTTCGAAACTTAATGACGAATAAATGAAATATGTCCAGATACTCTATTATGAACAACAGAAAATTGGTTCTTGTTTTTTTTATCCGGATACTCAATTCCGAAAAGCAAAAAACTAGTTCCATCATTTCCATCTGATACTCAGTCGAACAAATTAAATATGTCAAGATACTGAATTCTGAAATTATGAAATTGCCTGAAGACTTGGTACCAAACAAATTAAACATATGCAGATACTCAAGTCTGAATAACAAAATATCAGAACATATGTAATATCAAATAGTTTTTTTTGTTTGGATTTGGAATATGAAGAAGTTAAAAAATTAAAAGTTCGGAAACACAGAGCCAAACATAAACAATTGTTAGGATATTAAATAATGAATAATGACCATTATTTCGGAAACACATTGTAGAATATATGAATTGTGTTTCGAAACAAGTTTGCGAATAAATGTAATTTATTTGGTACTGAATTCATGAACAAATTTCATAAATCTAACAGCCGAAAATGATGAACATGAATAGAAAACTTCTCTATAAAAAGCTTGTTTAGAAACGTTTTATTCATTGTCCATTGTTAATATTAATATGAAATAGAATGCAAGAATGATGAATTCAAGCAAAATATGGTTGAGTATGAAGATGCAAAGTGAAGAGAATAATAAAAGAATAGAAGAGAGAAGAGAAGAGTGAGTTTGATTATGAATGAGATGTCCAAAACACTTCGCTTTGTATTTTTTTCAATATGAAGTACTTTTTGTCATTTTAAATGAGGGCGTAATAGTAATAAAAAAGTTTCACTAGATTGGGATGCCTAACTTAATTGTCATTTTAAATGAGGACGTAATAGTAATAAAAAAGTTTCACTAGATTGGGATGCCTAACTTAATTTTTGGGTGCAAACAGAACTACCCGACTTTACACTTATCATGCTTATTTCATTTACCAAACTACTCTTGATTCATTTGTCAAGATTTAAAATTTCATAACTTTTTGATGTGTTTTTCTATTTTTTAATGAAATTTATATATTTGAAATTCTCTTATCAAGATTTATCAAATAAGACCAATATTGAATATGAAATTTAAAAGAAAAAAATAATGACATTTTGCTAGATTTGCTATTTTGGAAAGTAAAATTTTACTATTTCAAGTTATTGTTATCAGAGTAAAATTTTTATTATCTAAAATTAATATTTAAACAATAATATACCACTACTATTATCATTAACAACTGCTATTACTATATCATGTTACCATCACCATTCAAAATATTAAAAGATAATTTTATCAAACTTATGAAATGATATATTTTTAGAGTAAAATTTTACTATCCGAATTAAAAATAACTAAACTTTTATGTTTGAAACCCCAAAGCGTGCAGGTAAATAAATTATAGTAAGAAAATATGATGGAGTGTCCTTTTCCCATTATAAGACTAGTAGCATATGAACTCATTCCAGAGTGCTAATTTTATTTACAACATACTGTGTTATGTCTCCTACTTTGAATATATTCCTTCTCTATTTTGTTTAGGTGCTATTTGGAAATGTTTAAACTTACTTCTTTTGTTTACAAAAAAATATTAAGTATTTTTTTTTAAATGTGTAAAGATGAAAACAAAAAACATGTTTTGTACATGTATTTTAAGAACTAGTTTTGAAAACAAGTGAAAGGTGGCTTGCGAGATGTAGTGACTAAAGGTGGTTGTTGACGATCAATGATCGGAGATGGTTTCTAACCGCGGGAGATGATGGTCGATGGTGGTTACCGACGGTTGAGATGGTGACCGGCCTCTGGAGGTGTGGTGGCTAAATGTGATTTCGGTAAGAGGTGATGTGGTTGCCGCTGTGACTAGTGGGAGGTAGTTGCCGCTAGTCCAAGGTGGTTGCTAGCCGCAAGAGGTCACCAATGGTGGCAAGAGGTGGGGGTGGCCAGAGAGGGTAGGAAGAGGAAGGAATGAACTCTTTTTTTTTTTTTTTTTTTTCCAAACAATTGAAACCAACTTTTTTGTGGTTGAAAAACTTTAGTAAATTTTGTTAATTGTTTACAAGTTTTTCAAAATAAAAATGAATACTAAACGAGTTTTTATTTATAATTTTCAATTTTTTTTTGTAAATATAAATAAAATGTTATAAACATAAATGTTACCAAAGAAGTCCTTAGTGATTGTGAAATGAGTAAATGTTCTACACGGCTTACCCATACAACATATAATTTACAGTCATCCATTCATCAAACGCCACGTCAGTTTAAACATAGACTGAAAAATGGTTTAAACGTTTTCAAATTAGAACCCACAACCACCGTTAACCTTGATGCAAGAAGCAACAAATGGATCCTCCACCAATTTCGTCCACATCGTCGGTCCAAAGAAGAACAGTTCGTGATGAACTCAGAGAAAAAAAAAGAAAAAGAAAAAGAAAAAGAACTGCTAATGGGTTAAAAATTAACATCTATGTATGATGAATTCAAGTCATTTTTAAAAGTGATAGGCAAGGAGAATAATGAAGCCCGTCTTCTCTTCTTAGAAACCACCTAGCATGTCGCCTTCGACCACTGTACAATCACCCAGTGTTCATTGAAGCCTTTAACAGACCAAAATCAAAAGGCTGCGACTCGTCATACACCACTCGCTTCATTGCTTCCTTGCCAAGACTGTTGGGGAGCGTGCTTATTGTGCTTTCTTTGCTATTACATTGGTTGAGGGCTTCAATCTGTAACTTGTTTTTCTCGCTCGTTTTGGATACGATAGCCCTACAGTTCGGATTCCCGTGGTTATGAATCTGATTTTATAAGTGCAATGTGAAATAGATAAAATGAGTCTAAATCCGACAATTCTTTTGGAAAATCGATTTTGAATCAAAATGCCAAAAAATAGACTGTTTTGCCAGATTTTAGAGTCGCCACCTAAATATTTTTGGAAAATTTAGGAAGCCCGCGACTCGTGTCAGAGGTCATGTGTCTGTCATTACCAAATTGTCTCGGCTCGGGAACTTAGGTACGAGAGGGGAAGGTCATGAATTGAGCACCCCACTCGCCTAGTCAAAGATCGGCCTTTTTTAATCATGATGTGATTCTTATTTACAATATATGCTCTTGTTCCAATTAGTAGGCTAATTTTACTTTCTGATACACACAAGTATAGACTAATTTGAAAAAGGTGGAACATTTTGATTTCATGTATGTCTTGAAAAGAGTTTTGAATATGTACCACTTGAAAAAGTGATCTCATATGTACATTCATCAAGTTATCTCAACTTAAGCAATTAGCCTTCATCCACAGGCATCCAAATAGGTATATCACTTAGGCACTTAACCTCATGGAAAACATGCTTGATATGGAAACAATCACACGCATGTGGTATGCTAAAGCAATGAGTGCTCACATAGTATTCAAAGGCAAGCCAAAAGAAATCAAACAATTAGTTAAATGCATGATTCTAACAATGCAAGTGACTAATGCAACACATACAAAAGTGCAACTAAGAGGTTCAATTGTCTAATATGTCATGTGAATCACTTTGATAGCATGCAGTTATGCACGTATTTAAGGAAGTAATAAATGACGATGCCATTAGAATGATGAATTGAACCCTATGCATGCAAGACAAATGGATACTTTGTACATGGAAAATGCTAATTAAAACATGATGCTTTACACTATCCATCATAAGCGGATAAATAAAAAGGAGAAAGACGTGAGGTTGGAAGGCGTGCACATTATTATATTTTTTCCCTCTCGTAGGAGAGTCCGAATAAATGTCCTAGCTAATTAAGCTAATTATTACAACGCCTTAATTAACTATTCTAACTAATTAAGTAATTACAACACAAAAACTAACTAGCTATTCTAACAAATTAATTAATTACAACACAAAAATTAACTAGCTACTCTAACTAATAAACACAAATTAATTAAACAAACTAATTAGTTACAAAACCGAATTAATTAACTAAGGAATTAATTATTACAAGTCCATTACTTTAAATACAACATACTACTATTAAAACATTATTTTAACAAACCCTGAGAAGCGAGGAATGGTTCATGCACGAATGCTGATTTTCACCCGAAAATGCTCTCTGTTTTGCCGCTAGAATGTTTCTGTAGCACAGTTAGAAAATTACATTGTTTTTTACCTCAGCCTCTGCTCTGTTTTGTAGGAAAAAGAGACACTGCCGGGCTGAAAAAGGTGGCTGGCCGGCCAGTAAAAGTTTTTGGTCGTACAGTAAAGGTGGTCGGCCGGCTACTAATATTTGGTGCTGCCCTCCTGCAACAGACATAAAACAAAGCACAAACAGAGTATTCTCAGGGGATGATTGTCCACCCTACCTCTCCTTATCATTAAACAGGTCGAAGGAAGAGTAGGCTTGATTCGCAAGCCATCAATTGATGCAAATTCATTGCATGATAACTTATGAATCAAGGGGCAAAAGCTTAATACATGAAACTAAAAATGCCAGCAAAAACCTCTCCCTATCATGATATTGATCAAGGGAAGTGGTTAACATTGAATCGTTTTCATCACTAACAAGTATGAAACGACTCAAGACTCAATGGGTTCAATTAACGTCCGATTGAACCCAAACCATTTTATTATCTTGTTCCATTTTAGCCCAATTTTATTACCTCTTTCAATTACCTTTCCATTCCTTACTCATTTTAGTCCAAAAATGATAGTTAAGTCCACTAAATGGAGAAGAGTGTCAACTAAGAAGTTGTTTTGGGCATGAGAGAGAGGTAATGCCCTGGTAATGAACCTCTGAAAAGATTAAACCATTTAGCATTGTATGGTCCCTTTCTCAAGCTTAAACAACACTCGGTTGAGACAATTTTCAAAGAAATAAAAAGCCAAGAAAAGAGGGAGAGTGCAAAGATGATTTTGAGTGAACATCAGTATGAAAAGCATGAAATAAATGTTATCACCTCAAATAGATCGATGTCTAATGCCTAAAACACCAAACCTATGAAGACTACTACACTACAAGCATGTTATACAAAGCGCAAATGAAATAAACAACCTAAAACAATCCTAAAAAAACTCAAAATAGTGCTGGAATTCTAAGAGAAAAGCTTGAAAAAGTTAGCTAAAATAATGGAGAATTTGGGCTAGTAAACAAGCACAAGGAGGGTGGCTAACCCCTCCATTTTTGGGATTTCAAAATCACATTTTTAGTCTCTAAAAACCTCTGAAATTCAGTGGTAAAAAGTTGGAAAAAGTTGAGGAAGAGATGGGAAATACAAGTGCAAAGGCTTAGGAGACAAGGTTCAAAGAAGGGTGATTAACCCCTCTACCTTTAGTTTCCTTAAACCACAAGCTTTAGCTCATAAAAATAGTTGAAAATAGTCCAAAAATAGTAAGAAAAGATAAGGAAAAAGTAGTGTAGAGATGCCCAAAATTATATCTCTTGAAGAGAAGTAACTCCTTTGTTCACAAACCAACAAGTTCTCACTCTCAAGAGTTGAGATTTGAGCTCAAGAATCTCAGCAAGAAGAGCTAAATTTTTGGATTAGGAAGTGTAGAGAGAGAGAGTGTGTAAGTTGCAAGATAGAGAGAGAGAGAGAGAGAGAGAGAGAGAGAGAGAGAGAGCTATGCAAGTTTTGGAGCTTTGGAATTTTTTCTAACCTAAAACCAAGAGGGAAGGTCCCCTATATATAGAAAAACATGTGCATCTGTTGAAAATATCTGTATAGACACAGCTGGTGTATTACATGCATTTGTTGAGAGAGCTGGCAACAAATATCTGCAAAAATCTGCTCTGCTAGAACAACTGGCTGGCCTGCCACTAGGGGAATGGTTGTACACTTATTTCTGGCCAACCGGCCACTAGTTTGGCCTATGGGGACACTTGGCTGGCCAATCCACTCAAAATGACAAAAAATTTCGCAACTGATTGGCCGGCCAGTACTTGTACGGTCATCCACAAAAAGTGGCCGCCCGACCACAAAAATCTGTTTTCAAGTTCTACTTCAAACGGGTATATCTCCCTTATCCAGATTCGGTTTTAGGTGATCCTTGGGTCTAAATTGAAGCCCCAGAAGTCTACTTTCAAATGGAGGTAGCCTGACATCTAAATTCGAAGTGTACAAAGAGATATGCCTATTTTAGTGAAGGCTGCTTATTTCTATCTTAACGGTTTGATGCCCAATCTTTCCCCAACCTAATTTTCTTCCCTCCCCTCCTATTTCCTTCAACTCCAAACCCATAAATAAGATGTTTTTAAAGATTTTTAAAAGTGTCCACCTCCCTTCCACTTTTTTCCACTTTGTCTTTACTCGGTTTACTGAAAAGTGTAATATTTTAAACGAAATGTGAGACTCGAAACATCGTAGAAACATTTGGAAAAATATTTTGAAAAAGAGGGCTTTATGGTCTTAAATAGTTTTGGTCTAAAATGAGGTGTAAGGTTGGGATTTAGACGCTTTTCTTGCTAAAGAAATTGAATGTTTGTATAGCATAACTGTCATCATTGAGTGATCAACCTGAGGCGCCCAAGTCTTAAGGGCGGTCAAAAATGGGGTGTCTACAGTTGCCCCTCTTTGACAGAGCTCAGAGTCATGAAATGACGTGAGTGAATGTCAAAGCTCGAAGACGACCCATTTTGACAAGGCCATAAGACTTGGGCAAACAAACAAAATGCAGATGCAGTTGGTTGAACCCGAGGGTTACCTACATATCCCTTTGCAAGGAATCAAACCAGCGTTGTTCAGGGGCAGGATGCAAATGATACACAATGTAACGAAATAATCAAACCACAAGCAGTACAAAACACACGAATACTATAAAAAAAATGGGGATGCAAAAATCAAACTACGTTTTATGTAGAAAAGAAGTGGGCACGAGCCAAATGACGCCAAACACAAGCTAAGTGCCTATACCCTCAATACTAGCCTCAGCACAGCATGGATGCTTACACATAACGGAACCATGTTTCAACGTGAAAGGGGTGAGCACATGCAAAACTATGTTTTTTGCAGAAAGAGTACAAGTAATTGGGTGGCATGATATAAGTGAGGAATGATCTACTGAGGAAAGATGTATTGGGAAAACACAATGTAATGGAATGATAATGATCCTAAATGCATTTACGCGAAAAGGATAGATGCAACAAGATAGAGTATGATGTAATAGATACAATGAATAAGGGTCGCAAGCCAAACCACATCTTACCTAGAAAAGGTATGGGCACAAAACTGACCAAGTCTAACACATAAAAGGTGCTGACACCCTCAATGCTGGCCTTAGCGCAACATGGGTACTTACACATAACAAAACCATGTTTCAACAAGGGAAAGGTATGAGCACATGTCGAACTAAGCTTTACATGGAAAGGATACAGGCAATAAAATGGCATGATGGATAATGTAGTAGATGAATAGGGTGACATACTCCAACCATGCTGGAATCGTGAGAGAAAGAAGAACAAATTCCAAACATGCTAAAATTGTGTAAGGAAGGGAACACACAAACCACGTTGAAATTGGGAGAAGAGGTCCTACCACTCAGGGTCGTTTCTTGTGTGTCCTAAGATACTCTAACCACGCTGAAATTGTGAGAAAAGGAAGAAAAAAAAACCACTTAGGGTTGCATTCCTACACACCCTGAGATAAACTCCAAACACGCTGAAATCATGTGAGGAAGGGAACACTCTATCCACGCTAAAATCATGTGAAGAGGAGGAGAAAAACCTCTTAGGGTTGCATTCCTGTACGTCCTGAGATAAACTCCAAACACGCTGAAATCATGAGAAGAGGTCCTGAGATGATGCGATAGATGCAAAGAGTATGATAAGTTTGTGCAATAGATGCACAATGTATGATGAGATTCTGCGATAGATGCACAATGTGGTATGAGATCATGCGATAGATGCACGATGGGGTATGTGTGACAAGTAATGTAATGGATGATGTCTAGAAAATGCAGTAAACCAGCAAAGCAACGCTTAGAAAGCACCTTAAAGGGTGAGTGGCGATAAACTGCTCTACTCTGATAGGGATCTCCCCCGTGTGTTCTTCGAACTCTTACCTCCAACTCACAGTTCAAAGGTCCTCAAATACTGGCAAGGGGTGACATCTGCACGTAGAAGCCACGGATGCCGCTTTTCTTCATGATCATATTCACAACTTTCCCTATTCTCAAACGGAGTGACAGACTTGGTCGGTTCAGTATCCAAAGTTGAGACACATATACGCTACCTCAACCTATGGGGCTGCCACATAGATTTAAAGTCGAGGATACACCCCTGGGCATTTAAACCAGACTTTAATCTTAAAAATTCCAAACCTTTATGTTCTAGGTATCGCCATTTGAACTCTAGTTTCCACCGTCTCAGTTGGTCTCCTAAGAACTCATTGCAAACACAGCCAAGATGCCTCTAGTGGGGAAGGGTGCTCAGTGAGAGCACTTTTGATCGCTATTTTGACTTGAAGCAGGCTTGAGTTTGAGCTTGAGGTCGAGGTATACTTATACTCCGGAGAAAAGACAAGGCCTAAGAAGATGTATTCAGATTGCAATCTCAGAATTTTGCTGAAGTTAAAGCAAACTCAGATGCTCCAATTTTCCCTCTTTTTCTTTTGCTTAGCAGTCCAGAACCTATGTAGCTTCAAATAAGTCCTAGTTCTGTTGCTCTCTCTTGATCGGGATTGGACCTAGCAGTTTATGAAAGAAAGAATGTTGTTGTGCACATCATGGTGGGAATGACACGGCACTTTGAGCACAAAACGATTTATTTTTGCAAATCGAGAACGAGTTCTTAACTAGATATTGAGCCTACGACTGACCGCAATACAAAATACAACTCAACAAAGGAAGAACAAAGTAAAACAACCTAAACACATCTATTTACACTCAAAATGAAGAATCAAGACAAATAAAAACAACAAACACAACACTTGGATGCTTTCCACTGGTGGGAGACCTCTCGGCTCACAGGAAGCCCACTGCTTCTCCAGGTATTGTTTCTCACCCTTTCTTATTTATGGTTCCAACATCACTTTGACCCTCAATCTTTGTTCCTCTGAAAAGCCCTTTCTTCACATTTCTCTCAGCGCACATCTCTTTATTGTTTAATCTCTCTTATTTTTTATCCTTTCCCAGGTGTGGTTGATGGATAAGTTGGAAGTTGTGGACCTTATGAGGTGGGACCAAATATCCAGCTTTATTTCTAGTGCTTCGCACTTGGTTCGATACCTCACTGCTTGGAGGATGAAAGAGTTTTTGGTGCCTATGGCTAGCTTCAGTTGTGCTCTCCCTTGCGAGTGCATTGATAATGGGGAAAAGACAGAAAACCTGACTCGGCTGTGCCCCTAGTTAATCGCTTTGACTATATTTTGTGTTTTTGGCTTCTGCTAAAATAATTTTGACCAACATGAGAGTTAGATTAACATGTCTGTTCGACTTTCTGCTTTGAAATCATGTAAGTCAGGCTATGAGCACTAAAATTTTTCCTTTTTTGGGTCCAAGAAATGGTTCGATTTTGGAAAAATGGAATAATTTCGTAGAGAATTAGTCAACTTTACTAAAAATCCTCAAAAACTATATTTGCAAATGGCCACTGCTCAACCAACATGGAATTAACTCTTAAGAAGCGCAACATCAGATCTGAACTTGAATTGTCTTGCAGTTGAATCCTTTAATGGAATAGGACACCTGCTTTTGAATGAAGATGAGCACGAAGATGAGCCAATTTGCACATGGATAGGATAACTGAGTTTAAATAAGGAGAAACCAATCAACATGGAAGAGACAAGAAGGTTGAAAATGGTTGGGGCTGAACTTCATGATGAAGTTGCCTACGAATCCCAAAGATGGGAATCAGGCCGTACGTAATTCTCAGGTTAAGGTACACTCGAGTATTAACACTCTCCTTTTGCACTCTAACTTTTTCTAGAGTTGCCTTTTCAGGATTTCAACCTTGTGAGCTATATTTTTTCCCTTTTCATTTTTCTTTCTTCTTCTTTTTCTTTTCTTTGTTTCCATTTTTTCCATTTTTGTTCTTTTTCTTTTTCTTCTTACTTTAACTTTTGCCTGGGTCGCTCTTCCGAGTTTTCAGCCCAGCGAGCCTCTCAAGGATACAAAAGTTTAATTTGTCCATGTTGGTTGGTCGTAGGATCTCTAAGCCATCCATTTGAATCCACGAAAATGACTGTTATTCCTAACTAATAGTCTTAATGATGTAAGAGCCCATCCAATTAGGTCTAAATTTGCCCCTAGTGTCGTGGATAGGAAGTCGATTGTCCTTCAGCAAATTTTTTTTGGCTTTCTTGCTAGTCTCCATTGGTTCAAGAAATGACCCAGGCATGTCTCGAGGCCGAGAGTGATCCTATGTTGTACAATCTCAAGATCAATTCCAGGCATGTCTTCATAGGACCACATAAAACATTTTTTGAAATCTTTTAATAAAGCGACTCGTCGCTCGTGCTCCTTTGAAGACAATAAAGAACCAATCTGGATTAAGCCAAGATCCTTCTCAGTACCAACATTGACATACATGATCTCATTCATTAAGGGCTTTAGCATTCCTCTCAGTCGATCAAATTTTGCAAATCCCGAGGAATTCCTCCCTCTTTGTTTTCATCATAGTGTTAGAAAAGTTTTGAAAAACTTTAGTCAATGCAATGATTTAAAGGCACAGAGAAGTAAGTGGAAATTACTGTCGTTTCTTTCAGATCATCTTCTGGCTCAACTGGCTCAATGATAGAAACAGACTCAAAAGAAAAAGTTAAAAGACAAAAAAAAAAACAAACAAGGAAGTGATATCCAAGTTAACATGCTCGAAATCACCTAACCCTAACACAACAAGACTAACTCAATACCCAAGTCCGAAAATAAAATAAACAGAATTTTCAAAGTGCTAAAACAGTGCGTGCCATCCATACATTTGGAGTAAAATGAGCGCCATAAGCAGGTGGTTTATCCCCGATCACATAGTCACATTATCTCCCAAGTTCATCGATCCAGCGTTGATAGACTTTGTAGGACCTGGTGGAGTGATGACCTTGTTGTCAATCAGATCTTGTACTTTATGGCGAAGGTGAAAACATCAGTCAATGTCATGGCTGGTTTGTTGAGGGAAGGAACAATACTTGGCAGCATTATACTTGGCTGAAAGGGGATTAGGGAGAGGCCGAGGGTCAAGGGGTTTGAGATGGCCTTGTCCTTTGAGGATTTGGAGAGCTTTAGATAAGGTCACGAAAAGGGGATTGAAGGTGCAGTTACCAGTCCTACAAATATTGACAGAAGGGTCAGCAGGTGTTGACTGGGTTTGATGATCTCTTACGAGTGCAGGATTAAAGCTGAAATTGCTGTTTCCAGTATGGCATCCATTTTCCTGGCTTACCCCTTAATTCAAAATGCTTTCAACTCGAGTGACGAAAGTGTCATCCACAGTCTTTGCAACTACTGCAAGCACTGGCTGCTTGTTCAGCCCTTGGACCTTTAAAGTCTCAATAGCACACCGGAGATGTGCTTCAGGATCGATACTTGCCCCGGCCTTGTTCTTGCCCCTTGCTTCAGCTTTGCCAAGGGATTGGGTGGCTATAATCGAAGCGAGGCCCATTCATTGTTGACATGTCATTACCCAGACTTGAGATAGCTTAGGGTTGGCCCTTTCCAACTGTGGCTCGTCCCAAGATTGGAGAGCCTTTTGACGTGAAATTCCTGGCATGTGATGTGGTCGATAATGGAACCAAGATCCCAAAGGATAAATTTGCCACAGTTCTCTGAAGATCTTCAATCATGCTCAATAGCTCAGAAGTAGTGGGCTCGACCATTGGTTCCCGTGGTGTATTTGATCGGGTTCAAGATGATTGGGGTTTAAGTGCGTCCATCATATACAAATTCGTGCTTTTTAGAATGAACACATCAGGCTTGGGTAAATGAGCTGGGATGATTGTTTTCCAAAATTTTAATCAAATTCTTATTTCAACCTATTTTAATTATAAAAAAAAATTTAAATCTGAAACTAACCCCAGAAAGTAAAAAATTATTATATGTTATTTTTGGGGTACCTATTGAATCTTGAAAGTAAAGAATTTAATTCAAATATTAAAAAATTACCAAAAACTATGGAAAATAAAAAATTCAAACATCTACTTTAATCACAAAGTCAAACAAAATGATTATTTTTAAACCTATCAGAACATCATAATGTACACGTCTTGTTATGTCGATTCACAAATTAAATTTAAAAAAACAAAAACAAAAACAAAAACAAAAATCAAAATCAATTTTTTTTTGTGTTTTTGGCATGCAACCTAAGGTTCGATTGAAAAGTGAATTGATTTTTTGATTTTTTTAATTATTTTAGTTTGAGGTTAAAAATTTTTATTTGGGAAGGACTTGATTTTTTGTGAGAGAAATAATATAATAATTATGGATTGAATGTAATATTTTGTCTTATTAAACTAAAAAGCTTATTTTGTTTTTTATGATTAAAATAGTCAAAAAAACAAAAAAAAAAAAAAACCCAAACTTGGCTTTGCAAACGAAGCCCAAATAGAGCCAAAAAAAGTTGGAGAGAATCATCCTTGTCTTCATGTTGAGTTCCTTCCGTAACTATTCAGATTCTGATTATTGTCATCATCCCAAGTTAGTTCAAGGAAGTGACAAATTACATATAAACATATTGAAAATAATAAAAACATATTACAATTGATCAGATTGAAACCTGAAAGTACCTGGAATGAAATATGATTCCTTCGGATCGATTTTGCTTTTCTTCATCATATGTTCTGGGTCTTCTGATTGAAAAAGATGTATTCCAATTCCATAACTGAACAACCTACATTAAAACCCCGAAACCCAAATCAATCAAATCAACAACAAAAATATTTTCCCGAGTAAATTAAAAAGCAGGTAGGAACTCCATTATTCCAAGTGGGTTTTTTTCTTACCAAGCTCCATCAAAATTAAATGAGTTGGGTCTTCTCACTGGGACGAACCCAAGAACATTCGTGTAGAAATCGATTGATTTCTCGAGTGATCTACAAACAAGTGAGATGTGATTCAGAGAGGTGAGCCGCAAAGGGTTTTCCATATTTTTCTTCATTTTCTCTAGAAAGTTCAAAATTCAAGAAAGTAAAGATTGCTGGAACAGAGAAGAAGAGAGAATCAGAGACTATAAAACAGAGGGATTGAGAAAAGTTGCTGAGATAGTCACGGAATTCTATGAAATTGAAAGGGAAGGGCTTGGTTTATATAGACGACGTGAAAGGCCTTCATGTCCACCACGTATGCATGCTTTCATGTACACGTGTCAGATATACTATAAGACATTTGACATGTTGCTGACTCAGATCATGAGACCTACCCCCGACAGAGTAATTGTCATGGGTGCGAATTTCATATTTGAAAATGTTATGATCTTGAATAATTTATCAAACCTTTTAGATGGGCACGTGACTTATATAAATTTATATGTGGGTAGATCTCATATTCAAATGATAAAATTAGTAAAAAATTTGATAAATTATTTAAAATCCCTAACATAACTCGTTAGTGTGAGCAATCATTAATAATAATTGTTTTTCTTTTTTTATGATGAGGGATTCAAATTAGTTTATGTGTGACTTGACTAGTCTCGGAACGTGCCGTGGCTCCAAGGAGTCTAGGCCATGTTTGATTCACAACACTAATAGTGAGGTATTAATAATCCTATTAAATTAGTGTGGTATTAGTTATCCCACCCCTACCCCATTACTAATAATCCTACAAACTTGTTGGATTAATTATCCATTGGATTAATAATCCTAAACCAAAATGTCAAAACAAACATAGGATTATTGGGCCCACGGATTAATAATCCCAATCCTATGCTTTAATCCTTCCAATCAAACATACCCCTAAAGAATTATATGGCCTACAAACTAAAAAATGTTAAAAACAAATAAAATAAAATGATATTGTTAAATAAACATATATAATTACGTGATCTTTTTGACTTGTATAATAATTCTTGCTTATAATAATATTATATCTCACTAATTTAAAATTCAAAAACCAACCTCTAATAACATGGTAAGATGTTGCTTATGGCATACCACTTGGGTTAGTCGTCAAAATTGAGGTCGGAATTTTTTTTTTTTTTTTTGGGTGCTTATTCACCACTTCAATGCTTGACACATAAGTTGTTCTTCTTCTCCGTTCGCAAAATTCAATCACAACTTTCTCTTATGAGGTTGGGTTTACACATTTGGTAGAAAGCATTTCATTTGAGGCGGTTATGTCCGATTTTAAGATTGAATTGTGTACATTTAATTTTTTTTAATAAAAATTGTTACACGTCCTCAGTTTTTTATCATCAAGAATTTTAAAAATAATTAATACAAAATTAATAAAAATAAATAATATTATATTCAAAACAAAAAAAAAAATAAAATTGATATATATATATATATAATCTATTATGAGGTGTCAATGGTGTTTCTTTATAAATTCAAATGTAAGTTAAATTTGCTTTATTAATAAACTACATGATAATTATTGTACAGTGCAGCTACGTAGCCCGAATTTCATTTGGCTCGAATGGCCTAAATGAGTTGGCGAGGGGTTGTCTTCTCCTTCGTCCAATCGCACATCTTCGTGCAAGCACGCGTTTGATTTCCAAAAATAGAGATGAAGCGAGAATAGAGAGGAAAACAAAGACGAAGCGGGAGTAAAGAGAGAGGAGGACAAAACTGTAGCTCGTGACCTATTGGCCGAGCTGTGTGCCACTGTTGATCACCAGCCTAGTTGTTGCTATTCATGATCAACCTGGGTGACCACCGGCGACCACCAAAATTATCCTTTAGCTGCCAGCACCATCAACCTGTTCGTGAATCGCATTTCAACTGTTAATGAAGGCAACTCACGGGTATGTGTGTCTTCAACTTCAACTCCTTCGCTCCCTTTTGTGTAATTTGTATATATATATATATATGCCTATGAAATGTTGGAATGATTTGCTTGTGTAATCTGCAACTCACGGTCCCTGGATTTTCTGCTCTCAAAGTGTTCGATGATTTGTTTATGTTGAAATGGTAGAGTAATGATCTGGGATAGTTAAGGTTTACAAATATATTGATTAATGATCTGAAATTTGTGATAGAAATCTTCAAACAAATAGAGATTTTGTGGGAGAAATCTTGAAACAAATTTAGTGTTTGAAACAAATCATGTGGAGTTTAATATCAGAACCTCATATTAAATGTGGGAAAATATTTGAGGCCTTCTTGAACATATCTTTCTTTGTTCGTTTGTGTTTTCCTATAAGGTAGTTTGTTTTTAGAAAATTTCCTGAATAATAGTTGTGAAAAATTATTCAGTAAATACAAGTAGAATGTATGTAAGGTTGAAGATACAAGTAGAATACATGTAATGATGGCCCAACCCTCAATGGGTGTAACACCCGCTTCCATAATTAATAGTTATTTCTGCAGCTTATCTTACTTGAGTGCCTACATGTGACTTTTCTATCTTATATGCTCCAATGTGTGAGTTAATTGTGAATTATGCGTCATTTGCACTAGGGTTGACCTGATAGATATGGTAATTGATGAAAAAGACCTGTCTGAGTCGTTAAAGTAGAAGGTTATAGATTAAATGATGGACTAGGTGAGTAAAGCCTAATTCACCTTAATCAGATGAAGTAAGGTTCAATTACCTTAAGAGACAGAAAGAAATAATTTAACTGACCTTAATTTGATTGATGTGAATTTATTTTTTTTAAGCCAAGTTAAGTAAATTAGATATATATATATATATATCTATGCTAAACTCAAATAAGAAAGAGAGAGAGTATTCTAGAGACTAAGGGGAAGAAGAGGAGAAAGAATGGAAGAAGAAGAGAGATTGAAACCAACTTCACCAAATCAACACATAAGGTAAGAATTCTCACATAATCTTCTAGAATTGAGGAATCACACTCATAATCTTTTAGAAATGAGTTAACTTTATGCTTAAGTGAGGATTCTAAGCAAAAGGTTAAGGGTAAATCTTCATAGGAACAATTGGAAGCTATGAAAGAAAATAGTAGAAATTCATGACATTTGCATGTTCTACTTTTTGTTTAGCTTGGGTTTTGGGCTTGGGGAAGGCATTTTTCATTGAGTTTTCTTGGTAACCTTCCCAACTTCAAGTTTTGCTCTTGTGTTTGGCTTATGATTTTTGTTTTAAAAGTTTGATCTTGATTTGAATGTAGAGCTTGTCCATTTACTATGTTTGAGTCAGTTGTGAGCCTTATTTTGTACAAATTTGGGTTTGATTGTTTGGGAATTTGAAGTCCAAAACACAACAGAATTTTTGGTTCTGGAAGACCCAGAACCGCACATGCAGCTGGGAGAACCGCACGTGCGGCTGGGAGGACCACATGCGCGGGAAGTTGTGGCGCACGTTTGGTGGGTAGGCCAACACGTGCGAAAAACAAGGGAGGTGTTGGGAGCATTTTACAATATATGCACTTGTTGGCGTACGTGCGGCCAAACAGCTCCGCACGTGCGGCCATTTGGTAGCCTTTGTTTCAGCTTTCTGCTTCATTTACCCCACTCCTAGGCCTCCCCACTCCTAGGCCTCCATTAGAGTGATTTTCATAGATATTTGACATACATTTGCATTACACAGGTTCCACAGGCATTAAAAGAGAGTAAAGGATATTTAGGCGAATCAATTCCTAAATAATGAAAATGATTAGTTGGTTGTATAACGAATTAAGTGTGCTATGCTTATATTTATTTGTGTAGGTCAAATGCCACGTCCTGGCCACGTGCATCGTAGAGCCAACTGTGAGTAACATTGTTGTAAAGATATGTTTAACTTAAAGTATCTCTTTCTCACTTTATGTTATGCTCTATTCTAATATGCCTTTTCTTATGAATGATGATAATTTTTCTTACACTGTATATCGTGGCATCCTTAACACCCGTTTACATGATTACAGAGATCTTTGTCAGTTCCTATTTCTAGAACTCCTGTTTATTATGTTGATGGCCATCATATTTTCATATCGGTCTTTATGACTGCCCGTTCGGTCTTCTAGACCGCTTGTATTAACTTGCTATGGAATGTACCACGTGTACTTTTGTGCTTTCTGTATAAGATAAGAATCTGTTCCGTTTGTGACTTGTTTACATCATGATCATCATTCAAAACCCCTTTACGCAATTGTTATTCACTAGGCTTTAGCTCACGTTATATATATATATATATATATATATATGTAGGTAATCCAGTTCAGGAGGGGACGTAGTGACGGTGATCTTGCCTCCATTTTGGTCAAGCTACCTTTTGTGGCTCGCGTCGAGGTTCCCATCTATTGGAGCACTAGCTGACCCAGTGATTACCCTTTTGGAACTCACTCACGTGTTATGGTCGGTTGTCACTGGTGTTATAATTGTTGTTGATGGGAATGACTTTTCTCTTTTGGTTGTGCTGTATTATAATAAACTTGTGATACCTTGATGTACATGTATATATATATATAGCCATGCATTTTGTCTCATGTAAGGTCACAGCTCGTTGGACGTCTTACTTTTTTATGCATTAGCTTCGGCTACCCCTGTTCTTTTGCTTTGTTCAGTTAGGCCTTTGGTAATCGCAGATTACTGGCCGGTTACGACACTAAACCTATAGGGGCGGATTTGGGTCGTGACAGAGTGGTATTAGAGCACGAGTTCGACCGCACACACGCATCCAAATGAGCTATAGGAAGTCCTAGGAAAGAAATTTGGGCATTTTAATTGCATGAGTGAGTGTGTGTGGGTTCTTTTATGTGCCGGTGTGGTAGCAATGCAATTGTGAACTTTATATGTCCTATGTTTATTATTACCCTGTTTACATATAGACCAATGGAAGAGACAAGACCTACAAAGACATCTGAGTCTTTTGATGCAAGAATGGACCGGTTAGAGCGGATAGTTGAATTATTGATAGAAGCGTTAAGACAACAACCGAGACAGTCGTTTCCATCTCCTCCTCCACCACCAATTCTAGTGGAGCCACCTAACAATGGTGACATTGTTACCTTGACATAGAAGTTTAACAAGCTGAAACCGCCTACTTTCCTAGGAGGACTTGACCCGCTGAAAGCTGAAGCTTGGATACTAGAGATTGAAAAGTTATTCGAAGTATTTCCATGTACTGAAGAGCATAAGGTGTTGTTAGCAACTTTTACCTTGCAGAAGGAAGTGAGAAGGTAGTGGATGCTTGTCCGTGATCAGCAGGCTGCCATGACTTGGGCACAGTTTATAAAAGTTTTTTATGAAAAATATTTTTCACAGTGTGTAAGAGATTGGAAAGTAACATAATTTGAACAATTGAAGTAGGGCACTATGTTGGTGGTAGAGTATGAAGCCAAATTCACTGAGCTTGTGCAGTATGCGCTACATATGGTAGATACTGATTACAAGAAAGCCAGAAAGTTTGAAGGCAATTTGGATGTTAAGGTTCTTGATCGAATTAATGTCCTCAAGTTAGAAAAATATGTTGATGTTTTGGATAGAGCCATTATGGCCGAGGCGAATGTTGTTGCACTAAGACAAGTAAAGGCACCAGTGATTGAATACAAAGGTAAGAGATTGGGATCCAATTTCAAGAAGGGTCGGAACCACTTCAACCTTTTACCGAATAAGAGACATAATACAAGATCATTTACTAGCTCAAGCCAATGGAACGATACACCCATCTGCCCAGAATGTGGGAAAAGACATAAGGGACTTTGTCGTAGAATTTCCGGCGCATGTTTTCGGTGTGAAAAAACAGGCCATATGATCAAGGATTGCCCTTTAGTGTCCCAAAGCACAAGCCAGCCTAGGGCTAGCTCAACTGCATCAGTGTCAACATCAAGAGTGAATTTGATTGTAGATACGGAAAGGAAACTATAAAAGCAAGGGTGAGTTTTTGCATTGGTACCAGGGGATGTGCAGACGATGGAAACGATTGTGTTAGGTATTCTTCCTATCTGTTCTCAAAATGCATATGTTTTGATTGATTCGGGGTCTACACACTCATTCGTGTCCTATGCATTTGCTTCAAAATTAACTCAAAAATTGGAACTAAAACCTTATTTGTTAGCTGTATCTTCTCCAACTGGGGAGTCTATGACTTGCGCGTATGTGTATCGTGCATGTGATGTTAATGTTGGGAATATGACTTTATATGTTGATCTATTACCCTTAAATATCATGCATTTCGATGTAATTCTGGGAATGGACTGGTTATCGAGGTATTGTACTACTATTGACTGTGTGACTAAACAAGTTATGTTTCATTTGCCTGAAGTGCCTGAATTTACATTTGATAGGGATTGCGTCATATCTTCCCCATATTTGATTTCCTCCATGAAAGTGACTAGATTGATGAACAACGGTTGTAAGGGATTTCTATGTTCGATGCTAACAGTGCCAACTACTGCTAAACTAGACGTAAGTAGTATTCTTGTAGTGAAAGAATTCCCAGATGTGTTTCCAGATGATTTGCCGGGGCAGTTAATTGATAGAGAGATCGAGTTTACTATTGAGATAATACTAGGTATCCAACCAATTTCCATGACCCCATACCGGATGTCAACTACTGAGCTGAATGAATTAAATCAGTTACAAGAATTGCTGAACAAGAAATTTATCAGGCCTAGTACATCCCCGTGGGGTGCTCCAGTGTTGTTTGTTAAAAAGAAGCACGGAACCCTAAGGTTGTGCATTGACTATTGGGAGTTAAACAAGGTGACAACAAAAAACAAGTACCCGTTACCACGAATTGTTGATCTGTTCGATCAACTACATGGTGCACATGTGTTTTCTAAAATTGATCTACGATCCGGATATCATCAGTTAAAAGTGAAAGCTGAGGATGTGGGGAAAACTGCTTTCTGAACCAAGTACGACCATTATGAGTTCCTTGTTATGCCTTTTGGAGTTACAAATGCACCAGCTGCTTTTATGGATTTAATGAACAGGGTTTTTAAGCCGTTCCTTGATGAATTCATTGTGGTTTTTACCGATGACATTCTAATTTATTCCAAAAGCAAAGAGGAACATGAACATTAATTAAGGCTTGCGCTTCAAACATTGTGGGAGAAGAAATTGTATGCTAAATTGTCGAAGTGTGAATTTTGGCTGGATAGTGTGATGTTTCTGGGACATATGACAATGAAAGATGGCATTTCTGTTGATCCACAAAAGATAGAGGCAGTGGTGAACTGGCCTAGACCGACAACTGTCACAGAGGTCCGTAGTTTCTTGGGTTCAGCTGGCTACTACCCCAGATTTGTGAAAGATTTCTCAAAGATTGCCTTGCCACTTACTCAATTGACACAAAAGGGGGTACCATTCGAATAGACTGACCAGAGAGATACATCTTTTCAAGAATTGAAGACAAGACTTGTGACAGCACCGATTCTCACTTTACCCTCCGACACGGATGGCTTTACCATTTATAGTGATGCCTCTTATAAAGGCTTGGGGCCGTATTGATGCAAAACAGAAAGGTGATTGCCTATGCTTCCCGTCAATTAAGACCGCACGAGAAAAGTTATCTGACTCATGATTTGGAACTGGCTGCGGTAATTTTTGCATTAAAACTTCGACGCAACTATCTGTATGGAGCAACATGTGAGGTGTATACAGATCACAAAAGTCTTAAATACTTCTTTACCCAGAAAGAGCTGAATATGAGACAGCGTAGATGGCTAGAGTTAATTAAAGATTATGATCTACAAATTATTTACCATCCTAGAAAAGCCAACACGGTAGCTGATGCTCTTAGTCAAAAATTAACGGGAAACTTAGCTTGTTTACTCACTAGGCAGAAAACAATATTGCATGAACCGGTAATATTTGAACAGATCAAAGAAGGGCAGTTGCAAGATGAGTTCTTAAAGAAAATAATGGATGAACAGGATTCCAAACCTAGACCGGGGTTTAGTTTTGAGAATGGCATACTCAAGTTTCAGGGATGATTATGAGTACCAAACGACGATGATTTGGAGAAACGAATCCTTCAAGAAGTCTACAGTTCCAAATTCTTTATCTATCCAGGAAATACAAAAATATATCAAGACCTGAAAAAGAACTTTTGGTGGCCAAGGATGAAAAGGGAAATTGTGGAATTTGTGTCCAAATGTTTGCAATGTCAGCAAGTTAAAGTAGAACATCAACGACCTGCAGGATTACTTCAGCCATTACCAGTACCAGAATGGAAATGGAAACATATCACAGTGGATTTCGTGGTTGGATTGCTTCGTTCTAGTAGAGGTATGGATTCTATTTGGGTAATTGTAGACTGATTGACAAAATCTACTCATTTCTTTCCTGTCAAAACGACATATAACGTGGATAAATTGGCTACTATATATCTGAATCAAATTGTGAAATTGCATGGAGTCCCTGTATCTATTGTATCTGATAGAGATCCAAAATTCACTTTGAGATTTTGGCAAAGTCTACAGAAGGCTATGGGAACTGAATTGAGGTTGAGCAGTGCATACCATCCACAAAATGATGGCCAATCAAAAAGGACAATCCAGACGCTAGAGGACATGCTACGTATGTGTGTACTAGATTTCCAAGGAAATTGGGAGACACACTTGCCTTTGGTTGAATTTGCATGCAATAACAGTTATCACTCGAGTCTTGGCATGGCACCATACGAGGCTCTTTATGGCAGGAAATGTCGGTTGCCAATTTGTTGGGCTAAAGTTGGAGATAGACCGTTATTGGGACCCGAACTTGTACAAGAAACCAGTTGAAAACAACACAAAGTCGACAGAAAAGCTATGCGGATGTGCGTAGATGAGAAAGAGAATATGAAGGGGGCAACCACGTTTTTATCAAAGTTATACCAATGAAGGAACATACTCGTTTTGGAGCCAAAGGTAAGTTAGCACGTCAATACGTCGGACCATATGAGATCATTGAGAAACTGAATCCAGTGGCGAACCGGGTAGCTCTACCTCCGGATATGGAGCACATGCATAACGTTTTCCATATTTCCATGCTAAGAGAATCTCTTTTAGATCCTCAACAGGTTATTGAAATTACTCAGATACTTAAGAGTGATGATTATACATACGAAGAATGGCCCATCCAGATTGTTAGCCGCCATATTAAGAAGTTGAGAAATAAAGAAATTCCATTGGTAAAGGTAGACTGGCAAAACTACAATGGCTTGTACGCAACTTGGGAAAGAGAAGCAGATATGCAAGAGAAACATCCCGAACTTTTCCCATTAGACCTACACTCTTCATAGAAGAAGGTAATTGAGTTTGGAGGACCAAATGTCTTAAAGGAGAGAGACTGTAACACCCACTTCCATAATTAATAGTTATTTCTGCAGCTTATCTTACTTGTGTGCCTACATGTGACTTTTCTGTCTTATATGCTCCTATATGTGAGTTAATTATGAATTATGTGTCATTTGCACTAGGGTTGACTTGACAGATATGGTAATTAATGAAAAAGATCTGTCTGAGTCGTTAAAGTAGAAGGTTATAAATTAAATAATGGACTAGGTGAGTAAAGCCTAATTCACCTTAATCAGATGAAGTAAGGTTCAATTACCTTAATTTAATTGATGAGAATTTAATTTCTTTAAGTAAATTATATATATATATATATATCTATGCTAAACTCAAATAAGAAAGAGAGAGAGATATATATAACTTGAGAGACAGAAAGAGAGAGAGAGTATTCTAGAGACTAAGGGGGACAAAAGGAGAAAGAATGGGAGAAGGAGAGAGATTGAAACCAACTTCACCAAATCAACACATAAGGTAAGAATTCTCACATAATCTTCTAGAATTGAGAAATCACACTAATAATCTTTTAGAAATGAGTTAGCTTTATGCTTAAGTGAGGATTCTAAGTAAAAGGTTAAGGGTAAATCTTCATAGGAACAATTGGAAGCTATGTAAGAAAATACTAGAAATTCATGACATTTGCATGATCTATTTCTTGTTTAGCTTGGGTTTTGGGCTTGGGGAAGGCATTTTTCATTGAGTTTTCTTGGTAACCTTCCTAACTTCAAGTTTTGCTCTTGTGTTTGGCTTATGAGTTTTGTTTTAAAAGTTTGATCTTGATTTGAAAGTAGAGATTGTCCATTTACTATGTTTGAGTTAGTCGTGAGACTTATTTTGTACAAATTTCGGTTTGATTGTTTTGAAATTTAAAGCCCAAAACAGAACAGAATTTTCAATTCTAGAACACCCAGAACCGCACGTGTGGATGGGACGCATGTGAGGCGGATAGGCCCGCACGTGCGGAAAACAAGGGAGGTATTGGGAGCATTCTACAATATATGCACTTGCTGGTGCATGTGCGGTGCACGTGCGGTGGGAGTCTCACACATGGGCCAAGGGGCTCGGCACGTACGGCCGTTTGGCAGCCTCGCTTTCAGCTTTCTGCTTCATTTACCCCACTTCCGGGCCTCTGTTATCGTGATTTTCATATATATTTGACATACATTTCCATTACACAGGTTCCACGGGCATTAAAAGAGAGTAAAAGATATTTAGGCAAATCAATTCCTAAATAATGAAAATGATTAGTTAGTTGTATAACGAATTAAGTGTACTACGCTTATATTTGTCTGTGTAGATCAAACGCCACGTCCCGGCCACGTGCATCGTAAAGCCAATTGTGAGTAACATTGTTGTAAAGATATGTTTAACTTAAAGTATCTCTTTCTCACTTTATGTTATGCTCTGTCCTAATATGCCTTTTCTTATGAATAATGATCTTAATTTTTCTTACACTGTATATCGTGGCATCCTTAGCACCAGTTTACAAGATTACAGAGATCTCTGTCAGTTCCAATTTTTGGAACTCATGTTTATTGTGTTGATGGCCATCATATTTTCATACCGGTCTTATGACCGCCTTTTCGGTCTTATAGACCACCTGTATTAGCTTGCTATGGGATGTACCACGTGTACTTTTGTGCTTTCTGTATAAGATAAGAATTTGTTCCAATTTTTGGAACTCTTGTTTATTGTGTTGATGGCCATCATATTTTCATACCGGTCTTATGACCTCCTATTCGGTCTTATAGACCTCCTGTATTAGCTTGCTATGGGATGTACCACATGTACTTTTGTGCTTTCTGTATAAGATAAGAATTTGTTCCGTTTGTAAATTGTTTACATCATGATCATCATTCAAAACCCCTTTATGTAGTTGTTATTCACTAAGCTTTAGCTCACGTTATATATATATATATATATAGGTAATCTAGTTCAGGAGGGGACGTAGTGATAGTGATCTTGCCTCTGTTTTGGTCAAGCTACCTTTTGTGTCTCGTGTCGAGGTTCCCATCTGTTGGTGTCACAACTGTTGTTGATGGGAATGACTTTTCTCTTTTGGTTGTGTTGTATTATAATAAACTTGTGATACCTTGATGTACATGTATCTATATAGCTATGCCTTTTGTCTCATGTAAGATCATAGCTCGTTGGACGTCTTACTTTCTTTTGCATTAGCTTCTGCCAGCCCCGTTCTTTTACTTTGTTCAGTTAGACCTTTGGTAATCGCAGATTACTAGCTGGTTATGACACTAAACTTATACGGGCGGGTTTGGGTCTTGACAATTGGGCTTAAGGAAAAATCTTAATAAAAGGCCTTCTTGACCATTTATTATGATAATTTAATAATACATGTTTTATAGAAATGTTTTATTCTAATTAAATAATACATGTTTGATTATTTTGGGGCTATTCATAGCAATGTTTTATTCTAATAATTTTGGGGCTAAATAGTAACATGTTTTCTTTTATTCTGATGATTAAATTTTGGGGCTATTCATAGCCTTTACTATTACAAGTTTTTGGACAAGGAGAGTTTTTCTTTTTGCTTTTTAGATTTTTAAATCATTTTGTATGGACAAGGAAATTTTGTTCTTTATTGGGCTTTTGGACAAGGAATGCTATTTTAAGTTTTAAGCTACTACCTGAGTATGTAAAGCTTTGGAAT
Source organism: Camellia sinensis (assembly GCF_055761805.1). Lineage (NCBI taxonomy): Eukaryota > Viridiplantae > Streptophyta > Magnoliopsida > Ericales > Theaceae > Camellia > Camellia sinensis. Next base: position 91,311,597 of record NC_138975.1, read on the forward strand.
TATTTAGGATTGTATACTTTTTTCTCATTGTGAATCTATATTTCAGTTTTAAGCTACAATGGACATAGATTCAAACAATACTTCATTCGATGGGATTGAGGAAGTTGACGAACCGGAGAACAATCTTTCATTAAATGAGAGTGGTGAAGTTGAAGAACTGAAGAAGGGTGTATGCATTTTAGCTCAAAGCAAGAAGTGTACGTGTTTTATGCGAAATATGCAAAACACCTAGGATTTGCTATAGCTTATAGAACACAAAATATTGGAGATGATGGGGAGGTAAAATACTTTGGAATTGAATGTACTCAGGGGCAGAAGAGAACAAAAAGATCAAAAGTATCCCTTGGAACCATCTTTGTTATCAAAGATTGAATGTAAAGCAAGGGTAAGAGCCAGTCTACAAAAGGATGGAAGATATAAGTTAACCACAATTGTGCTTGAGCATACTCATGACTTGATTCCTAGTGACTCATGGCATTTTGCAATGGATAAGAGGATTCATACTCCTGTGAAGAGGAGGCTAGAAATAAAAGATGCAGCAAAGATATGGGTGGCTAGGAATTTTCATTCTCTAGTTGTTGAAGCCGGGGGATATGAGGCATTAACATTTGATGAACGAGATGCAAAGAATCACATTGAGAATGCTAGGAAATTGAGACTGGGGGTAGGAGATGCTGATTCTCATACACTTTATTTTCATAACATGCAACAACAAAATTCAAACTTGTATTCTGCAATTGACTTAGATGAAGATGGGGGTGTAAGGAGTAGGGAGGCTTACAAAGCATTTGGGGATGTTGTCTCATTTGACACAACCTATTTGACAAACAAATATGATATGTCGTTTGCTCCGTTTGTAGGAGTTAATCACCATGGACAATTAATTTTGTTTGGTTGTGGGCTGTTATGTAATGAGAACACGGGGACATTTGTTGGGCTATTTAGAGAATGCTTAAGTTGCATGTTAGATGCTCACCCAAAAGCCATAATAACTGACCAGTGCAGAGCGATGCAAAATGCCATATTAATTGTATTCCCATAGTCTCGACATCGATGGTTCTTATGGTATACAATGAAGAAAATTTCGGAGAAATTGAGAGGATATTCCCAATATGAATCTATCAAGTTCACTTTGCAAAATGCAGTTTATGATAGTTTCACAAACACTGAATTTGATGAAGAATGACAAGCAATGCTTGTAAAGTTTAGCCTTTATGATAATGAATGGTTGGGGGTATTATATGATCAGCAACATGGATGGATTCCTGCCTATGTGAAACATTTTTTGGGTTAGCATGTCAACTACACAACGAAGTGAGAGCATGAATACATTTTTTGATGGATATGTGAACTCGAAGACTACTTTAAAGCAATTTGTTGAGCAGTATGACTGTCACGACCCACTCCCCATACCCAAGGGTTAAGCATCGTGATGGCCAGTAACTGAAGTTACCTCCGGCCAATTCTTAAACAATTACTAAACGTAAGCGGGAAAATATTTAAGTGAGGGTACTAAAATAATCATTAGAGCTTTTACTTTTATAACAAAAACTTATTGACCAAAAGGCCAATAATTACATATGAAGAATAGAATTATAAATATGTGGGAGCCGAATAACTGGCAATGCCGGGGAGAACGTACTCTGCAGAACGGACACTATTCGGCGTTACCCGGCGCGCTCAGGAGGCCGAATACAATAGATAGGCCGGATAAGCGTAAATCCATGGAGCCGAATATGAGAGAGGACAATAAGTAACGAGTAGGCCTTGGCCCCGAGGCCCAGTAAACGAGTATAAATACAGGAACTACAGAGAAGGGTAAGGATCTCCTTGTTTAACTTAGAATACAAGTAACCTAGAGCTTGAGACTGACTTGTCCGTCGGAGTGCTAATTTTGGCACCCACGTCGGAGTGTTTATTTCCTTTCAGGTGACTATCTGAAGAACCCAAGCGTCTCCCAAGATTCGAAGGGTATTTCCAAACCACTTCCCCACAATTGGTGCCGTCTGTGGGAATACTCGAATACATCCATGGAAGGCGTAACCGAAGATCCTCCAGTAGCCACTGACGAGATTACACAGAGAGATGACCTTACTCCAGCAAATATGCTAGGAAAGGAAACCATCGCTGCAAGACACGCTTTGAACTTCGACTCACCAACGACTTCAGCGCAAGAGACAATGCAAGTAATTATGGAACAAGCAAAGCAGAATGAATAGAGGCTGGAGAATATGATCACTGAAAATGAACGTCTCCACCAAGATTTGGCCCTGGAAGTAGCGAAATCCAGAGAAGCCGCTTGCCAAGATCCCGAATGACCTCCAAGGGCAGGTGAACAACGACCTCGAGCCCGACCAAGGGACACCGATAGTGACTCCAACTCATTATCCACGGAGCTCGACAAGAAGGGACGATCCGAAACCTCCAGCTCCTCCGAAAAAAGCCTACCAACAAGGAATAAGCGCAGGAGAAACAGTTCGGATGAAGAAGATCAACACGATCCCTTTGTGTAACAACCCTCATACTGTTTACTGATTTATGACTGATTGATTACCGATACTCACCGATTACTGTTAAACGAAACTGATAATGACTGATAACTGACTGATAATTGAACTGCCTAAGGTACTGAACTGACTGACTGAAAACTGGAATCGAATTGACTGAGTATATGTGTGTTAAATTGTATTATATCTGTTTGACTGTTTGATTATCTGTTCCTGTTTGCATGTTTAAATTGCAAATTGAAGGCCTTATCGGTGGCCGAATCCAAAATTGATTAGTGTGTCTTGATCAACATAATTTATGTAATTTTATGGTGAAGTTATCAGAAAACTGATTAGGTATGATTAAATTAGATTAATGGTACCAAATTTCATGAATTGGACTTATTACCAAATTGCCACTAGAGTGGCCCACTACTTGAGCCTTTTGATCTCCTAATACACTCAACAAAACATTTCTTCTTCCACTTCCTGCACACAACCGACCTTAGAGAGAGAGAGAGAGAGGAGCTAGAAGAGTTGAGTTCAACTTGTTTCATTGTGAATTGGCTAGAATTGTTTGAAGAATTGAAGGTTGATTGCATATTTGAGCTCCCTTCTTGAACTACAAGACTAAAGGTAGCTCCATTGTCTTCTTATTCATGTTTTGAGTTGATTCTTGCATGGGTTAGAGCTAAGTTGAGGTCTAGAGCCACCCTATGGCTCAAATTGCTATGTTGAAGCTTAATTGTTGCATGCATGTACATATATTGAAGTTTTGAGGTTGTAGTCCACGATTCCTCACATGCATGTTCATCTTTTGGTCATACTCCATGAGTTCATCTTGTTTTTGAAGGTTTGAGCTCTTTTGAAACAGCATTAAAGCTTTGAAAATGATTTAAGATCATGCATGTTTGCATGTTCATATTGTTCTTGGAAAATGGCTTGAAATTGGGTTTGAATTAAACACCCTTGGGCTTTGATTTCTCAAATTGAGTTTTGAATCATGTTATTCCATGTGTTTATAAGAGTTTTCCAGAAAATGAGGCCAAGAGGATCGGTCTTGAGTTGTTAACAACTTGGTTTTGAGCTTGGAGGTGCAATCTGGAATTTCCAGATTTCGCACTTCCGCTCGAGCGGGGAAAGTGCCGCTCGAGCGTGGAATTCGAGCATCCAGCATCTCTGCACTGTTTTGCAGTCCGCTCGAGCGGAGGATTGGGCGCTCGAGCGGAGTCATGTCTCACGCTCGAGCGGAGATTTCACCCATCCAGTACTTTTACAGTACGCTCGAGCGGGAAATTTTACGCTCGAGCGTGTACCTTTGTTGCATGTCCGCTCGAGCGGGGAAACCTGAGCTCGAGCGGGACTCTGTTTTTCTGAAAATGCTTTTAAATGTACATCTTTGCATCCTCATCCCATTCTAGGCATTCTTAGGCCTAGTTTAAGACATCTTAATGAGGATATAGATGTAGAACACACCGAGGCAAATTTAGGGATTTAATTATTACCTTTCCCATCCGTGAAACTTAGAGTGTGTTCAATCTGTTAACTGTTTAGGGCTGGCATTTCGAGGAGACGCTCTAGCCTACTGTAGCCCAGAACTCTATGAGTAACAATTGTGTAAAGATATGTTCAACTGATTATCTTTGAATACTGAACTGAACTGTTTACTGAACTAGTATTACTGAATGAATGTATGTCCTTTATTTCTGAACTATACTGTGGCATCCTTAGCACCTACTGTTTACTGTTACTGTTACAGAGATCTCTGTCGGTTCCCTCGTGGAGCCACTACTGTTTACTGACTGATGGCCATCATTACTGTTCGGTCTTTTAAGACCTACTGTTACTGATATGCTAATGGATGTACCACATATGACTGTTTACTGTACTGAGCAACTGAAATACTGATTGAAATGAACTGTTTTCATTACTGTAAGGACATTCATTCTAAATCCCTTTACGCTTTATGTTATTCACTGGGCTTTAGCTCACTGCTCATATATATATGTAGGTGTTCAGGCACCAGATCGCAGCTAGGAGCGTCAGGCTTACTCCAGTTTTGTCAAGCCAGCCTTTGTGCCTCACTGCGAGGTTCCGAGCCTATCATGCTAAGGCTTAGGGGTGTTTTAGAAGTCCCCTCTCTGTACTGTCTTACTGTTTTGTAATAACTGGATGAATTGTATAGACTGACTATTTACCGTACTGTTATCAAGGGATTAAGTCCCTGTACTGTGTGACCGTAAATTTTGTATTGACTGTACTGTTTGTATATGTGAATGCATGAAAAATCTTTTGGCATGCAGACTGTCACAGCTCAATGGACATTATTTATTTACTGTATTGGCTTCCGCCAGGCCCTGTACTCTGTTTTACTGTACTACTGTTCTGCAGGCCTTCGGTAATCTCGGATTACTGGCCGGTTACGGTGCTAAACCCATAGGGCCGGGTTTGGGTCGTGACAGAGTGGTATCAGAGCGATACTTGACCACGAGTTATACCGCACACACGTGTCCAAATGAGCTATAGGGTGTCCTAGAAAAGTGATTAGGGCATTTCATGAACTTGAAAAGTGTGTGGTTATGTTATGACTGAATACATGTTGATGTGAACTGTCTAAATTTGCAAATGTTTATGTTACAATTGCTATAACTGTTATAACCGCTTATAGTGAAATGGACAATGCAAATGAACCTGAATCCTCATCTACTGAGGCAAGAATGGAAAGAATGATGGAACTGATAACTGCTAGACTGGACCAACAACTGAATCAACAGCCCCTACCTCCTCCGGCTGTACCGGAACAAAATATGAATGTGAATGTGAATGTGAATGATGGGGACATTATTGCTCTGACCCAGAAGTTCAGCAAGATGAAACCGCCATCCTTTCAGGGAGGCCTCGAACCGTTAAAAGCTGAAGCTTGGGTTCTGGAAACAGAGAAACTGTTTGAAGTGTTTCCGTGCTCAGAAGCGAATAAAGTATTGTTAGCTACCTTCACCCTACAAGAAGAAGCTAGAAGGTGGTGGATGTTGATCCGCAATACAAATACTGTTATGACTTGGGCTCAGTTCAAGGAGTCCTTCTTTGAAAAGTACTTCCCACAGTGTGTCAGGGATAGGAAAGTGACTGAATTTGAACAGCTGAAGCAGGGCACAATGTCCGTTGCAGAATATGAAACCAAATTTACTGAACTTGCCAGATATGCACCACACATGGTGGACACTGACTACAAGAAGGCCAGAAAATTTGAGGGTGGCCTTAATGTGGCAATACTTGACCGGATAAATGTTTTGAAACTACCGACTTTTGTGGGTGTTCTCGACCGGGCATTGATGGCCGAGTCGAACATTGAAGCACTGAAATCTGAACCACCAACAACTGAATGGCATGGTAAAAGGCAGGGTTTCAAATTCAAGAAAGGCAAGCATAACCCGACCAACAAGAAACAGAATACGGGGTTGACAACTAGCCCCAGCCAAGGAAGTGGGTTTATACCACCCTGTTCTGAGTGTGGCAAGAAGCACAAAGGGGTTTGTTATAAACTATCTGGAGCCTGTTACAGATGTGGCAAAGTGGGCCACATGGTTAGAGACTGTCCCTCTGCTCCGCAAGTTAGTAGCAAAGCTACACCAAGCGCAGCAGCATCAACTGTAGCACCAAAGCCTAACCCCAAAGCTACCGGGAAGGAGCCCATGAGGCAGGGCCGAGTGTTCGCCCTAGTACCGAGAGACGTCCAGAATACCGAGACCATTGTGTCAGGTATTCTCTCTATTTGTACTCAGAATGCTTATGTACTGATTGATTCGGGGTCTACGCATTCTTATGTGTCGCATGCTTTTTCGCGTAAATTGAATAGACCCTTAGAACCTATGAACTATCTGTTAGCTGTATCATCACCCGTTGGGGGATCTATGACATGTTCTTATATGTACCCCGCATGTGAAATCATTGTTGGGGATATGCATCTGTTTATTGATTTACTACCCTTGAACATTGATCATTTTGATGTAATATTGGGGATGGATTGGTTACAAAAATATCATGCCACTATTGATTGTGTGACCAAGCAAGTTGTTTTCCGTCCACCTGGTTTGCCTGAATTAGTGTTTAATGGGAGTGGAGTAGTACCTCCTCCGTATTTGATTTCGTCAGTGAAAGCTGTTAAATTAATTAGAAAGGGGTGTAAAGGATATCTGTGTTCTGTACTGACTGTGGCTACTGATAATAGTGTTAAAACTGATGTGAATTGTATTCCTATAGTCAGGGAATTCCCAGATGTATTTCCAGATGATTTGCCAGGGGATTTGATTGACAGGGAGATTGAATTCGCTGTTGATGTGAATCCGGGTACACAGCCGATATCGAAAGCTCCTTACAGAATGGCCCCAACTGAACTGAAAGAACTGAAAGTGCAACTGCAGGAACTGCTGGATAAGAAGTTTATCAGGCCTAGCACTTCGCCATGGGGCGCTCCTGTTTTGTTTGTCAAGAAGAAAGACGGCTCACTAAGACTGTGCATTGACTACCGTGAACTGAATAAGGTAACTGTGAAAAATAAATACCCATTGCCACGTATTGATGACTTATTTGATCAGTTACAGGGTGCTCAAGTATTTTCTAAGATTGATCTCAGATCGGGGTATCATCAACTGAAGGTTAAACCGGAAGACATTGATAAAATTGCTTTCAGAACGAGGTATGGACATTACGAATTTTTAGTTATGCCTTTTGGAGTCACGAATGCACCAGCTGCATTTATGGACCTTATGAACAGAATTTTTAAACCGTACCTTGACAATTTTATTGTTGTATTTATTGATGACATATTGATTTACTCCAAGAATATAGAAGAACATGAACATCATCTGAGACTTGCCCTACAAACCTTAAGAGAACAGAAACTGTATGGTAAACTGTCTAAATGTGAATTTTGGCTTGACCATGTTATGTTTTTGGGGCATGTTGTTAGCAAAGATGGAATTTCTGTTGATCCGCAGAAAATTGAAGCTGTAGTGAACTGGCCTAGACCGACAAACGTGACTGAAGTCCGAAGCTTTTTGGGATTGGCTGGATATTACAGAAGATTTGTCAAAGATTTCTCCAAGATTGCTTTACCGTTGACCCAACTGACACAAAAGGGGACATCATTTGACTGGACTGACCAAAGAGAATCTGCCTTCCAGGAGTTGAAAACTCGATTAGTGACTGCACCGATTCTTACCTTACCTTCAGGTACGGATGGCTACACTGTATTTAGTGATGCTTCTCATAAGGGTTTGGGATGTGTTTTAATGCAGAATGGGAGAGTAATTGCCTATGCTTCCCGTCAACTGAGACCGCATGAAAAGAACTACCCGACCCATGATCTGGAACTTGCTGCAGTAGTATTTGCCCTGAAAATCTGGCGTCACTATCTGTACGGGGTGACATGTGAAGTATATACCGACCACAAGAGTTTAAAATATTTCCTCACACAAAAAGAACTGAACATGAGACAGCGGAGATGGCTAGAACTGATTAAAGATTATGACCTACAGATATTATACCATCCGGGAAAAGCCAATACCGTTGCCGATGCATTGAGTCGGAAATCAATTGGAAACGTAGCATGTTTGTTTACTGGACAGAAAGAATTGCTTTACGACCTTGAAAAATCTGAAATTGAAATTGTTTTGAGAGAACAAGGTGGAACCTTAGCTGCTATTTCTGCCCAACCAGCACTGATTGAAGAGATTAAAGAGAAACAGCAACTGGATGACTTCTTGAAGAAGATCATCGAGGAAAGAGAATCCAAACCGAGACCGGGATTCAAATTTGAGAATAATGTACTGAAATTTCAAGAAAGACTGTGTGTACCGAATGATATTGAACTGAAAAGAAGAGTTCTGCAAGAAGGCCACAATTCGAAATTGTCGATCCATCCGGGGAATACGAAAATGTACCAAGATCTGAAACAGAATTTCTGGTGGCCAGGAATGAAGAAAGAAATTGCCGACTTTGTGTCCAAATGTCTTCATTGCCAACAGGTCAAAGCTGAACATCAACGACCTGCCGGATTATTGCAACCCCTACCCATACCAGAGTGGAAATGGGAGCATATCACGATGGATTTCATCATTGGGTTACCTCACTCCAGAAAAGGTATGGATTCAATTTGGGTTATTGTTGATAGACTAACCAAATCCGCTCACTTCTTACCTGTCAAGACAATCTATAATGCGGACAAATTGGCTGTTATCTATATTGTTGAAATTGTAAGACTGCATGGAGTGCCTGTGTCTATTGTTTCTGACAGGGATTCGAAGTTTACATCGAGGTTTTGGCAAAGTCTACAGACTGCATTGGGTACTGATTTGAGGCTGAGTAGTGCCTATCATCCTCAAACAGATGGCCAGTCAGAAAGAACCATCCAAACTCTGGAGGATTTACTGAGAATGTGTGTCCTTGATTTTCAGGGAGACTGGGAAAGTCATTTACCTTTGGCTGAATTCGCCTACAACAACAGCTACCATTCGAGTATTGGTATGACGCCTTTCGAGGCATTGTATGGCAGGAAATGTAGATCTCCGATCTGCTGGGCAGAAGTTGGAGATGGGCCTTTGCTTGGGCCCGAGATTGTGTATGAAACGACTGAGAAAGTGAAACTGATACAACAGAGATTGAAAACTGCACAGAGCAGACAGAAAAGTTATGCTGATGTCAGAAGACGAGACAGAGAGTATGAAGTGGGTGATCACATTTTTGTGAAAGTGACATCAATGAAGGGCCAGACTCGTTTTGGAGTCAAAGGCAAGTTAGCACCGAGATACGTCGGACCATACGAGATCATTGAGAAAATCAATCCGGTGGCGTATCAAGTTGCGCTTCCTCCTGAAATGGAGCATATGCATAACGTCTTCCACATCTCTATGTTGAGAGACTACCTTCGGGATCCTTTCCATGTAATAGAGCATACCCACGTAGTGTTGAGTGATGACTACACTTACGAGGAACGGCCCATACAGATTGTAAACAGACGGATCAAGAAACTGAGGAACAAAGAGATCCCACTAGTGAAAGTTGACTGGCAGAACCACGGTGGCATGTATGCCACGTGGGAAAGGGAAGAGGACATGGCTAAAAGATATCCTGAACTGTTTCCACTGAATCCTGTTTTCTTCCAGAATGAAGGTAACTCGAGTTTAGAGGACTAAACTCTTTATAAGGAGGGGAGACTGTAACAACCCTCATACTGTTTACTGATTTATGACTGATTGATTACCGATAATCACCGATTACTGTTAAACGGAACTGATAATGACTGATAATTGATTGATAATTGAACTGCCTAAGGTACTGAACTGACTGACTGAAAACTGGAATCGAATTGACTGAGTATATGTGTGTTAAATTGTATTCTATCTGTTTGACTGTTTGATTATCTGTTCCTGTTTGCATGTTTAAATTGCAAATTGAAGGCCTTATCGGTGGCCGAATCCAAAATTGATTAGTGTGTCTTGATCAACATAATTTATGTAATTTTATGGTGAAGTCATCTGAAAACTGATTAGGTATGATTAAATTAGATTAATGGTACCAAATTTCATGAATTGGACTTATTACCAAATTGCCACTAGAGTGGCCCACTACTTGAGCCTTTTGATCTCCTAATACACTCAACAAAACATTTCTTCTTCCACTTCCTGCACACAACCGTCCTTAGAGAGAGAGAGAGAGAGGAGCTAGAAGAGTTGAGTTCAACTTGTTTCATTGTGAATTGGCTAGAATTGTTTGAAGAATTGAAGGTTGATTGCATATTTGAGCTCCCTTCTTGAGCTACAAGACTAAAGGTAGCTCCATTGTCTTCTTATTCATGTTTTGAGTTGATTCTTGCATGGGTTAGAGCTAAGTTGAGGTCTAGAGCCACCCTATGGCTCAAATTGCTATGTTGAAGCTTAATTGTTGCATGCATGTACATATATTGAAGTTTTGAGGTTGTAGTCCACGATTCCTCACATGCATGTTCATCTTTTGGTCATACTCCATGAGTTCATCTTGTTTTTGAAGGTTTGAGCTCTTTTGAAACAGCATTAAAGCTTTGAAAATGATTTAAGATCATGCATGTTTGCATGTTCATATTGTTCTTGGAAAATGGCTTGAAATTGGGTTTGAATTAAACACCCTTGGGCTTTGATTTCTCAAATTGAGTTTTGAATCATGTTATTCCATGTGTTTATAAGAGTTTTCCAGAAAATAAGCCCAAGAGGATCGGTTTTGAGTTGTTAACAACTTGGTTTTGAGCTTGGAGGTGCAATCTGGAATTTCCAGATTTCGCACTTCCGCTCGAGCGGGGAAAGTGCCGCTCGAGCGTGGAATTCGAGCATCCAGCATCTCTGCACTGTTTTGCAGTCCGCTCGAGCGGAGGATTGGGCGCTCGAGCGGAGTCATGTCTCACGCTCGAGCGGAGATTTCACCCATCCAGTACTTTTACAGTACGCTCGAGCGGGAAATTTTACGCTCGAGCGTGTACCTTTGTTGCATGTCCGCTCGAGCGGGGAAACCTGAGCTCGAGCGGGACTCTGTTTTTCTGAAAATGCTTTTAAATGTACATCTTTGCATCCTCATCCCATTCTAGGCATTCTTAGGCCTAGTTTAAGACATCTTAATGAGGATATAAATGTAGAACACATCGAGGCAAATTTAGGGATTTAATTATTACCTTTCCCATCTGTGAAACTTAGAGTGTGTTCAATCTGTTAACTGTTTAGGGTTGGCATTTGGAGGAGACGCTCTAGCCTACTGTAGCCCAGAACTCTGTGAGTAACAATTGTGTAAAGATATGTTCAACTGATTATCTTTGAATACTGAACTGAACTGTTTACTGAACTAGTATTACTGAATGAATGTATGTCCTTTATTTCTGAACTGTACTGTGGCATCCTTAGCACCTACTGTTTACTGTTACTGTTACAGAGATCTCTGTCGGTTCCCTCGTGGAGCCACTACTGTTTACTGGCTGATGGCCGTCATTACTGTTCGGTCTTTTAAGACCTACTGTTACTGATATGCTAATGGATATACCACATATGACTGTTTACTGTACTGAGCAACTGAAATACTGATTGAAATGAACTGTTTTCATTACTGTAAGGACATTCATTCTAAATCCCTTTACGCTTTATGTTATTCACTGGGCTTTAGCTCACTGCTCATATATATATGTAGGTGTTCAGGCACCAGACCGCAGCTAGGAGCGTCAGGCTTACTCCAGTTTTGTCAAGCCAGCCTTTGTGCCTCACTGCGAGGTTCCGAGCCTATCATGCTAAGGCTTAGGGGTGTTTTAGAAGTCCCCCCTCTGTACTGTCTTACTGTTTTGTAATAACTGGATGAATTGTATAGACTGACTGTTTACCGTACTGTTATCAAGGGATTAAGTCCCTGTACTGTGTGACCGTAAATTTTGTATTGACTGTACTGTTTGTATATGTGAATGCATGAAAAATCTTTTGGCATGCAGACTGTCACAGCTCAATGGACATTATTTATTTACTGTATTGGCTTCCGCCAGGCCCTGTACTCTGTTTTACTGTACTACTGTTCTGCAGGCCTTCGGTAATCTCGGATTACTGGCCGGTTACGGTGCTAAACCCATAGGGTCGGGTTTGGGTCGTGACACTTTGTCCGACAAATTGCAAGGGCAATTCTGCCCAAGAAGTTCAAAGCTCCGTCATTTATCCGCTACGATGGAAAATCAGACCCGACCGATCACATCCGTCACTACAAGCAAGCCATGACATTGCATGCAGACAACGAGGCCCTCATGTGCCGAATATTCCCCTGCAGCTTGGGACCTTTGGCAGTCAGGTGGTATTGCAAACTGAAGCCGGCTTCGGTCAAAAGCTTCCATCAATTACAGAAGTCCTTCAGGGCCAGATTCATCACCAACGAGGTCCAGCTGAAACAAGCAGACTCTCTCTGGGCGATGCAAATTCAACCTGAAGAAACACTGAGAGCGTATTCGGCGCGCTATTGGGAATGCTTTAATCTTGTTGACGACGCTTGCAACGACTCCATGGCCATCACCGCCTTCAAAATGGGATTGCAACCAGACAGTGCCCTCCGCAGTTCCTTGACCAAAAGACCCTCCAAAACGGTCTGGGGGTTGATGAAGAAAGTTGAAGAATATTGCAAGGTAGAGGATGATGCCTTGCGGGTTAAAGCCAGACGCGTATCTAGTAAAACAGCATCCCCTAAAATTGCTCAGCCAATAAGTTCCGTACCGCCTTAAAGCCCAGAACCACGGTAGCGGGGTAAACGAGATAAAAGGCGGGATTCTCGCCGATCAAATGATCAGTGCTCTCACCGAACGGATGAACTGCTGCAAGTCGACAGCAGGCGCACGAGACGTACCGACAAAAAATATATAGAACTAACAGAGCCGATCAATGAGGTAATGTCCAAAATCCGACATCTCCCGTTCTTCAAATGGCCGTTGAAGATGGTAGGCCCTCTTGACACACGAAGGCAGGATAAGCGCTGCGAGTATCACAAAGATCATGGCCATGAAACTGAAAGTTGCTACGCATTAAAGGATCACCTGGAGGAACTGGTGCAAGCTGGCCGGCTGCAACAGTACGTAAGAAAAGGCAACCCAACCAAGGCACTAGCCTTAAGACAAGATTCACCTCCACTTGGCGTGATCCATATGATATATAGCTTGCCAGCGCCTTTAATCGTGCACACAAATCAATCACATCCAGTCCCTCGAGAGCGACATACTCTAACCAAATGGCCCAAAAAAGCTCCGAGTATTGCCTTCAACGATTCTGATCTTGTCGGCATGACAATCTCCCACATTGATCCGTTGATTATCAGATTACGCGTAAACCAGTTTACCGTCGAACGCATTCTCGTAGATCCAGGGAGTACGTCGGAGGTTATGTATTATGAGACCCTCATCAAACTCGGCTTCAACAAGTTAGATCTATCTCTAGCGCCTTATCCGTTATTCGGCTTCAACACGAATCCAGGGTACCCGTTGGGTAAGATCACACTACCCATTCAAGCGGGCTCCAGAACAGTCAAGGTTGAATTCTTGGTCGTAAAGCTTCCTTCGCCGTATAATGTCATCATGGGGCGAACCTGGTTGCATATCATGCAAGCCGTGCCAAGCACCTATCATCAGCTTATGCGCTTCCCGACAGCCCGTGGCATTAAAGAGATCCGTGGCTGCTGGCAGTTAGCATGAACAGTTTTATGAAAGTTCTATCACTGACCCGACTTGTGGGCTTTGATACTTGTATTTAGCTGACTTCTGCAATGAAAAGTCTCATCTTTTTCCATCACGTAATTCACTTCCCATTAGTGTCAATAAGTCTCCAGATTCGGAGCCCCCTTCGGTGCAGAACACGTTGGGGCCGATTAAGTCTCCGGATTCGGAGCGCCCTTCGTGGATATCACGATTGGCTCAAATAAGCCTCCAGATTCGGAGTGCCCTTCGGTGCATGACACCTTAGGGCCGATTAAGCCTTCAGATTCGGAGCCCCCTTCTTTGCACAACACGTTGCGGCCGATTAAGTCTTCGGATTCGGAGCGCCCTTCGTGGATATCACGATTGGCTCAAATAAGCCTCGGGATTTGGAGCGCCCTCGGTGTATGACACCTTAGGACCGATTAAGCCTCCGGATTTGGAGCCCCCTTCGGTGCAGAACACGTTGGGGCCGATTAAGTCTCCAGATTCGGAGCGCCCTTCGTGGATATTACGATTGGCTCAAATAAGCCTCCGGATTCGGAGTGCCCTTGGTGCACGATACCTTAGGGCCGATTAAGCCTCCGGATTCGGAGCCCCCTTCGGTGCAGAACACGTTGGGGCCGATTAAGTCTTCGGATTTGGAGCGCCCTTCGTGGATATCACGATTGGCTCAAATAAGCCTTCGGATTCGAAACGCCCTTCGGTGCATGACACCTTAGGGCCGATTAAGCCTCCGAATTCGGAGCCCCCATCGGTGCAGAACATTTTGGGGCCGATTAAGTCTCCGGATTCGGAGCGCCCTTCATGGATATCACTATTGGCTCAAATAAGCCTCCGGATTTGGAGCGCCCTTCGGTGCATGACACCTTAGGGCTGATTAAGTCTCCGAATTTGGTGTCCCCCTTTGGTGCACAACACGTTGGGGCCGATTAAGTCTCCAGATTAGAAGCCCCTTCTGCAAATCACATCCTCATTTGGCTCCTAAAGCTCGCACGCACAGGCTGATTCATTACGTCAGTTGGCCAAGTACCTAAGCTGAGCCGAATCAGACTATAATTGAACGCAATGTCATTCGTCAACTTAGCGAATTGGGCAGATCTTATGGACCCCTTATTACATACAAAAATTATTACAGAAACTACAAGTCCGCATGAACGAAACAAAATATGCCAAATGCGAAATGAGGTGCCTAATTGAATATATAAAAGCGCCCAGAATACGGCGCAAACGTTCGAAATGAAACATTTTATTTGATTAAAATAGTAGTTACATAAACGCAACCCACATTTGAACATTACAACATCCATTTTCAACCTCAAAAGCGAAAAAGGGGAAAAGATGCGTTGGTAAAGCGGCAGCGCCAAGTCAACGCCCGTCGCCCAGAAGCCCTCCACGGCTTGCAATGCCTTGAGCCAACTGTGCCCAAACCCATGACTTGCACATTGCCAAACTTCCCCTGATACCATTGACAATGTCAAGGCAAAGATCCAGGACAAGGAAGGATAAACTCAACGGTCGTTGTCTCTCCTTTTGGGGCGATCTGCTTCGATGACTTGAAGACTCATGCCATCTTTTGGACACCCTACCTCCCATACGGGTGGGTTCTCTGCTGCGATCCATTGCAACACCAAGCTCGGCCGAAGTTCGAGCTTCTCTAACTAACACCCTCACTTATCTCACCCCACATAACAAGTGATGAGGAATCAAGCGTGTTTATTTGTGCGAGGTGCCCACTCCTTTTATTTTCAATACTGATAGCGATCTCGAGGCCCCAATCCCGAGACAATTTCATTAATGTTAAACTCTATGAGAAGAACGTCGGTCGACATTCACCACTGCCTAGTTATCCAAACGGCTTTTTGAAGCACATGCACTGGCTGGGCAAGGACAGAATTATCAATCCAACTGGCCAAACATTTAGGCCCCGAGCCGGGACGAATTTGCCGCAGCCACTCCACTCACTGGTTTTTGGCTTCCTCAAGCTACAATGATCTAGTTATCTAGACGACGATCACAGATAAATGGCCTAGTTACAAATGGTCCAATTACAATGGCCTCATTCAGGGCTAAACGGCTATCACGTATGGGCCGACCTTGCCTATAAACTGGCGTATCACTGGACATTCAACAGATACTCGGGCCGATCAATGCTTATACATTCATTCAAACATTTATGCAATAAAACGAAACACGTATATGCCGAATACGAACTGCGATGAAATATTTACAAATAGAACATTTTTATTCAATCAAACAATAAATTACATAGTTTTGAACGTGATTTGTGTTTCAACCTTACAATGAGTATGCTTATACGGCGTCACCCTCATCCTCACTCTTCTCGACTTCAAAAGTAGAAAACGAAAAATGTTTACTCTGGTAGAGTGGCGATGCCGAATCAATGCCCGACGCTCGAAGAACTTCCGCGGCCTGAGATGCCTTGATCCAACCGTGCCTAAATCCACGATTTTTACATCGGCAAACCTCTTCGGCAAGCTTCTCCTTGGTCTTTTCGATTCCAACTTTTCGGCCTTCATGAAAACCTTTTTCATAGGCCCTCCCCTTTGCAGATTCCATTGCGAACATACTCGCCATCTCACGATCGGTGAGCGCGGTGCTGATGAGCCGCTGGGTAACCCTTTCTTCCACGATTGGGTTTCCCTACACGGCAGGTTGTGCCTGAGCTGCCCTGGCCTTCTTTAACTCACGCTCAGCCACCGCCGCGCGAGCTTCCAAACTTCGAATACGTTCCTCCCTCCTCTCCATTTCTCGGCGGGCAACGCGCAGCCACATGCCAATTTCATAGGCAGTGTAAAGCCCCTTCACCGCCCCGTAAATGCCTTCACGAAATACTTCGTAGTCCTGTCGACCTACCATTGACTGCTGAACCTCAGGAGGAAAACTTTGTCGAGTAAACTCGACCGCTACGTTTGGGTCTCGAACGATCGAGTTTGCCTCTGTCATGGGTTTATTCCCCACAAATACCGCAAAGCTTAATGGGCACGGATTCGCGTCAGTTCCCCTTTCGACTCGGGGTTGAGGAGATCTGCCCTGCGACTACTTGTCCCACCTGGGCGACCTGCTTCGACATCGAGGAGACTGACGCCTCTCTCGATCCCTGGAACTCCTACTTCCTATGCGCGAAGGTTCACCACCTCGATTCATATCTCTGCCCAGCTCAGCTAGCTTCCTCGCTTCCCCGCTGCTGTTAAAGAAAAGTCTGTTCGACATTCACACGATGAATCTTCCTCCAAGGGCTGGAGTCAGTTGTTCACTAAGCTCATAAAAGTTGTACCTTTGTTCCTTTATCCTTTACGGAGGCAGCACCCTCGAGGCAATCTCATTAATTGTGAAAACCTCAATCATGTCCATGAGCCAACTACGGTAGGGGCAGATTTATTAATCTAATCGGCTTAGAGGCAGATTTATTAATTTAATCGGCTTAAGGGCAGATTCATCAATATATTCGGCTTATGTGCCCCAGCCGGCCCATGAATCGATTCTTCAGAACTCTTAAGTTCGTCTCTTCCAGCGCCCGAATGATCATGAACTGCCTGGGGCAAGGGCAGATTCATCAAACTATTCGGTATATGAATCCATGAGCCAACTACGGCATGGGCAGATTTATAAATCTAATCAGCTTAAGGGCAGATTCATCAAAATATTCGGCTTATGCGCCCCAGCTGGCCCATGGATCGATTCTTCAGAACTCTTAAGTTCGTCTTTTCCGGCGCCCAAATGATCATGAACCGCCTGGGGCAGGGGCAAAATCCATGCGCCCATCCAGCGTATCATGTCCATGAGCCAACTACGGCAGGGGTAAATTCATCAATATATTCGGCATATGAATGATAAGTCAATATTGCCAAGATATTCAATCTTAGCAAGCTCAACAGAATAATCATTTTATCTAAAGTAGTGAAAAGCAAAAATTCTTCACCAGCACAACATCACAAACTGCGCATAAATAGTAGTGAAATGACAAGGTAATTTTCATTAATAAATTGAGCGCAGATAATAACCAATTTATACATGAAAACTACTCGGAACCAACAAAAGTCCTTAAAACAAAAACATATATCAAAAGTGAAAGCATTTCATAAAATTCGATTGCCTCCCAGATCAATCCTCGGGGTTAGACTCAAGTGGCTCAACGTCCACTTGCTCATATGGAATTGGCAAGGCCAATGTAACCCCAGCGGCATCAAGGGCCTTGAGCCACCCATGTTTGAATCCCTGATTCTCAAACTTGGGGACTTCATCTACATATTCCTCGAAGGCGGTGCCTTTTCCTGCTTCAAATGCGGTAGAAGCCTCAGATTCGGCTTTTTCCTTGGCCGCCTTCAACTCGGCTAACTCAGTCTCCACCTTGTTAAGCACCTCTCTGGCTAGCCTAAGCGATTCTTCGCTCGTGTTCGCCGTATCTTCGACATCAGAACAGAGCTGATCGGCAGACCGAGCCCTTTCTAATTCGGCTTTAGCTCGCGCAGTCTCCATTGCGGCTCTCATAACCGCAAACTCGGCCCTGCTCTTTTGACCGTCCACTTCTGACTGCAAACGGCCAATCCTCTCAAGGGCATCATGGAGGCGGCAGGCCAAGTCGCTGATCCTACCAATCGTCTACAAAACGAGTTGGGATCGCCAGATACCATAGGCAAGCAAAATCAAAACAAGTTAAGGTCACCTACCAAAAGGCCGACTGCGCAGATAGGGCTACCGCCACCAAATCCGGCACGGCATGAAAGGATGCCATATCAGCCGGAAGGAAGACTGAAGCCGCCAAGCTCAACGCTACCGTTGGGTCGGTAATGATGGATGCGTCAGAGGAAATCGGCGTGTCTCTGATCTTTGGCTGAACAATGAAAGGAACAACCATGTCTGAATTTTCTAAGTGAGGCCTTTTGTCAGCAGGACTATCTTCTGAACCGACCTCTCCCTCAGCGCTACGCTTCTTGCCCCGCTCTTCCGGAATCAACCGTTCTTCATTGACTGGTTGTTCAACGTCTTTCGCCGTTTTGATCACAACAATCTGAACCGGCTCATCAATAACGAATTTGAAAGACTCAATCAAGACGGGTTCAGAACGGGCGGCCTCGGCCTTTTTCCTGGCGGCCATTAGCTCGGCATTTTTCTTTCGAGCCATCTGTGTGAGGTTTTCCCCAGCCATACTTTTAAAAAAATCGCCGGGTAGATCTCCCAAACTTGCAAAAATATCTCCAGAAGAAAACTCCACCCGACCCGAAGTGGATGGTGAGGCAGGCTGATTAAGTTCGGCTACCTCAAACGCCGAGTTTAGGTCCTCGTCGACCTCTTCAGCCTCCTCAGCGAATTCTCTGGCTGGTTCGGTGACTACCTCTACCACCGGCACCACATCTTGCCCCAAATCAGAAGCTTCGATGCCAACTTGCCTAAGGCTCTTGAAGCTAGGGAAGATAAGAGCTGCAAGGTGTTGATCGCCGGTTGGAATTGGAATGTTGTCCACGGCTGAAAAAGTAGTATAAGTAGGCTCGTATCGAAGAAGTATGTGGGCCGCTCTCCCTTGCTTCTGTACGTTTGGACGGCCGAAGTACCCGAGTGCAGTCGCAATCTGTGCAAGGACTGCGTCGTCAGTAGAAGTCAGAATCTTCTTCAATTTACTGCCTGCAAAGACAAAGGGTTAGACTTGGAGAGAAGGCCGAGTAAAAGAAAAGTTCAATAAACGCAAGGAGATACATGGCTACCTAGTTCACCCTTCTGTCTGGGAATAGGGTCTAGGCGATCCTCGTCTTCGCCAAATTCCTAGTTCCCTCGGACATTGACCATCACGTCATCCACTCACTTGCCAGAGCTGGCAAGCATGGATACCAAATGATGGTCAGTATCCTTGGCCCTAAGAAAGTACTGCTCGAGCCGACCGAAAGATTTGGCTAAAGCATAGCAGTGCCGAATAGCCGGAATGCCAAGATCGATCCTGAGGCGCCGGTTCAACTCTACGATCCCCATTACGATTCGAAAAAAATTCACATTGGGCTGAGAAGGAATTAGACCCCAATGGCGGAGGACGGCCCTAAGGAATGGATGTAGGGGAAACAGACTCCGCCCTCCGCAATGGATAGGAGTGGCAAGACGATTATGTTGCGATCCTCTCTCTCCATATCCAAAGTATTGTCCGTCACTAGAGATAGATGAACATCATCAGGAATAGAAAAATGTCATCGGAATCCCGAGATACGACCTTCAGAAAGGAGGTCTTTCAGGTGCTTAGCCATTTTAGCAAAGATCCCAGGGTATACCAAAGCTAAAATAAGCACGGAAAATAGGATCGCAAAGAAAGAAAGAAAACTTACGACAGGTGAAGAAGACGAGGATAGACGGACGAAAGTTGCAGAGAAAAGCGTCAGAAGAATGATACCGTCTGGGAATCCAGGAGGCCCAAGTATTCGAGAAAAGCATGCATTCGAAAGGACTGAAGTTTCAAATCGTATTAAATGCAAAAGGTGCATGAATGAGGCCGGAAAGCATAATGATGACCAAAAAGACGTGCGCGCTCTGACACATTGGGATAGGCAAAGCCGCCTAATTTATGTCTTGGTTGTTCAGAATCAAAACCAAACACGCCAGTTAACTACTGTCAATGGCGAGTTTGGGGGGCAATTGTGGGAGCCGAATAACTGGCAATGCTGGGGAGAGCGTACTCTGCAGAACGGACACTATTCGGCGTTACCCGGCGCGCTCAGGAGGCCGAATACAATAGATAGGCCGGATAAGCGTAAATCCATGGAGCCGAATATGAGAGAGGACAATAAGTAACGAGTAGGCCCTAGCCCCGAGGCCCAGTAAACGAGTATAAATACAGGAACTACAGAGAAGGGTAAGGATCTCCTTGTTTAACTTAGAATACAAGTAACCTAGAGCTTGAGACTGACTTGTCCATCGGAGTGCTAATTCCGGCACCCACGTCGGAGTGTTTATTTCCTTTCAGGTGACTATCTGAGGAACCCAAGCGTCTCCCAGGATCCGAAGGGTATTTCCAAACAACTTCCCCACAAAATGCTATAAAAGTGCTATGTGTGTCTATTCCACATTCCCGCTTCTAAGACTTTCGAAAAGCTATTTCTAAATTGCATCGTTTTCTGAAAATTGGTAAACAGCTATAAGTACATGGCTGATTGAGAAATATTATACTAAGAGCATAAGGGCATAAAATTCACCGTGGATAATTATTGGCTAAACAAAGCTTGATATTAAAATATAGAGTATCTAATATAGAGATCATTTGACATATAATACAGAAATCATATAAACAAAATAATCATAATCATGGTACAGAATGAAACAAAACAAATGTATGGACTCAAGAGGTGGCTCGTACGAACTCTAGAGGTGGCTCCCACCATAGTGTAGCACTTAGCTCCGGACAACACTTTGCTCTACACCAGAAATCATAACCACAGTATAGAACATAACAAATGTATGGACTCAAGAGGTGGCTTGTACGAACTCTGGAGGTGGCTCCCACAGTAGTGTAGCACTTATCTCCGTATAGCACTTTGCTCCACACCATAAATCAGAGTGTCAGTGGATCTATGACAGACAGAGAGTCACAAAGTGACTAATTAGAGGGCCAATGGTTATTTAACTCCCCCAAGGCATGAGACTTCCTTGGTGGTACTTATAAAATAATTACTCAAAGCACATTTTAATAAACAGTTATATTCATAGGTTTTCCTTATTATATAAAATAAGATTCATAAATTAAAAATGCTAATATAATTTATAAAACACAAATTGCGTAAAATAAATTATAGTAACTCAAAATATACGTAAAATATATTATGGTGACTCAAGGTATAATATAACTCACCTAAATGTTAATTCCAATTTTTACCTTTCGTTCATTGCAACCCACTAAATACTCCAAACTAAATTCAAAGTTTTGTATATATAAAAAACTAGAAACCAGAGAGAGGATTAGAGAGCTTGGGGGATGCATAGATGATTGACATATATATATATATATATATAGTGTGAATCGTGGCGTGGACGGCAAGAGTCTTGAGTAGCAAGAGACTTGGGAGGCACGTAAGTTTATTGTATAGAAAATGTTATATTTCAGTATATTTTAATGTAAGAAAAATATAATAAAAATATCATAATACTCAGAAAATAATATCGAATAATAATATAAAGTTAAAATTATTTTTTGAAATCATTTATAATTAAATAATACTAATATAAAATTTAAAAGATAACTTAAATTTTTAGGTTGTTATAATGACAATACCTTGAGAAGGGAAGGTTAGCAAAGTCGATGAAATCGTGAATCGGTTGAATGAAAAGAATAAGAAGGCTACAAATGCACACAGAAAGTTTGATATGTAAATTTCGTTTGATATGTAAATTTCTAATTATGTTTAACCTAAACTATTAACCAATGTCTGTTACTAAAGGGTCGTAAGGTGTGCCAAGGTGAACCTCGTAACTTAAACTTTGATTCTACGGAAGGCTGCAAGACACTATGTACCATCCGGTATGTATTTTCATAATTATATTGATTTTGTTTGTTTTTATTTTAATCTGTCAAATTGTTAATCGCATGTTGGTACTATTTCATCATAAGGTGCCGTAATCTCAATCTTAGCACTTTCCTTGCATGGATGGCACGCAAGAGAGTATGTATGTACCAGTATGTATTGAAGATATGAGTACAAATCTTTTTTACATCCATTAAATTTCATATTAGTCAATATGTTTCTGGACAATATTTGTAATACGCACTTTGTTTTTATAGGCAGGGGTTACCCTAATGCAAATGGTGGACAATATTGGAAGCACATCTCATAGTCAAGCAGAAATCAATATAAGCAGTCAAAGTTCGACACTAGCTTCAAAATTTATTGGCTTCAATATAGATGCGGATCCAAATGCCCTATTTCATTTTTAGTGCCGAATTAGTGATTTGATGACAATTATTTGTAACCAAAGGACAGTTTGGATAGTTTGGTTTCATTTACGTTGGTTACAATTTGTAGATTTTGTTTTGCTTCATTCGTAAATGAAGCAAGTTTTGGTTAATTATGAGTGAAAGTTGAATTTGTGGGATATGTATGAAATTGTATGAAACTGAGAGCCTCCACTTGACATACTTTTGAAGTTGTGTTGGCTTGTCTTCTATGAAATTTTTTGAGAAATAAGAGTTTTTCTATTGGTGTTATCATGAATGAGCTTTGTTGCATACTGAGCTCTATATCAGTGTGTCATCTTGTTTCACCTATAATTTTTCTTTATTTTGTTCTCTTTTCTTTTAATTACTACTTTTCTTTTAATCTCATTTTTTTGTTATATTCTGTTCAATCCGAATACAACAATTTCTTCATGGACAGAGCAAGTTTTTCATGGACACAGCAGGTTTTGCTGAAAATAGAGTTCTGATTGATTTGTGGGTGAAAACAGAACAGGTTTTTGTTGTGGGTGAAAACAGAACAGGTTTTGTAACAACATATTGATCACAAATAGAGCAGGTTTTGGTTGATGGACAGAGCATGTAAAAGCATGGGCAAATCAGGTTTTGGTTGATGGACAGATCAAGCAAAAGCATGAACACATTAGGTTTTGGTTGATGGACAGGTCAGGTAAAAGCATGGACAGATCAGGTTTTGGTTCATGGATAGATCAGGTAAAAACATGGATAGATCAGGTTTTGGTTCATAGATAGATCAAGTAAAAGCATGGATTGATCAGGTTTTGGTTCATGGATAGATCAGGTAAAAGCATAGACATATCAGGTTTTGGTTGATGGACAGATCAAGTAAAAGCATGGACAGATCAGGTTTTAGTTCATGGACAGATCAGGTTTTGGTTCATGGACAAAGCAGATTAGGTTTAGAACATGTATTTTGGCCTTATTAATTTGTTGCTCACAAAAAAAAGAACGTATAAATCGACAAGTAGATAAGGTTTAGAACATGTATTTTGGCCTTATTAATTTGTTGCTCACATTTAAGAACATGTTTGAATCAAAAATAAATAAATAAATAAATAAATAAAGAACATGTAAATCAACAAGCAGATCAAGTTTAGAACGTGTATCTTGGCCTTATTAATTTGTCGCTCACATTCAAGAACATGTTTGAATAAAAAAAAAATGTAAATCAACAGTAGATCAGGTTTATAACATGTATTTTGGCCTTATTAATTTGTTGCTCACATTCAAGAACATGTAAATCAACAACAATAGAAAACAAAACAGTTTTTTCATTCCCACATTCAAATCATCACAACACATACCCATAATCCATCAAGTCCATTGAATCCATAAGTACATCCATCAAATTCCAAAAAGTTAACAACTGAATAATTTACATTATAAAATAGAAAACAATACAAAATACAATAACATAAAGCATCGCCTTGAAATTCTTCTCCATCCTTCGAAGCCTTCTACCATGCTCATCAATTTCATTATCCATCTCTAAAACCGTTGTTCTTAGATCGTTAAATTCTTCGTTTCTTACAGCTTTACGAAGTGCAGCATTGGAACGGATTGTGGAGATCACGTCGTCGTCATCATCATCTGTGAACTTGAAGTAATTGCAGTGTTCCTTATTACTCTACCATGCATGACAATCAGTTAATCAAATCAGGCTAATCAATTTCCAAACAAATTTACAAACAAATTTCCTTACATATTTTGATGGGCAAACAAAGAACAATCGCCCTTGATTTCCATTCTCATTGGTTCGGACAATACACGTGGCAACTGTTTTTCCACAATCACACATTCTTGGTTTTAATCTTATGTTACTATTGTTAGTAGAGGAACAAGCCGTTTTTTAATCTGTATACAACATACAAAATAGACATGATACATAGAGAAAGCAGTGGCAAATTAATAAGGCCAGTAGTTTAACAAAGGAGCTTGGAAACCTTTCAAGGAGAAAATTCCATACAGATTCAGGATTAATGTTTTTCAGTGCATAACTGCGAAAAAGGGTATGAACATGTGTAGTTTTCTTGCTATGGTAGGATTGCATATGTGGGAGACCTGATATGATAGGTGCAAGTAGTAATCCGTATTTTGGGAAAACAGATATCCAAGAGTAATCCATATTTCATAGACAAATTTTATACCCTTCTTAGACAGGTATCCAAGAGTAATCCATATTCCATAGACAAATTCCATACCCTTCTTACACAGATATCCAAGAGTAATCCATATTCCATAGATTTCATACCCTTCTTACACAGATATCCAAGAGTAATCCTTATTTTTGGTAAATAACAGATTTCATCAACAGATAATAAACTTTCAAATGCACAGTTTTAAGCATTGTGTTGTCCATGTTTTTTCTAGTTGAACCTTGTGAAGCAAACTAAGTTACAAAAATTGAGTCAGAGATGTTCATTCACATTTGAACATTAAGTTAGAAAAATTAAGTTAACCACATTCAAAAGTTAGAATATGGGTTTACAATCGAAATCAACATGACAAAAAAAAAAAAAAAAAAAAAAAATTCAAGGCAAAACCCATAATGCCCAAACCCGGGTTTTTATGAACCCTAACAATCATTCATTCATAAGGTCGAAAAACATGTTCTAAAAATTCAACTCAAAACCAAAACCCTAACACAAATTGTGAGCAAGACCATAACACAAACAGTTTGGTGCAACAAATTTGTTTGGAAATTGAAGCGAACACATAAAACCAACACATAAACCCTATGTTTTTGTTATTTCAAAAACATGTTCTAAACCTTCAACTCAAAACCAAAACCTTAACACAAATTGCAAGAAAAATCATAACGCAAACAGTCTAGTGCATCGAATTTGTTTGAAAATTGAAGTGAACACATAAACCCTATGTTTTTTGCGATTTCGAGTTTACCTTTTGTTCTGCTAGGTAAATGACTTTCCATTTGTGATTTGACACCCGTAGCTCAAGATCTGTCTCTACGCATTCACAGAGTCGGATGTTTCACAGAGGGATGAAGGATGAGAGGATTTCAAAGAGAAATTAAGTTAAGGGCTCGAATGCATTTGGAGTGAGTAGAGTATTTTGGAGTCTGAGGAGAGAAAAAACACCTTTGCTTTTTATTCGGGCCATTTGAGCTCTTAATTTCGAGCTACAGATCATTTTTCATTATTGCAGAAACCAATCTCCAAATATTTTTTAGATTAATTAGATTATACGAAGAAACATCATTTGCGTGAGACAACCTAAAAACCATCATGCTAAGCAACACCCAACGTTGATGAGATGTTGATTAGAGCGAACTTCTAAAGCGGTGAGTGTAAATGTCGTAGGTTTGTAATTTTATATTTAACCTTTTACATGATTTGATCATTAGAGGCACTTTAATGAGTGAACAAAAATCATTTAATACTTTTGGTCAAAAATTTTGTTGTGTTATTATTGGATGTGTTAGTTCCTAAATGTGAGTGACATTAGCCAGCATTAACTTCTTTACACTACAATATATAATAGTTTTAAGAAATAAATTTCAATAGATCAATTCTTATATTATCGGACGATGAGTTAATATAATGGCGTATCAAAGTAAAAAAAAATAGACTTTTAACGATAATATTTTAAAAATGTTCCTAATAAATACATTTTTACGGAGAAAATAAATATTTACTTTTTGAGAGAACAATTTTGGTGATAAGGACATATTAGAAAACGTGATCGGTGTCAAAAAAATTGCTGGAAATATTGTCCATGGTGATTGGCGGTGTCGGCTGATGGTAATAAGGTGGAGAGAAAAATGACACGTATAAATAAATAAATAAATAAAATTTAGACATATATGTATCATTTGGACAAATTGATGTTCTTTTAGCTAAAAAATTTAAAATTAGACATGCAGTCTGAATGTTCCTTTTAAAACCTAATATAAAATTGGGATAGTGGATTAACATTCTTTAGGAATGAAATTTGTTTTAAGCATTTGTAGTAGATTTTTGTTTTTGCCAGTGGGTATTTGGCACTCACCCCGACTAATTTTTCGATTATATATAATTTCTCAGTTTTATATACACTAATTAATTATCAAGTCAAAACAATAGGTAACCTTAAAATAGTGATGAGGTGGCCTCCACCCCAATTAATTAATATTAATTAATTCCTTAAGTACAGGTAGGGCTTAATCCCATATAGTGGTGCTCCAGAAAAAATCGTTTTGAATTTTAGGGATTAAAATAAAATTATAAAGATTTTCATGGGGAAAAAATGTTAATTTCTATTATAAATACTCAAAATATAGTATAGGCAAAATGAATTTTTGGTGAAGTTTAGGATGCAAGGTAAACTTATATAAATTTTGGAGGGGTCATAGATTTTCAAGGGACCAAAATAAAACTATATAAATTTTGTAAGGGCCAAATGCTATTCCCCGCCCCCCTCCCCCCCTATAAATACTTAAAATAAACTTGGTCACTAGTATTTTTTTATTCCCGCCATCAGCCCGAAATTGGTAATTGTCTAAAAAGATAGAAACAAGTATAACATGTAACTATTGATCCACCTTTTTAACTTTTATATATTTAATTATTAGTATTTCTGGATTATGATTATTCACTGTTCCTAAGATTTGTGTTTTAATCAATTCCAACCCACAATAGAAGTTGTGAAAGTGATTGCAAATGATGAGTCCTTTCTTGGTTAAAAACTCAACTTCTCCATATGCATGCTCATCCCTTGTCAACATTGCACTAAAGCAATTATGCATAGAATATGAAATACAGAAAGTGACACAAATAGATGTTGATCACCAAATAAAGATAATGTGTGTATATCATATTTAAAAAATACTAGACCCCTACCAAGACAAAATTGAGAAATCTGTCACACTAGCAAGACAAAACTGAGGAAGAGACAGAGCTCTATACATTCACCAAATTTTTTTTGTGGAAATTTCTAGAAAAAGTTACATAGCTAATGAAAAAAATGTAAAGTTCAAATAAAATACAGGTATGAATATGATGATATTCCCCAATACTTCCCTAAATTCCTAGTATAATTATAAATCTTACCCGCAAAACTTGAACAACAAAAGTGTATGAACGCTCTCAACAGATCAGAAATAGCCAAACTAGTACAGGTAACAAGGATCAAGGAACATTGAAAAGTTGTCCATCTCAAAATTCAATTGAGTAACTTGTTGTTATGGGTGCGGCTGGTAACAAGGCTCCATCAATATTGAAACATTGTCTGTCTCAAAATTCAGTGGAGTAGTTTGTTGTTGTGGTTGTGGCTGGTGTGGGAGCCGAATATCAAGGGATACAAAGAGGTCGAATAAACATTTAGAAGATCAGGATATATTATATTCAGCTCTGTTTTGTACGAATCAGAAGTCGAGCATCCTAATTGGCCAAAGAACCAGTTGAGCGAGGAGCCGAGTGGAAATTGGTTTACAATAGAAGGAGCCGAGTAAACAATTACACGGTGGATTAAAGGTGGGCTAGACCCTGAGGCCCAGAGGCAAGTATAAATAGAGGAACATCAGCCAAAGAGAGGTACGTAAGAACAAACCTAAGAAACTTAATTTACAAGCAACCAAGGGAGTATACACTGACTTATCCGTCGGAGTGTTAATTCCGGCACCCCCAACTGGAGTGTTCATTCCTTTCTAAGTGATTAGCTGAGGATTAAGAGCGTCCTACAGGATCCATAGAGTATTTCCAAACCACATCTCCACAATTGGCGCCGTCTGTGGGAATACTCAAGTACATCCATGGCGGGCGTAACGGAAGATCCTCCGATAGTCGCTGACGAAACCACACCGATAGATGACCTCACTCCAAGAAACATGCTAGGACCAGAGAATATCGCCGCACGACGTGCCTTGAACTTTGACTCAGCAGCTCAGACCTTACCCTCAGCTTCAATGCATGAGATAATGCAGACGATTATGCATCAGGCAAAGCAGAATGAACAGCGGCTGGAGAACATGATGGCTGAGAATGAGCGCTCGCACCAGGATTTGGCCTTAAAGGTGGTGAAATCCCAACATGCCGCATGCCAAAATCGGGATCGACCTCCGGGAAAGAAAGATGGCCGTCGACGTCAACTTCAGAAATGCAATAATGATAGTGATTCGGAATCACCATCCCCGGAGCCCAGAAAGAAAGGGCGCCTTGATGTTAACAGCTCATCCGAAGGAAGTCCATATGTACAGCATAGATGAAGAAACGATGATTCGGATGAAGATAAACATGACCCATTCGTGCGACGAATTGCCAGGGCCGTGCTACCCAAAAAATTCAAGGCATCGTTGTTTACCCTCTACGACCGAAAATCAGACCCCACTGATCATACTCGTCATTACAAGCAAGCGATGACGCTCCATGTTGACGATGAAGCCCTCATGTGTCGGATATTTCCAAGCAGTCTGGGACCACTGGCCGTAAGGTGGTACTATAAACTGGAGCTGGCATCGATTAAGAGCTTCCACCAACTCCAAAAGTCTTTCAGGGCATGATTCATCACCAATGAGGTCCAACCAAAGCAAGCCGATTCTCTCTGGGCCATGCAAATTAAACCGGAAGAAACTCTCCGCGAATACTCGGCCCGCTATTTGGAGTACTTTAATCTAGTGGATGATGCTTGCAATGATTCCATGGTCATCACCGCCTTTAAGATAGGATTGCATTCGGATAGCCCCCTTTGCAGTTCATTAACCAAGCGTCCCTCTAAAACCGTCTGGGTATTAATGAAGAAGGTCGAAGAGTACTGCAAAGTAGAGAATGATGCCCTTCGAGTCAAAGCCGGACGTAAAGCCATTGATTCGGCCGCATCGGGAATTGTTCAGCCGATTAGTGTCGTGCCGTCAAGAAGCCCCGAGCAGCGGGATTGACCTAAACGAGTAAAAAGGCATGATTCACGCCTATCAAACGACCAATGCCCGCATTGAGCTAGTGAGCAGTATCAAGTGGATAGCAGGCGGACAAGGCGTCTGGGCAAGAAATACACAGAGCTGACAGGGTCGATCAATAAGATTCTCTCAAAAATACAACACCTTCCGTTCTTCAAGTGGCCGCCCAAGATGATGGGACCCCCCGATGCAAGAAGACAAGATAAACGATGCGAGTACCATAAAGACCATGGCCATGACATCGATAGTTATTTTTCTTTAAAAGATCACCTGGAAGAATTGGTGCAAGACGGCCGTCTTACGCAATATGTCCGAAAGAACAATTCAACAAATACAGTAGCTCTACGGCCGGAGTCACCCCCTCTTGGTGTAATTCATATGATATACAGCTTTCCGGCACCACCTGAGGTGCATACAATCTAGTTTCCATCCAACACCCATAGCCCAATGACACCAGCAAAATGGCCACGTGACACTGGAAGGACTAGTTTCGATGACAGTGATTTGGCTGGAGTGACCAACCCCCACACTGATCCCCTTGCCATCAAGCTATGTGTAAACCGATTCATCATCGAGCGTGTTCTCATTGGCCAGGGCAGCACTTCAGAGATAATGTATTACAAAACTTTTATCAAGCTTGGTTTTACCGATTCAGACCTATCTCTGGCTAATTATCCACTTTTCAGCTTCAATGCTAACCCGGAGTACCCTTTGGGCAAGATCACACTACCTGTGAGGGCTGGAACCAGATCAGTAGATGTAGAATTTATGGTTGTTAAGCTCCCTTCGCCGTACAATTTGATTATGGGCATAACTTGGTTACATACGATGCAAGCCGTGCCGAGCACCTACCATCAACTACTTCGTTTTCCAACTGAATACGGAATTGAGCAAATTCGTGGCTCTTAGAAATCGGCGCAGGCATGCTATCTTCTAGCTACAAAGAGACCGAGGGAACTGGAAGTGCATTCAATTGAGGTACCGGATAGAGAGAGTCTTGAAGACATTGGAAGGGTCCCAAGTGAAAAAGCGACCGAAGCCCTACATCGGGTCGAAATCAATGGAAATCCTAACAAGTTCTTCATGATCGGCACTTCCTTGGATAACGTCGAACGGTAGGAATTGGTTGCCTTCTTACTTGGCAATATTGATGTGTTTGCATGGTCCCTATACGAGATGCCAGGAGTAGATCCATCAGTGGCCCAACATCGCTTAAACATTGATCCAAAGTGTAATCCAATCATTCAAAAAAGCCAGAGGTCCGCCGCGGAGCATACTTCGATCGTCGTTGAAGAGGTAGATAGGTTACTTGACGCCGAGGCGATTTGCGAAGTAATTTATCCTACATGGTTATCCAATACTGTGGTCGTAAAAAAGAAGAATGGTTCTTGGCGCGTCTGTGTGGATTTTACAGACTTGAATAAAGCTTGCCCCAAGGACTGTTTTCCCTTGCCCAGAATCGACCAACTTGTTGATGCAACGGCACATCATCAACGCATGAGCTTCTTGGATGCCTACAAAGGCTATCATCAAATTGCCATGCATCCAGAGGATTAGGAAAAAACTGCATTCCTCACCCCAAGAGGAACTTATTGCTACAAGGTCGTGCCTTTTGGGTTGAAGAATGCGGGGGTAACTTATCAAAGACTAGTGACTTCCATGTTCAAGGAATAACTCGGCCGTACCATGGAAGTATACATTGACGATATGGTGGTCAAATCCAAGGAAAAACACTCCTATCTAGCCGATTTGTCAGAGACATTCGGCATTTTTGGAAAATATAAGATGAAGTTGAACGCTTCTAAGTGTGCATTCGGCATCGGCTCCAGCAAATTCCTTGGCTACATCATGAACCACCGCGGAATCGAAGCCAATCCAAGGCAGATCATGACAATTCTGGAGCTTGGATCCCCTCGGTCGGTCAAAGAGGTTCAGAAGTTAATGGGGATGGCCGCCGCGCTCAACAGATTTATCAGCCATTCCACCGATCGCTGCCGATAATTCTTTCACACTCTTCGGTAAGGCAGAGCATTTGACTGGACTCCCGACTGCCAGACCGCTTTGGACGGCCTGAAATCTTACCTCCGATCAGTTCCACTCTTGGCAACTCCTGCAGCCGACGACCCACTCATTTTGTATCTCGCAATATCCGACTAGGCAGTCAGCGTTGTATTGTTAAAGGAAGAACTAGGGGAGCAGCGACCAATGTACTATGTGAGCAAAGCTACAGTCGACACCGAGACACGATACCTCCCATTAGAAAAGCTTATCATTGCTCTCGTCATGGCTACAAGAAAACTGATGCACTACTTTCAGGGGCACACCATTGAGGTGCCAACAGAATATCCCCTCCGGTCCGCACTCCGCAACGCAAAGGCGTCTGGGCGCATCTCGAAATGGGCTCTTGAACTCGGCCAGTACGATATCCAGTTTTTACCCAGAACTTCCATCAAAGGGCAAGTGCTTGACGACTTTGTTGCCGAGTTCACAGGATCCCTGGCCGACTTTAAGTCTGATCAAGTGCAAACTGAGCCCGACTGGAGAATGTATGTTGTGATGTTTGGAAGATATATTGTGATGGGTCATCCAACCAGCGTGGCAGTGGGGCTAGCGTAATGATCATGACCCCTGAAGGGGTAATAATCGAAGGGGCCGTCAAATTGGGATTCAACGCATCAAACAATGAGGCCGAATATGAGCACTGTTAACCGGCCTTTGAAATGCACTTCACCTCGGTGTGAAGCGTCTGCTTGTTTTCTGTGACTCAAAGTTAGTAATTAACCAGTTGAAAGGGGAATATGCAGCCAAAAATGACCGCATGGCAGCCTATATGAAAACAGCGAATTCTTTGCTGGCAAATTGTAACACGTCCGCGAGGGACCTCATGCTACAATTCGGACTCGATTTGTGTCACGGTTCTTAATCTGAACCAAAGAGTCCAAATCTGGCAAATCGTTTTGAGAAACAGATTTTTGAAAAAGTAGTGCCAAACATGGACTGCTTTGCCAGATACAGAGTCGCCACCTAAATATTTTTAAATGGGAGAATTTAGGAAACCCTGACTCGGTGCCGAAGGCCACGTGTCCGTCATCACCGGAGTTGTCTCGGCTCGGGAGCTTGGGTACGATCGGGGAAGGTCAGCTATGAGCACCCCCTTTCGCCCGGTCCGAAGACCGGCCTCTACTAACCGTGATATCCGTTTTTGAAAACTTTACGTGTTCTTATTCCATTTATTAGCCTAGAATTACTATGTTATGCGCACAGCAAACAAGTATAGACTAGATTGCCTAATTTGGAAATAAACATTGCATATCCGTTTGGTTTGAAAATGCTTTGGAATTTGCTACTCGCAAGTAGGCTAAAATACGGATTTCAACGAGTTTTTCCAACTCAAACAATCCGGCCTTCACCCACAGGCATTCAAAACAGTTTAACACATAAGCATCTAGCCACATGTTAAGCATGCTGTCATGGTAACATTCACACTCATGCGATATGCTAAAGCGGAAATACTTACATAGTACTCCGTGCCAAAACAAAGAACTTGTTAGCAAACATGCATGATCCAAGTCCATGTGAAGTGCCTAATGCATCGCATACAAAATGTCGCTAAGATAGGCTCGGCTAATCCTAGACATGTCATGTGAAAATGCACAATTAACACATATTCAGTTCGGAATTGAAGTACTGATGCAGTTAGCGTGATGTACCGAGCCTAATGCATGTAATACAAATGCATGGATGCACACATGCATAGCATAAGGTATGCTAAATTAAACGTGCCCTAATCTACCATCATAAGCAGGTAAATAAAAGGGAAGAAAGACGTGAGGTTGGAAGACATACACACACTCACGCACACTTATTACAGAATTGCCCTCGCTCGGAGGGACCGAATAAATATTACAAATTAATTAACTACGCAAGCTAATTAAATATTACAAATTAATTAATTTAATTAACAAATTAAATAAATCAATTAAAGCAGGAAAACGCCTCGGGAAGCGCGCCACCATGCGCAAGCTGCCTCTGTTTTCCTCCCTTTCCTCCTCTGGAGGTTGTCAAAACCTCAGGACTGATCCCTTGGACAGAGAGGATCATCACCGGCTGGTTGAAATTGCCACCGGCAGTGTGGTGTGGCCATCGGCACAAAATTGAACCTGTCGGCAGAGAAAATGGTGCCGGTCGGCACATTACACTGCCGGTCGGCAAAGTATTCCTGCAGAACCTGCAACTCACAGCAACAGAGGGCAAAACAAAGCATGGTAGCACATTTCAAGGCATGTATGCACCAACCATGTCTCTTATCATTGTGATGACTCAAAGGGACATGTGCCTCGATTCTCGGACCACCAATCACGCATTTCCATGCATGATGGCCCAAAGAACCAAGTATGCAACTTTGATTTCAAATGCAATGCAGATCAATCAAACAAACTCCCAATCCTTATCACCCAAATCAAGGGACAAGGAATGCATGTTGATGCAATGCAACCTAAGCATGTTAGCTATCATGCAACATGAACAATGCAATGTAATCATGCAAAGCTTACAAGCAAACATGCAAGGTAAGCATGCAAATCAAATAGAAGATGGACTTAAACATGAATTAGGCAGCTCTAAAAAGGCCTAAAACAGTAGCCAATGTGCTAAAAAGTGAGGGCTAAATGGCATGCACACACACATGCACATAAGGACCAACACTTAAGCATAAATCAAACAACATTCAAGCACACTTGAAAGAAGGAAACATGAACAATTAGCATGCATTATAAGCTTTGAAATCATGCTAATACATGGTGCCAAACCAAGCAACAAATCAAGCCAAGCATGCACCCAAATGGCCTAAGTGTTCAAAGCAAATCAATGAGGCATTGAACTGCACTTATCATGACCAAACATGGCATGCATTAAACAACTAAAAACAGATTTTTAGCATGTTAAAAGAAGGCCAAAGGACTCCTTAGATGGCATCTAAGTGGCCCAAATACAAAGGCATGCACCATGGCCAAAACATGGAGCATTGCAACACATGCTTTCAAAGCATTAAAGGGACATGCAAGGCAATCCAACAAGCATGGAAATAGGACTGAAATAGCATGTAGGATGATTCCAAATCATCAAAACAATGCAAAGATGGCATGCTACACATGCACATGCTCAAGGCCAACAAGCCCAAATACAAAGGAGCTATATAATGCATGCAAAAATCAACCCAAATACCTATGGACAGATCTAAAACATGGCAAAATAAGCACATAATCTTCACAAATGCAAGCCTAAAACGTGCTCCAACAAAGGCTAACAACCTAGAACATGTTAAGGCACAAAAGGCATTACATGGCAACTATGCTAAACATGCATGAAGTTCCAAAACCAACTTGAAATCATGTTATATCATGGATATATAAGCATGAAAAACAAACCAAACATGCTCAACACACACTCAAGCATAGGCTTCCTTAAGAGGCCAAAATAGGTCCTTTTCAAGGACAACAAGGAGAGGGGGGTGGCCCTCTCCTTCTTGGGACTTCAAAGCATCATCTTCACCACTGAAATCCCTCAAGATTTCAGTGGTGAAGAGACCTCAACACCAAAATCCCGGAGCTAGCACAAAATGGCTCAAAATGAGGCCTTTTGAGGCCTAAGGGTGGTCAACACCCCTCAAACAACAAAACACTCTTAATAAACAATAAAGAGGGCTTAAAAATAGTACTTTTTTATGTTATACAATAATCACAAAAACATCTCTAAGACTAGTAGAAAATCAATGCAAAAATGGGGGAAAAAGGGACTAGTTTCTCACCCTTGTAGTCCTCTTCAAAAATAGTGCTCCAATGGCCTCCTTTGGCTTGAATCCAACACCAAAACTCAAAACACACTCTTTAGAACCTCAGCTCCAAGAGGAAGGTGAAACACTAGGTGTTTGTGTGCAATAGTGAGACACAAAACACCTAGTGTACAAAATGAGAGGAAAAGAGAGATAGGTGAGTGTATCTAACCCTAACCCTAGGAAAAACCAGAGCTCTCCTCTGTCTTCTCTCCTCAAAAATGTCTAAAGGCTCTCCTCT
The DNA here is from genome assembly GCF_055761805.1 of Camellia sinensis. Lineage (NCBI taxonomy): Eukaryota > Viridiplantae > Streptophyta > Magnoliopsida > Ericales > Theaceae > Camellia > Camellia sinensis. The sequence continues at coordinate 91,347,235 of NC_138975.1, forward strand.
TTGCCTTAGAGAGAGCTTCTCTCTATATGCCTCTTGTAAAGCTTACAAGACAAGCTTTGCAAGAGGGAGATCCCTCCATACACGTGTATGGAGGGGAGCAAAAGCTATACAGCTGTCTAAAAAAATCTGCAAAAGCAGATGAACAGCAATCGGCCGGCAAAAAATGCCATCTTGGCCAAACAAAGTGCCGACCGGCACAAAATAGTGCTGACCGGCAACAAAGAGTGCCGGCCGGCAAACTATATTGCCGGTGGCAGCAAAAACCAGCCGGTGGCATCTAGCCACTGCCGGTGATGGGTGGGGATGGTCTACAAGCCCCACCCTGCCCTTCCAAGGCAGGATGCAAGTGTTTGGTGCAAAACCAGACACTAAAAGGTCAAGTTCGGAGATCCTGAGACAAGGCGCGCGAGCCGAGGCCTCCGGGAACTCCAAACGAACACAAACAAGGATAATCACCGAGTGTTCAAACAGTGACGTCCAAGTCTTGAGGACGGTCAAAAATGGGGTGTCTACAGTTGCCCCTCTTTGACAGAACTCGAAAGTCATAACAATGACGGGAGTGAATGTCAAAGCCCAGAGACGACCCATTTTTGACAAGGCCGAAGACTTAGACAATCATACAAGACAAAATAAGGTATGCGCCCGAAGGCAGGGGCAAAATGCAAGACAATGCACGGAGCCGAGCATACTTATGATCATGCAAAGAAAGCTGTAATGAAGCAAACATGCGACAATTTTAAGCTAGCAAACCAAACTACCCTACAATGCAGAAAGGATGTAAGAGAATTATGGAATTCTCACTACGTCTCACTCGGGAGATACAATACCTGTGCGGCTCGTCTGGTTGCACCAGCTTCAAATGAACCGTACATACAATATCGTGCCTGAAAAGAAAACAAACTTAACAGGTACAATATTGTTAGCAACATGCATGACAATGCAAAATGGATGCAAGACGACATGCAATATATACAAAACAATGTATAAACAATGCAAATGAAGATGCAATGTATTTGAAACAATGCAAGCTACATGCAAAGCATTTGAATCGTGATCCAATCACGAACGGTTCGAAACCACACCAATGTCAAATAGATTGATGGAGGTAACAAGTCTGTCTACCATAGAACGGTCAACTGAACTATGAGTATTGTAGACAGACGCAAGAACAAGCATTGGGTGGAATTGACATAAGTGGGGAAACAACCCGCTGGAGAAAGGACTACGATCCTAATGCCGGATGCAAAAATTACACTACAATGTAATGAATGAATATGACACGCAGGCCAAACCAAATCTTGCTTAGGAAAGGCATGCATACATACAAGCCATGTGTAACACAGAAAAGGTGCCGCAACCCTCAACCAACATATCAACGTGGAATCGGCGCGATACACATACAGAACTGTGTTTTAACATGAAAAATAAGGGCACATACCGGACCAAGCTCAACCTGGAAAGGCGCAAGCCAAAGGCGGAAGGTGATGCAATGAATGCATGCAATCTACAATGCAATATCTACAAATATGCAATGGAATGGATATGGATACAATGGATATGGCACGCAAGCCAAACCAAATCTTGCCTAGGAAAGGCATGCACACGTACGAGCCATGTGTAACACAGAAAAGGTGCCGCAACCCTTAACCAACATATCAACGTGGAATCGGCGCGATACACATGCAGAACTGTGTTTTAACATGAAATGTAAGGACACATACCAGACCAAGCTCAACCTGGAAAGGCGCAAGCCATAGGCGGAAGGCGATGCAGTGAATGCATGCAAACTACAATGCAATATCTACAAATATGCAATAGAGTGGATATTTACAACATGCAGTGACAATGCAGTGCAATGCGACCTACTGGGGAAAATGCAATGGATGCATGCAAGCTACAATGGAAATGCATGACAATGCACTATGATGCAATGACTATGATTGCAACTTTCCCTATCTTACCAACAGGGTGATATACTAGGTTGGTTCAGTATCCAGAACTGAGGCGTAGACATGCCGCCTCAACCTATGGGGCTTCCATACAGATTTCAAGCCGAGGGTAAACCTCTGGGTATTTAAACCAGACTTTAGTCTCGGAACTCCCGAACCTTTGCGTTCTAGGCATGAGCCATTCGAACTCTAGTTTCCACCATCCCAGTTGGTCTTCTAGGAACTCATCGCAAGCACAGACAGGTGGCTTTACCAGACCACCGAAAAGTCGTTCGGGCACGACAAACACCGAAAGAATTGCACCTTCAGAGGATTTAAGGTCTCCTAGACCGGAATGCAAAATGTATGCATGACTATGCACGTTTTTTTTGTTTTTGTTTTTTTTGAAATGCAAATGATGCAAGTGATGCATGAAATACATGTTGCATGAAATGCGCGACAACACGCGGCTCTCGAAGTGTACGACAATGCGAACACTAAAGGTCTTACACCTTCCAAGGATTTAAGGTCTCCTAGACCGTACGTGTTTAAGGTCTCGCCAGACCATGCGTGTTTAAGGTCTCGCCAGACCGGCGGTATTGCACGACGGTATGATGCGCAAAATAGCGCAATGCGTTAGGCAACGCGAGTGCACAGGACAGTGCGATGGAATGCATGCAAAATGCAATGAGATGCGCAAAACAGCGCGAAATTGAAATGCACAAAACAGTGCAATGCGCAGAACAGCGCGAGATTTGAAATGCACAAAACAGTGCAATGCGCAGAACAGCGCGAAGTTTGAAATGCACAAAACAGTGCGATGCGCAGAACAACGCGAGGTTTGAAATGCACAAAACAGTGCAATGCGCAGAACAGCGCGAACAATTTTGAAATGCACAAAACAGTGCGATGCGCAGAACAGCGCGAGGTTTGAAATGCACAAAACAGTGCGATGCGCAGAACAGCGCGAGGTTTGAAATGCACAAAACAGTGCAATGCGCAGAACAGCGCGAACAATTTTGAAATGCACAAAACAGTGCGATGCGCAGAACAACGCGAAGTTTGAAATGCACAAAACAGTGCAATGCGCAGAACAGCGCGAACAATTTTGAAATGCACAAAACAGTGCGATGCGCAGAACAGCGCGAGGTTTGAAATGCACAAAACAGTGCAATGCGCAGAACAGCGCGAACAATTTTGATATGCACAAAACAGTACAATGCGCAGAACAGCGCGAACAATTTTGAAATGCACAAAACAGTGCAATGCCAAGTGTGACATGCATGCCACACGGAGTGTAAATGGGCTTGAATGCGCAACAACGCACGTATTCTGGAATGCATGACAATGCACGGAATGGAAATGCAATGATGATGCATGAGAAATGTGCACGACAATGCAAAGGGGTGCGTGTTGCAACGCATGTAACACGTGCACAACAATGCAAATGTGTGGCGCGCGACAGCGCGATGTAATGCACCGAAGTAGTGTGATGAACTTGTGCAACACACATGGGGTAGCTTTTGAATTCAAAAGGATACAAAAAGGATACACCTTGTACGAATTCGAGTGCCACGCACTGGAGACACGGCCCGCGGTCAAAACGGAGGCCGGTTGAATGTCGGAGATGCACTTTCTTGCACTTTCTTGAGCTATGAAGACCCAAAACAGCTCAAATGGCCTAAATAAGGCTGTGGGAACCCCACCTGCCGAAATATGAGGCCACCGGCTGGCCATCGGCACAAAAACAACTCCATCGGCACAAAAAAGTGCCGGCCGGCACAAAACATTGCCGACCGGCAAACAGTTGCTGGTGCGGGGCAGTTTTGTCTTTTCACCTTGGGTGTTATAAAATAGGGCTTCATGCCCTATTTTCTCACTTCTCCACCGCCGAAAACCTTTGTTCTCTCTCCCTAGAGTGCTTCTCTCTTATTTTTCGCCCGTTTCTTCGCGTTCTACGCCCTTTTCGTCGTCGGATTCGCGTTTCTCTTCGCGTTTCGGGCATTTTCCACCGATCACATTCTCGTTTCGGTGCCTCGTTCGGCGTTCTCGCCTTTTCGGGGTTCGTTCCCCTCACTTTCCTCTTCATTTCCGTACCTTTTCACATTCCGGCCTTCCCGGCCATTTCCGACCCTCTCGGGAGTTGACTTTTCAGTTGACTCTTCGCATTCCGGCTCGGTTTTCCCTTTTCCGGCCATTTTCACACCACTCTCTTCATGGCGGACGACATTCCACGTGGCGGGACTCCCCCGGACCACGAGATGGATCCCGGGGTCGAGCTCTTACCACTGAGCGAGCGCCCGTTCGACCCGGCGACCTACCGGCCGGCGATCCACGTTCTGCCCCCAGACGGCCTGCGTCAGTTCCGGAGCTTTGAGAGGTACGCGGCGCCTGAGCTACTACTACGCGAGCCTACCTCCCACCTTTCATTCGGCACTTCCGAGGTAACTCTTCATCTTCTGCTTTACTTTCTGCAATGTAGGATACAAAACTGCCATAGTTAGCTGTATTCTCTAATTGCTGAAATCTGATATGCCGTAGACCGTAGTTGACTGTAAACATACATACAACTGATATCTGCTTGAGATTGACACATGCACACACACTGCACTAGTCCTGAATCACCCAAACACACGGCACCCACTGTATTCTACTGCACACACACTGGTACCCAGTATTTGTCTGAATCTGTTAGATTTGCACACATGCTACATCTGTTCTGAAACACCCAAACACGCTGACACATCACACGTATTTTACTGTAAGCACACCGGCACCCGGTATTTGCCTGAATCTGACAAACTTGCATACATGCCATATCCGTCTTTTCACAACTGCATTTTGAATGTTGTCTTGCAATTGTCATTTTCTGTTTGCAGGAGGGTTCCCATACCATTCGCGGGTATGGGAATACTGGTGCTCGGGAGTGGTATGACGAGCTCCCTGATGCGGTCCAGCGCATCGTGGACCGAGCGGGCTTCGGCACCTTCTGCCGAGGGCTCTCTAGGCTCTCCACATGCAGACCTCTCCTTGCTGCTTTGGCGGAGAGGTGGTGGGACACCACCGATTCTTTCCACTTTTCTGCTGCGGGGGATATGACGATGACCCCTTATGACTTCTCGATGCTCACAGGCATCGGGGTAGGGGGTGATCCGATCCCCTTCGACACCGACATGGATGAGTAGACCGCCGCTCAGGTCCATCTACTGGGGGAGGCGCCACCGCTAGCTCGTCCAGGCTTCGTCCGATACTCATGGTTCGAGGCACAGTTCAGGGTCCAGCCCGCATTAGGGGAGGAGGTGCAGATGACCGAGGAGGACGTGGAGAGGTATGCCCGCGGCTTCCTCATGTTCCTGTTCGGGACTACTATCTTCGCCGACCGGGCGAACACCGTGCCTCTCTGTCTCCTCAGCGCACTGGTGGACGTCCGGGACATCTTGCACTATGACTGGGGCGGCGCCGCTCTAGCCACCCTGTACAGCTATATGAGCTCGGCTTCTCGCGGCAGCGGCCAGCTGCTTGGAGGTTACTGGCGGGCTTGGGAGGTACATTTCTTCTCCACTTTTTCATTCCTGTCTCGTACTTTCTGTACTCTGTACACTGCACACACTGCGGTCTGCTTTACACTCACTGTATACTGTACACACGGCACACACATACATTCTGCTTTACACTGACTGTACACTGCTCACACTGTACACTGCACACAATACAAAACACAACACACGGCTCTGCCATTTCTGCTTCATTCTGTATATTCTGCTTTATCTGATGGTCATACTGACATCTGTTTTGCAGTTGTGGGTTTACGCCTACTTCCCTAGGCTTGCACCTGTGCCAGTTGCGGAGCCTCCTCCGGCTGTTCCCTTCTCGAGTCGCTTCGACGGGAGATGCACCCGGCGACCACGGGAGACATTCGGCTTCTTCCGCCGATACTTCGACACCATCACCCCCACAGAGGTATGCTTTATTTTCAGTTCGTTTAGCTTCGCTTTCCCACTGCATGTTTCAATAACAGTAGATAACAAATTATCTGTTACTTTCAGATCACATGGCGGCCATGGGCTTCGCTGCCGTCGGCGATGCGGGGTCGGTTCCCTGGTGCTGAGGAGACCTCGCGTTTCCGGATCTTGCTAGAGGGCCCGGTCTGTCGGGCTTGGTACCTGGGGGAGCGTTTTCTACGCCAGACCCGCGGGTTACCTGAGCAGATAGTCCCGGCTCACCCTCCTGCAGAGATGAGGGAGACTGAGGGGCTGACCACTGAGCAGCTGGATGATTACTCCATCGGCTGGGAGGAGGCCGGCTTCCGAGGCATCGGCGACTATCAGGAGTACGTGCGGACGTACCTGATGCGTCCCTTGAGCGGCCGTCGAGCAGAGGGGGCCAGGCCTGTAGCATCGGCGGCTGGGGCCGGAGCGGGAGCTGGGGCTGGATCTTCGAGGAGGGCCCGGGTCCGTGGTAGGGGTGGAGCGCGGGGAGGACGAGGAGCTGGCTGGCCTGCCCTGCCCGCTGTACTGACTTTCCAGGGGCAGGGTGGGTCGACCTATCAGATCCCCTTCGCCCCTCCACCGGCTGGTCATGAGTTCATTGACATCCCCGACTTACCGCCGGTATGTATCACTGCACTTCGTACAGTTATTCATTTCAGTTTACTTGATATTCCACAGAATATTGATGCATCTGATACTTTTGCAGGCTTCTTCTGAGTACACCCGTTAGTCGTTGGCGATGAATGCCTCGATGATGGGGATGCTCCAACGGACATTTGACCTTCTAGCCGTCTACAGCATACCGGTATGTCCTTCTGACACTGGCCTCTAACCATTCATACACTGATTCGCATAATCTGATGCACGACACAACACCTGATACACTGATCTCACAGTATCTGAACACTGCATACACTGCATTCTGCACTGATAAATTGCTCACGGCATTCATGCACTGTACTCGACGTTGCATTCTGCACTGATAAACTGTCTACAGTACACTGATGCATTTCACTTTTTGTGAACTTTTCAGCCTCCTTTTCAGATTCCCATGGCGGGAGGTGCTCCAGCTAGACCTGCTGTCCCTGCTCGGGGGAGAGATGAGGAGGGCAGGATATTTCCCCGTACCAGGGGAGGGCGTACTCACGTCGGGAGTAGCTCGCGAGCTCCAGTCCCGGACGATGACGACGACGAGGAGTCAGAGGCGGAGGCAGGGTCATCGGAGGAGGAGACCGGAGACGGTTCTAGCTCGGGCTCTGATGACGACGCTGATGATGCTCCTGGACCCTCGTCCAGGAAGAGGACCAGGACAGACTGACGGCCCTTGGAGTGCTCGATACAGATGCAGATCTTTGCTATCTTTTCTTTCTTTCTTGTACTTTTCTTTTTGGTTGGTAGATAGATTACCTTGTATTGCCGCAGGCAGATTTTTGTTTCCAAAACTTGTACATTTGAAAAGCTAAGTAAATGAAACAGACTTTTTATCTGAAAAAGTGTTTACATTTACACATTTCATGCATTGCATCGCATCTCATCATGTTACACCTCAATGTAAATGGAACTGATTGGCTGTCTGAAAATTGAACACTTGCACTGTAATAATCAGATGACTTAAACAGCCAACAGCAAAATAACCCAAGCAACCCACTGCCTGATTCTGGACACACAGCCCTTGCTCTACTGGGGATTAATCTGCACACAGCCCATAACACAGCATTCGATTCATTCTGCACACGGCAATTCTCAAACAAACAGCCCAATTTGACAGGACGGACCTCAAAGATGGAACTGGTTGGAGTCGAAACACGCTCGAATGTAGAGAATGGCACAACATTCTTGAGCATAAATGATTTTTGAAATCGAATGAGGGTTTTTCAAACCGGGATGTCGAGCCTACAACTGAACACAGCAGGGAGGACTCAAATATAAAGGTACACGACCTAAACACAACGAGACACGCTCGAAAAAGACCTAAAACAAAGGTGGAGATAAACAAAACAAAAGACACGACATACAGACGCGTTAGCGAAGATGGGGGACCTCGGACCACGAGGAGCCAGTTTCTCTGGGTATTATTTCCACCCTTTCTTATTTGTGATTCTCACATCACTCGGCTCTCAAGCTCGGTTTTTCTCCTCAAAAACCCTTTTCCTCACTTTTCTCTCAACTTACACCTCTCTATTCTTCAATCTCTCATTTTCCATCCCTCCCCGGGGTGACTGATGAATGAACAGGAAGTTGCGGGTTCACGCCCGATGCCGTTAGCTCACAGCAATTTCTTCTGGCGGGCAGAGTGCTCTTCTGGCAAGTACGTCGATGACGGGGGAAAGACAGAACGCCTGGCTCAACTGTGCCCCTAGTTCATCATTTTAACCATTTTTTCGTTTTTGCTTTCTACTAAAACGGTTTTGATCAAAATGAGAGTCGGATTAACGTACTTGTTCAATTTTTGATTTGAAAAGCATGCAAGTCAGGCAGCAAGCACTGAAAATTTTCCTTTTTAGGTCCAAGACAATGGTCCGATTTTGGAAAATGGAATAGTTTTCGAGAAAATAGTCAACCTCAGTAAAAATTTTCAAAAACTATTTTTCAAATAGCTGATGCTCAACAAGCATGGAACTTACTCTTCGAGATGCGCAACCTTGGTTCGGAGGCAATGGAAAATTGCCCCTGGTTTGAAGGAGGGTGGGAGGCAACGGAAAGTTGCCCCTAGTCTGAATGGCGTCTCACGACGGCTTGTGGCAACGGAAAGTTGCCCCTTGTTTGGGATGGTGCCGCAGCAATCCGTAGACAGTCTTCATTGGCGGTGGTCGAGCTCTTAGACACAGAGATGACGAAGACGGTCACAACACATATATGGACACAATCACCTTGAAGGGTGTTGGCCACTGGACTTCGGGATGAAATCGAAACCATTGCATGGACTGAGACGCTTATGAAAGCGTTGGGGGCTGGACTTCATGATGAAGTTGCCTACGTATCCCAAACATGGGAATCAAGCCTTACGTAGTTCCGGTTAAGGTCCACTCGGGTATTTTAACCTTCACTTTGTTTGGCTCTTATTTTTGCCAAGGCGCCCAATGCGGGTTTTCGACCTTGCGAGCTTCTTTTCATTTTCTATTTCTTTTTTCTTTTTTTTTTCCTGCTTTTTTTTTCTTTTTTTCTTTTTCAATCCTTCTTTTTGTATTTTTCTCTTTTTTTTGTATTTTTCTCTTGCTCTAACTTTTGCCTGGGCCGCCCTTCCGGGTTTTCGGCCCAGCGAGCCTCTCAAAGGGTAAAAGTGTAGCAAGTCCATGCCAAATGGTTTTTTGAATTGAAGCCCCTCTGTATCTAAGAGAACGGCTGTTGCACTGATTTGCGGAGAATCCATGCCGGTTACTCCACAAGCTTCTTCCGGTGAGATCTACTCCTTCTGATTCGGCTTTGGTGCCTCCTGCTCGAGGGCTGTTTCGAAACTGGCCACACGGGCCTCCATGGCGTTTGTCCGTTGAACTTTCTGAACATTCTGAAACTCGGAAAACAAATAGGTTGAATCTTGAGACTGAGAGCGATCCTAGGCTGCGCAATCTCAAGAGTGATTCCACACAGGTCTTCGCAGGGCCGCGTAAAACATTTGCTTTTGAAAGTTTTTAAGAAGGCGACGAATCGCTCGCGCCGAAGATAGTGTGGAACCAATCTGGATCAGGCCAGGGTCCTTCTCAGTACTCACGCCGACAAGCATGATTTCATTCATAAAAAGGCTTAGCACGCCTCTCTTTCTCTCAAAATGATCAAAATTTTGCAAAACCCGAGGAATTCCTTCCTCTTCGTTTTCATCACCGCAGTGTTCAAAAGTTTGTTTTTTTTGAAAAACTTAGGTTAATGCAATGAGTTTGGCACACAGGAGAGCAGGCGAGATGTACTGTTAGCCCATTCAAGTTCTCCGGCACTTATGCTGAAAGCAAGCATGAAGTTGAGATAGCAACAGCTGTTTTGATCGGCTTTGTTGGTGCAACTGGCCCCTCGGCAGAAACAGACTCAAAACAAAAAAAAAAACAGATAATAATTACAAAACAAAATGGTGTTCGGGACAACAACCCCAGAATCACCTGGTATTATATACAACGGGGACTGACTCGATACAACCAGACAGACCCTTAAGCAAAAAAAGACTGACTCAAGACAAAGAGACAGACTCAAAACAAAAGACTGACTCGACATCCAAGCCAGGATTTACAAAACTCGGTTTCACCGATGCTCAAAAATGCGTGCCAGACGCTACATCCAAACTACACCAAATGTTGCCCGCAGGCGGTTCGCTTTACATACTCGCAGTATCTGAGCCCTCGAAATCCAACAACTGAGTGGTGACGGGCTTGCCTGAGGTGGGTGGTAGGATAACCTTGTTATCAATCAAATCCTGCACTTCATGACGAAGGCGGGAACATCCATCGGTACTGTGACCGGACTGCTGATGGTACGCGCAGTACAAGGTAGCATCATGAGTGGCGGGGAGATTCTTCGGGAGTGGCCGGGACTCCAAAGGCTTAAGATGCCCATTCTTCGCCAATATTAGCAATGCCCTAGACAAAGGCATGTGGAGGTCATGAAAGACCCTACGCCCTCGGGGCAGGTACTTTGCAGTTTGAGGATTCTTGCCAGATGCGCTGGCGAAAGGATCAGCTGGCGCTGCCTTGGCTTTTTGAACCTTCCCCGGTGTAGGGTTGGGAACTACTGGAATTGTCTGGGCATGACGGGGCCCATCCCGGTTTTCTGTCTGGCTTGAGCTGCCTTTGATCGGAGCGGGGAAAGCATCATCTACAGCTTTGGTTACTATTGCAGATGTTTGTTGCTTGTTCATCCCTCTGGCCTTCAAAGCCTCGACTGCCCACAGCAGTTGCTCAATGGGGTCGGCGTCTATCTTTGCCTTGTCCTTTCCCCTGGCCTCAGCCTGATCAAGGGTCGGGGTTGGTGCTGGCATGTCGTGGCTATAGCCGGAAGCCACCTCCGGCTGGCTAAGCTCTATTACGATCCGCCCCAGTAGCGGGGGCTCCTGTGGTACAAAATTCCCAGCGTACGGCGCCGCTGGCGGTGAAACCGACATTCCATAGGCGAGGTCTGCCACAGACCTTTGGAGATCGCCTATCATCCCCATTAATTCGAAAGTGGTGGGCTCACGAGCCTGGTATAACTGCGGAGCCCAGACTGGGTGCACAACGGGCATCCTGGGCGGGTGTGACATACTGATGCTGGCCTCATTCTGCGGAGTGGTTCCCTGCTCCGATACAGCTGCCATAACCACAATTTCTTCTGAACTTTGTGCCGCCATGAATCCTGCCTTAGCAAAGGGGGGACACTGGCTGTTCTGTATCAACTCTGCAACTCTCTGAACTGAAAGAAAAACAGACAGCATTTCAGCCCAAACTGATCAAACACGGGTGTAGCCGAACAACTGTACCCTACTGCTGATCACTGTTCCCAGAAGTCACTGTTCCCGAAAGCTGAACCAATACCCGCGGATAACTGATTCTTACAACTGATACTGATACTGGTGTCCCCAGGTTTGATACTCAAACTTGCAAACTGACATGTGCGTTCCTGTAGAGCAACACTCTAAAAGCACATAGCAAGTAAAAGAGAACAAAACACCCCTATGTTGGGGTAGGGTTTCCCTGTCCTATTTTGTCAGGAGCTAGGGTTTCACTACGCACACAGCGGTTTCAAACAACTTAGCATCGGGTAAGCAACCTGTCCTAGCTTGGAATGGTCACTATGGATCCGAATATGCACTAGGTCGAATGGTCGAAAAGGGGTGCCCCGGTAAAACCGGGGTTTGTGTTCCCATACTGTCAGAGCCCATAGCCGGTCAGCCTTATGGACATGCCTTGACAAGACAAGCCTCCGGCAAACCGTTCAGGAATGGCAGATGGCAAACACTGTGTTCCTAGGCGCACCAATGCACATGCAATGCAAAGAAACACATAAATGAGATCAAAACAGGATATCACGAGTTCGAGTCAAACTCTCTAAAAATCCCCAGCAGAGTCGCCAGAAACTGTAACACGTCCGCGAGGGACCTCATGCTACAATTCGGACTCAATTTGTGTCACGGTTCTTAATCTAAACCAAAGAGTCCAAATCTGGCAAATCGTTTTGAGAAACAGATTTTTGAAAAAGCAGTGCCAAACATGGACTGCTTTGCCAGATACAGAGTCGCCACCTAAATATTTTTAAATGGGAGAATTTAGGAAACCCTGACTCGGTGCCGAAGGCCACGTGTCCGTCATCACCGGAGTTGTCTCGGCTCGGGAGCTTGGGTACGATCGGGGAAGGTCAGCTATGAGCACCCCCTTTCGCCCGGTCCGAAGACCGGCCTCTACTAACCGTGATATCCGTTTTTGAAAACTTTACGTGTTCTTATTCCATTTATTAGCCTAGAATTACTATGTTATGCGCATAGCAAACAAGTATAGACTAGATTGCCTAATTTGGAAATAAACATTGCATATCCGTTTGGTTTGAAAATGCTTTGGAATTTGCTATTCGCAAGTAGGCTAAAATACGGATTTCAACGAGTTTTTCCAACTCAAACAATCCGGCCTTCACCCACAGGCATTCAAAACAGTTTAACACATAAGCATCTAGCCACATGTTAAGCATGCTGTCATGGTAACATTCACACTCATGCGATATGCTAAAGCGGAAATACTTACATAGTACTCCGTGCCAAAACAAAGAACTTGTTAGCAAACATGCATGATCCAAGTCCATGTGAAGTGCCTAATGCATCGCATACAAAATGTCGCTAAGATAGGCTCGGCTAATCCTAGACATGTCATGTGAAAATGCACAATTAACACATATTCAGTTCGGAATTGAAGTACTGATGCAGTTAGCGTGATGTACCGAGCCTAATGCATGTAATACAAATGCATGGATGCACACATGCATAGCATAAGGTATGCTAAATTAAACGTGCCCTAATCTACCATCATAAGCAGGTAAATAAAAGGGAAGAAAGACGTGAGGTTGGAAGACATACACACACTCACGCACACTTATTACAGAATTGCCCTCGCTCGGAGGGACCGAATAAATATTAAAAATTAATTAACTACGCAAGCTAATTAAATATTACAAATTAATTAATTTAATTAACAAATTAAATAAATCAATTAAAGCAGGAAAACGCCTCGAGAAGCGCGCCACCATGCGCAAGCTGCCTCTGTTTTCCTCCCTTTCCTCCTCTGGAGGTTGTCAAAACCTCAGGACTGATCCCTTGGACAGAGAGGATCATCACCGGCTGGTTGAAATTGCCACCGGCAGTGTGGTGTGGCCATCGGCACAAAATTGAACCTGTCGGCAGAGAAAATGGTGCCGGTCGGCACATTACACTGCCGGTCGGCAGAGTATTCCTGCAGAACCTGCAACTCACAGCAACAGAGGGCAAAACAAAGCATGGTAGCACATTTCAAGGCATGTATGCACCAACCATGTCTCTTATCATTGTGATGACTCAAAGGGACATGTGCCTCGATTCTCGGACCACCAATCACGCATTTCCATGCATGATGGCCCAAAGAACCAAGTATGCAACTTTGATTTCAAATGCAATGCAGATCAATCAAACAAACTCCCAATCCTTATCACCCAAATCAAGGGACAAGGAATGCATGTTGATGCAATGCAACCTAAGCATGTTAGCTATCATGCAACATGAACAATGCAATGTAATCATGCAAAGCTTACAAGCAAACATGCAAGGTAAGCATGCAAATCAAATAGAAGATGGACTTAAACATGAATTAGGCAGCTCTAAAAAGGCCTAAAACAGTAGCCAATGTGCTAAAAAGTGAGGGCTAAATGGCATGCACACACACATGCACATAAGGACCAACACTTAAGCATAAATCAAACAACATTCAAGCACACTTGAAAGAAGGAAACATGAACAATTAGCATGCATTATAAGCTTTGAAATCATGCTAATACATGGTGCCAAACCAAGCAACAAATCAATCCAAGCATGCACCCAAATGGCCTAAGTGTTCAAAGCAAATCAATGAGGCATTGAACTACACTTATCATGACCAAACATGGCATGCATTAAACAACTAAAAACAGATTTTTAGCATGTTAAAAGAAGGCCAAAGGACTCCTTAGATGGCATCTAAGTGGCCCAAATACAAAGGCATGCACCATGGCCAAAACATGGAGCATTGCAACACATGCTTTCAAAGCATTAAAGGGACATGCAAGGCAATCCAACAAGCATGGAAATAGGACTGAAATAGCATGTAGGATGATTCCAAATCATCAAAACAATGCAAAGATGGCATGCTACACATGCACATGCTCAAGGCCAACAAGCCCAAATACAAAGGAGCTATATAATGCATGCAAAAATCAACCCAAATACCTATGGACAGATCTAAAACATGGCAAAATAAGCACATAATCTTCACAAATGCAAGCCTAAAACATGCTCCAACAAAGGCTAACAACCTAGAACATGTTAAGGCACAAAAGGCATTACATGGCAACTATGCTAAACATGCATGAAGTTCCAAAACCAACTTGAAATCATGTTATATCATGGATATATAAGCATGAAAAACAAACCAAACATGCTCAACACACACTCAAGCATAGGCTTCCTTAAGAGGCCAAAATAGGTCCTTTTCAAGGACAACAAGGAGAGGGGGGTGGCCCTCTCCTTCTTGGGACTTCAAAGCATCATCTTCACCACTGAAATCCCTCAAGATTTCAGTGGTGAAGAGACCTCAACACCAAAATCCCGGAGCTAGCACAAAATGGCTCAAAATGAGGCCTTTTGAGGCCTAAGGGTGGTCAACACCCCTCAAACAACAAAACACTCTTAATAAACAATAAAGAGGGCTTAAAAATAGAACTTTTTTATGTTATACAATAATCACAAAAACAGCTCTAAGACTAGTAGAAAATCAATGCAAAAATGGGGGAAAAAGGGACTAGTTTCTCACCCTTGTAGTCCTCTTCAAAAATAGTGCTCCAATGGCCTCCTTTGGCTTGAATCCAACACCAAAACTCAAAACACACTCTTTAGAACCTCAGCTCCAAGAGGAAGGTGAAACACTAGGTGTTTGTGTGCAATAGTGAGACACAAAACACCTAGTGTACAAAATGAGAGGAAAAGAGAGATAGGTGAGTGTATCTAACCCTAACCCTAGGAAAAACCAGAGCTCTCCTCTGTCTTCTCTCCTCAAAAATGTCTAAAGGCTCTCCTCTTTGCCTTAGAGAGAGCTTCTCTCTATATGCCTCTTGTAAAGCTTACAAGACAAGCTTTGCAAGAGGGAGATCCCTCCATACACGTGTATGGAGGGGAGCAAAAGCTATACAGCTGTCTAAAAAAATCTGCAAAAGCAGATGAACAGCAATCGGCCGGCAAAAAATGCCATCTTGGCCAAACAAAGTGCCGACCGGCACAAAATAGTGCTGACCGGCAACAAAGAGTGCCGGCCGGCAAACTATATTGCCGGTGGCAGCAAAAACCAGCCGGTGGCATCTAGCCACTGCCGGTGATGGGTGGGGATGGTCTACAAGCCCCACCCTGCCCTTCCAAGGCAGGATGCAAGTGTTTGGTGCAAAACCAGACACTAAAAGGTCAAGTTCGGAGATCCTGAGACAAGGCGCGCGAGCCGAGGCCTCCGGGAACTCCAAACGAACACAAACAAGGATAATCACCGAGTGTTCAAACAGTGACGTCCAAGTCTTGAGGACGGTCAAAAATGGGGTGTCTACAGTTGCCCCTCTTTGACAGAACTCGAAAGTCATAACAATGACGGGAGTGAATGTCAAAGCCCAGAGACGACCCATTTTTGACAAGGCCGAAGACTTAGACAATCATACAAGACAAAATAAGGTATGCGCCCGAAGGCAGGGGCAAAATGCAAGACAATGCACGGAGCCGAGCATACTTATGATGATGCAAAGAAAGCTGTAATGAAGCAAACATGCGACAATTTTAAGCTAGCAAACAAAACTACCCTACAATGCAGAAAGGATGTAAGAGAATTATGGAATTCTCAATACGTCTCACTCGGGAGATACAATACCTGTGCGGCTCGTCTGGTTGCACCAGCTTCAAATGAACCGTACATACAATATCGTGCCTGAAAAGAAAACAAACTTAACAGGTACAATATTGTTAGCAACATGCATGACAATGCAAAATGGATGCAAGACGACATGCAATATATACAAAACAATGTATAAACAATGCAAATGAAGATGCAATGTATTTGAAACAATGCAAGCTACATGCAAAGCATTTGAATCGTGATCCAATCACGAATGGTTCGAAACCACACCTATGTCAAATAGATTGATGGAGGTAACAAGTCTGTCTACCATAGAACGGTCAACTGAACTATGAGTATTGTAGACAGACGCAAGAACAAGCATTGGGTGGAATTGACATAAGTGGGGAAACAACCCGCTGGAGAAAGGACTACGATCCTAATGCCGGATGCAAAAATTACACTACAATGTAATGAATGAATATGACACGCAGGCCAAACCAAATCTTGCTTAGGAAAGGCATGCATACATACAAGCCATGTGTAACACAGAAAAGGTGCCGCAACCCTCAACCAACATATCAACGTGGAATCGGCGCGATACACATACAGAACTGTGTTTTAACATGAAAAATAAGGGCACATACCGGACCAAGCTCAACCTGGAAAGGCGCAAGCCAAAGGCGGAAGGTGATGCAATGAATGCATGCAATCTACAATGCAATATCTACAAATATGCAATGGAATGGATATGGATACAATGGATATGGCACGCAAGCCAAACCAAATCTTGCCTAGGAAAGGCATGCACACGTACGAGCCATGTGTAACACAGAAAAGGTGCCGCAACCCTTAACCAACATATCAACGTGGAATCGGCGCGATACACATGCAGAACTGTGTTTTAACATGAAATGTAAGGACACATACCAGACCAAGCTCAACCTGGAAAGGCGCAAGCCATAGGCGGAAGGCGATGCAGTGAATGCATGCAAACTACAATGCAATATCTACAAATATGCAATAGAGTGGATATTTACAACATGCAGTGACAATGCAGTGCAATGCGACCTACTGGGGAAAATGCAATGGATGCATGCAAGCTACAATGGAAATGCATGACAATGCACTATGATGCAATGACTATGATTGCAACTTTCCCTATCTTACCAACAGGGTGATATACTAGGTTGGTTCAGTATCCAGAACTGAGGCGTAGACATGCCGCCTCAATCTATGGGGCTTCCATACAGATTTCAAGCCGAGGGTAAACCTCTGGGTATTTAAACCAGACTTTAGTCTCGGAACTCCCGAACCTTTGCGTTCTAGGCATGAGCCATTCGAACTCTAGTTTCCACCGTCCCAGTTGGTCTTCTAGGAACTCATCGCAAGCACAGACAGGTGGCTTTACCAGACCACCGAAAAGTCGTTCGGGCACGACAAACACCGAAGGAATTGCACCTTCAGAGGATTTAAGGTCTCCTAGACCGGAATGCAAAATGTATGCATGACTATGCACGTTTTTTTTGTTTTTGTTTTTTTTGAAATGCAAATGATGCAAGTGATGCATGAAATACATGTTGCATGAAATGCGCGACAACACGCGGCTCTCGAAGTGTACGACAATGCGAACACTAAAGGTCTTACACCTTCCAAGGATTTAAGGTCTCCTAGACCGTACGTGTTTAAGGTCTCGCCAGACCATGCGTGTTTAAGGTCTCGCCAGACCGGCGGTATTGCACGACGGTATGATGCGCAAAATAGCGCAATGCGTTAGGCAACGCGAGTGCACAGGACAGTGCGATGGAATGCATGCAAAATGCAATGAGATGCGCAAAACAGCGCGAAATTGAAATGCACAAAACAGTGCAATGCGCAGAACAGCGCGAGATTTGAAATGCACAAAACAGTGCAATGCGCAGAACAGCGCGAAGTTTGAAATGCACAAAACAGTGCGATGCGCAGAACAACGCGAGGTTTGAAATGCACAAAACAGTGCAATGCGCAGAACAGCGCGAACAATTTTGAAATGCACAAAACAGTGCGATGCGCAGAACAGCGCGAGGTTTGAAATGCACAAAACAGTGCGATGCGCAGAACAGCGCGAGGTTTGAAATGCACAAAACAGTGCAATGCGCAGAACAGCGCGAACAATTTTGAAATGCACAAAATAGTGCGATGCGCAGAACAGCGCGAAGTTTGAAATGCACAAAACAGTGCGATGCGCAGAACAGCGCGAACAATTTTGAAATGCACAAAACAGTGCGATGCGCAGAACAGCGCGAGGTTTGAAATGCACAAAACAGTGCAATGCGCAGAACAGCGCGAACAATTTTGAAATGCACAAAACAGTGCAATGCGCAGAACAGCGCGAACAATTTTGAAATGCACAAAACAGTGCAATGCCAAGTGTGACATGCATGCCACACGGAGTGTAAATGGGCTTGAATGCGCAACAACGCACGTATTCCGGAATGCATGACAATGCACGGAATGGAAATGCAATGATGATGCATGAGAAATGTGCACGACAATGCAAAGGGGTGCGTGTTGCAACGCATGTAACACGTGCACAACAATGCAAATGTGTGGCGCGCGACAGCGCGATGTAATGCACCGAAGTAGTGTGATGAACTTGTGCAACACACATGGGGTAGCTTTTGAATTCAAAAGGATACAAAAAGGATACACCTTGTACGAATTCGAGTGCCACGCACTGGAGACACGGCCCGCGGTCAAAACGGAGGCCGGTTGAATGTCGGAGATGCACTTTCTTGCACTTTCTTGAGCTATGAAGACCCAAAACAGCTCAAATGGCCTAAACAAGGCTGTGGGAACCCCACCGGCCGAAATATGAGGCCACCGGCTGGCCATCGGCACAAAAACAACTCCATCGGCACAAAAAAGTGCCGGCCGGCACAAAACATTGCCGACCGGCAAACAGTTGCTGGTGCGGGGCAGTTTTGTCTTTTCACCTTGGGTGTTATAAAATAGGGCTTCATGCCCTATTTTCTCACTTCTCCACCGCCGAAAACCTTTGTTCTCTCTCCCTAGAGTGCTTCTCTCTTATTTTTCGCCCGTTTCTTCGCGTTCTACGCCCTTTTCGTCGTCGGATTCGCGTTTCTCTTCGCGTTTCGGGCATTTTCCACCGATCACATTCTCGTTTCGGTGCCTCGTTCGGCGTTCTCGCCTTTTCGGGGTTCGTTCCCCTCACTTTCCTCTTCATTTCCGTACCTTTTCACATTCCGGCCTTCCCGGCCATTTCCGACCCTCTCGGGAGTTGACTTTTCAGTTGACTCTTCGCATTCCGGCTCGGTTTTCCCTTTTCCGGCCATTTTCACACCACTCTCTTCATGGCGGACGACATTCCACGTGGCGGGACTCCCCCGGACCACGAGATGGATCCCGGGGTCGAGCTCTTACCACTGAGCGAGCGCCCGTTCGACCCGGCGACCTACCGGCCGGCGATCCACGTTCTGCCCCCAGACGGCCTGCGTCAGTTCCGGAGCTTTGAGAGGTACGCGGCGCCTGAGCTACTACTACGCGAGCCTACCTCCCTCCTTTCATTCGGCACTTCCGAGGTAACTCTTCATCTTCTGCTTTACTTTCTCCAATGTAGGATACAAAACTGCCATAGTTAGCTGTATTCTCTAATTGCTGAAATCTGATATGCCGTAGACCGTAGTTGACTGTAAACATACATACAACTGATATCTGCTTGAGACTGACACATGCACACACACTGCACTAGTCCTGAATCACCCAAACACACGGCACCCACTGTATTCTACTGCACACACACTGGTACCCAGTATTTGTCTGAATCTGTTAGATTTGCACACATGCTACATCTGTTCTGAAACACCCAAACACGCTGACACATCACACGTATTTTACTGTAAGCACACCGGCACCCGGTATTTGCCTGAATCTGACAAACTTGCATACATGCCATATCCGTCTTTTCACAACTGCATTTTGAATGTTGTCTTGCAATTGTCATTTTCTGTTTGCAGGAGGGTTCCCATACCATTCGCGGGTATGGGAATACTGGTGCTCGGGAGTGGTATGACGAGCTCCCTGATGCGGTCCAGCGCATCGTGGACCGAGCGGGCTTCGGCACCTTCTGCCGAGGGCTCTCTAGGCTCTACACATGCAGACCTCTCCTTGCTGCTTTGGCGGAGAGGTGGTGGGACACCACCGATTCTTTCCACTTTTCTGCTGCGGGGGATATGACGATGACCCCTTATGACTTCTCGATGCTCACAGGCATCGGGGTAGGGGGTGATCCGATCCCCTTCGACACCGACATGGATGAGTGGACCGCCGCTCAGGTCCATCTACTGGGGGAGGCGCCACCGCTAGCTCGTCCAGGCTTCGTCCGATACTCATGGTTCGAGGCACAGTTCAGGGTCCAGCCCGCATTAGGGGAGGAGGTGCAGATGACCGAGGAGGACGTAGAGAGGTATGCCCGCGGCTTCCTCATGTTCCTGTTCGGGACTACTATCTTCGCCGACCGGGCGAACACCGTGCCTCTCTGTCTCCTCAACGCACTGGTGGACGTCCGGGACATCTTGCACTATGACTGGGGCGGCGCCGCTCTAGCCACCCTGTACAGCTATATGAGCTCGGCTTCTCGCGGCAGCGGCCAGCTGCTTGGAGGTTACTGGCGGGCTTGGGAGGTACATTTCTTCTCCACTTTTTCATTCCTGTCTCGTACTTTCTGTACTCTGTACACTGCACACACTGCGGTCTGCTTTACATTCACTGTATACTGTACACACGGCACACACATACATTCTGCTTTACACTGACTGTACACTGCACACAATACAAAACACAACACACGGCTCTGCCATTTCTGCTTCATTCTGTATATTCTGCTTTATCTGATGGTCATACTGACATCTGTTTTGCAGTTGTGGGTTTACGCCTACTTCCCTAGGCTTGCACCTGTGCCAGTTGCGGAGCCTCCTCCGGCTGTTCCCTTCTCGAGTCGCTTCGACGGGAGATGCACCCGGCGACCACGGGAGACATTCGGCTTCTTCCGCCGATACTTCGACACCATCACCCCCACAGAGGTATGCTTTATTTTCAGTTCGTTTAGCTTCGCTTTCCCACTGCATGTTTCAATAACAGTAGATAACAAATTATCTGTTACTTTCAGATCACATGGCGGCCATGGGCTTCGCTGCCGTCGGCGATGCGGGGTCGGTTCCCTGGTGCTGAGGAGACCTCGCGTTTCCGGATCTTGCTAGAGGGCCCGGTCTGTCGGGCTTGGTACCTGGGGGAGCGTTTTCTACGCCAGACCCGCGGGTTACCTGAGCAGATAGTCCCGGCTCACCCTCCTGCAGAGATGAGGGAGACTGAGGGGCTGACCACTGAGCAGCTGGATGATTACTCCATCGGCTGGGAGGAGGCCGGCTTCCGAGGCATCGGCGACTATCAGGAGTACGTGCGGACGTACCTGATGCGTCCCTTGAGCGGCCGTCGAGCAGAGGGGGCCAGGCCTGTAGCATCAGCGGCTGGGGCCGGAGCGGGAGCAGGGGCTGGATCTTCGAGGAGGGCCCGGGTCCGTGGTAGGGGTGGAGCGCGGGGAGGACGAGGAGCTGGCTGGCCTGCCCTGCCCGCTGTACTGACTTTCCAGGGGCAGGATGGGTCGACCTATCAGATCCCCTTCGCCCCTCCACCGGCTGGTCATGAGTTCATTGACATCCCCGACTTACCGCCGGTATGTATCACTGCACTTCGTACAGTTATTCATTTCAGTTTACTTGATATTCCACAGAATATTGATGCATCTGATACTTTTGCAGGCTTCTTCTGAGTACACCCGTCAGTCGTTGGCGATGAATGCCTCGATGATGGGGATGCTCCAACGGACATTTGACCTTCTAGCCGTCTACAGCATACCGGTATGTCCTTCTGACACTGGCCTCAAACCATTCATACACTGATTCGCATAATCTGATGCACGACACAACACCTGATACACTGATCTCACAGTATCTGAACACTGCATACACTGCATTCTGCACTGATAAACTGCTCACGGCATTCATGCACTGTCCTCACACACTGCATTCTGCACTGATAAACTGCTCACGGCATTCATACACTGTACTCGACGTTGCATTCTGCACTGATAAACTGTCTACAGTACACTGATGCATTTCACTTTTTGTGAACTTTTCAGCCTCCTTTTCAGATTCCCATGGCGGGAAGTGCTCCAGCTAGACCTGCTGTCCCTGCTTGGGGGAGAGATGAGGAGGGCAGGATATTTCCCCGTACCAGGGGAGGGCGTACTCACGTCGGGAGTAGCTCGCGAGCTCCAGTCCCGGACGATGACGACGACGAGGAGTCAGAGGCGGAGGCAGGGTCATCGGAGGAGGAGACCGGAGACGGTTCTAGCTCGGGCTCTGATGACGACGCTGATGATGCTCCTGGACCCTCGTCCAGGAAGAGGACCAGGACAGACTGACGGCCCTTGGAGTGCTCGATACAGATGCAGATCTTTGCTATCTTTTCTTTCTTTCTTGTACTTTTCTTTTTGGTTGGTAGATAGATTACCTTGTATTGCCGCAGGCAGATTTTTGTTTCCAAAACTTGTACAGTTGAAAAGCTAAGTAAATGAAACAGACTTTTTATCTGAAAAAGTGTTTACATTTACACATTTCATGCATTGCATCGCATCTCATCATGTTACACCTCAATGTAAATGGAACTGATTGGCTGTCTGAAAATTGAACACTTGCACTGTAATAATCAGATGACTTAAACAGCCAACAGCAAAATAACCCAAGCAACCCACTGCCTGATTCTGGACACACAGCCCTTGCTCTACTGGGGATTAATCTGCACACAGCCCATAACACAGCATTCGATTCATTCTGCACACGGCAATTCTCAAACAAACAGCCCAATTTGACAGGACGGACCTCAAAGATGGAACTGGTTGGAGTCGAAACACGCTCGAATGTAGAGAATGGCACAACATTCTTGAGCATAAATGATTTTTGAAATCGAATGAGGGTTTTTCAAACCGGGATGTCGAGCCTACAACTGAACACAGCAGGGAGGACTCAAATATAAAGGTACACGACCTAAACACAACGAGACACGCTCGAAAAAGACCTAAAACAAAGGTGGAGATAAACAAAACAAAAGACACGACATACAGACGCGTTAGCGAAGATGGGGGACCTCGGACCACGAGGAGCCAGTTTCTCTGGGTATTATTTCCACCCTTTCTTATTTGTGATTCTCACATCACTCGGCTCTCAAGCTCGGTTTTTCTCCTCAAAAACCCTTTTCCTCACTTTTCTCTCAACTTACACCTCTCTATTCTTCAATCTCTCATTTTCCATCCCTCCCCGGGGTGACTGATGAATGAACAGGAAGTTGCGGGTTCACGCCCGATGCCGTTAGCTCACAGCAATTTCTTCTGGCGGGCAGAGTGCTCTTCTGGCAAGTACGTCGATGACGGGGGAAAGACAGAACGCCTGGCTCAACTGTGCCCCTAGTTCATCATTTTAACCATTTTTTCGTTTTTGCTTTCTACTAAAACGGTTTTGATCAAAATGAGAGTCGGATTAACGTACTTGTTCAATTTTTGATTTGAAAAGCATGCAAGTCAGGCAGCAAGCACTGAAAATTTTCCTTTTTGGGTCCAAGACAATGGTCCGATTTTGGAAAATGGAATAGTTTTCGAGAAAATAGTCAACCTCAGTAAAAATTTTCAAAAACTATTTTTCAAACAGCTGATGCTCAACAAGCATGGAACTTACTCTTCGAGATGCGCAACCTTGGTTCGGAGGCAATGGAAAATTGCCCCTGGTTTGAAGGAGGGTGGGAGGCAACGGAAAGTTGCCCCTAGTCTGAATGGCGTCTCACGACGGGTTGTGGCAACGGAAAGTTGCCCCTTGTTTGGGATGGTGCCGCAGCAATCCGTAGACAGTCTTCATTGGCGGTGGTCGAGCTCTTAGACACAGAGATGACGAAGACGGTCACAACACATATATGGACACAATCACCTTGAAGGGTGTTGGCCACTGGACTTCGGGATGAAATCGAAACCATTGCATGGACTGAGACGCTTATGAAAGCGTTGGGGGCTGGACTTCATGATGAAGTTGCCTACGTATCCCAAACATGGGAATCAAGCCTTACGTAGTTCCGGTTAAGGTCCACTCGGGTATTTTAACCTTCACTTTGTTTGGCTCTTATTTTTGCCAAGGCGCCCAATGCGGGTTTTCGACCTTGCGAGCTTCTTTTCATTTTCTATTTCTTTTTTCTTTTTTTTTTCCTGCTTTTTTTTTCTTTTTTTCTTTTTCAATCCTTCTTTTTGTATTTTTCTCTTTTTTTTGTATTTTTCTCTTGCTCTAACTTTTGCCTGGGCCGCCCTTCCGGGTTTTCGGCCCAGCGAGCCTCTCAAAGGGTAAAAGTGTAGCAAGTCCATGCCAAATGGTTTTTTGAATTGAAGCCCCTCTGTATCTAAGAGAACGGCTGTTGCACTGATTTGCGGAGAATCCATGCCGGTTACTCCACAAGCTTCTTCCGGTGAGATCTACTCCTTCTGATTCGGCTTTGGTGCCTCCTGCTCGAGGGCTGTTTCGAAACTGGCCACACGGGCCTCCATGGCGTTTGTCCGTTGAACTTTCTGAACATTCTGAAACTCGGAAAACAAATAGGTTGAATCTTGAGACTGAGAGCGATCCTAGGCTGCGCAATCTCAAGAGTGATTCCACACAGGTCTTCGCAGGGCCGCGTAAAACATTTGCTTTTGAAAGTTTTTAAGAAGGCGACGAATCGCTCGCGCCGAAGATAGTGTGGAACCAATCTGGATCAGGCCAGGGTCCTTCTCAGTACTCACGCCGACAAGCATGATTTCATTCATAAAAAGGCTTAGCACGCCTCTCTTTCTCTCAAAATGATCAAAATTTTGCAAAACCCGAGGAATTCCTTCCTCTTCGTTTTCATCACCGCAGTGTTCAAAAGTTTGTTTTTTTTGAAAAACTTAGGTTAATGCAATGAGTTTGGCACACAGGAGAGCAGGCGAGATGTACTGTTAGCCCATTCAAGTTCTCCGGCACTTATGCTGAAAGCAAGCATGAAGTTGAGATAGCAACAGCTGTTTTGATCGGCTTTGTTGGTGCAACTGGCCCCTCGGCAGAAACAGACTCAAAACAAAAAAAAAAAACAGATAATAATTACAAAACAAAATGGTGTTCGGGACAACAACCCCAGAATCACCTGGTATTATATACAACGGGGACTGACTCGATACAACCAGACAGACCCTTAAGCAAAAAAAGACTGACTCAAGACAAAGAGACAGACTCAAAACAAAAGACTGACTCGACATCCAAGCCAGGATTTACAAAACTCGGTTTCACCGATGCTCAAAAATGCGTGCCAGACGCTACATCCAAACTACACCAAATGTTGCCCGCAGGCGGTTCGCTTTACATACTCGCAGTATCTGAGCCCTCGAAATCCAACAACTGAGTGGTGACGGGCTTGCCTGAGGTGGGTGGTAGGATAACCTTGTTATCAATCAAATCCTGCACTTCATGACGAAGGCGGGAACATCCATCGGTACTGTGACCGGACTGCTGATGGTACGCGCAGTACAAGGTAGCATCATGAGTGGCGGGGAGATTCTTCGGGAGTGGCCGGGACTCCAAAGGCTTAAGATGCCCATTCTTCGCCAATATTAGCAATGCCCTAGACAAAGGCATGTGGAGGTCATGAAAGACCCTACGCCCTCGGGGCAGGTACTTTGCAGTTTGAGGATTCTTGCCAGATGCGCTGGCGAAAGGATCAGCTGGCGCTGCCTTGGCTTTTTGAACCTTCCCCGGTGCAGGGTTGGGAACTACTGGAATTGTCTGGGCATGACGGGGCCCATCCCGGTTTTCTGTCTGGCTTGAGCTGCCTTTGATCGGAGCGGGGAAAGCATCATCTACAGCTTTGGTCACTATTGCAGATGTTTGTTGCTTGTTCATCCCTCTGGCCTTCAAAGCCTCGACTGCCCACAGCAGTTGCTCAATGGGGTCGGCGTCTATCTTTGCCTTGTCCTTTCCCCTGGCCTCAGCCTGATCAAGGGTCGGGGTTGGTGCTGGCATGTCGTGGCTATAGCCGGAAGCCACCTCCGGCTGGCTAAGCTCTATTACGATCCGCCCCAGTAGCGGGGGCTCCTGTGGTACAAAATTCCCAGCGTACGGCGCCGCTGGCGGTGAAACCGACATTCCATAGGCGAGGTCTGCCACAGACCTTTGGAGATCGCCTATCATCCCCATTAATTCGAAAGTGGTGGGCTCACGAGCCTGGTATAACTGCGGAGCCCAGACTGGGTGCACAACGGGCATCCTGGGCGGGTGTGACATACTGATGCTGGCCTCATTCTGCGGAGTGGTTCCCTGGTCCGATACAGCTGCCATAACCACAATTTCTTCTGAACTTTGTGCCGCCATGAATCCTGCCTTAGCAAAGGGGGGACACTGGCTGTTCTGTATCAACTCTGCAACTCTCTGAACTGAAAGAAAAACAGACAGCATTTCAGCCCAAACTGATCAAACACGGGTGTAGCCGAACAACTGTACCCTACTGCTGATCACTGTTCCCAGAAGTCACTGTTCCCGAAAGCTGAACCAATACCCGCGGATAACTGATTCTTACAACTGATACTGATACTGGTGTCCCCAGGTTTGATACTCAAACTTGCAAACTGACATGTGCGTTCCTGTAGAGCAACACTCTAAAATGACATAGCAAGTAAAAGAGAACAAAACACCCCTATGTTGGGGTAGGGTTTCCCTGTCCTATTTTGTCAGGAGCTAGGGTTTCACTACGCACACAGCGGTTTCAAACAACTTAGCATCGGGTAAGCAACCTGTCCTAGCTTGGAATGGTCACTATGGATCCGAATATGCACTAGGTCGAATGGTCGAAAAGGGGTGCCCCGGTAAAACCGAGGTTTGTGTTCCCATACTGTCAGAGCCCATAGCCGGTCAGCCTTATGGACATGCCTTGACAAGACAAGCCTCCGGCAAACCGTTCAGGAATGGCAGATGGCAAACACTGTGTTCCTAGGCGCACCAATGCACATGCAATGCAAAGAAACACATAAATGAGATCAAAACAGGATATCACGAGTTCGAGTCAAACTCTCTAAAAATCCCCAGCAGAGTCGCCAGAAACTGTAACACGTCCGCGAGGGACCTCATGCTACAATTCGGACTCAATTTGTGTCACGGTTCTTAATCTGAACCAAAGAGTCCAAATCTGGCAAATCGTTTTGAGAAACAGATTTTTGAAAAAGCAGTGCCAAACATGGACTGCTTTGCCAGATACAGAGTCGCCACCTAAATATTTTTAAATGGGAGAATTTAGGAAACCCTGACTCGGTGCCGAAGGCCACGTGTCCGTCATCACCGGAGTTGTCTCGGCTCGGGAGCTTGGGTACGATCGGGGAAGGTCAGCTATGAGCACCCCCTTTCGCCCGGTCCGAAGACCGGCCTCTACTAACCGTGATATCCGTTTTTGAAAACTTTACGTGTTCTTATTCCATTTATTAGCCTAGAATTACTATGTTATGCGCACAGCAAACAAGTATAGACTAGATTGCCTAATTTGGAAATAAACATTGCATATCCGTTTGGTTTGAAAATGCTTTGGAATTTGCTACTCGCAAGTAGGCTAAAATACGGATTTCAACGAGTTTTTCCAACTCAAACAATCCGGCCTTCACCCACAGGCATTCAAAACAGTTTAACACATAAGCATCTAGCCACATGTTAAGCATGCTGTCATGGTAACATTCACACTCATGCGATATGCTAAAGCGGAAATACTTACATAGTACTCCGTGCCAAAACAAAGAACTTGTTAGCAAACATGCATGATCCAAGTCCATGTGAAGTGCCTAATGCATCGCATACAAAATGTCGCTAAGATAGGCTCGGCTAATCCTAGACATGTCATGTGAAAATGCACAATTAACACATATTCAGTTCGGAATTGAAGTACTGATGCAGTTAGCGTGATGTACCGAGCCTAATGCATGTAATACAAATGCAAGGATGCACACATGCATAGCATAAGGTATGCTAAATTAAACGTGCCCTAATCTACCATCATAAGCAGGTAAATAAAAGGGAAGAAAGACGTGAGGTTGGAAGACATACACACACTCACGCACACTTATTACAGAATTGCCCTCGCTCGGAGGGACCGAATAAATATTACAAATTAATTAACTACGCAAGCTAATTAAATATTACAAATTAATTAATTTAATTAACAAATTAAATAAATCAATTAAAGCAGGAAAACGCCTCGGGAAGCGTGCCACCATGCGCAAGCTGCCTCTGTTTTCCTCCCTTTCCTCCTCTGGAGGTTGTCAAAACCTCAGGACTGATCCCTTGGACAGAAAGGATCATCACCGGCTGGTTGAAATTGCCACCGGCAGTGTGGTGTGGCCATCGGCACAAAATTGAACCTGTCGGCAGAGAAAATGGTGCCGGTCGGCACATTACACTGCCGGTCGGCAGAGTATTCCTGCAGAACCTGCAACTCACAGCAACAGAGGGCAAAACAAAGCATGGTAGCACATTTCAAGGCATGTATGCACCAACCATGTCTCTTATCATTGTGATGACTCAAAGGGACATGTGCCTCGATTCTCGGACCACCAATCACGCATTTCCATGCATGATGGCCCAAAGAACCAAGTATGCACCTTTGATTTCAAATGCAATGCAGATCAATCAAACAAACTCCCAATCCTTATCACCCAAATCAAGGGACAAGGAATGCATGTTGATGCAATGCAACCTAAGCATGTTAGCTATCATGCAACATGAACAATGCAATGTAATCATGCAAAGCTTACAAGCAAACATGCAAGGTAAGCATGCAAATCAAATAGAAGATGGACTTAAACATGAATTAGGCAGCTCTAAAAAGGCCTAAAACAGTAGCCAATGTGCTAAAAAGTGAGGGCTAAATGGCATGCACACACACATGCACATAAGGACCAACACTTAAGCATAAATCAAACAACATTCAAGCACACTTGAAAGAAGGAAACATGAACAATTAGCATGCATTATAAGCTTTGAAATCATGCTAATACATGGTGCCAAACCAAGCAACAAATCAAGCCAAGCATGCACCCAAATGGCCTAAGTGTTCAAAGCAAATCAATGAGGCATTGAACTACACTTATCATGACCAAACATGGCATGCATTAAACAACTAAAAACAGATTTTTAGCATGTTAAAAGAAGGCCAAAGGACTCCTTAGATGGCATCTAAGTGGCCCAAATACAAAGGCATGCACCATGGCCAAAACATGGAGCATTGCAACACATGCTTTCAAAGCATTAAAGGGACATGCAAGGCAATCCAACAAGCATGGAAATAGGACTGAAATAGCATGTAGGATGATTCCAAATCATCAAAACAATGCAAAGATGGCATGCTACACATACACATGCTCAAGGCCAACAAGCCCAAATACAAAGGAGCTATATAATGCATGCAAAAATCAACCCAAATACCTATGGACAGATCTAAAACATGGCAAAATAAGCACATAATCTTCACAAATGCAAGCCTAAAACATGCTCCAACAAAGGCTAACAACCTAGAACATGTTAAGGCACAAATAAGGCATTACATGGCAACTATGCTAAACATGCATGAAGTTCCAAAACCAACTTGAAATCATGTTATATCATGGATATATAAGCATGAAAAACAAACCAAACATGCTCAACACACACTCAAGCATAGGCTTCCTTAAGAGGCCAAAATAGGTCCTTTTCAAGGACAACAAGGAGAGGGGGGTGGCCCTCTCCTTCTTGGGACTTCAAAGCATCATCTTCACCACTGAAATCCCTCAAGATTTCAGTGGTGAAGAGACCTCAACACCAAAATCCCGGAGCTAGCACAAAATGGCTCAAAATGAGGCCTTTTGAGGCCTAAGGGTGGTCAACACCCCTCAAACAACAAAACACTCTTAATAAACAATAAAGAGGGCTTAAAAATAGAACTTTTTTATGTTATACAATAATCACAAAAACAGCTCTAAGACTAGTAGAAAATCAATGCAAAAATGGGGGAAAAAGGGACTAGTTTCTCACCCTTGTAGTCCTCTTCAAAAATAGTGCTCCAATGGCCTCCTTTGGCTTGAATCCAACACCAAAACTCAAAACACACTCTTTAGAACCTCAGCTCCAAGAGGAAGGTGAAACACTAGGTGTTTGTGTGCAATAGTGAGACACAAAACACCTAGTGTACAAAATGAGAGGAAAAGAGAGATAGGTGAGTGTATCTAACCCTAACCCTAGGAAAAACCAGAGCTCTCCTCTGTCTTCTCTTCTCAAAAATGTCTAAAGGCTCTCCTCTTTGCCTTAGAGAGAGCTTCTCTCTATATGCCTCTTGTAAAGCTTACAAGACAAGCTTTGCAAGAGGGAGATCCCTCCATACACGTGTATGGAGGGGAGCAAAAGCTATACAACTGTCTAAAAAAATCTGCAAAAGCAGATGAACAGCAATCGGCCGGCAAAAAATGCCATCTTGGCCAAACAAAGTGCCGACCGGCACAAAATAGTGCTGACCGGCAACAAAGAGTGCCGGCCGGCAAACTATATTGCCGGTGGCAGCAAAAACCAGCCGGTGGCATCTAGCCACTGCCGGTGATGGGTGGGGATGGTCTACAAGCCCCACCCTGCCCTTCCAAGGCAGGATGCAAGTGTTTGGTGCAAAACCAGACACTAAAAGGTCAAGTTCGGAGATCCTGAGACAAGGCGCGCGAGCCGAGGCCTCCGGGAACTCCAAACGAACACAAACAAGGATAATCACCGAGTGTTCAAACAGTGACGTCCAAGTCTTGAGGACGGTCAAAAATGGGGTGTCTACACAAATTCTTTGCTCGCGAAACTTGATCACCACTAATTGAATCAAATAACCCGGGATCAGAACACGCATGCAGACGTCCTGGCTTGCCTAGCCTCTACTATCAACTCAAAAATTAAGCGCTCGAGCCGAGCATTTTCTCTTTAGAACCAGTTCTGGTCAGCGTTATCGAACCAGGTCTGAGTTGGATGGACCCTATCGCCGCATTCTTATCTTTAGAATAGCTCCCGATGGATAAGAAAGAAGCACACAAGCTCCGAAACAAAGCTCTCCGATACTATTTGGATTCGCAGGGGAAGCTCTACAAAAAATCTCTCTCCGGGCCGTACTTAGAGTGTGTTCACCCTGACAAAGTCGAGGAACTTTTGTCTGAAATACATGAAGGCAGTTGTGGTGCCCATTTGGGCAGACGTTCTCTGGCTCACCACGCCGTATCGCAAGGGTACTATTGGCCGACCATGCGAATCGACGCCGAATGTTATGTCAAGAAATGTGGTCAACGCCAGAAGTTCTCCCCCTTAACTCATCTGCCAGCCGAAGAGCTAAATTCCATCACCAGTCCTTGGCCGTTCGCTCAATGGGGGCTTAATATCGTTAGATTATTTCACGAAATGGGTCGAAGCAGAGGCACTAACACATATTCGAGATTCTGACGTCAAACATTTTGTATAGAAAAACATCATAACAAGGTTCGGCATACCATGAGCACTGGTTTTTGACAACGGTACCCAGTTTGACTGCGGCGTATATAGAGAACTGTGCAACACTTATGGTATCCAACCCTACTTCTCCTCGTCGACTTGCCCCCAAAGCAATGGTCAAGTGGAGGCCACCAACAAGGTCATTTTGGATGACATCAAGAAAAGGCTGGAGAGATCTAAAGGAAGATGGGTCGAAGAGTTGCTGAGTGTGCTGTGGGCTTACCGCATTACTATGAGGTGATCCACTGGGGAGACACCATTTTCTCTATGCTTCAGAACCCAGGCAATCATCCCCCTAGAGATCGGCCTTCCAACCTTGAAATCGAAGGTTTTTGACATGGGCCGAAATGACATGATGTTGGCCTTAGACTTGACTCTGATTGAAGAACGAGAGACTGAGCCCTCGCACCCATGGCACGGTACCAGCAACAGCTCGCCAAGTCATATAATCAACGTGTTCAGTTACGCCGTTATACACCAGGAGAATTTGTCCTCAAGAAAGTGCTTCCCGCTGCTAGGAATCCGGCTGATGGAAAACTGGGTCCTAACTGGGACGGCCCCTATCAGATTGACTCCGTCGCTGGGACGGGGGCATATCGGCTCAAAGACATGTCTGGAAGACGCCTGCCACGTCCCTGGAATTCCACGCATTTGCGTAAATTCTATCATTAAGCCGACTTGTGGAGGCATGATAACTTGTTTTGAATGTTCACCATGTACAAAATTCATTTTTACAATGCAAAGTTTCTTATTTCCTCACTGTGAAATTCAGTTTATTAAGTTAAAAGCCTCCGAATTCGGAGCCCCATCCGTGCAAGACACATTTAGGCCAAATAAGCCTTCAGATTCGGAGCGCCCTTCGTGGATATCACGATTGGCCAAGTTAAAAGCCTCCGAATTCGGAGCCCCATCTATGTAAGACACGTTTGGGCTGAATAAGCCTCCAGATTTGGAGCGCCCTTCGTGGATATCATAATTAGCCAAGTTAAAATCTTCCGAATTCGGAGCCCCAAACGTGCAAGACACGTTTGGGCCGAATATGCCTCCGGATTCGGTGCGCCCTTCGTGGATATCACTATTGGCCAAGATAAAAGCCTTCGAATTCAGAGCCCTATCCGTGCAAGACACGTTTGGGCCAAATAAGCCTCCGGATTCGGAGCGCCTTTCGTGGATATCACAATTGGCCAAGTTAAAAGCCTTCGAATTTGGAGCCCCATCCGTGCAAGACATGTTTGGGCTGAATATGCCTCCGGATTCGGAGCGCCCTTTGTGGATATCACGATTGGCCAAGTTAAAAGCCTCCGAATTCGGAGCCCCATCCGTGCAAGACACGTTTGGGCCGAATAAGCCTCCAGATTCCGAGCGCCCTTCATGGATATCACGATTGGCAAAGTTAAAAGCCTCCGAATCCGAAGCCCCATCCGTGCAAGAGATGTTTGGGCCGAATAAGCCTCCGGATTCGGAGTGCCCTTCGTGGATATCGCGATTGGCCAAGATAAAAGCCTCCGAATTCGGAGCCCCATCTGTGCAAGACATGTTTTGGCCAAATAAGCCTCCAGATTCGCAGCGCCCTTCGTGGATATCACGATTGGCCAAGTTAAAAGCCTTCGAATTCGGAGCCCAAAACGTACAAGACACATTTGGGCCGAATAAGCCTCCGAATTTGGAGCGCCCTTCGTGGATATCATGATTGGTCAATTAAATGCCTCCGAATTCGAAGCCCCAAACGTGTCATCGCAAAATTCACGATTGGGCCGAACAAGCC
This sequence comes from Camellia sinensis, assembly GCF_055761805.1. NCBI lineage: Eukaryota > Viridiplantae > Streptophyta > Magnoliopsida > Ericales > Theaceae > Camellia > Camellia sinensis. Next base: position 91,380,577 of record NC_138975.1, read on the forward strand.
TCCAAATTCGGAATGCCTGTCGTGCCAACCATGCTTTCCATGAAGAGCATTTGAATTCGGAGCCTTCTTCATCAATATTATGATTGACGCGCATAAACGAAGTTGGCATAAAATGAAGATAATCATAGCTGGATTTATAAACATAGACTGAAATAACACGCAAGCATTTAAAATAATATGTTTCATTAAAAATTGATCGTTAATACATGATTCGCATCCAATATGCGTTAAAATGTTACAATATGTTTTATTCGGCACCACCTTCGTCGTCGCTCTTCTCAACTTCGAAACCCGCGAAGAGAAAATTGTGACCCTGATATAGCGGCGACACCAAATCAATGCCCGCTGCCCGGAGAGCCTCTGCAGACTGCAGAGCATTGATCCACCCGTGTTTAAATCCACAATTCTCGCATCGGCAGACCTCCTCGGTGAGTTTCTCCTTAGTCTTATCATCCCAATTTTTCGGCCGTTATGGAAACCTTTTTCATGGGCCCTGGTCTTGGTAGCCTCTATCGCGAACATGCTAGCCGTTTCTCGATCGGCAATCGCATGACTTAAAAGCCGTTAGGTAACCCGTTCCTCCACAATCGGATTAGCCTCCCTTGCCAACAGATTCTCGACAGTTTTGGCCTTCCTCAGTTCACGCTCGACTTTCTCCACGCGGGCCTCTAAGTTTTGAATATGTTCATCTCTCAGCTCTATCTCTCATCGCGTGGCACGTAGACGCATGCCGATTTCATAGGCGGTGTATAGCCCTTTCACCGCTCCATGAACGCCTTCTCGAAGCACTTCGAAATCTGGTTGACCGCCATCGACTGCTGAACTTCTAACAGAAAAATCTGTTGCGCAAACTCAACTGCTACATTTGGGTCGCGGATGATGGAATTTGCCTCCGTCATTGGTTTGTTCCCAAAAAACACCGAAAAACTCAATGGGCGCGGTGTCGCGTTGGTTTCACCTCTCGAACGAGGGAAGCTACCTTGTTGCTGATTTTCTCTTCGAGAGGACCTACTTCGGTGACGTGGGGATTGGAGTTTCTCACGCTCCCTCGACGTCCTACTCACTGCGCGTGCAGGCTCACCACCCCGATTCATCTCTATATCCAGCTCTGCGAGTGTCCTACCTTCCCCCCTGCTATTGAAGAGTAGTCTTCTAGAGATCCACAGTCGTCCACACTTCTTTTTTCTTCTCCCAATTTGTTGGATTATAATGCAACAATGGCATCCTTATGCACGTAGCCCCCGCCCCACATATTGATTACGAGGGCTGCGCTCCCGAGGTGATCTCATCAATGCTCACATTCCATAAGCCACCGATATTCGGCGTACCAGTTCATTCCTTAGTTGGGACAGGGGCAGATTCGTAAATCTAAGCGGCTAAGGATTTAATAATTTAATCAGCCAAATATCAAGGCCTTGAGCCGATTGAATCATGTGCCCCAGTCATTCCATGAGCCACCGATATTCGGCGTACCAGTTCATTCCTTAGCTGGGGCAAGGGCAGATTCATAAATCTAAGCGACTAAGGATTTTGGTAATTTAATCGGCCAAATATCAAGGCCTTAAGCTGATTGAATCATGTGCCCCAGCCATTCCATGAGCCACTGATATTCGGCGTACCAGTTCATTCCTTAGCTGGGGTAAGGGCAAATTCGTAAATCTAAGCGGCTAAGGATTCAGTAATTTAATCAGCCAAATATCAAGGCCTTGAGCTGATTGAATCATGTGCCCTAGCCATTCCATGAGCCACCGATATTAGGCGTACCAGTTCATTCCTTAGCTGGGGTAGGGGCAGATTCGTAAATCTAAGTGGCTAAGGATTCAATAACTTACTCGGCCAAATATCAAGGCGTCAAGCCGATTGAATCATGTGCCCTAGACATTCCATGAGCCATCGATATTCAGCGTACCAGTTCATTTCTTAGCTGGGGAAGGGCAAATTCGTAAATCTAAGCGGCTAGGGATTCGGTAATTTCATCGGCCAAATATCAAGGCCTTAAGCCGATTGAATCATGTGCCCAGCCATTCCATGAGCCACCGATATTCCGCGTACCAGTTCATTCCTTAGCTGGGGCAAGGGAAGATTCGTAAATCTAAGCGGCTAAGGATTCCGTAATTTACTCGGCCAAATATCAAGGCCTTGAGCCGATTAAATCATGTGCCCCAGACATTCCATGAGCCACCGATATTCGGCGTACCAGTTCATTCCTTAGCTGGGGCAAGGACGGATTCGTAAATCTAAGTGGCTAAGGATTTGGTAATTTAATCGGCCAAATATCAAGGCCTTGAGCCAATATTCAGTGTTTCAGTTTAACTGGGGCATGTTCATGAATTCATTCAGCTAAATTGAAAGACGGCTAAATTGCTGAATTGCCAAGATACACTGTTATCTAATCGGCAGCTATTCAGTGGGATGTTTAATTTACTCATCTCATGATCCTACATCCTATCGGATCGATAGCTAGCACGCACAGTAGACAGTAGTCATTTTATCCAAAGTAGTGAAAAGCAAAAATTTTCGTTAATAACAAAAATTAAGTACAGATAATAGTGAAAAGCAAAGGAAATTTTCATTATTAAATTGAGTAATAGATAGTAGCCATTTTATACATGAAAATTACCTTAAACTAACAGAAATCTACTAAACAAAAAGTTACAACCATGCATGGAAGATTCCTAACAAAAATCAAAATGTCACTCTAGTCAATCTTCAGGGTTAAACTCCAGTGACTCAACGTCCAGCTGCTCGAATAGAATCGGCTGGGCCAATGTCATATTCGCGGCAGCAAGGGCTTTGAGCCAGCCATGTTTGAAGCCCCGATTCTCAAACTTGGGGACTTGCTCTACATAGTTCTCCAAGGCGGCGTCATTCCTAACCTGGAACGCTTTGGAAATCTTGGAGTCAGCTTTTTCCTTCCCCTTCGTTGATTCTTCCAAATCGGCTTCTATCTTGGCAATCACCTCCTTGGCTAACTGAAACACATCCTCGATCGCATTTGCCCTCTCCTCGGCGGCCAATCCGAGTCGGTTAGAACTCCTTCCCTTTTCTGCCTCGGCATCGGCCCTTACACTTTCCTCCACCGCTCTCGTTGCCTCGTGCTTGGCTCTTTGAGAGGTGTGACGCCCCGGTTCTACACCATTGGTTGCAGTCAAAGGAGAGTCACTAATGAGTCCTATGGTCAATAACTAGTAAGATCCCAGATTGCCGGAGGAGTCAGATTAGCCTCCCTTCTAAGTCCAGCTTTCTTAGGCAGCGCACTATCCTTTTGACAGATCTTAAAAGGTATTAACACAAGGTCTCATAAGCAACGATAAGGTTCATACATGTAAATATATAGAACATAATAGCCATGAATATCCTTTATTACAAAAGTTCGTTCCATTACATTACATCCCAAAAGAAAATTTAAATCTTCGCATGAGTCTTACAAAATATCCAAAAAGAACGCCTAACTTTTTTTTTTTCTAGGATAACCAAAAGTCTTCAAATGTTTCAGGTTCAACATCTCCAGCTATGAGTTCCTCTTCGTCACCTGGCATGATACGCCGTGAGCTTTGAATGCCCAGTAAACACACACACACACCCCACCCCTTTTTCCCAGTCCAATACATAATCACAATTATAACGTCAAATAGTAAAGCATGATACTTCAATAAATAAATAAATAAAGGGTTAGGTTAGGTGTTAGCAACTAGAAATCCCCCAAAGAGATTTCGTCCTCCGAACCACAAGAATCGGACGCGGATTATTCGGTATGCCCCCTCTTTTGCTGCTTTGTTGCAGAACTAACCTCGGATGCCTACCAACGGTTATATACTGCGTAGCATCAACCACAGGGCCTTAAAAGAGATGGTGAAATAGGGCCTTGCCCGAATCCCTCCTCACACCAAACCACCTAGGGTCCGAATACAACCGCTCCGTTCAAGGGTTCCGAAAACCACTTGCGCAAGACTTTAACTTCAACTAGGGAACGCATCCCAACAATCCAGATGACACATATTCTCATCTTTTTCATTTCTCAAGCGCTTGAAAACCCAATACCCTCCCAATTAGGTTTCCCGTTGAATTAAGTGTTTTAAGTCAAGGTTAGTTCAACTAAACGATAAAATAAAATTCACATAAGCATGCCTCCTCAAGATAAGAAGATAATTAACATAACATACCCATACAACATTATGCCAAGATATGATAATAGGCCATTAGACAATTTCATGAATACAAGGGTATAAAACATCCAAACATAACAAATTTCCAGATTTACATCACATGAAGGTTAATATGGAAGGACTACTTAGGTTCATCCACCGGACTCGGTTTTCCTTATGGTTCCTAGAGAATTTGATCTAGTTCCTAGAACATCTTTCGGAAATGGGATTGCTTTTCCCGATTTTATGTTATTTAGGAAATAGTCTAGCACTGTTCCAGAATCTGTCCAGAATCTGCCCAGATCTGTCGACTGTTACGAAAACTTGATTTTCTTGCAAACCACTCAATGTTTTTCGATGAAACCAATTTTAGTTGAAAGATAACTCCTTAAGGAAGGTTTTGACATAAAATAGAGGTTCAGAATATTTTTTTACATTTGTCTGGAATTTTTGAAAGTTGACTGAAAAAAATAGGTTTTAAGGTGGAATGCCCAAAACAAGGAAATTTATAAAAAAGGGGGTTCCACCATGGGAAAGTTTCATTTATTTTGTGAAGAAAATATGCTAACTATCACATGTTTAACTCAGAAAATTTGTTTGAAAGAGTACCCTTGAAAAGTTGAGAGATTTGTACAAAAAGAAGATGGTTTTGTGCCAAAATGAGGAAAATACAAGAGAGATGGAAACAATACTCAAATCTTGGTATTTTTAACATAAGAACATGATAATAACAGATCTGAAACATCACTTAAAATCTTTAAAAGGACATGCATTAGAAAAGAAAATGAAGAGAAGATTGTGTTGGTGGCTTACCTTCTAACTTTGCACAAGAAACTCTCTTCTTCTTCCCTCTCCTCCTCTAGACTTCTCTTCCTTGCTCTCCTCCCTCTCTCTAACCAAAATGTGTGTGTGAGTGAGTGTGTTGTGTGTATGTTTGCAAGCTAGGGAGGGTGTGGTATATATAGGCAAATTTGGGATAAAAGGACATAAAAGCCCTTTAGTTGAAAATGGATGGGAAAGCTAGGATTTTGGTTGGTGTCAAATGGGATAGGAGTAACTAAGGTGCCAAATCATAGGTTTTGGCATCAATTAGTTGATCTTTAGTTGAAAGGTAACTAGTTTTGAGATTTGCAACCTAGGTCTAGGTCACTAGGTTTGGATTTCCTAGAATATCTTAATCATAGTCTTGGGGAAGTGTGATGGGTTGTTATTTTAATTAATTTTGGTCCTAGGCACATCCATCAAGGTGTATATATACCTATATATATATATTGCAAGATTGATGGCATACCAAGGTACAAGGTACAAGTACTAGTTTGGGGTAAATTTAGAATTTAAATAAAGAAGTGAGGGTTTGGAATTAAACTCATGTATTGGAACCTTACTTATGTAGAATTAAATTAAATTAGGTTAGGGAACCTAAACCGACTAGTGTAATTCCTGTTCCGATAAAAATTAAAAATGCTATCTGGCAAGATTCGAAATAGTTTAAGAAACTGAGGGGCTTTAAGGAAATAATTCAAATGTAAGGGTTTATTTTTTATTATTTTTTTTTAAAGAAAATACATTTTTCTAGGGCTTCACATTAAATGTAATGAAATGAAGAGGATTAGAACCTTAATGAGGTATTTAATTATGATCTAGTTAGGTCTAGGACTAATGTAAATATCTTCTAGTTAGAAGTACACACATATATATAGCAAATCTTTATAGGTACCAAAGTCATTATTGTTCCAAGATTTGAAGAGATTTTAAAGTGCAATGATTATAGTCTAGGGGGGTTATGATGGCTAGCCATGTGATGGTGAATTGATGGACATGTTATATATATATATATATATTTTGTACAAATCTTAGAAATTGTAAAATATATTATTAAAAAAGATTTTTGGGTAAAAGTGTATATATATAAATATATAATAGTACTTGTTTGGGGTCAATTTGTGATTTAATAAAAATGTGCGGACTTGGGTTTAATTAAAGTATCTATTTCAAGTGTAAAATAATTCAGTTTGTATTATCTTGCTTTGAATTTAAAGGTAAATAACCGAACGATGACTCTAAAAATTGAAAGTTAAGGTTTAGAGCGATTAATCTAAAATTTGAGAGTTAAGTAGTTAATATTAGAGTGTTAGAAGTGATTTCTAAGCTTCCAGGATCGATTAGGGTTTGTATTGATTCGCCCGTGATGCGTTTTCAGTCCTAGGGCTTAATTTGCGATTAATCGACGAACTAAGAGCTTTATTATAATAATTCAAAATTTAGGGACCTAATAAGGTTTACAAAGAAAGTCAGGGGCCTCACAAGAGGCCTCCGCGGCCTTGCCCTTCTCACTTTCAATTTCCATTTTCAGAAAGCCAATCTGTTCAATAGCATCATGTTGACGGCGGCCTATCTAGGATATCCTTCCAGCCGTCTACAAAACAGGGAATTAGAATAAAAATAAAAATACATATATATATAATAATAATAAATAATAAATAAATAAATAAAAATATAGGCGGAAAACGGCAGACAAGGATCAAGTCATGTTCTAGTATGGCCGACTGAGCGGCTAATGCTATTGCTAGCAAGTCTGGTTCCGTCCGAAAAGTTTCCCTGTCAGTCGACAGGGAAATTGACGAAGCCATACTCAAGGCTACGGCCGGATCTTTAAGAGCCGATGCATCAGAGGAAATCGGCACATTTTTTATCCTTGGTTGAACCACAAATGCCACAACCGAGTCCGACTCCTCTATGCGCGGCCGTTCGTCCACAACCGAGTCTGACTCCTTTATGCACGGCCGTTTGTCGGTAGGGATTTCCTCATAGCCGACATCACTTTCGGCGGGACATTTCTCCCCCCTCTAATCATTCATTTGACTCAACCGTTTGACTGGCTGCTCCATCTCGGCCGTCTCAATTTGAGCCATTTCTTCCGCAATAACAGGCAGAGAAGACTCAATCGTGGCAGTAGGTTCAGAACGGATGGTCTCGGCCCTCCTCCGGGCTGCCATCCGTTCGGCATTTTTCCTCCTCTCCAATTGCATAAGCGATTCCCCCACCATGTTCTCAGGATACAAGCTGGGAAGATCTCCTAAATCAATAAAAATGTCTTCAAAAGAGACGTCCCCTCGACCTGAAGTGGATGGAAGGTTGGATGGATTAAGGCCGGCTTTTTCAAATGCCAAGTTTAGAGCCTCATCAACCTCTTCGGCTTCCAAAGCGGACTAACTCGGCTGCTCGGCAACTTCCTCGGCCACTAGCTCTTCGGCCTGCTCCGAATCAGAAGCTTCCAAACCAATCTTCCTAAGGCTCTTGAAGCGAGGAAAGATAAGGGCAATGAGTTGCCGCTCGCCCTGCGGAATTAGAATGTTGTCTACGGCCGAAAATGTTGTATAAGTTGGCTCGTACTGCAGAAGTATATGGGATGCCCTCCCTTGCTTCTGGAGGTTTGGACAGCCGAAAAACTGGAGTGCGGTTTTGATTTCCGCAAGCGCAGCGTCGTCGGCTGAAACCAGAGTTTTCTTCAAATCATTTCCTGCACAAATAAAACCATGAGAACACGAAAAGAAAGCCGAATAAATAGAGGGTAGATAAACGCAAGGAGATATAAAGCCACCTGGTTCGCCTCTCCGTCTAGGTACAGAATCTAGGCGATCTTCGCCTTCGCCGAACTCCTAGTTACCTCGTACAACAACCATGACATCATCAACTCGCATGCCAAAGCTGGCAAGCATAGTCCCCAAGTGATGGTCGGTGTCCTTGGCCCTGAGGAAATAGTACTCATGTCGGCCAGAAGATTTGGCCAAGGCATAACAATGCCGAATAGCAGGTATGCCAAGATTGATCTTAAGACGTCGGTTCAACTCTATAATCCCCATTATGATTCAAAAAAAATTTACATTAGGTTGGGAAGGGATTAGACCCCAATGGCGAAGAACGGCCCTAAGAAATGGGTGAAGGGGGAAACAGACTCCGCCCTCAGTAATTCATAAGAGAGGGAAGATGATTGTGCTTTCATCTGCCCTCTCCATATCAAGGGTGCTGTCTGCCATGAGTGATAGATGTACATCGTCGGGTGTAGACGCGCCCGTGGGCCTCATGCTACAGTTTGGACTCAAATAATCACGGTCCTGAATCTAGTCTCGCAAAGTACAGTGCAAGACTGATAAATCACCAAAGAGTCCAAATCCGACAAATCGTTTTGAAAATAGATTTTTAGAAAGAAGTGCCAAACATGGACTGCTTTGCCAGATACAGGGTCGCCACCTAAATATTTTATTTTGGGGGGATTTAGGAAACCCTGACTCGTTGCCTAAGGCCACGTGTCTGTCATCACCAAAGTTGCCTCGGCTCAGGAACTTGGGTATGATTGGGAAAGGTCAGCTATGAGCACCCCCGCTCGCCCGATCAAAGATCGGCCACTACTAAACATGATATCTCGTTTTTGAAAACACATGCATTCTTATTCCGATTAATTAGCTAGAATTACTATGTGATGCACAAAGCAAAACAAGTATAGACTAGATCGCCTAATTTGGAACAAAGCATTGCATATCCGTTTGTTTGGAAAAATGGTTTGAGTTTTGCTACTCACAAGTAGGCTGAAATACGGATTTCAACGAATTGTCCCAATTCAAGCAATCCCACCTTCACCCACAGGCATTCAGGCAGTTACATCACATACGCAAATAGCCTCATGGGAAGCATACTGTCATGGCAACACTCACACACATGCAAGGATGCTAAAGCGTAAATGCTTACCTAGTACTCTAAGCCAGGGTCCTTCTCAGTACTCACGTTAACAATCTGGATCAAGCCAGGGTCCTTCTCAGTACTAACGTTAACAAGCATGATTTTGTTCATTAAGGGCTTAGCATGCCTTTCTTTCTCTCAATTGATCAAAGTTTTGCAAATCCCGACGAATTCCTTCCTCTTCGTTTTCATCACCACAGTGTTTAAAAAAAGTTTAAAAAAAAAACTTAGGTCAATGCAATGAGTTCGAGGTGCAGAAGAGCTGGTGAGATGTACTGCCGTTTCATTCAAATCCTTTGGCACAACTAGCTCAAAGTAGCAATAAGCACGGAAACATGATAGCCGCAGCTGTTTCATTCAGATTTCCTGGTTGCAACTGGCTCCACAGCAGAGACAGACTCAAAAGAAAGCAAAAGGATAATTGCAAAACAAAATAATGATATCCGAGGCAACAACCCTGGAATCACCTGATTTCTATACAATGGGACTGACTCGATACAACAAGATAGACCCTTAAGCAAAAAGACTAACACAAGACAAAGAGACAAACTCAAAACAAAAACAGAGAACTGACTCGACACCCAAGCCAGAAACTACAAAAACTGCATTCACAAATGCTTAACATAGTGAGTGCCAAACGCCACATCTGAAATACACCGAGCACCACCCGCAGGTGGTCCAACCCCTGATCACATACTCGCGCTATCCTCGAAATCCAACAACCCGGCGGTGACAGACTTTGCCGAGCTTGGCGGGAGGATGACCTCATTGTCAATCAATTCGTGGTGAAGACGAGAACAGTTGTCGGTGCTGTGACCGGACTGCTGATGATACGCACAGTATTGAGTAGCATCATGGCCCACTAGAAGATGATTGGGGAGAGGCCGAGGCTCAAGAGGTTTGAGATGACCCTTTTTCGCCAGGATTTGAAGTGCCTTAGACAAAGGCACGTAGAGGGCGTGAAAGACTCCGTGCCCTCGGGGCAGATACTTCGAAGTCTGTGGACCTTTGCTGGATGTACTCGAAAAAGGATCGGCAGGTGCTGCCTTGGCTTTCTGATCTTTTCCCGGTGCAAGGCTGGGATTGGGGGGAACTGTTCTGGCATGATAGGGTCTATCCTGATTTTTCGTCTGGCTTGAACTGTCCTTGATTGGAGTGGGGAAAGCATCATCCATAGTCTTAGTCATAACTGCGAATACTTGCGGTTTATTGAACCCCCCGGCTTTCAAAGCCTCGATTGGCCACAGCAGTTGTTCAATGGGATCAGCGTCTGCCTTCATCTTATTCTTACCTCTAGCCTCAGCTTGATCAAGGGTTTGGGTTGCTACATTAGAGCGAAATTCGGTTGTTGTTGACACGTCATTGCTCTAGCTTGAAACAACCTCAGGTTGGCTGAGCTCGATCACAATTCGCCCTAGTAGCGGGGGTTCCTGTGGTACAAAATTCCCAATATACGATGTGGCTGGGGGCGAAGCCGACATTCCGTAGGTGAGATCAGCCACAGACCTCTGAAGGTCACCAATCATTCCTATCAACTCAAACGTGGTGGGCGGACGAGCTGAAAACAACTGGGGTGTCCAGATCGGGTGTGCGACAGGCGACCTGGGCGGATGCGGTACATCAATATTGTTCTCATCCTGCAAGATGATTCCTTAGTCTAATGCGGCTACCATAACCACAATTTCCTCTGAACTTTGCGTCATGATAAGTTCGTTGAACTGAACGGTGACTGACGGATTAGACGTCTGTCTTGCCTCAGCAAAGAAGAACACTGGCTATTCTGTACTAGATCTCTGAACTGAAAGAGAAAACACGCAGCATTTCGACTCAATCAGAACAGACACAAGCATAGTTGAATAACTGTACTCTACTACTGATCACTGTTCCCCAAAATCACTACCCCAAAAACAGAATCTGATACCCGCAGATATAACTGATTCCTCAAAACACTAATACTGATACCCTCAAGCCTGACTGATATATGCATCCCCTGTAGAGGTCAACTCAAAAAGCACATAACAAGCAAGCAAGAGCCAAAACACCCCTATTTTGGGGTAGGGTTTCCCAGTCCTATTTTGTCAGGAGCTAGGGTTTCACTACGCACACAACGGTTTCAGATAACCTATAATCGGGTGAGCAACCTGTCCTAGCTTGGAATGGTCACTTATGGATTCCGAATATGCACTAGGTCGAATGGTCCGAAGGGTGCCCCGGTGATAACTGGGGTTTGTGTTCCCATCGTGGCAGAGCTCGTAACCGGTCAGCCTTACGGCACGCTTCTCGAAGCGAGCCTCCGGCAAACCGTTCAGGAATAGGAAATGGCAAACACTGTGACTTAGGCGCACCAATGCACATGCAATGCAAAGAAACACGTAAGTGTAATCAAAACAAGATATCATGAGTTCGAGTCAAGCTCTCTAAACTCCCCAGCAAAGTCACCAGAAACTGTAGATGCGCCCGTGGGCCTCATGCTACAGTTCGGACCCAAATAGTCATGGTCCTGAATCTAGTCTCGCAAAGTGCAATGCAAGACTGATAAATCACCAAAGAGTCCAAATCCGGCAAATCGTTTTGAAAACAGATTTTTAGAAAGAAGTGCGAAACATGGGCTGCTTTGCCAGATACAGAGTCGCTACCTAAATATTTTATTTTGGGGGGATTTAGGAAACCCTGACTCGTTGCCTAAGGCCACATGTCCGTCATCACCAAAGTTGCCTTGGCTCGGGAACTTAGGTACGATTGGGGAAGGTGAGCTATGAGCACCCCCGCTCACCCGATCAAAGATCGGCCACTACTAAACATGATATCTCGTTTTTGAAAAGACATGCGTTCTAATTCCGATTAATTAGCTAGAATTACAATGGGATACGCACAGTAAAACAAGTATAGACTAGATTGCCTAATTTGGAACAAAGCATTGCATATCCATTTGTTCGGAAAAATGGTTTGAGTTTTGCTACTCACAAGTAGGCTAAAATACGGATTTCAATGAATTGTCCCAATTCAAGCAATCCAACCTTCACCCACAAGCATTGAGGCAGTTACATCACATACGCAAATAGCCTCATGGTAAGCATACTATCATGGCAACACTCACACACATGCAAAGATACTAAAGCATAAATGCTTACCTAGTACTCCAAGCCAAAATAGAAACTAGTTAGTAATCAAATGCATGATCCTAGTTCATGTTAAGATGGCTAATGCAACACATGCAAAATGCAACTAGAAATAGGCTCGGCTATTCTAAGATGTCATGTGAAATGCAACTTGATACATGTATTCAAATTGCAATTGAAATACAATGCAGTTAGCATGATGCGCCGAGCCCGGTGCGTGCAATACGAATGAATGTATGCAAACATGCTATCATAAGTATGCTAATTGAAATGTGTCCTAAGGCTAACCATTGAAAGCAGGTAAGTAAAAGGGAGAAAGACGTGGGGTTGGAAGACATGCATTACACAAACGCACGCTTATTACAAATTCGCCCTCTCGAGGGAGGGACCGAAAGAATAATACAAATTTAACTAACTAACAAGCTAATTAAATAATTACAAAACCGCTTAACTAATTAACAAATTGATTAAGCTAAGAAATCAGTGAAGAGGCCTCGGGAAGAGGGATGAATGCATGTGTGCTCGGCTTTGCTCGGAAATCCGTCGCCATGCACAAGCTGCCTTTGTTTACCCTACTCTGCTCCTCTGAAAATTGTGCAAGTCTCAATGATGCTCCAGAATCACTTCCTGATCACTGTGGAAGGTCACCGACCAAGAGGAAACACCACCGGCCAGGGGAAATTGGTCATCGACCATTAGTTTGGCTCTAGGCCAAAGATATTTAGTCGGCCGGCATTGAGAATGGTCGGTCGACCATATCTTCCTGCAGAATCCTGTTTTGACAGCAGCAGAAGGCAAACAAGGCATGGCAATACATTTCAAAAGAAATGTTTGCACGACCACACTCCTTATCATATTCATGACTCAAAGGAGGACGGCCCTCGACCCTCGAGCCACCAATCACACATTTCGATGCACGATGGCCCAAGAAATCCAGTTGTGCATTTTGGTGTCAAATGAAATGCAAACCAAAACAAACAATAGGCCCAACCTCTATCACAATCAATTCAAGAGGCAAGGCATGCATGCAAAATGCAACCTAAGCATGCAAGCTAAGTATGCAATATGAGCGTGCAAGCAAGTAATGAGCACTAGTCACACAACCTAAGCAAACAACCATGCTAGACATGTAACAATAATGCTAATGATCAACATGCAACAACATGTGAAGGAGACTTAGCATAGGAACATGTAAAGCAACTTAACACAAGATGCATGCCAAATGCAACACCACTTGAACATGCAACAACGTGCCAATAAACCGAGTATGTGACAACATGCAAGGCAAATGTACACACAAGCATTCATGCACACATGGTCCAAAACTTAAGCATAGAAAGGGGACTTTTAAGCACACTTAAAAGGGGACAAACATGGACAAAAGACAAGCATGATAAACTCTGAAAATCATGTTGAGGATGGTGCCAAACCAACTAAACAAAACAATCAAATCATGCAAGCAAGGTTCAAGGCTCAAAGCTATCAAAGGGGCTTAAACCATGGCTATGCAAGGCGAGTCCCAAAAGGTCGAAGGGACTCAAAACTGTCCCAATATAGGTCGAGACAAAGCCCAAAACACACTTAGATGGCATCTAAATGGCCTACCCATGGAAGCATACATAGTGGTCCAAACATGGAGCATAAGACACAAACCTTTTGAAGCATCAAAGGAGCCATAAATGAAAGTATACAAGCATGCTATATGGACTGAAATGGCATAACTAATGGCGCCAAACCACTTAAATGATGCAAGTAGAGCATGCTAGAGGATCCAACATCCAAGGCCTACAAAGGGGGATTGCATGGTAGCTATACAAAGCAAGTCATGGATGACCCAAATGACCAAAATCAGACCTCAAGGAAATCAAAACATGCATAAAAGCTTCACAAAGCTAAGCCAAAATCATGCTAAAAACAAGGCTCAAAGCACAAAGCATGTTAAGGCAATTTCATGGCATTACAGGACAAGTATGCAAAACATGCATGGTGTGTCTAAACCAACTTAAAACAGTGCTATATCATGGAAAAATAACCACAAATACCAGCTAAGACATGGCCAACATGAATTTAAATAAGGAGCTCACACATGAGGCAAAAATGACAAGTTTTGAAGACAACAAGGAGAGGGGATGGCCCTCTCCTTCTTAGGACCTCAAAACACCATCCCCACCACTGAAATCCCTCTGGATTTTAGTGGTGAGGAGGCCAATACAAGGTGGTCCCAGAGCTCACAAAAAGTGCACAAAAATGAGGCCAAACAAGGCCTAAGAGGGGTCAAACAACCCCAAACACCAAAGTGACCTTAAACAACTATTTTAAGCACTCATAATCAGAACTTTTACTAGTTATACACTAAGCTTAAAAACAGATGTAAGGATGGCTAAAAGCCTATGCAAAAATGGGGAATAAAGGGGTAAAGTTCTTACCCTTGAAGGCCTTCTTCAAGAAGACCACTCTAGCACCTTCTTTAGGTCAAAACCAGCTCAAAAACTCCAAGAGCAACCCTTTGGCACCTTAGCAACCAAAATATGGTGTAACACTAGGTGTCTTAGTACAAAACTAAGGACAAAACAACCTTATACACACACAAAGGCAAAAAGGAGGGAGATATAGAGATAGATAGATACACAAACCCTAACCCTAATCTCAGAGCCCTCTGGAACTTCTTGGAACCCTTGAGGAGGGAGGATAAGCCCTCCTCTTATAGAATTCCAACTCTTGCAAAGCTTACAAAACAAGCTAAGCAAGAGGGAAATCCCTCCATACACGTGTAGGGAGGGGGTGCAAAGTGGGTGCCAGCTATCACAGTTGGCATAAAATATCTGCCAAAAGCAGATGAACAGTGCTCGGCCAGCCAAAAATGACAAATTGACCAAAACAATGGTCGGCCGACCAGAAAGAGTGTCGACCGGCCAAACATTTGGCCGATGGAAACAAAACATGGCCGGTGGCCTCAATCCATGGCCGGTGAGGTGTGGGGATGGCCAACAAGCCATTTCTCACCCTCAGAAGCAAAAACACAAGTGTTTGGTGCAAAACCAAATACAAAACAGGTAAGTCAAGAGAACCTAAGGCAGGGCACATAGTCGAGACCTTCAGGAACTCAAAACGAACACAAACATGGATGATCACCGAGTGTTCAAACGGTGACGACCAAGTCTTGAGGATGGTCAAAAATGGGGTGTCTACAGTTGCCTCTCTTTGACCGAACTCAAAAGTCGTAACAATGACGGGAGTGAATGTCAAAGCCCAGAGACGACCCATTTTTGACGAGGCCGAAGACTTAGACAAAGCATACAAGCTACAGACAAATATATGCGCCCGAAGGCAGGGGCAAAATGCAAAAACAATGCACAAAGCCGAGCATAACTTATGATCATGCAAAGAAAGCTGTAATGAAGCATATACATACAATAAATGCAATAGTTTAAGCAATCAAACACAAATCCAACTACATTACAATGTAGAAAGGATGTAAGAGAATTATGTAATTCTCGCTACGTCTCACACGAAGAATACAGTACCTGTGCGGTTCGTCAGGTCGTGCCAGCTTCAAATGAACCATACATATAATATCGTGCCTGGAAAAGAAAGAAACTTAACAGGTACAATATCGTTAGCAACATGCATAACAATGCAATCTAAAACTGCGTGACAACGCGAGTGAAGGGGTGCACGACAATGCAACCTATGCGTGGCGCATAACAATGCAGAATGGATGCATGATAATGCAATATTTACAAAACTATGTATAAACAATACAAATGATATGCAATGCATTCGAGATGATCAAACCATAAACAGTACAAAACCACACAAATATCATAAAGATGATGGAGATGCAAAATCCGTCTACCATAGAAAAGGTGCCGACACCCTCAAACCACAATCCCATCAGTGGAATAGGCGCGTACACATGCAGAACTATATGTGTATAGACGGAACACAAGATACAAGTAATTGGGTGGGATGATATAAGTGAGGCATGCTCTGCTCGGGAAAGATTGTGATCCTAAATGCTGGATGCAACAAACTACACTACAATGTAATGAATGCAGTGGACAAGGCACGTGGCCAAACCGTATCTTGCCTAGGAAAGGCATGGACACACACAAGCCGCGTCTAACACAGAAACGGTGCCGTCACCCACAACACTAGGTGCGTAAACATAATATCATAACTGTGCTTCAACGTGAAAAGTATGGGCACATACCAGACCAAGCTCAACATGGAAAGGCGCAAGCCATAGATGGATGTGATGCAGTAAATGCATGCAATGCTTTATTTACAATGCGATATATACAATATGCAATATTTACAATGAATGCATGTAAACTATGTACAATGCAATATTTACAGTGAATGCTAATGAAACACGCATAACAATGCACGCTTGTTTTTTCTGTTTTTTGTGTTTTTTTTTTTGAAATGCATGATAATGCGAATGAAAGAAAAATGCATGACAATGCGAATGAAACATGCATGATAATGCATGTTTGTTTTTTTTTGTTTTTTGTTTTTTGTTTTTTGTTTTTTTTTTGAAATGCATGACAATTAGAACGAAACATGCATGATAATGCAAATGAACTGCGCATGACAATGCGAGATAAGGAAGATGCATAACAATGCATGTAAGGTGCATATGACAACGCATGACAAGGATCATGCATGACAATGCATGTGGGGTGCGCATGATGATGCGACCTAAAGAAGATGCATAACAATGCAAGTATGGCGTGCGCGACAACGCACAAGGTGTGTGCATAACAATGCGAGTGAAATGTCGTATAACTAACGCGCGCTTACGACAAAACGTTGTAATGTAACGCATGTAAAGCAATTTTTGAGCCTCTCAAGAGACAAAAGGATACGAAAAGGATACACCTTGCACGTATTCGAGGATGGCACACAGAAGACACGGTCCGAGGTCAAAACGGAGACCGGTTAAGCTTCGGAAATGCACTCTCTTGCACTATGTTAAGCAAAGAAGGTCCCAAACCACATAAAAGACCCAAACAAGGGTGTAGGAGGTTCACCGGCCACTGGGGAAGACCACCGGCCATCCACCGGCCGAAAAACAAGGTCACCGGCCAACAATTTGGCCGACCGGCCAACAATGTGGCCGACTGGCCAAAAATGCCTGTATCGGGGCAGTTTTGTCCTTTCGGCCACGGGTCTTTAAATATAGGGCTTAAACCCTATTCTTTTCACTTGCCTCTTAGTCAAAAATCTCTCCCCCTTCTCTCTAGGTTATTTCCCTACTTCTGATCCCCGTCTTTCCTTGGTTTTCAGGTCCATTTCATCGTTAGATTCGCGAACTCCTTCACGTTTCGAACATTTTGAACCAAACAAATCTCCAATTCGGTGTCTCTTTCTCGATTTTCACCACTCGGGGTTTGTTTCCCTCGAGTTTACCTTGATTCTCGTGTTTTTTCCACACTCCGAGCTTTTTGTCCATTTTTCACCCTCTCGGGGTTGACTTTTCAATTGACTTTTCACATTCTCACCCAGTTTGCACACTTCCGGCCATTTTCACACCATTCTTGGCATGGCGGATGATATTCCACGAGGCGGGACTCCTCCGGGGCAGGATATGGACCCCGAGGCTGACCATTCGACCATTTGACCCAGCGACCTACAGGCCGGCGATACACATGCTTCCTTCTGACAGCCTTCGCCACTTCAGGAGCCATGCACGAGGCGCGCCACCGGAGCTTCTGTTGCGCGAGCTAGAGTAACATCTGTCCTACGGCGCTTCTGAGGTACACTCTTCCCTGTTTCAGTTTTTGCAAAGTAGAATACATAATTGCAATAATTGATTCTGTTCTTTAAATGTTTGGCCCGGATACACCGATACATCGCGTGCTGTAGTTCAGTGCGAGCACACCCGCACCTGATATCTGTTTGAATCTGAACACGCGCACACACGCTGTATTTTCACTGAACCACTCAAACATATTGGTACATCACATGCTATAGTTCACTATGAGCACACCTGCACCCGATATCTGTTTGAATCTGAACACGCGCACACACGCTGTATTTTCAATGAACCACTCAAACACACTGATACATCACATGCTGTAGTTCACTGTGAGCACACCTGCACCCGATACCTGTTTGAATATGAACACGTGCACACACGCCGTATTTTCATCAATTCTGAGTGCTTTCAGCGCTGTAATTGTAACACTACTTCGCAAATGTTTGTTTTGACCACAAGGGAATTCCCATGCCTTCCGGGGGTATGGGAATATTGCTGCCAAGGCTTGGTACATGGAGCTGCCCGATGCGGTTCGCCACATCGTCGACCAGGCCGGCTTTGGCACTTTTTGCAGAGGACTCTCGCGCCTTACGGCGAGCAGGCCTCTTCTTGTTGCCTTGGTGGAGAGGTGGTGGGACACCACAGACTCCTTCCACTTTTTGACGATGGGAGACATGACGATGACTCCCTTCGACTTCTCAATGCTTACCGGCATCAGGGTAGGGGGTGATCCGACCCCCTTCGATACAGATATAGATGAGTGGGAGGCCGCTCAGATGTACCTGCTTGGCGTTCAGCCGCCTCTTGCCCGCCCGGGATTTGTGAGGCACTCGTGGTTCGAGGACCACTTCAGGATTCAGCCTTCCTTGGCTCTGGAGGCACCGATGGCTCAAGAGGAGGTGGAGCAGTATGCATGCGGCTTCCTCATGTTCCTGCTGGGAACTACTCTCTTTGCCGACCAGGCGAACACTGTGCCCCTTTGTCTGCTGAGTGCACTGGTTGACGTGACCAGGATCCATCTTTATGACTGGGGTGGTGCCGGCTTAGCCACCCTCTATGGCTATATGAGTTCATCCTCCCCGCCTCAGTGGATAGCTGCTCGATGGCTACTGGCGGACTTGAAAGGTACGTCTTCTTCTTCTGTTTTACATTTCTGCTTTACATTCTCTATACTCTGTATACTGTACACACTGTGGTCTTTGCCACACGGGTTATATACTGCACCCAGCTTTACACACTGCACACATTGCACAACACACTTCATATACTGCACAATCTGCTGCCAACTGACTATGGACTGTACACACTGCAAACATGCAATCTGCTTTACACTGCACACATTGCACAATACACCTCACATACTGCACAATCTGCAGCCAACTAACTGTACACTGCGCATACTGCAAACATACGATCTGCTTTACTTACTGACTGTATACTGCACACACTGTACACTCTGCACAATACACAGTTCTGCAATTTCTGCTTTATTCTGTATTCTGCTTTTATCTGATAAGCATACTGGTATTTGCTCTGTTACACTCCTGTAGTTTTGGGTCTACGCCTACTTCTCGAGGCTTGCCCCAGTACCAGAGGAGGAGATGTCTACCATGATCCCATTCTCCCACCACTTTGACGTGAGGTGCGAGCGGAGACCACGGGAGTCTTTCATATTCTTCCGTTGCTATTTCGATACCATCATCGCGGTAGAGGTATGTCAAACATTACAATTCATTTAAGCTTCGTTTTGCATTGCATTTTCGATAGCCGTAGATAACAAACTGTATTTTGTTTGCAAATCACCTGGCAGCTGTAGGCCTCATTGCCCATTGCAGTACGGGAGCGGTATGAGGGCGCTCAGGAGACCTCCCAGTTCAGGATTTTTCTAGAGGGCCCGGTTTGTCGGGCCTGGTACCTGGGCGAGCGCTTCTTGCGACAGACCTTGGGTGTGCCCGAGCAGACAGTTCCGAAGCTGCCTTCTACGACCATAAGGCAGACAGAGAGATACACCCCATGGGAGATGGCCACTTATACGATTGGTTGGGACTCGGGGGGCTTTAGAGGTGAGGGCAACTATGCAGAGTACGTCCAGACCTATATCATGAGGCCTTTGGGTAGTGCTCGCTGAGCTGAGAGTTAGAGGCCTGTGGCGCCAGTGGCCGGAGCCAGAGCAGGAGCAGGAGTAGGAGCACCGAGGATGGCTCGGGCCCGTGGTAGGAGTGGGCCCCGGAGAGGGCAGAGAGCTGGATGGCCAGCGTTGCCTACGATGATGACATGCAGAGAGTAGGGTGGGGAGACTTATCAGATCCCCATCGCTCCCCCTCCGACTGATCATGAGTTAGTCGGGTTCTACGACTTGCCCCCGGTATGTACTACTGCTTTTTGTATTCTGTACCGTCATTTCGTTTCATTCCGTTTGATATTCTGCAGAATACTGATGTTTCCAACACTCTTGCAGACTTCTGCCGAGTACACTCACCAGTCTTTGGAGTTGACCGCCTCCGTGATGGGGATGTTGCAGCGGAGCCTCGACCTGCTGGCCATTTACGGTATCCCGGTATGTTCTTTCGACCATCATCTCAAACTTTGCACAATCTGATGCATCACACCATCAACACAGTACTTGATATACGGTCCTCACGGCATTCGATACGCTATATCCCATAGAGCATTCACAGGATTACATACGGCATTGATACACTGCACTCAATCACTGCATTCTGTATTCATACACTACTCATAGTATTCATACACTGTAATCACACACTGCATTCTGTACTGATACACTGCTCACAGTATTCATACTCTGCTTTGCATAGCATGCTGATGCGTTTTCCATTTGTGTTTTTCAGCCTCCATTCCAGATTCCGGCTGCAGGAGGTGCTCTAGCTGGACCTTTTATTCCTGCTCAAGGAGGAGGGTGAGGAGGCACAGTATATCCCCGCACCAAAGCGGGGCACACTTATGTTGGGAGCAGCTCTCGGGCACCGATCCCTGACGATGATGAGTCTGAGGCAGAGTCGGAAGCGGAGGTAGAGTCGTCCGAGGAGGAGACCGGAGATGACTCGGGCTCGGGCTTAGATATTGGAGCTAGCGATAATGCTCCTAGACCTTCGTCCAGGAAGAGAACGAGGACAGACCCTCAGGCCTGAGACCAGTTGACATTGATCCAGACTTTTGTTGCCTTTCTTTTTTTTTTTTTTTTTCTTTTCCTTTTAGCTAGTATTTTGAGCACTTTGTACTGCCGTGGGCAGATTTTGTTTTCCTCAAAACTATGTACTTGAAAAAATGATGGAATGAAACAAACTTTTTGTCTGAAAAAGTGTTGCATTTGTACATTTCATACATCGCATTGCATTGCATTGCATTATATCACATAACAATGTAAAGAGATTGATCTTTTGTCTGAAAATTGGAACACTTACACTGTAATAACCAAGTAGTGAACCAGCTAACGTCAAAACAACTCATACAACCCACTACTCTATGAATGTAGAGCCTACAACACAACGCTTGGTTTACTCAGGACACAGCCCACACAACGCACTGCTTATTCAAAACATACAACCCATTCTGAACAAACAAGTCAATCTTGAAAAGACGGGATGCAAAAATGGGGGGTACGTAAAAGTTGAAACAAACACGGATGCTCCACAATTTCCCTTTTTTCTTTTGCTTCGCGGTCCGGAACTTACATAGTCTCGGATAGGTCTTGGTTCTACTGTTTTGACATGGCCTGGGTTGAACCCTGCGGCTATTGAAAGAACCAATCTTGCTTTGCACAAATGTGGAGAATGAGACAGCACTCTGAGCACAAACGATTTTTTGAAATTGAGAAATGAGTTGTCGACCGGGTATTGAGCGGCCCCACGACTCAACAAAAGGTACACAACCTAAACACATCGAGAAACACTCGAAATGACTCAAAACAATAATCAAGACAAAACAAAAGACAAGACACACAGACGTGTTACAAAGACAAGAGACCTCTTAGTTCGCGAGGAGCCAGTTTCTCCGGGTATTATTCCCCACCCTTCCTTATTTGTGATTCTCACATCGCTCGGTCCTCATGCTCTGTTTTTCTAAAAAGGCCCTTTTCTCACTTTTTCTCTCAACGCACATCTCTATGTTTTTCAATCTCTCGTTTTTTTATCCCTCCCCTGGGTGGTTGATGGATAAACAAGAGGTTGTGGGTTTATGCCCAACACTGTTAGCTCGCAACTACTTCTTCTGGCGACGTCTAGTCGATGCTCAGGATGAGGGAGTGGTGTACCTTGATCCATTCTGACTCGCGCTTCGCACTTGGCTTGATACCTCGCTGCTCGGAGGGTGAAAGGGCTTTCAGCCCTTTACAGACAGCTCCAGTTGTGCCCTTTCTGGCAAGTATGCTGGCGATGGGGGAAAGGCAGGAAGCCTAACTCAACTGTGCCCCTTAGTTCATTAT
The DNA here is from genome assembly GCF_055761805.1 of Camellia sinensis. Taxonomy (NCBI): domain Eukaryota; kingdom Viridiplantae; phylum Streptophyta; class Magnoliopsida; order Ericales; family Theaceae; genus Camellia; species Camellia sinensis. Next base: position 91,402,786 of record NC_138975.1, read on the forward strand.
TTTGACCATTTTTTGTTTTGATTTTCTACTAAAACAATTTTGACCAAACTGAGAGTTAGATTAACATGCTTGTTCGAATTTTGATTTGAAAATCATGCAAGTCAGGCTATGAGCACTGAAAATTTTTCTTCTTTTTTGGGTCCAAGAAATGGTCCAGTTTTAAAAAAAATGGGATAATTTTTAAGAAAATTAGTCAACCTCAGTAAAAATTCTCAAAAACCATTTTGGCAAACAGCCAGTGCTCAACGAGCATGAAACTTACTCTCGAGATGCACAACCTCGGATCCGAAGGAAAATTGCCCCTTGCTTGAAAAGAGCTGCATGGCAATGAAAAGTTGTCCCTTGTTTGAATGGTGACTCATGGCAACAGAAAGTTGCCCCTTGTCTGGATAACGCCGCAGCATACTGTAAACAGTCCTCATTAGTGATGATCGCAACCGAACTCTCGGATGAAGAGAAGACGAAGATGGTCAAAACCAATATATGGACACAGTCACTTTGAAAGTGTTGGTGGCTGGACTTCAGGATGAAGTTGCCTACATATCCCAAACATGGGAATCAAGCCTTACGTAGTTCCGGTTTGGGTTCACTCGTGTATTAACCCTCACCTTCTACGCTCTAACTTTGGCCAAGGAGGCCCTTCCGGGTTTTCAACCTTACGAGCTTTGCTCTTCTTTCCTTTTCAATTCTTTTTTTTTCCTTTCTTTTGTATTCTTTTCTTTTCTTTTTTCTCCTTTTTTGTATTCTTTTCTTTTCTTTGCTCTAACTTTTGCCTGGGTCGCCCTTCCGGGTTTTCAGCCCAGCGAGCCTCTCAAGGGTAAAAGTGTAGCTTTGTCCATGCCAAATGGTTTTAGGATTTTGAAGCCATCTGAATCCAGGAGAACGGCCGTTGTATTGATTTGCGGAAGGATCCATCTTCGACTCTTCGAGCGCATTGGACACTATTGCCCCTAATTCGAGGGGTGCTTCTGATTTAGTTTCACAAGCTTGTCTTGACGACATCTGATCTTCTTGATCTGACTTTGGTGCCTCTTGTTCGAGGGTTGCTTCGAATTTGGCCATACAAGCCTCACATTGCGGTTTGGCCATTGAACATTCTGGATGCACGTTCAAGGCTTGAAAGCAAATGGATTGAACCTTGAGGCTGAGAGAGATCCTAGGCTGCACAATCTCAAGAACGATTCCATACCGGTCTTCACAAGACTGCACAAAACATCTATTGAAAATTTCTAAGAAAGCGACTAATTGCTTGCGCTGAAGACAGTGCGGAACCAATCTGGATCAAGCCAGGGTCCTTCTCAGTACTCACGTTAACAAGCATGATTTCATTCATTAAGGGCTTAGCATGCCTTTCTTTCTCTCAATTGATCAAAGTTTTACAAATCCCGAGGAATTCCTTCCTCTTCGTTTTCATCACCACAGTGTTTAAAAAAAGTTTTAAAAAAAAACTTAGGTCAATGCAATGAGTTCGAGGTGTAGAAGAGCAGGTGAGATGTACTGCCGTTTCATTCAAATCCTCTGGCGTAACTAGCTCAAAGTAGCAATAAGCATGAAAACATGATAGTCGCAGCTGTTTCATTCAGATTTCCTGGTTGCAACTGGCTCCACAGCAGAGACAGACTCAAAAGAAAGCAAAAAGATAATTGCAAAACAAAATAATGATATCCGAGGCAACAACCCTGGAATCACCGGATTTCTATACAATGGGACTTACTCGATAAAACAAGACAGGCCCTTAAGCAAAAAGACTGACTCAAGACAAAGAGACAGACTCAAAACAAAAATAGAGAACTGACTCGACACCCAAGCCAGAAATTACAAAAACTGCATTCACAAATGCTCAACATAGTGAGTGCCAAACGCCACATCTGAAATACACCGAGCGCTGCCCACAGGTGGTCCAACCCCTGATCACATACTCGCGTTATCCTCAAAATCCAACAACCCAACGGTGACAGACTTTGCCGAGCTTGGCAGGAGGATGACCTCATTGTCAATCAAATCTTGCACTTCGTGGCGAAGATGAAAACAGTTGTCGGTGTTGTGACCAGACTGCTGATGATACGCACAGTATTGAGTAGCATCACGGCCTGCTGGAAGATGACTGGGGAGAGGCCAAGGCTCAAGAGGTTTGAGATGACCCTTTTCTGCCAGGATTTGAAGTGCCTTAGACAAAGGCACGTAGAGGGCGTGAAAGACTCTGCGCCCTCGGGGTAGATACTTCGAAGTCTGTGGACCTTTGCTGGATGTACTCGAAAAAGGATCGGCAGGTGCTGCCTTGGCTTTCTAATCTTTTCCCGGTGCAGGGCTGGGATTGGAGGGAACTGTTCTGGCATGACAGGGTCTATCCCGATTTTCCACCTGGCTTGAACTGCCCTCGGTTAAAGTGGGGAAAGCATCATCCACAGTCTTAGTCATAACTGTGAATACTTGTTGTTTATTGAACCCCCCGGCTTTCAAAGCCTCGACTGCCCACAGCAGTTGTTCAATGGGATCAGCGTCTGCCTTCATCTTATTCTTGCCTCTAGCCTCAGCTTGATCGAGGGTTTGGGTTGCTATATTAGAGTGAAACCCGATTGTTGTTGACACGTCATTGCTCTAGCTTGAAACAACCTCAGGTTGGTTGAGCTCGATCACAATTCGCCCTAGTAGCGGGGGCTCCTGCGGTACAAAATTCCCAGTATACGATGTGGTTGGTGGCAAAGCCGACATTCCGTAGGTAAGATCAGCCACAGACCTCTGAAGGTCACCAATCATTCCCATCAACTCAAACGTGGTGGGCTGACGAGCTTAAAACAACTGGGGTGTCCAGATCGGGTGTGCGACAGGCGACCTAGGCGGATGCGGTACATCAACATTGGTCTCATCTTGCAAGATGATTCCTTGGTCTAATGCGGCTGCCATAACCACAATTTCCTCTGAACTTTGCGTCATGATAAGTTCGTTGAACTGAACGGTGATTGACGGATCAGACGTCTGTCTTGCCTCAGCAAAGAAGAACACTGGCTATTCTAAACTAGAACTCTGAACTGAAAGAGAAAACACGCAGCATTTCGGCCCAATCAGAACAGACACAAGCATAGCTGAATAACTGTACTCTACTACTGATCACTGTTCCCCAAAATCACTGTCCCAAAAACTGAATCTGATACCCGTATGTATAACTGATTCCTCAAAACACTAATACTGATACCCTCAGGCCTGATAGTCAGACTTGCAAACTGATATATGCATCCCCTGTAGAGGTCAACTCAAAAAGCACATAACAAGCAAGCAAGAGCCAAAACACCCCTATTTTGGGGTAGGGTTTCCCAGTTCAATTTTGTTAGGAGCTAGGGTTTCACTACGCACGCAACGGTTTCAAACAACCTATAATCGGGTGAGCAACCTGTCCTAGCTTGGAATGGTCACTTACGGATTCCGAATATGCACTAGGTCGAATGGTCCGAAGGGTGCCCCGGTGACAACCGGGGTTTGTGTTCCCATCGTGGCACAGCTCGAAACCGGTCAGCCTTACGGCATGCTTCTTGAAGCGAGCCTCCGGCAAACCGTTCAGGAATAGTAAACAGCAAACACTGTGACTTAGGCGCACCAATGCACATGCAATGCAAAGAAACACGTAAGTGTACTCAAAACAAGATATGATGAGTTCGAGTCAAGCTCTCTAAACTCCCCAGCAAAGTCGCCAGAAACTGTAGACGCGCCCGTGGGCCTCATGCTACAGTTTGGATTCAAATAGTCACGATCCTGAATCTAGTCTCGCAAAGTGCAATGCAAGACTGATAAATCACCAAAGAGTCCAAATCCGGCAAATCGTTTTGAAAACAGATTTTTAGAAAGAAGTGCCAATCATGGACTGCTTTGCCAGATATAGAGTCGCTACCTAAATATTTTATTTTGGGAGGTTTAGGAAACCCTGACTCGTTGCCTAAGGCCACGTGTCCGTTATCACCGAAGTTGCCTCGGCTCGGGAACTTGGGTACGATTGGGGAAGGACAGCTATGAGCACCCCCGCTCGCCCGATCAAAGATTGGCCAGTACTAAACATGATATCTCATTTTTGAAAACACATGTGTTCTAATTCCAATTAATTAGCTAGAATTACTATGGGATGCGCACAGTAAAATAAGTATAGACTAGATTGCCTAATTTGGAACAAAGCATTGCATATCTGTTTGTTCGGAAAAATGGTTTGAGTTTTGCTACTCACAAGTAGGCTAAAATACGGATTTCAATGAATTGTCTCAATTCAACCAATCCAACCTTCACCCACAGGCATTCAGGCAGTTACATCACATACGCAAATAGCCTCATGGTAAGCATACTATCATGACAACACTCACACACATGCAAGGATGCTAAAGCGTAAATGCTTACCTAGTACTCCAAGCCAAAACAGAAACTAGTTAGTAATCAAATGCATGATCCTAGTTCATGTTAAGATGGTTAATGCAACACATGCAAAATGCAACTAGAAATAGGCTCGGCTATTCTAAGATGTCATGTGAAATGCAACTTGATACATGTATTCAAATTGGAATTGGAATAAAATGCAGTTAGCATGATGCGCCGAGCCCGGTGCGTGCAATACGAATGAATGTATGCAAACATGCTATCATAAGTATGTTAATTGAAATGTGCCCTAAGACTAACCATTGAAAGCAAGTAAGTAAAAGGGAGAAAGACGTGGGGTTGGAAGACATGCATCACACACACGCACGCTTATTACAAATTCGCCCTCTCGAGGGAGGGACTGAAAGAATAATACAAATTTAACTAACTAACAAGCTAATTAAATAATTACAAAACCGCTTAACTAATTAACAAATTGATTAAGCTGAGAAATCAGTGAAGAGGCCTCGGGAAGAGGGATAAATGCATGTGTGCTCGGCTTTGCTCGGAAATCCGTCGCCATGCACAAGCTGCCTCTGTTTACCCTACTCTGCTCCTCTAAAAATTGTGCAAGTCTCAATGATGCTCTAGAATCACTTCCTGATCACTATGGATGGTCACCGACCAGGAGAAAACACCACCGGCCAAGGGAAACTGATCATCGACCATTGGTATGGCTCTCGGCCAAAGATATTTAGTCGGCCGGCACTGAGAATGGTCGGTCGACCATATCTTCCTGCAGAATCCTGTTTTGACAGCAGCAGAAGGCAAACAAGGCATGGCAATACATTTCAAAGCAAATGTTTGCACCACCACACTGCTTATCATATTCATGACTCAAAGGAGGATGGCCCTCAACTCTCGAGCCACCAATCACACATTCTGATGCATGATGGCCCAAGAAATCGAGTTGTGCATTTTGGTGTCAAATAAAATGCAAACCAAAACAAACAATAGGCCTAACCTCTATCACAATCAATTCAAGAGGCAAGGCATGTATGCAAAATGCAACCTAAGTATACAATATGAGCGTGCAAGTGAGTAATGAGCACTAGTCACACAACCTAAGCAAACAAGAATGCTAGACATGTAATAATAACGCTAATGACCAACATGCAACAACATGTGAAGGGGACTTAGCATAGGAACATGTAAAGTAACTTAACACAAGATGCATGCCAAATGCAACACCACTTGAACATGCAACAACGTGCCAATAGACCGAGTATGTGACAACATGCAAGGCAAATGTACACACAAGCATTCGTGCACACATGGTCCAAAACTTAAGCATAGAAAGGGGACTTTTAAGCACACTTAAAAGTGGACAACATGGACAAAACACAAGTATGATAAACTCTGAAAATCATGTTGAGGATGGTGCCAAACCAACTAAACAAAACAATCAAAGCATGCAAGCAAGGTTCAAGGCTCAAAGCTATCAAAGGGGCTTAAACCATGGCTATGCAAGGCGAGTCCCAAAGGGTCGAGGGGACTCAAAATAGTCCCAATGTAGGTCGAGACAAAGCCCAAAACACACTTAGATGGCATCTAAATGGCATACACATGAAAGCATACATAATGGTCCAAACATGGAGCATAAGACACAAACCTTTTGAAGCATCAAAGGAGTCATAAATGCAAGTATACAAGCATGCTATATGAACTGAAATGGCATAACTAATGGTGCCAAACCACTGAAATGATGCAAGTAGAGCATGCTAGAGGATCCAACACCCAAGGCCTACAAAGGGGGATTGCATGGTAGCTATACAAAGAAAGTCATGGATAACCCAAATGACCAAAATCAGACCTCAAGCACATCAAAACATGCATAAAAGCTTCACGAAGCTAAGCCAAAATCATGCTGAAAACAAGGCTCAAAGCACAAAGCATGTTAAGGCAATTTCATGGCATTACAAGACAAGTATGCAAAGCATGCATGGTGTGTCTAAACCAACTTAAAACAGTGCTATATCATGGAAAAATAACCACAAATACCAGCTAAGACATGGCCAACATGAATTTAAACAAGGAGCTCACACATGAGGCAAAAATGACAAATTTTGAAGACAACACAGAGAGGGGATGGCCCTCTCCTTCTTAGGACCTCAAAACACCATCCCCACCACTGAAATCCCTCTGGATTTCAGTGGTGAGGAGGCCAATACAAGGTGGTCCCAAAGCTCACAAAAAGTGCACAAAAATGAGGCCAAAGAAGACCTAAGAGGGGTCAAATAACCCCAAACACCAAATTGACCTTAAACAACTATTTTAAGGACTCAAAATTAAAAATTTTACTAGTTATACACTAAGCTTAAAAACATATGCAAGGATGGCTAAAAGCCTATGCAAAAATGGGGAATAAAGGGGTAAAGTTCTTACCCTTGAAGACCTTCTTCAAGAAGACCTTCTTCAAGAAGACCACCCCAGCACCTTCTTTAGGTCAAAACTAGCTTAAAAACTCCAAGAGCAACCCTTTGGCACCTCAGCAACCAAGGTATGGTGTAACACTAGGTGTCTTAGTACAAAACTAAGGACAAAACAACCTTATACACACACAACGGCAAAAGGGAGGGAGATATAGAGATATATAGATACACAAACCCTAACCCTAATCTCAGAGCCCTCTGGAACTTCTTGGAACCCTTGAGGAGGGAGGAGAAGCCCTCCTCTTATAGAATTCCAACTCTTGCAAAGCTTACAAAGCAAGCTAAGCAAGAGGGAAATCCCTCCATACACGTGTAGGGAGGGGGTGAAAAGTGGGTGCCAGCTATCACAGCTGGCATAAAATATCTGCCAAAAGAAAATGAACAGTTCTCGGCCATCCAAAAATGACAAATTGACCAAACCAATGGTTGGCCGACCAGAAAGAGTGCTGATCGACCAAACATTTGGCCGATGGAAACAAAACATGGCCGGTGGCCTCAATCCATGGCCGGTGAGGTGTGGGGATGGCCAACAAGCCATTTCCCACCCTCAGAAGCAAAAACACAAGTGTTTGGTGGAAAACCAAATACAAAACAGGCAAGTCGAGAGATTCTAAGGTAGGGCGCGTAGCCGAGACCTTCGGGAACTCAAAACGAACACAAACATGGATGATCACCGAGTGTTCAAACGGTGACGTCCAAGTCTTGAGGACGGTCAAAAATGGGGTGTCTACATCGGGGATGGAAAATGGCGTCGAAAACCAGAAATTCGATCTGTAGAAAGGAGATCTTTCAAATGCTTTGCCATCCTAGCCAGTCTAAGGAATACGCTAAACTAAAAACGAATAAGGAAATGGGATTCGTAATAAAGATGAAGAAAACTTACAAGAAGCAGAGGAGACAATGAGAAATGGAAGGAGGTTGCAGAGGTCGCAAAATGGAAAAGGTGTATCGAAAGGCAGACTAGGAGCTTTGAGTGTTCAAAAAACTTACATTCAAATGGACAATAAAATTTTAAATTACAATAAATGAAAGAAGCGTACAAAGGGGTGGGAAATTGTAATGATGATCGAAAAGCGTGTGCGTTCTGACACTCGTGTTGGAATGAGGTTAACCGGCGAATTTCGGCTCTGACTACTCAAGTTCGAAACCAAACACGCCAGCTAACTGTTGTTAGTGGGGTGTTTGGGAGGCAATTGTGGGAGCCGAATATCAGGGGATACAAAGAGGCCGAATAAACATTTAGAAGATCAGGATATATATTATATTCGGCTCCGTCTTGTATGAATCAAAAGCCGAGCATCCTAATCGGCCAAAGAACCAGTTAAGCAAGGAGCCGAGTGGGAATTGCTTTACAAGAGAATGAGCCGAGTAAACAATTACACGGTGGATTAAAGGTGGGCCCAACCCTGAGGCCCAGAGGGGAGTATAAATAGAGGAACATCAGCCACAGAGAGGTACGTGATAACAAACCTAAGAAACTTAATTTACAAGCAACCAAAAGAGTATGCACTAACTTATCCGTTGGAGTGCTAATTCCGGCACCCCTGACCGAAGTGTTCATTCCTTTTCAGGTGATTAGCTAAGGATCAAGAGCGTCCTACAGGATCCATAGAGTATTTCCAAACCACATCTCCACAGCTGGTAACAAGGCTCAATCAACTTTCAAAAATTGTTCATCTCAAAATCCAATTTACTTGTTTGTTGTTGTGGCTGTGGCTGGTAATAAGGCTCAAGCAACATTGCAAGATAGTCCTCAAAATTGTTGATTGCATTCGTATCATCAAGCCAACAAGCTTCCTCTGTTTCTTTCCCCATTACCATTACTCCTCAGTTTTTTTGCAAATTGTCAATCGCATTCGTATCATCAAACCAACAAGCTTCCTCTATTTCTTTCCTCACTACAATTACTCCTCTGTTTTTTTTGCAAATTGTTGATCGCATTCATATCATCAAACCAACAAGTTTCCTCTGTTTCTTTCCCCATTACCACTACTTCTTTGTTTTTCTGCTTATTCACCATCTTCAAGAACTCAATTCTTGCTTTCAAAACCTCCAATTTTGACTCCAACTTTCCCAAGAAACTCATCACCGACTCTGTCGATAACCCATCAAGCCAACCATAACCATCCTCATTTCCCAACAAAACTTTCTTAGCAACTTTCTTAGAACCCAAACAACAATCAGAAAAAAAGATTCACAAGTTTTCCTAACTGGGCTTTTCTTGGCAGACTCTTTGTACATCTTGATCAGAGCTTTCACATCATTTAGGTTGTGGGGCCATGTGTCGACCTCTCCATTGGGGCCGAAACAGAGTGTGAAGACATTGATCCCGTAGAGAATCAAGAGCACCATTGTCTTCTTGATAACACAGTCCTTTCTCTTCATGTACATAACTCTGAGAGCTTTCTTGTTTTGAGAGTCATCACTAACTCTCCTCACTCTCTAGAATCTTCTCTCTAGAATATTCTAGAATTTTCCATATGAATCTAGAATACTCTGGAAAGATCTAGAAGATTCTGGAAAGACCTAGAGAAATCTGGAAGATTCTAGAATATCCTAGAAGGTTCCGGAACATTAAAGAAGTTTGGAGAAAACTAGAGAAATCTAGAAAGTTCCAGAAGGTTCTAGAATATTTTTGAGAATAATAGAAAGCTCTAATATGTACTAGAGTAATTTATATTGTTCTAGAGTGTAAGGAAAGTATGAGTGTATTCTAGAAAGTTCTTTAACTTGTATAAATATGAGATGAGTACATGTACTAAAAAATTGGACAATTGAGTGAAAGAAGAGTGAGCCCAAAGTGAGTCCAAAGTGAGTGGTCAAGCAATATCTAGTGTGAGGTGTCTCAAGGTTTTGTGTGAGGAAGGCACAAAGTGAGAGTGCTTGAATGTATATGTGAGTGGATAAGTGAAGTGTATTAGTTTGTGATTGTGTACAAGTGTTTTGTGTACTAGAGTGTTATCAATAAAGGTTGTATTTCTGAGTCCACCAGTGTGTCAAACTCAACAATTTGGTATCAAAGCTTGGTCGTTCGGGGACTGACACGAAGAGCGATTGAGATTGATACAAGAGATTGTTGAAGTCAATGAGCAAAGTTGTTATGGCGGATTTCAGAAACTTCATCGGTGGTATGGAGAAATTAAATTATTATAATTATGATTATTGGTGAACATGCTTCGAATTTTATTTTCGAAGACAAACGATGCACAACGTCAGTATCTTTTGAACGAGCTTGCAACGGTGACACAAGGATCAATGACTATCAGCCAATATTTTCTCAAGGTAAAGACTCTTTGCAATGAAATTTCACAACTTGATCCCGAAGCGAGTCAAGAATGAGGCGCATTATTACTTGAGGTTTAAGACCAGAGTATAGTGGGCTTATGGCCGCTGTTAGAGGATGGTCCACTCAACCATCGTTGGTCGAGCTCGAAAGTCTATTGGCAAATCAAGAAACTCTAGCAAAGCAAATGACTGGAGTCACATTGAAGAATAAAAGTGAAGAAGAGACGTTATTCAATAGCAAGAAAAAAGATGGACCGAAGTGCTAAGAAAATGGAAAATCAAAGAAAGAAGAAGATGAACAATCATAAGATGATAGAAGTTATCAACGAGGGGGAGTTCGACAGGATGAAAATGATTAAAGAGTTACTAGATTTGGACGATGCAACATAGAGTGCTTCAAATATAGCAAGATTAGCCACTACGCAAAAGAATGTCGGTCAAGAAGAAGACCAATTGAAGGTAATATGGTAACATCTAATTGATACCAAGATGAGAGTGAAGAAGAATGGGATTTCCAAGCTTCATGTGCAATGTTCGTGGTTACTGAAGCAGATTCAGAAGAGGAGATAGACTTCAATGAAAGCGTACATGAGCGGTGCAATGCAGTTACCAAGGAAGTGGATGCACACTCTATCACAGATAAGTTGATTCTTGCAATTGAGTCTAAGTCTTCAACATTTAAAGATTCAGAAGCTCACCTACTAAAGAAGTTAGGGGAGCAAACAAAAGAAGAAGTAGTTGAGGAAGTGATAAAGTTGCAATATCCAATAGCTACAAGGCAATGCCAACCTAATCCAAGGTACGTTGATGCAACCTTTGCTAAGATGGATGATATAAAGGAACCAATAACATTTCAGGAAACAAGAAAATTTAACAATTGAAGGAAGAAAACAAAAGAAGATATTGATGCATCAACACATATTCAAACGTGACACTCGCTATCTAAATTGGAGGATGAGAATCCTACAGCTGGCCAAGGACGTGGTATTCCATGGAAGAATAAATCACTTTAAAATAGAGAAGTCAATATTGAAAGAGATAGAGATAGTTTATTGTGGCAAAGGACTAGGGTGGAAATATAATCACGAAGAGTTTCTGAAACAACATGGCATGATCACATAATCCAGAAAAGAGAATTAGTGCTGAGGAAGAGTGTTGAGAGTCATCACTAACTCTCCTCACTCTCTAGAATCTTCTCTTTAGAATATTCTAGAAGTTTCCACATGAATCTAGAATACTTCGGAAAGACCTAGAAGATTCTGGAAAGACCAAGAGAAATCTGGAAGATTCTAGAATATCCTAGAAGGTTCCGGAACATTAAAGAAGTTTGAAGAAAACTAGAGAAATCTAGAAAGTTCCAGAAGGTTCTACAATATTTTAGAGAAGAATATAAAGCTTTAATATGTACTAGAGTAATTTATATTGTTCTAGAGTGTAGGGAAAGTATGAGTGTATTCTAGAAAATTCTTTAACTAGTATAAATATGAGATGAGTGCATGTACTAAGAAATTGGACAATTGGACAATTGAGTGACTCCAAAGTGAGTGGCCAAGCAATATCTAGTGTGAGGAATCTCAAGGTCTTGTGTGAGGAAGAAACAAAGTGTAAGTGCTTGAATATATGTGTGAGTGGATAAGTGAAGTGTATTAGTGTGTGATTGTGTACAAATATTTTGTGTACTAGAGTATTATCAATAAAGGTTGTATTTCTGGGTCCACCAGTGTATCAAACTCAACAGTTCTCAATTCGCTTCATGGGTTGTTGAATTTTCTTTCCCTTTTTATCATCCTCCATCGCAATAAACGAAGCAATAAAGAAAATCACTTGCAGATCAAGCAACAAACACAAGTAAAAGACAGAATTAGATACTATAAATGATACCCTAGTTATATATATACATATACAAACTAATTGGTACTGCTTGGAATCACTTCTCTGTTTTCTTGTAAATGTTATGAATGCTCCCTAGTTGGTTGCTGGGAAAAGGAAATAAAATATTGAAGAAGTTGTGTTTTTTTATTTAGGCCAAATTACATTTGGTGTTCTTAAATTTTGTTCCTAATTATTTTAATTAGTTCGATTTTGAGATTCGTAATTTTAGATTTTACCTCAATTTGATCTAATTAATAATGTCAGTTAGGATTTTTGAAGAAAAATAGGTATTGAGTTGATTGAGGTTAACAAGTTCATAATTTTGCTTATAAAATCATAACTCATTTTCTTTATACGCTCATTTTTCATGACAAACACTAACAATTGTAATTAATTAGATAAAATTGAGACAAAATTATAAATTTAGGATCAAAATCAAATTAATTGAAATTATAAGGACCAAAATGACATGAGCTAAATATAAAGAATTTTGGTGTATATTGGCCCTTTATTTATTGGGAAAAATTCGTAATTTGTGGTTGGAATATAGAATATCGGTGTATATTGGCCTTTTATTTATTGGGCAAAATTCGTAATTTGTGGTTGGAATGCTTTACCCTCTAATGATTTATATATTAACCAGAACGTTCCAATGTAGTTTTGGACTAAAATGTCATTTGTAATTCTGAAAATTACAAATTGCTTAAAATATGAATTATCTCATGTGATTTTGAAAATTACATTATGCCCCTTCAAGTTTCTATTCATATAACAACTTACTCTTTTTAATAATAATCATTAAACCAATTAACAATTCAGGCAATTTTATTGTTACATAAGAGAGTAATTCAAAATTTTATTTTTTTTAATTAATTTTGTTAAATAAAAAATTCTACAAACGAGGTATTTGTAATTTCAAAAACTACAATGAAAAATTCATACTAGGCAAACTTTAGTAGATGTATTTGTAATTTTCCCTTAATTCAGTCATTAGTAGGAAGAGCGTCTCTCTCTGAGCCTTCTGCTGGATGTGCTGCCAGAGGTGGGAGTGGTTCTGGCCGCTAACCTCTTCTCTCCACCTTCCACCCATTTTTTCTCCTTTTCTTTGTCTTTTTATTTAATAATATTGGAAGCTTGTCATTCTAACCCTTTTCAGCGCTGCCACCTTCCCGCCTTCATGGATCCATTCTCACTAGATCTACCTTATCTCCTTTAGATTGTCTCTGGCCACTTGTGTTGGCGTTGCCTCTCCCTCTTTTCGATCTTCCGGATTTGATGTTTTGCTTGCGCCCAAACTTTCATCATCACGTCCAAAACTTTAAGATCTGGTTTCAGATCTTCTCACAATATGAAAATTGACGATTTTTAACGCGTTCGTTTCATGCTAGGCAACCACCTCAACCTCAATGTTCCATCATCTTGACTTGCAGAGGTAGGGTCTTCAGATTTCAAGTTGAAGGTTGCGATTTAATGGAGCTTTGGATGTTTTTGGCGACTTGGATCTAGTTGTTTTCAATTTACCTTTTTACTTTTTTATTATTTGTTGTAACAATCCTCCCCGTGTGGAGGTTGTGTCCTTCCTTTGTGAGGGTTTTTTCTCCTCCTCTATGGAAGCTAGGATTCTTCCTCCTATGGAATTTTGGTATCTCTTTATGAGATCTTTTGCTACCACTATACAATATTAATCCGATTTTTTATCAGTTTTGTAATGAAAATTTTCTTCTCGATCTAAAAATAAATAAATAAATATCACACATATCATTTTAAGGAGTGGATTTGATTTTTTTTTATATATTTTAAAATAAGATAAAATTAACACAATAGAAAAACAGTTTTAACCTCATCTTCTCCAAATTCAAAATTAGATTAAGATGTTTATTAAAATTAAATTAAATTAAAATATAATTAATGATTGGTTTTAAAATAAATAATATTTAAATTTTGATCTAAAATATAACTAAATTTAAATTAGATTTAAAAGATAGATATTAAAATAAATAATTAAGAATTTAAAATTAATAGTGACTTAAAATATAATTCAATTAAAATTAGATTAAAAAGTTAAGAATTACAATAAATAATTAAAAAAGCAAGATTAATTGTGATTTAATTGAATTAATGTTATAAATTATAAATTCTGTATGAAAGAGGATAGAGAAAGAGAAAAGAAAACATAAGGTTTCAGAGTATTACAGTAATTTCACATATATATATCTATATATAGAAAGCGATATGATATGTCCCTTCTTTTACTCTACCAAAAGAAACCCAAATGTCAGTGATAACCTCTGATCAGGATTGGTCGATTGGGCCCTCAGACGGTCAAGTCAGAATATTGTTCTGCCATAAGAATTTGTATTTAAAAGAGGGTTCTTGGATTACCTATGGTATGTTCTTTTTTGCTTCACCTGTTTCGCCTTTTATAATTTTCCTGACTTGAATCCCATTCGTTGGATCAATATTTGATCTGAGGGTTCTGGCCACTCCTGGCTTTGGTCAAACAAGTGGTCAAGTTGCCTTTGACTTTGATCGTTGGATCATCCTCCTATAGACGGCTTACATTATGTCAGATGCTAGTAACCAGTTTGCCAAGTGTTACGTTTGTTGAATGAGGTTGATCGGACAGACTTACCGTCTAGTAGGCCTAATCTATACTCTTGTACTTACTGCTTTGATGTTTCCACCGTTGGATGAAGATAAATCTGACGTTCCTCTTTCATTTTGCAGATCTTTTTCAGAAGGAGATCTTGTACTCTTCATTGCTCCTTACGTTCCTAGTCACGCGTCTTTGTATTTCCAATTGTCTCTAATGGGCTCCTTAGAAATTTACTTGGGCCTTCCTTTTATTTTGGTTTGCCTTGCCTAATTGCTTTGGGTTTGGGCCAATATTTTATCACCCACAACATTTGTTTGAAATACTGCCTTTTAAAAAGGTATTTCGGTAAAAAGTCTATATTTACGGAGATACAACATTACATCCAATAATTAATCTTTTTTTGTTGATAAGACGAGTTGAATTAGATTTCTGTGAAGTTTATGATGTCGGGATAAAATTATATAAATCTTGGCGGAATCAAATTAAAATTATATAGATTTTCATGGGACCAAAATAAAACATTATAAATTTTGTATAGGCCCTTATTTTTATAAATACTTAAAATAGGATTGGCCAAATAATATTTTTTGTGAAGTTTGGGGGGTCACTGCCACCAAACTCTTTGTCTGGTCCATCTATATACGGTAATTACTCGACTAAAATTGGTAATTGTCTACAAGGGGAGACAAATATAACATTTAACTATTGATGTCACACCCCAAACCCGCCCCTAGAAGTTTGGGCATGACCACTTCAGAAACGGACACTTAACCTATTTTATATCTATGTATATGGGGCCTAAACGGAAGCACTAAATATCAAAATTTGACACTGGAAACAAACTCCATCGAGCTACTACTATCATGCCAGGATCACAAACTTTTAACAAACAAATAAAATCTAAAACATACACCTGAACATCGATTATATACATACATATATACCGACCCAGCCCTATCATTGGGCATAGACAAAAACACGAAAGCTATATACATCACACTTAGATAGACATTCGAAAAGCAAGCCAATATCTTATCAGCTTAACAAAATCAATGGCTGTGTATAGTGCCTGGACATACGAAGGTTGACAAAAGAAAGCGGCGTCACGGCTCGGACTGATCACCTAATTGGCGACCTACAGAAACAGACATAACAGAGAGTGAGCCGGGCTCAGTGAATAGTAACACATAAATAAAACGATGCTTAACTTGAAACATAACACATAGCAATGCATATAAAGATGTAGAGTTCACATAGTTAGTCTGATTCTGTGCTAAGTACATAATGGCCTTAGGTTCAATCTTGCAACATAAACATGGTGGCTATAAGCCCTTGAAACATGGTGGCACAAGGCCCTTGAAGCATGTGGCATTAAAGCCCTTGAAACATGTGGCATAAAAACCCTTGAAGCATATGGCATAAAAGCCCTTGAAACAAAGTTTGGCATTAAGCCCTTGAAACATGCGTGTATGAATCCAAGAGGTGTCTCACACGGATTCTAGGGGTGACTCACATTGTAGCACTTAGTTCCGTGTAGCACTTTGTTTCATTTCATAACAACTTATATAGATGGCCATAAGCCTCATAACTTTCATGGAATGGCTTTTAGCCTCATAATTTTCACATATGTATGGACTCAAGAGGTGGCCCATACAGATTCTAGAGGTAACTCGCACTGCAGCACTTAGTTCCGTATAGCACTTTGCTCCATACCAGAAATTAATAGGTTTTCCAGACCAAACCGTACATATCATGTCATATCATAAACGGAATCAAATCATACATATTTTTTTATACTTAAATCATAAGCAGAAATCAAAAGTCATATTCGTAACATACTGGAATTTGTAACATACATGAACTTGTACCATGCGTAAACTTATAACATACTTAAACTTGTACCGTACGTAAACTTAGAACATACGCAAACTTGTAACATACCTATACTTGTAACATGCTTAAATCTGTAACATACTTAAACTTGTAACGTAAATAAACTTGTAACTTAATTACTTAAACCACGGTATTATTACCCCCGGGTAAGGGCCGTGTGTTACAGATGCCATGAATACTTTACATTTATGGTCAACTGTTCATTAAGTCAAAACGTAACATATCAAAACATAGAGCATGCTTAGCAAGGACAGAACAGTTTACATTCTAACGTGGGTTACATAATGATGTTAAACCTTTGTTTTCATATCATAGATTCTAAACGACCTCGAGTCCATACGTAACACAACAAAATAATCTTGGACTCATACAGGTATCATTATTCATGGATGAACATAAGCTCCATTTATTCTTAAGAAGTACATAATATAATGATAAATAACAGAGGTTTAATACTTGTTATTGACAGAACAAAAGGGTTCCAAAGTCATACCGACGTACGCAAATGTTTCCATATTCATAGAAATTCATATTGATTTCCACTTGTCATAAACGTTGATAACACTTACAAAGAACAGAGTGTTAGTGACAATAATTATCAACGATAAATAAGATGTACATTTCTGTACTACTACTCACAGCATTCAGGTGCTTGATCCGCCCTTGTAGCTGACCCTACACAATTCACATAATTCAAACATAATTCATCATAGTACAACACCAATCAATTCACTATGAGTCAACACAACATAATCCAACAAAGTCGATATCACTTAATTCATCAACACCATTTGTAATTTAACATAATTCAAAATAAATCCTTGAATTCCATTTCAATATTCCAAAACCGAGTTCATATCATCCATATCATTAATAGATTATTTCCCCAATTTTCCCTTCACATTACAGCATGAATTACAATGTTCATAACAAAGTTCATTCGCAAATTTTAAACATAATTTTCAAACATTTCCAAATTCCAATTAAACTTGTACATATCTAATTCAATATATCAATTTCATTATTCTACTTTCAATTTGGGCCAACCTAGGATTTCAAGAAAATATTGAAATTTCAAGAAAAATACAAACTTATTAACCCATTATTTTTTATTCCAATTTTCCCCATGATTATACATCTAGGAGTCACAATCCATCATTTTAACCCACCAATTTAACTTCCAACATCTCCAACTCTAAACCCTCAATTCTCAAGTTGGACATAATATGCTCAAAACTATAGATTTTGTTTGTATATACACAAAATTCCATAATTCCATCCATGAATGCAAATATTGAAAGGGAATAAGGACCCCTACCTCAAGAATCAAGCAAAGGAGCAAAGATTGAGAAGAATCCTCCAAAAATTCGAATTTCAATCGGTTGGAAATGTTGACCCTTTCTTGTTCTCTATCCTTGATGCAAGATCCATGGTGGATTTGTTGATAAAAGTGGAGGAAATCAAGGTTTTGGGAGCTAGGGTTTCGGACATGGAAGAGGGGAGAAGAAGAGAGGAAAAGAAAATGTAAGAAATGAGCCAAAAATCTCGTTTTTGAGCTGTTGTCCCGCACAGCCCGCACATGCGGCGCTACTCCCCGCACGTGTGGCTCTGCTTCTAGCACAGATGTAAAAACTTCAAACGGGTATAACTCTCTCATCGGGACTCTGTTCTAGGTTGTTCTTGTGTCCACATTGAAGCCCCGGAAATAAGCTTTCCAATGGTTCTAACCTCACATTCAAATTCAAAGTGTAGAAAAAGAAAAGGGCAAATCAGTGACGGCTAATCGTAGAATAACTATCCGGATTATACTCTTTGGTCCAATCTTACTTTACCATCATACCACCACCTCAATCCATACCCCAAAATAAGATAAAAGCATTCTCAATTCCAATAGATATAGTTGAATTAAAACACATTAACCCCTAATTAAATAAAGATGACTTTTGGGGTCATTACAATTGATCACTCTTTTAACTAATAAGTTTTACAAAAATGTTTAAAACCCCTTTTCCCCCACCCGCTTTGACCCCCTTTACTTTTGATTGGTCCATTTTTTTTTTTTTCTTTTTTTTTTTTTCTTCTCTCCCAATCTCCAACCCCCACGTGTGTGTGGGGGTGGTGGGGGTGAGAGTTTTGAGGGGGTCTTAGTCAGTCCTCTAAGTTTTATGATAAATTACACTCTCCTCTCTCTTGAGGTTTTAAAAAAATATATAATTACTATTACATTTTTTATATAATTACTGAAATAAATAAAAATAAATATATATTTTAATAAAAAATATATAATAATATTATTTTTTCTTTATTTATACGATTGACAAAAATTTGATGAAAGTGACGTAAATTAGAACCTCAAAACAGATTAATATAATTATATCAAAAGAATGAAACTAATTATATTGTTTTTAAATTTCAAGACAAACACAGATCAACTGAATATTTGTCATTGATATTTATTGATTATGATTATTCAATGATCCTAAGATCTGTATTATGTCTTCATTCCAATCCATTGTAGAAGTTGTGAAAGTGATTGAAAATTATGGGTCCTTTCTTGCTTGGTTAAAAACTCAACTTCTCCATCAACATTGCACTAAAAAATAAAAAATAAAAAACATTGCACTAAAGCAGTTATGCATATAATATGAGGCAATGTAGAAAGTGACACAAACAGATGTTGATCACCAAATAAATAAAATGTGTATACATCATATTTATCATATTTAAAGAATGCTAGACCCCTAGCTGGACAAAACTGAGACAGACCTCTATACATTCACCAACTGTTTTGGGGGAAATTCGTGAAAAAAGTTACATAGCTAATGACAAAAATATAAAGTTCAAATAAAATACGGGTACGAATACGATGATATTCTCCAATACTTTCCTAAATTCCTAGTATAATTATAAAGCTTACCCATAAATCTAAAACAACAAAAGGGTATGAATTCTCTCAACAGATCAAAAAATGCTAGATTGGTATTGGTAACAAAGGTCAAGCAACATTGAAAGGTTCTCCATCTCAAAATTCAGTTGAGTATCTTGTTGTTGTGGTTGGTAAAATTCAGTTGAATTCTCTGTTTCTTTCCCCATTACCACTACGCTGTTTTTCTGCTCATTCACCATCTTCAAGAACTCAATTCTTTCAAAACCTCCAATTTTGAATCCAACTTTCCCAAGAAACTCATCACCGACTCTGCTGATAACCCATCAAGCCAACCATAACCATCCTCATTCCCCACCAAAACTTTCTTGGCAACTTTCTCAGCACCCAAACAACAATCAGAAAAAGAAGATTCACAAGTTTTACTAACCGGGCTTTTCTTGGCAGAATCTTTGTACATCCTGATCAGAGCCTTCACTTCGTTTGGGTTTTGGGGCCACGTGTCGACCTTTCCATTGGGGCCGAAACAGAGTGTGAAGACATTGATACCGCAGAGAATCGAGAGCTCCATTGTCTTCTTGATAACACAGTCCTTTCTCTTCTTGTAAGTAACTCTCAGAGCTTTCTTGTTCTCAATTCGCTTCATGGGTTTCTTACCCTTTTCATCATCCTCCATCGTGATAAACGAAGCACTTGCAAATCAACCAACAGACACAAGTAGAGTGAAAGAGAATTAGATGATACAATCTAGAGAGAGAGCAATACCCTAGTTATAGATGGGAAGACTCAAATCTTTTGGAAGATATTCTTCATTGCCATATTTGATTTGAGGGAACAGCTGTAGTACGCAAATTTTTGTTTTATTTATATATTTTATTCATGTATGATTTTATAATGAATCCTAATGAATTATAATCATAATAATGAAAAGGGCAAATTACACATACCCCTCGAGGTTTGGCTAAATTACAGATACCCCCTGAGGTTTGAGAAATTACGAATTCCCCCCTGAATGCTATATTTGCATAAGAAATTAGGGGGTAATTTGTTATGAAATATAAACCTCAGGGGGCAAATTGTTATGAAAATACAAACCTCAGGGGGCGGGATGTAATTTCCGAAACCTCAGGGGGGTATCTGTAATTTAGCCAAACCTCGAGGGGGTATATGTAATTTGCCCTAATGAAAATCAAATACAAAGTCTAATTAATGAATTATACCCTAGTTATAGATTGGAAGACTGAAATCTTTTGGAAGATGTTCGTTTATTGCCATATTTGATTTGAGAATTTATGAACTGAGTTTTGCCTAACAGATTTTTTATTTATTTATTTATTTTTTATTTTTTTTTTCCTAACAGAATTAACATCAATGAAAAAAATATAAAGGAAAGAAAATTTATGTTTGGTGAATTTTTAAAAATAGTTTCTTGAATTTTTAATTTGTATTTTTATAGTTTTAGCGATTTTTATAAAATAAAAAAAAATTACTTATTGGATCTACTTAATTTTGGTAGACTTAAAAAATATAAAATTTGTACAAATTTTTTTTTTAAAAAAAATTCATTAAAGTGTAATAAATTTTTGTTTTTTTTTTTAATGGAGCTTGGGATGGGTTTTGCGACTTGGATCTAGTTGTTTTCAATTTTCTTTTTTACTTTTAAATTATTTGTTATAATAATCCTCTCTGTTTGGAGGTTGTGTTCTTTCTTTGTGAGGGTTTTTTCTCCTCCTCTATGGAGACCAGGATTCTTCCTCCTATGAAAGTTTGGTATCTCTTTGTGAGATCTTTTGTTACCACTATACCAGATTAATCCGTTTTGTTTATTAGTTTTGTAATGAAAATTTTCTTCCCGATCTAAAAATAAATAAATAATTAAATATCACACACACCATTTTAAGGAGTGGATTTGATTTTTTTTTAATAAGATAAAATTAACACAACTGAAAGACAGTTTTAACCTCATCTTTTCCAAACTCAAAATTAGATTAAGATGTTTATTAAAATTAAATTAAATTAAAATATAATTAACAATTTATCTAAAAGATAAATTTAATTAATGATGGGTTTTAAAATATAAAATAAAATAAATAATATTTAAAATTTGATCTAAAATATTACTAAATTAAAATTAGATTAAAAAGTAAAGAGTTACAATAAATAATTAAAAAAATATGATTAATTGTGATTTAATTGAATTAATGTTATAAATTATAAATTGTGCATGAAAAGGATAGAGAAAGGAAAAAGAAAGTATAAGGTTTGAATATGTTATCATAATTTCACACATATAAGTAGGACTGCAAATGAACGGAGCTGTTCATGAACAAACTCGGCTCGGCTCGGCTCTGCACATTAAGGGCTCGGCTCATCTCGTTTATTAGGCTCAATTAGCAAACAAGCCGAGCTCGAGCTCGAGCTCGCAAAAGCTCGGCTCGCCAAACTCTGCTCGTTTTTCTTTATTTAAATTATATAATAAGCATATTATCTATATATTAAATGATATATAAATATATATAAATAGTAGTCAACTATGTAGTCACGAGTTATTAATTCTCCATCAATCAACTGTGCAGTCACAAAAAAAAAAAAGAAAAAGAGAGTAAAAGATAGACAGCTTTCCATCAATCACTAAAACTGCCCACAGCAACCATGTGCCTCCTACTTTCCAGTTTTTGAAGTCACAAGCCTCACAGTGTGCCTCCTACCTTCTAGCTCATAAAGTCACAAGCATCACAGTTATCTGCTAGGCCTATAAAAGAGCTTCTCTAGTCCGGGAAAAAAGGGAGGAAAAAATTGGAAAAGCATTAAGAATCTACCTGCTTTTCACTCTCTTGCTTTTTACTCTCAAAAAATTGTATTCACATTGTATTTTGAGGCTATGTATTTTGAAGTTAGGCTTTCAATTTATTTCTAGTAAACAATTTACGATTGTAAGTTATATGTCTGTCAATTAATTATTATATTTCAGTTATCTATCCTTTGATTATTGTTGTTGGTATTGTTTTAATTTTGTTATTAATTTCACTGTTAATTTATTATTCTGTTAATTTTACTAGTTTACGGTTTTTTGTTAATTATTTTACAATTTATTGCTTTCTGTTTAATTTTTTTATTGTTGGTTGATGACATAATTGTTTAGTTGTTTCTGTTTAATTTCTCTCATTTCTTTCTCTGTAATTTACTTCAAGCCTCCTTTATTCATTCTAACTTCTCGTTGTTTTCCATTCTGCTTGTAACCTGTAGACGTCCCCAAACGTCTCGGAAGGGAATCCCGTTTTGTTCATTTGGGCTTTCTACAGTTCAGACTCAATGTCACGGTCCTGTATCTAATCTCGCATAGTGCAATGCAAGACCGATGAATCATCAAAAAGTCCAAATCCGGCAAATCGTTTTGAAAAACTGATTTTTAGAAAGAAGTACCAAATATTGACTGTTTTGCCAGATACAGAGTCACCACCTAAATATTTTATTTTGGGGGAATTTAGGAAACCCTGACTCGTGCCTAAGGCCACGTGTCCATCATCACCAAAGTTGCCTCGGCTCGGGAACTTGGGTACGATTGGAGAAGGTCACTTCGTGAGCACCCCCGCTCGCCCGATCAAAGATCGGCCTCTACTAACCATGATATCGAGTTTTGAAAACATTATGTGCTCTTATTCCGGTTATTAGCCTAGAATTACTATGTGATGCACACAACATACAAGTATAGACTGGATCATTTGAGTTGGAACAAAACATTTCATGTTTGTTTATTTGAAAGATGGTTTGATGGTGCTACTCGCAAGTAGGCTAAGACGTGGATTTGCCACCCTCAAGTGGGCTTAAGAAAACATGATTTTTTTCACTCTCAAGTGGGCTTAAAACGCTCAATTGGTGAATTGTTTCAATTCAAATAACCCAACCTTCACCCACAGGCATTCAAGCAGTTATATCACATAAGCAAATAGCCTCATGGTAAGCATGCTATCATGACAGTCACTCACATGCATGCAAGGATGCTAAAGCATATATACTTACCGAGTACTCCAAGCCAAAGAAAGAAGCTAATTAGAAATCATGCATGAATCCTAACTATGCTGAAATGCCTAATGCAACACATGCAAAAATGCAACTACGATAGGCTTGGCTATTCTAAAATGGCATATGAAATGCAACAACTGATACACGTATTCAACTTGGAAATGAAATACAATGCAGTTAGTATGATGCGCCGAGCCCGGTGCATGCAAGACAAATGAATGGATGCAATCATGCGAGCATAAGGATCCTAATTGAAACATGCCCTAAAACTAACCATCATAAGCTGGTAAATAAAAGGGAGAAAGACGTGGGGCTGGAAGACATGCATCACACACACGCACACTTATTGCAACATTGCCCTCCTCGAAGGGTCCGAATAAATAATACACAACCAAATGAATAACGAATTATAGCTAATTATTACACAACCCTAATTAATTAACAAATTAACTAAAATAAATAAGCTAGCATGCAAAACATATGAAATGGACTACCTCAGCTCGGTCTTGAATGACAAGGAATGCATGCATGCTCGAGTCGCCTTGCCAGAAAATCCATCGCGATGCCCCGATTTGCCTCTGTTTGCAACTGGTCCCAGAACACTAAACAAAACTCCAGAAGGCTGAAACTCTACCATGCTGTAGGGATACTACCAACCAGTTTTTGCTGTTGGTTTCTGGTTTGCTGCAGCAGAGAGCGAGAAAGGGGCATGGCAAAGTATTTTCAACATATGTGTGCATGACCACTCTCCCCATCATTGCACAAGCTCTAGGGAGTTTAGTCCTCGATCCTCGTGCCACCAATCACGCATCTCGATGCATGATGACCAAGGAGTCGAATTGCACGACTCAATGGGACATGAATGCACATATAAACAACTAAAACCAATAACTCCATCATGGATGGTCAAGAGTGTCGATGACTGGGAATCGAGGCACGTTTGATCACTTGGAGTATGAAACAATCCTTATTTCCCGTGTTTTGACCAAACCCTACTCCAAACACAATGCAACAAATAGAATGGCATGGCATGTACAAAATACAACTCTAGTATGCAATCCTAAATGTAATGTAACTAAGTGATGTAAACATGCAAAGGAAGCATGCAAATGACATACATAATGCTATGAACTAATCGATGGCATACTCAATGCACATGGATTATATGACATGCATACACAATGCACTAACATACGCGATGTTATGAACAAGGCATACTTAATGCAATGATCGAACATGCAACAACATGGATTATATGGCATACAAAATGCAAGATGGACTTAAACCAAGATGGATGAGCCTCGGCCACACCCAAATCAGTGGCCAAACATGATGAAAACGAAGCAACAACACACATGCAAACATGCACAAATGCAAGGGACCAAACCTAAGGCACCAAATGCAACTCTACCAAAGCATGGCAAGGGATGAAATATGGCATACAATCACACATTTTCCAGCTCTGAAATGACATGCAAGATGGTCCCGAATCATGTAAACACCTCACACAATGCATGCTAGATGGCCCGGATACCGAAACTAGTGAAGTGCATTGCACTAGAGGTACACAAAGCAATGCTCAAATGACCCAACCAGCCCCAAACAGTCCCTATGCAAGTCCAAGACAGTGGGAAAATGGTCTAAAATGATGGCTCAAAATGCATAGAAATGAAGCTCATGCAATGGTCCATAAATGAGGTATTCATGCACAACTCTCAAACACGTTTAAAGAATGGAAAACATGGGAATATGGCACAAGTATAGGCTCTGAAATGACATGCTCAATGGCCCCAAAACATGAAAGCACCTCAATATAAGCATGCAATAGGCTTCAAAACTCAAGGCTAGGCAAGGGTATTACACTACAACCATGCATAGCAAGCATCATTCGACCGTGAGGCATAAAAACGGAGCTCAGGCAGTCCAAAAAATGCATAAAATCAATTTAAGGCATGGCCAAAAAGTGCTAGAATCAAAGACCAAAATAGTATGCAATACAAGCTAGTGAAGAGGGTTTACACTACAAGTATATGAAGCATTCAAGAGGTCACTAAACCAGAAAAATTCAGAGGTATGACATGCCAAATAAAGCCCAAAAACCCACTGAAACATGATCAATGCATGCAAGAATGATATGCCCCTTTGATAGGCTATAAGAGGGGTTGTTCTACACATGCAAGAGACACACCCAAGGTGACAAAACCAACTTTGGACAGAGCCTATGCAGGCCCTAAAAGTCACTGAAAAGGGCCTGAAATAAGGCTTAGAGGTGTGCAAATGAGGGCTCCTTTGTTAGGCCAAATATGCTAGAAATCAAAACAAGGAGAGAGAGGGTCACCCCTCTCTGATTTTGGCTCTCAAAAACACATAATAACCACTGAAAATCTGCTAGATTTCAATGGTCAAAAGGGCAAACAAAGCTCAAAACAAAGGCCTTAATGCATGGCTCAAAACAAGGTGAAATGAAGCATGCGAGGGGGTAGATGACCCCCAACAGGAAAATGATCTTAAACAAACATGTTAAGGACCTCAAAAAAAGACTTTTTTTAGTTTACACCAAAGCTCAAAAATTCTTGCAAGTATGGCTAAAAGATGGTGCAAAATAAAGCTCAAAAGAGGGAATAGGTTGTTACCCGTGTAGCTCAGCAACTCCAGCAGCTTATGGACCAAAAATGCGGCTCCTTAGGACCTCTCAAGACCCTCCAATAAGCTTAGTTTGGTGGTGGAGGTGTTACGCTAAGAGGTGGTGTGCAAAGGTGCAAGAACCAAGCACTTTCTAAGCCTCAGTGTAGAGATATAGAGAAGGAGATATATTTTTCCTTCAACCAATTTCTGAACCCTAACCAAGGGAGAGGAGGGCCTCTCTTATAGCCAAAAGAGACCAAAGCTTCTCCAAGAAGCTAAAAAACAAGGGCAAAGATCCTCCATACACGTGTATGGAGGATGTAGTCTGTGTCTCCCAGTTGGCACAGCTGGAATCAACTCATTAAGACAACACTGGAGAAAAGAGGCCAACCAGTTCAGGTGGTCGGCCAGCCACTTTAGGTGGTCGGCCAACCAGTTCAAAAAGTCCAACTCCATGAAAGCTGGTCGGCAACCCCATTTGGTGTTCTCCCAACTAAATGCAAGCTAGTGGTGTGGTAGGAGACCAACAATTGTGGCCCAAAAATGAGGGAGACCAGTTACCTGACAAGAAAATCAACCGGCAGGAGAAAAGTGGTCTCCAAGGTGAAAAGGTGGTCTCCCACCCTTGTACCACCTTCCAAACAATGAAAACAAGGTCTGTGTCAAAAATGAACCAAGACGGATGCAAAACGAGGGTTCGGGGGCCAAAACGCGCAGCCGGGTGCCCCGAAAATTGACTGTTAAGCATCGAAAGTGGCGTGCGACCATGAAGGTGGTCTCTCAGGCCACAGTGTCCCTCTAGAGAGAGGAAACAAGGTGTGTGCCAAAAATCGGAGCAAACGGAGAAAGTTAAGCGATCCCGAACCGAGGCGCACAACCGACGGCTACGAAAACTAGAAACTGGTCTCCAAACGGGAATAGTGGTTTTCGACCACGAAAAATAGTCTACGGCCACTGAGAGATGGTCTACGAGACCTCTCCCTCCCTTCGGGAAGAGAAAGCAGAACCTGGTTTGCAAACCGAGGCAAAACACAAAAGAGTCCCGAAATCTATAGGCAAGGCTCTCAGCCGGGACTCCCTAACCTCAGAACGAGCACAACATGCGCCATCACCAAGCGCTCAATTGATGATGTCTGAGTCTTAAGGTCGGTCAAAAATGGGGTGTCTATAGTTGCCCCTCTTTGACAAAACTCGAAAGTCATAAGTGACGGGAGTGAATGTCAAAGCCCAGAGACGACCCATTTTTGACAAGGCCGAAGACTTAGACAAACAGGCGAGATAAACAAGAGATGGGCCCGCAGGCGTGCCCGTAGGCAGGGGCAAAATGCAAAACGACATGCATAAAGGCGAACGTAACTCACGATTATGCAAAGCAGCAAACTGTAATAAAGCGAATATTCATAATAAATGCAACAGTTTTAAGTAAGAATACCAAGCAAAACTACATTTCATGCAGTAAGGATGTAAGAGAATTACAATTCTCGTTACGTCTCACACGGAGAATACAATATCGTCCGGTTCGTCTGGTTGCTCCAGCTTCGAATGAAACGTACACACAATATCGTGCTTGAAAAAAAAAAGAAACTCAACAAGTACAATATCATTAGAAACATGCATAGTAATGCAAGTAAAAAGTGCGTAACAAGGCAAGTGGAGGGGAGAAACATAGGGACATGTCCTAGTGTTTCGGAATGGCATAAGCATTGGAACGTATTCCAAATGCTCTAAACCAAAAAAGGGAGAAATATAGGGACGTATTCCGGTGTTTCAAAAAGAAGGAGCGTGCAAAACAATGCAATTGAAAGGGTGTATAACAATGAGGAAGGGATGCAAAACATTGCAACCTAAGATGAATTCCAAACACGCTGGAATCGTGTGAAGAAAGGAACACTCAAACCACGCCGAAATTGTGAGAGGAGGTCCGAAAACAACCGCCTAGGTGCGTACACAACACAACCTGAGATGAATTCCAAACACGCTAAAATCGTATGAGGAAAGGGACACTCAAACCATGCTGAAATCGTGAGAGGAGGTCCGAAAACAACCGCCCAGGTGCGTACACGACGCAACCTGAGATAAATTCCAAACACACTGAAATCGTGTGAGGAAAAGGACACTCAAACCACGCTGAAATCGTGAGAGGAGGTTCGAAAACAAAACTCCCAGGTGCGTACACGACACAACCTGAGATGAATTCCAAACACGCTAAAATCGTGTGAGGAAATGGACACTCAAACCACGCTGAAATCGTGAGAGGAGGTTCGAAAACAAAACTCCCAGGTACGTACACGACACAACCTGAGATGAATTCCAAACACGCTGAAATCGTGTGAGGAAAGAGACACTCAAACCACGCTGAAATCATGAGAGGAGGTCCGAAAACAACCGCCCAGGTGCGTACACAACGCAACCTGAGATAAATTCCAAATACGCTGAAATCGTGTGAGGAAAATGACACTCAAACCACGCTGAAATCGTGAGAGGAGGTCCGAAAACAAAACTCCCAGGTGCGTACACGACACAACCTGAGATGAATTCCAAACACGCTGAAATCGTGTGAGGAAATGGACACTCAAACCACACTGAAATCGTGAGAGGAGGTCTAAAAACAACCGCCCAACACAACTTGAGATGAATTCCAAACATGCTGAAATCGTGTGAGGAAAAGGACACTCAAACCACGTTGAAATGGTAAGAGGAGGTCCAAAAACAAAACTCCCAGGTGTGTACACGACACAACCTGAGATGAATTTCAAACACGCTAAAATCGTGTGAGGAAAAGGACACTCAAACCTCGCTGAAATCGTAAGAGGAGGTCCGAAAACAAAACTCCCAGGTGCATACACGACACAACCTGAGATGAATTCCAAACACGCTGAAATCGTGTAAGGAAAGGGACACTCAAACCACGCTGAAATCGTGAGAGGAGGTCCGAAAATAAACTATCAGGCGCGTGCTCGGCGCAATCTGAGAAAGTCCCAGAGGACAACGATCCTAAACGCAGCTCGACGTAAAAGGATAAATGGTACAAGACAACACAAGATGCAAATAAACGCAATAAGTGCGATGATACAGTACATGTTACAAGCAATGTAGAGTATGATGTTTAGGGAATGCAATAAACAAACAAAGCGGCACTTTTGAAAGCACCTCACGGAGTGAGTGGCGGTAAACCGCTTTACTCTAACGGGGATCTCCCCTCCATTGTGTTGTTCGAACACTTACCTTCAACTCACAGTACAAAGGTCCTGAAATGCTGACAAGGGGTAGCTTCTGCATGCAGAAACCACAAACGCCATTTTCTTCTTGATCATACTCACAACTTTCCCTCATTGCAAAGCCAAGGTAACTCTGACGGAGAATGGTCCTCAAGGAGAGCACTTCTGATTGCCACTCTGGTATTGAAACAATCAACACAGTATTCTGTTTACTCTGAACACACAGCTCATACAGCACATTGCTCATTTAACACAGATAGCTCAAAACACAGCATTCTAGTTTATTTGGCATACAGCTCGTACCGCACACTGCTCATTCTAAACACGCAGCTCGTAACACAGTACTCGGTTTATTCTGAACACACAGCCCATAATAGCACACTGCTCATTCTGGACGGACGAGGTGCAATGACGAAACTTGCAGAAGTTGAAACACACTCAGATGCTCTGAAGTTTCCCTCTTTTCTGTTGCTTTGCAGTCTGGAATCTATATAGCTTCAGATAGGTCCTTGCTCTATTGTTCTCATGTGACCTGGGTCGAACTGCATAGTTTTATGAAAGAACAAATCCTGTTTTGTACAAATGTGGAGAACAGCACGGCGCTCTGAGCACAAAATGGTTTTTTTGAAATTGAGAGTGAGAATAAGTTCTCAATTGGGTATTGAGCCTACAACTGACCACAGCCAAAATGACTCAACAACGGAAAACAAAAGGTAGAACAACCTAAACACAACTCATCAAAGGAAAAACAAGGTAAAACAACCTAAACACATCTATTGACACTCAAACGACTCACAGCAAGAATCGAAACAAACAAAAACACACAAACACAACACTCAGCTGTGTTATAAAGGCAAGAGACCTCTCGGTGCACGAGGAGCCAGTTTCTCCGGGTATTGTTTCCCACCCTTTCTCACTTGTGATTCTTACATCACTCGGCCATCAAGCTCTGTTTTTCTGAAAAAGCCCTTTTCCTCACTTTTTCTCTCAGCGTACATCTCTCTATTCTTCAATCTCTCAGTTTTTATCCCTCCCCTGGATGGTTGATGGATAAGTAGGAAGTTGTGGGCTCTTGCCCCTAGTATTCTACCATATTCTTGTTCTTGTTCACAATAGTGAATTTCTCCCACAGAGGGGTTGCGTTACAACTGGGTGTGTAGCAAATCTGCAGCTGACATCGGTTGACGATGCTCTGCTGGGGAGTTTGGATGTGATCAGATCTATCCAGATGAGGGAGTGGAATATCTTGATCCATTCTAATTCGTGCTTCGCACTTGGCTCGATACCTCGCTGCTTAGAGGATGTGAGAGCTTTCTGCCCTTTTGCGGTTAGCTTCAGTGGTACCCTTTTCCGGCAGGTATGATGCCCTTTCTGGCAAGTGCGTTTGATAAAGGGGAAAAGATAGAAAACCTGACTCAACTGTGCCCCTAGTTCATCATTTTGACCATTTTTTATTTTTTGACATTCTGCTTAAACAATTTTGACCAACATGAGAGTTAGATTAACATGCTTGTTCGATTTTCTGATTTGAAATCATGCAAGTCAGGTTATGAGCACTGAAAATTTTCCCTCTTCTTTTTTTTTTGGGTCCAAGAAATGGTCCAGTTTTAGAAAAACAGAATAATTTTAGAGAGAATTAGTCAACCTCACTAAAAGTTCTCAAAAACTATTTTTGCAAATGGCCACTGCTCGACCAACGCAGGATTTACTCTTGAGATGCACAACCTTAGATCCAAAATAATGGAAAATTGCCCCTTGTCTGAACGGCACTGTATGGCAACTGAAAGTTGCCCCTAGTCTGAATAGCACCGCAGCACTACATGGCAACGGAGAGTTGCCCCTAGTCTAAATAACGCCGCAGCACATGGCAACCAGTCCTCACAGTGACAATTACAACCAAATTCTCGGATATAGAGAAGACAAAGATGACTAGAACCATCGCATGGACACAGTCGAATTTGAAGTGTTTTACGGACTTCAGAATGAAGTTGCCTACGTATCCCAAAGATGGGAATCAAGCCTTACGTAGTTCGGGGGATAAGGTACACTCGAGTATTAACATCTCCTTTTGCGCTCTAACTTTTGCCAAGGCTGCCCTTTCTGGGTTTTCAACCTTGCGAGCTTTGTTCTTCTTTTCTTTTCAATTGTTTTCATTTCTTTTCTTCTTTTTTCTTTTTCATCTTTTCTTTTCATTTTTTTTTTCATTTTTCTTCTTTTCTTTTTTTCATTCTTTGTATTTTTATTTTTTTTGTTCTTTTTGTTCTTTTTCTTGCTCTAACTTTTGCCTGGGTTGCCCTTCTGGGTTTTCAGCCCAGTGAGCCTCTCAAGGGTAAAAGTGTAGCATTGTCCATGTCCAATGGTTTTAAGATCTTGAAGCCATCTGAATCCAGGAGAATGGCTGCTATTCGCTGACGATGCTGGAGTCCATCTAATGGGGGGCTGAATTTGCCCCTAGTGTTGTGGATAGGAACTCGGTTATCTTTTAGCAATACTTTCTTCTTTCTTCCCTTCTGGGATTTGGCATTCTTGTCGATCTTCATTAGCTTGAGCAATGACCCCATTTTTTACTCTTCGAGCACAACTGATATTTTTGGCCCTAGTTCAAGGGCTGCTTTTGATCTAGCTTCGCAAGCTTCCTTTGATCACATCTGATATTCTCACCCCTAGTTCATGGGCTGCTTCTGATCCGGCCACAGGGCCTTACATTGTGGTTGACTGTTGAGCATTCTGAATTAAGGTTCAAGGTTTGGAAACAAAGGGGTTGAGTCTCGAGGCTGAGAGCGATCCTAAGCTGCACAATCTCAAGAGTGATTCCACACAGGTCTTTGTAGGACCACGCAAAATATTTTTTTGAAATCTTTTAAGAAAGCGACTAGTCGCTCGCGCTGAAGACAATGTAGAACCAATCTGGATCAAGCCAGGATCCTTCTCAGTACTCACATTAACAAACATGATTTCATTCATTAAGGGCTTAGCATGCCTCTCTTTCTCTCACTTGATCAAATTTTTGCAAATCCCGAGGAATTCCTTCCTTTTTGTTTTCAACACATTGTTCGAAAAGTTTTGAAAAACTTAGGTCAATACAATGACTTAAGGGCACAAAAGAGTAGGTAAAATGCACTGTCGTTTCATTCAAACTTTTGGCACAACTGGCACAAGGCAGAAGCAAACACAAGAGTGTGAAAATCACTGTTGTTTCATTCAGATCTGTTGGCATAACTGGCTCCAAGGCAAAAACAGACTCAAAAGAAAGTAAAAAGACAAACACAAAACAAGATAGTGATGTTCGAGGTAACACCCCCGGAATCACCCGACTCCAACGCAACAGGATTGACTCGATACAACAAGACAGACCTGACTGACTCAGTACAAAAGGACTGACTATATACAAAATAACAAAACTGACCCAATACCCAAGTCAGAAAGTACAAAAACTAGTATTTGCATATTGCTCAAAACAGTGCGTGCCATTCCTACGTCTGGAGTAAATCGAGAGCCACCCGCAGCTGGTTCATCTCCCGATCACATGGTCACATTATCCCCCAAGTTCACCGATCCAGTGCCGATAGACTTTGCCGAGCTTGGCGCGGTAATGACCCCGTTGTCAATCAAATCTTGCACTTCGTGGCGAAGACGAAAGCAATTGTTGGTGCCATGACCGGTTTGTTGATGGAAGGCACAGTACTGGGCAGCATCATGCGTAGTCGGAAGAGGATTTGGGAGAGGCCGAGGCTCAAGGGGTTTGAGGTGGCCTTGTCCAACAAGGATTTGGAGAGCTTTGGACAAAGGCATATAGAGGGAATGGAAGACCCTCTGACCTCGGGATCGGTACTTCAAAGTTTCTGGATTTTTGCTGGACGCACCAGCAAAGGGATTGGTAGGTGCTGGCCTAGTTTGCCGATCTTTTCCGAGTGCAGGATTAGAGCTCAAAAGATCATTTCTGGTTCGACGACCCTTCTCCCGGTTTTCTCCTTGCTTCGAACTGCTCTCATTCTGAGTGACGAAAGTATCCTCCACAATTTTTGCAACAACTGCGAGCACTTGCTGTTTGTTTAGCCCTTCCGCTTTCAAAGCCTCCACAGCCCACAAAAGGTGTTCATGGGGATCAATGCTTGCCCCTACCTTGTTCTTACCAATGGCCTCCACTTTGCCAAGGGATTGGCCTTCTTCAAATACCACCTGTCCCAAGATTGGGGAGCCTTTTGTCGTGAGACTCCTAGCATGTGATGTGGTTGATGAGGGAGGCAATGTCCTGGAGGCCAGATTTGTCACAGTTCTTTGAAGATCTTCACTCATTCTTATCCACTCAAAAGTAGTGGGTTCACGGGTTTGAGATAATTGGGGTTCAGGTGCACCCATCATGCATAAGTCCATGCTTTCTGGAATGAACACCTTAGGTTTGGGTAGATAGGCCGGGTGATGTATATGCTGGGGTCGAAGGTGGATGGTAGTGTATGGATGAGGTTGAGGTGGCGAGGTGACGGGTCAGTACTAACCTGAGTTCCTTTGGGTAGAGCTAGGGTCTCTTCGTCAATAAGATCCTGAATCTTATGACGGAGACCGATACAACGGTTCATATCATGACTGTGTTATTGGTGATAGGCACAGCATTTAGCTGGGTCATATCTTGGTGGAAGAGGATTTGGAAGGGGTTGGGGTTCTAGGAGTTCTAGGTGCCCTTCTTCTTACAGCTTTTTCAAAGCTTGGGAGAGACTCATGTAAAGAGGATTGAACTTTCGGGCCTGGGGCTGATTTGAAGTGGTTGGTTTTTGGCCATTGAGGGAAGTGGTGATAGTGTCTACTTCTGAGCGTTTTGCAGCTGTGCTACCATCAGTAGTAGCATTGGAACTGAGAACAACATTCTTCTGTAAAGGCTCATCATCTTCCACAAAGATCCCTTATTTGATGGCATCCTTGATTTGAACCCTCATTTCATGAAGGGCTAGAAAGGTAAACAGGGGTAGAACAACCATCTTTTGCAGCAACTTGCCATGCAAATTCTGAACAATCATCCTGATCTGATCTTTGTCGAAAGGCCTTGTAGTCATCATTGAGGCCTTTGCTCTCCATCTCGTCACGAACTCTGAGAAACTCTCCTTTGGCTCTTGGTGGGTGACTTCGAGATCACGAGTTGTGACCTCGATCTGTGTATTGTAGGAGTATTGAGCAATGAAGGCCTCAGCCAGCTCTTCCCAGTTCTGTTTCACAGAGTCCTCCAGTTTCGCATACCAGATTGTGGATATCCCAGACATGGTTCGACCGAATAGTGACAGCTTTTGGGCTGTGGTCAAACCCATTGGCCTTAGGATATCAGAAAATAGATGGAGGTGCACTATTGGGTCTCCAGAACAATCGAAACGATCGATATGTAGCATCTTGAACCGGTCCGGTAATGTCACCGCCGAATCGGTGTATCCATCCTCTATGTCCGAAATGGACTTCACACCCTGAGATTTCTTGAATAACTTTTCAAGCTTGCTTACTTTTAGTGCCGTGGGGTCCACCTTGAACTCAAAGAGAGAATCCGGTAGGTTGGTCTGTGCTTTGGATAGCTGGGGTAGGATTGGAGGCGGAGCCGGCCCTGTTGGAATGTCCGTATCTTCCTGGACATTAGCTGTCTCCTCGAGTATTGGCACTCTTGGTGGGGGAGGAGCTTGGTGTGAAGCGGATGTTCCGGTTTGCTGTTATAGCTTGGTAATTAACTCTGCCTGTTGAGCCATGACCTCGGCCTGTTGTTTGGCAAATTCTGCTTGACGAACAGCGTCCTGCTGCATGGTTTTCATACTTTCCTAAAGCTGACGCATCATCTCTTCCATGCTAACTGAAAACTGCTGATCTAACTAAATAAGTGTGTATCCCCTTTCTGAGGTGGAAACAGATATCTCAGCCCAACTGCACACAGGTGAGGTGGATAATGATCACTGATCCGAAGACTGTTAAACTGATGATCTGTGCCTGACTGGCCTTTTTACCCTGCCTCTGGCAAAGTAAAACTGATTGCCCTTAAACT
The DNA here is from genome assembly GCF_055761805.1 of Camellia sinensis. Lineage (NCBI taxonomy): Eukaryota > Viridiplantae > Streptophyta > Magnoliopsida > Ericales > Theaceae > Camellia > Camellia sinensis. The sequence goes on from NC_138975.1 coordinate 91,438,016, forward strand.
GAATCTCTGACCTGAAAAAGTCTATCAGCACAAGTCCAATGTACCCTGGGGATATCGAAGCTTTCTGAAGCTATGGTTCCCAAGACTACCTTAGCAAAAGAGAAAACAAGCAGCATCTCAACCCAATTTCGCCAGAATAGATATGAGCAAAGCTGAATGACTGTACTCTTCACTGAATTCTGCCCCAAAATTAAATCTAATACCCGCAGATATAACTGATTCTCAAAACACTGATACCGATGCCCGCAGGCCTGATACCTAGACTTGCAAACTGATATATGCATTCCTGTAGAGACGCACTCTAAAAGCACATAGCAAGCAAGTGAGAGCCAAAACACCGCTATGTTGGGATAGGGTTTCCCTGTCCTATTTTGTCAGGAGCTAAAATTTTACTATGCACACAGTGGTTTCAAACAACCTATAATCGGGTAAGCAACCTGTCCTAGCTTGGAATGGTCATTATGAATTCCGAATATGCACTAGGTCGAATGGTCAAAAATGGTGCCCCGGTAAAAACCGGGGTTTGTGTTCCCATCGTGGCAGAGCCTGTAACCGGTCAGCCTTATGGCACGCAGCCTCCGGCATACCGTTCAGGAATAGCAGATGGCAAACATGGTGTCCTAGGTGCACCAATGCAAATGCAACGCAAAGAACACGTAAGTGTAATCAAAACAAGATATCATGAGTTCGAGTCATGTCCTCTAACTCCCCAGCAGAGTCGCCAGAAACTGTAGACGTCCCCGAACGTCCTGGGAGGGAATCCCGTTTTGTTCATTTGGGTTTACTACAGTTCGGACTCAATGTCACGGTCCAGTGTCTAATCTCGCAGAGTTCAATGCAAGATCGATGAATCATCAAAGAGTCCAAATCCGGAAAATCATTTTGAAAAATTGATTTTTAGAAAGAAGTACCAAACATGGACTGCTTTGCTAGATAGAGAGTCACCACCTAAATATTTTATTTTGGAGGAATTTAGGAAACCCTGACTCGTGCCTAAGGCCACGTGTCCATCATCACCAAAGTTGCCTCGGCTCGGGAACTTGGGTACGATTGGGGAAGGTCACTTCGTGAGCACCCTCACTCGCCCGATCAAAGATCGGCCTCTACTAACCATGATATCGAGTTTTGAAAACATTATGTGCTCTGATTTCAGTTATTAGTCTAGAATTACTATGTGATGCACACAACTTACAAGTATAGACTGGATCATTTGAGTTGGAACAAAACATTTCATATTTGTTTATTTGAAAGATGGTTTGATGGTGCTACTCGCAAGTAGGCTAAGACGTGGATTTGCCACCCTCAAGTGGGCTTAAGAAAACATGATTTTGCCACTCTTAAGTGGGTTTAAAACTCTCAATTGGTGAATTGTTCTAATTCAAATAACTCAACCTTCACTGACAAGCATTCAGGCAGTTATATCACATAAGCAAATAGCCTCATGGTAAACATGCTATCATGGCAGTCACTCACATGCATGCAAGGATGCTAAAGCATATATACTTACCGAGTACTCCAAGCCAAAGAAAGAAGCTAATTAGAAATCATGCATGATTTCTAACTATGCTGAAATGCCTAATGCAACACATGCAAAAATGCAACTAAGATAGGCTCAGCTATTCTAAAATGGCATATGAAATGCAACAACTGATACACGTATTCAACTTGGAATTGAAATACAATGCAGTTAGTATGATACGCCGAGCCCGGTGCACGCAAAACAAATGAATGGATGCAATCATGCGAGCATAAGGATGCTAATTGAAACATGCCCTAAAACTAACCATCAGAAGCTGGTAAATAAAAGGGAGAAAGACGTGGGGCTGGAAGACATGCATCACACACACGCACACTTATTACAACATTGCCCTCCTTGGGGGGTCCGAATAAATAATACACAACCGAATGAATAACGAATTACAGCTAATTATTACACAACCCTAATTAATTAACAAATTAACTAAAATAAATAAGCTAGCATGCAAAACATATAAAATGGACTGCCTCAGCTCGGTCTTGAATGACATGGAATGCATGCATGCTCGAGTCGCCTTGCCGGAAAATCCATTGCGATGCCCCGATTTGCCTCTGTTTGCAACTGGTCCCAAAACACTAAATAAAACTCCAAAAGGCTGAAACTCCACCATGCTGTAGGGATACTACCGACCAATTTTTGCTGCTGGTTTCCGGTTTGCTGCAACAGAGAGCGAGAAAGGGGCATGGCAAAGTATTTTCAACATATGTGTGCATGACCACTCTCCCCATCATTGCACAAGCTCTTGGGAGTGTAGTACTCGATCCTCGTGCCACCAATCATGCATCTCGATGCATGATGGCCGAGGAGTCGGATTACACGACACAATGGGACATGAATGCACATATAAACAACTAAAACCAATAACTCCATCATGGATGGTCAAGAGTGTCGGTGACCGGGAATCCAGTCACGTTTGATCACTTGGAGTATGAAACATTCCTCATTTCCTGTGTTTGGACTAAACCCTACTCCAAGCACAATGCAACAAATAGAATGGCATGGCATGTACAAAATGAAACTCTAGTATGCAATCCTAAATGTGATGTGAATAAGTGATGTAAACATGCAAAGGATGACATGCAAGCACGCAAATGGCATACATAATGCTCTGAACTAATCAATGGCATACTCAATGCACATGGATTATATGGCATACATACACAATGCACTAACATACGCGATGTTATGAACAAGGCATACTTAATGCAATGATCGAACATGCAACAACATGGATTATATGGCATACAAAATGCAAGATGGACTTAAACCAAGATGGATGGGCCTCGGCCACACCCAAATCAGTGGCCAAACATGATGAAAACGAAGCAACAACACACATGCAAACATGCACAAATGCAAGGGACCAAACCTAAGGCACCAAATGCAACTCTACCAAAGCATGGCAAGGGATGAAATATGGCATACAATCACACATTTTCCAGCTCTGAAATGACATGCAAGATGGTCCCGAATCATGTAAACACCTCACACAATGCATGCTAGATGGCCCGGATACCGAAACTAGTGAAGTGCATTGCACTAGAGGTACACAAAGCAATGCTCAAATGACCCAACCAGCCCCAAAAAGTCCCTATGCAGGTCCAAGACAGTGGGAAAATGGTCTAAAATGATGGCTCGAAATGCATAGAAATGAAGCTCATGCAATGGTCCATAAATGAGGTATTCATGCACAACTCTCAAACACGTTTAAAGAATGGAAAACATGGGAATATGGCACAAGTATAGGCTCTAAAATGACATGCTCAATGGCCCCAAAACATGAAAACACCTCAGTATAAGCATGCAATAAGCTTCAAAACTCAAGGCTAGGCAAGGGTATTACACTACATCCATGTATAGTAAGCATCATTTGACCGTGAGGCATAAAAACAGAGCTAAGGCAGTCCAAAAAATGCACAAAATCAATTTAAGGCATGGCCAAAAAGTGCTAGAATCAAAGACCAAAATAGTATGCAATAGAAGCTAGTGAAGAGGGTTTACACTACAAGTATATGAAGCATTCAAGAGGTCACTAAACCAGAAAAATTCAGAGGTATGACATGCCAAATAAAGCCCCAAAACCCACTGAAACATGATCAATGCATGCTAGAATGATATGCTCCTTTGATAGGCTATAAGAAGGGTTATTCTACACATGCAAGAGGCACACACAAGGTGACAAAACCAACTCTGGACAGAGCCTATGCAGGCCCTAGAAGTCACTGAAAAGGGCCTGAAATAAGGCTTAGAGGTGTGCAAATGAGGGCTCCTTTGTTAGGCCAAATATGCTAGAAATCAAAACAAGGAGAGAGAGGGTCACCCCTCTCTGATTTTGGCTCTCAAAAACACATAATAACCACTGAAAATCTGCTAGATTTCAATGGTCAAAAGGGCAAACAAAGCTCAAAACAAAGGCCTTAATGCATGGCTCAAAACAAGGTGAAATGAAGCATGCGAGGGGGTAGATGACCCCCAACAGGAAAATGATCTTAAACAAACATGTTAAGGACCTCAAAAAAAGACTTTTTTTAGTTTACACCAAAGCTCAAAAATTCTTGCAAGTATGGCTAAAAGATGGTGCAAAATAAAGCTCAAAAGAGGGAATAGGTTGTTACCCGTGTAGCTCAGCAACTCCAGCAGCTTATGGACCAAAAATGCGGCTCCTTAGGACCTCTCAAGACCCTCCAATAAGCTTAGTTTGGTGGTGGAGGTGTTACGCTAAGAGGTGGTGTGCAAAGGTGCAAGAACCAAGCACTTTCTAAGCCTAAGTGTAGAGATATAGAGAAGGAGATATATTTTTCCTTCAACCAATTTCTGAACCCTAACCAAGGGAGAGGAGGGCCTCTCTTATAGCCAAAAGAGACCAAAGCTTCTCCAAGAAGCTAAAAAACAAGGGCAAAGATCCTCCATACACGTGTATGGAGGATGTAGTCTGTGTCTCCCAGTTGGCACAGCTGGAATCAACTCACTAAGACAACACTGGAGAAAAGAGGCCAACCAGTTCAGGTGGTCGGCCAGCCACTTTAGGTGGTCGGCCAACCAGTTCAAAAAGTCCAACTCCATGAAAGCTGGTCGGCAACCCCATTTGGTGTTCTCCCAACTAAATGCAAGCTAGTGGTGTGGTAGGAGACCAACAATTGTGGCCCAAAAATGAGGGAGACCAGTTACCTGACAAGAAAATCAGCCGGCAGGAGAAAAGTGGTCTCCAAGGTGAAAAGGTGGTCTCCCACCCTTGTACCACCTTCCAAACAATGAAAACAAGGTCTGTGTCAAAAATGAACCAAGATGGATGCAAAACGAGGGTTCGGGGGCCAAAACACGCAGCCGGGTGCCCCGAAAACTGACTGTTAAGCATCGAAAGTGGCGTGCAACCACGAAGGTAGTCTCTCGGGCCACAGTGTCCGTCTAGAGAGTGGAAACAAGGTGTGTGCCAAAAACCAAAGGAAACGGAGAAAGTTAAGCGGCCCCAAACCGAGGCGTATGGCCGACGGCTCCGAAAATTGGAAACTGGTCTCCAAACGGGAACAGTGGTCTACGACCATGAAAAGTAGCCTACGGCCACTGAGTGATGGTCTACGAGACCTCTCCCTCCCTTCGGGAAGAGAAAACAGAACTTGGTTCGCAAACCGAGGCAAAGCACAAAAGAGACCCGAAATCCAGAGGCAAGGCTCTCAGCCGAGACTCCCTAACCTCAGAACGAGCACAACATGCGCCATCACCGAGCGCTCAAACGATGACGTCCGAGTCTTAAGGTCGGTCAAAAATGGGGTGTCTACATAACCACGCAACTTCCGTCCCATATCTTGTGTAAGTCCTCAAGATAGGCAATTGACAGATATAGGGGTTCTTGAAAAGGGTATAAGCGAACACATAGTATGTGAAAACATGATAAGTTATCAAAGAATTTAGAACTTTGAATTACTTTACAGAACCACAATGAGTCGATTATTCAGAAGCAACTTTTTAGTTAGCTCTAGATCTACAACATTAGCTCCTATACCTAATGATACAGTCATAAATGAAGAAGAACATGAATTCCAAGATATTAAAATAGCTTTAAGTTGGAATATCCCTAAAGTACCTATTAAAGAAATTTATAAAACCAGTTTTTTAAAGGCATCCTTTAATATTGATTTGCATGTAAAAACTGTCAAACAAGTCTATGCTTTAACCAAAATTCAAGAAACATGTCATCTGCTAAGTAAAGAATCGATTAAAAAAATATATATCCATTGGTCATAATTTTATCTATATAGGATTAATCCAAATAGCGGTCAAACCTTTAACACAACAAGGTCTTAATTCCTCTGTTTATTATGTGTACGCGATGCCCGATTTATTAATTATCATGAAAGTTTAATCAGTATGATGGAATCAGGACTTGATCAAGGACCTGTCCATTTTAATTGTTTTCCTAATTTTACATTAAGTCTTCGTGACCCTCACATCTTCAAGCTCTTACATTAAACATACAGTTTTCTGGCACATTTACTAAAATACATGGTGGTGCCCATTCTATTGCTTTAATATACCATATTTATTATAAATGTATTAAAACAAATCTTAATTTACATGCTTTAGTAAAAAGTCCAAAAGACAAAACCTTACTTGTTCAAGGTAGTACTAGTCAAACAAGCATAGAAGTCCGTAAAACCATATGTTGAAATGATATAACTCTTCCAGATGAATGGGTTACAGTCAATGAAAATTATTCTCAAGCACACAAATTTGATCAAAATGATGTCCAACAAATCCAACAATTCAATGATGGTTCAGTTCACATACGATTTAATCACCTAACTAGTCACTCCTCTGGTCATAGTGCCTCTGGTATCCCTACTGAAGACAATGAAAATTTTAGTACCTCTTTATTTACTCACAAAGATCGAAAACTTTTTATTGGTCAACCCCCACATACTGCTAATAGTAAATTAAAAGGAATTGATAATTCCTCTACATCTCAAATTAGTAAACTTGTTGATTCAACACACACACATCTTCATGAAGAAGATACCACATCTCAAGATTCACCCACTCAAACAGACTTTGAAGTTATTCCTCCAGTTAATCCACAATTATTAACTTTTAGTAAACCTTTTATTCTAGATCTTAATAAACTTCATTTTGAATTTAAATATAAAGATAATAAATTAAAATGATAGATTTATAGGCATACTTATAGTGAACGACAATAATCGAAAATAATTAAGACATGGTATAAATTTATGAATGAAATCAGTACTGAAGTCAATTTCTTTGATTATTTTGAAAATTATTATCAAAAATTAAATACTATTACAAAAACTAAATGGAAAACTTCCCCTAATACTACTGTTTCTTCTAATCATCCTCCTTTAGAAACCATCCTCATTGAACATAAATGATCGCTTGTACATGCTTCTCCTTTTAAACTTCCTGGTGATGAATTTGAAATTAAAAAGTGATTGAACAAAATAATTATACAAATCAATGTTTAAAAACTATTGGTTAACAATTAGATAAAATTGAAACTCATTTTGATGATTACTCAACTAGCCATACATCAACTAGTAAACCTTTAGACAAACCTCTTATTAATCTTCCTAGCACTAGAAAAAGGTTAAGTCTAGTTACTCAAGATACTAATACTGTTGAAGCTATTGAAGATTTATTTACCAAGTTATCTGCCCCTTCTAACGACAAAGGAATTACTGTCTTAACACAACAACCACCTTTAGAATTTACTTGTGACTCTGACACATCTACTAATGAAATTAGTCAATTAGCACAGCAATTTCAAACTACTCATCTTAATTGAATTGTACATTCGAAAGTTAATCCTACTACTCTTACAAAAAATTGGTCTAACAAACCAACTCCACCTGATCTTCAATTTGAAGAAACTAATATTAGCAATCAATTTTATGTTTCTGCCAAAAAATTGTATGAATAGAATATTGATGGTCTTAGTGAAAATCAAATTCTTCAAAAGTTAAATCACATGTCTATGGTAGCTAATAGTTATCTTAGTAATTATCCCGACTACACTCAACCTAAAATCGTCTCATTACTTACCTCTGGTTTTACCGGTATGCTTAAAGTTCAATGAATTCCAATTTTCACATTTTACTATTATGTGTTTGTTTTGATCAATCCCCATTGGGCATTCAAGATCTATGAATAAGAAAGCATGTAAAAAAATGAAGGAAAAAAAAAAAGAGAGTCCATTTTGTATGTTTCAAATCAATCATATATATGTTGTTGTTCGTTTGTGTTGGATTTTTTTGCCAGTATGAAATGTTAAACAAATATTTAATTGAAGTAGTTATTTTTCACCTGGGAGCTGTTTGGTTGATGCATTGGATTGGTGGATGCATGATGGGCTTTGGGAATGCCAACTGTTGCTGCAAAAAATGTAATGCTATGTATTAGCATAGCTTTAATAAAAAGTGTATTTACTCTCTATATTTTTTCATCTTATTTTATGTATAAATATGGATGTGTGGGTTGAGTTGAGACTAACAGAGAGGGTGCTCTCCACTGAGGGAAGGAAGGAGTCTCCAATGTGTGGTGAGATAGTGAGAGCTACTCTAGGATGTTTACAACAACCCACTCTATTGACATTGACATCAGAGACATTAGATCAAGTGATAGTCCTTTCTCTTTTATCAACTTTACTCAATTATTAGTGTTCGACATTTTTTTGATTATACGGTCTACTATAAGTTATGAAAGAGATTTTATTTTGGACTTAAAAACTGATTCCACCCTTATACTTGATCAAGCTGATAAGAAAGTCTTACATTCTTGTATCCAATACTATATTTTATAAGTAAAGAAAGATTGTCATTAGACCCAGTGATTGTAACGCCTTAAAATTTACCCAACATAATCTCGGTACATCAACCAACATTCATTAAAGAATAATAGCAACTCCCCAATCATCATAACATTGATCATAGAAGTTTGTACAAAATAGTCCCACATGCAATTTATACATTCAATGATATTACATACATGAATCTATAGCATGTAGAAAGTCAAATTCAAAAGTATATAAAATGCCCTCAAAGGCTTACAAATTCCAAGGCTTAAGCCCAGTTACACAAAAATGGTGTCTCGAAACCCACACATATATAGCTCTTGGCTTTACAAAAATATGAACACAACAAAATAGAGCCTCGTGTTCTTGATGCACACATCCACGCCCCAATTAGGTTGATTCACCACACCTTTTCCTGCACCAAAATCCCAGAGAGGTGAGCATAAAGCCTAGTAGAGAATTCTCAACAGAGTGTATACATTTATGCAAGATTCCCAATATGGAATGCATTGTCATGCTATGCCATTTCAAACAAGATTACATTTTTCATCTTATGCAAACCAGCACGCTCAATGATAATTTGAAGTCTCAACAATAAGTAAATTTACAATTTAATTCAATGGGGCGGTAAATATGACTCAGGTAATCTCTAGGTTGTTGTCTGCAAGTAGACTCAACTAGTATTACCAAAACTCTATTTTATCAGTTGCTAACCAGAAAGGAAGTGGTACCTCCTCCGCGCGTGTTTTTCGGTCTTTAACCCTAGACACTCAGGCAAACTTAATCAATTTCATCTACACCTCCTATCCGGACTTACCAACGTATTTACCCCAAAACATTTCAATAAATTCATTTCATAACATTTCTTTCTCAATGTAAATGTTTTCAAATCTCAATTCGACATTTGCGACAATGTAATGTTAGAAATGCCAACACAACATATGTCAAAGCTAAATAATAATCTTGTAATAATCCATTGAATGAATATGCAATGCAATAATCGTCATCATTACATAACATTTCTCCATCATCAAATTTCTCAACGATGATTCATCATAATCAAACTTTCCACTCCTCTTTCAACATCATCTAGCATGATACCCATTATTTCGTTTAAATTCATCAACAAATGGATATTTTTCACATTTCACGTTAGACCAACAATTTGTTACTTCATAACCATATCTATAATTTCAACTACAAATTCTCATCTCCATATTTCCCACATTCCACGAAAATTATCATTTATATAATGGAAAAAGATATTTTCCATTTCATTCTTCTATTGTGGCATAACAACAAATTGATTAATTTTATAGACCCTCAACCCATTTCAAAAATCCATAAATTTGGGTCTTTAGCTAAGATTAGGTATCTCTTCACCTATTTAAAAGGACACACATACACAAAACATCCTTTCTCACACAATGAAGGTGAAACCCGCAAGGATTAACTTAGAAAGATTTGAAATTTAAACCCACTTTTGAAAATCCCTACATTCTTGAGCCAAAAGTCAAAACTTTCATAATATCTTCAAGAAAACCTTAAAATCAACATCAACCTTGCAAAAACATATATATATATATAACTCAAAGAAGTCCCTACCTCAAGTTTGGAGAAGAAAAAGAGATGAAACCCCCAAAATCAACGGTGCCAAAACCCAATCTCCATTGCACACAATGTAGCTCTTCCTTAGCTCTCCAACTTTGATGAAGGAACTTGGGTCAAAATGTGTATGGATTTGGAGAAATCAAAGATCTTGTGATGTTTTTGGTGAGAAATGAAGAGAGAAGTAAGAGAAAAGAGATTTTTAGAGAGAGAGAGAGAGAGAGAGAGAGAGAGATATCCAAAGTGAGATAAAATTAGCCAAAAGAGGAGAAAAAGAGTGATTTTTATACTCCACCTACCATCGCACATACGGCACCCATGCCCTCACATCCAAAGCTTGCCTTCCGCACGTACGGCCTTCACCCCCGCACGTGCGACGCCTTCCCTACACCTCCTTCCGCACCTTCCTCTTCACGTGCCTTTTATGCAGAATGCAACCCAGAAATTTCCACTGTTCCCCGTACGTGCGGCCTCACCTCCCACACGTACGGCACCTCTCCGCACGTGCAGCCCTTGCTCTCCAACCCAGAAAATTTCCAACTCAACTCCAGACACTCCGAATCTAACCTCACACTCTCCGGAACAAGTGAAAATCAACACCGGAATAAACAAGAACAAGAATTTTGGGAAAAACTTCTAGACACAATAAACCCAAACAATTAACCAGGCTCTAAGTAAGACCCGTCACTCTAACAAGGGCAAACCCAATGTAAACAAGGAGGGAAGAGATGCACAACGTAACCGGTCATCATAACCTCCCCACCATAGGAAATTTCATCCCCGAAATTTAAACCAACAATTCAAACAAAAGAGTTTCTCGCAATTTCAATCACATTATTAAATTTCAAATCACAAAATAGGTTCTCAAAAAACACTTACTATTATCATCATGGTTCTGTAGTATCTTAGTTACAATGCTAACAACAACGGTTCATGATATTATATAAGCATGAAATATTTCAATCAATAGTAATGGCCACACATATCAATCTCATACTCAAAACAACAATACTTATAACAATACATGGTTAATAATCTTAATGCATTTCCTTCAACACTAGGGAATATTACAAATTAAAACAACTTAAGCATTCTCAAATAAATCCGGATACTTGAAGCGGACTTCCGCCTCTCGTTCCCACGTTACTTCCTTGATCCCATGTTGTCTCCATAACACCTTTACTAACGGTATAGTTTTCCCCCGTAGTACTTGCTCCCGGGTATCTATTATTTGAATCGGTCGCTCTTCGTAAGAGGCATCTTCATCTACCTCCAAATTGACCCAATCAAGCACACAAGAAGGATCAGGCTCATACTTCCTAAGCATAGACACATGAAACACATTGTGAACCCCCGATAGTTGTGGCGGTAAGGCCAACCGATACCCCACTTCCCCAATTCTCTCTAATATCTCAAAATACCCAATAAACCTCGGAGACAACTTATCACACTTACCGAATCTCATCAAACCCCGTCTAGTTGATATCTTAAGGAATACAAGGTCACCCACTTCGAAAGACAAAGGCCGTCTCCTCTTATCGGCATAACTTTTCTGTCGGCTTTGGGTCGTAGCTAACCACTTCCGAATGAGAGCAACTTTCTCGGTTGTCTCCCTAACTATCTTCAAACCTAACGGTGCATCCCCCACCTCAGCCCAACAAATTGGTGATCTACAAGATCGGCCATACACGGCCTCAAACGGTGCCATCTCGATGCTAGCTTGGTAACTATTATTATAGGCAAACTCAATCAACGGTAAGTGTCTCTCCCAAGACCCTTTGAAATTGAGAACGCAAACTCTAAGCATGTCCCCCAAAATCTGGATGGTACACTCCGACTGTCCGTCGATTTAAGGGTGGTAAGCGGTGCTAAAGGCCAACTTAGTTCCCAACGCCTCTTGAAGGCTTTGCCACAACCGGGCAGTAAAACGAGGATCTCTATCTGATACAATGATTATAGGAATTCCGTGAAGTCGAACTATCTCTCTAATGTACAACTCTGACAAGTGCTCAACTGAGTCGCCGGTACGCATTGGGATGAAATGTGTAGACTTAATCAACCTATCAGCAATCACCCAAATGGCATTGCCCCGCTGTGTTCTAGGAAGTCCAACTACAAAATCCATGGTAACGTGCTTCCATATCCACTTAGCTATCGGTAAGGGTTGTAACAAACCCGCTGGTTTTTGGTGTTCAGCCTTCACTTGTTGATAGGTAAGGCACTTCGACACAAAGGAAACGATATCCCACTTTATAGCCCTCCACCAAAACTAACGACTAAGATCACAATACATTTTGGTGCCTCCCGGATGTACCGCAAAGCGTGAGTGATGGAACTCTCGAAGCATTTCCTTTCTACAAGATTCTGGTACAAACAAACGGTCTAAGAATCGTACACTCAGATCCAAGTGGATGTTCAAACCCTTCTCTTCCTTCTCGTTGGAGATTTTATCATGAATTGACTCTACTTCACGGTCTCCTTGTTGTGCCTCTATAACTTTACTAATCAAGGTAAGTTGAGCACTCAAAGTAAACAAAGTTGCACCCTCATCGGACTCACCCAAGTGCAATTCAAACTTGTTGATGTCACCCAACATAACCCTTTCCCGAATGGCCACACTCGCCAAACGACTTACGAATTTCTGACTTTAGGCGTCGGCCACTACATTGGCCTTTCCCGGATGATAGTGTAACTCGAAATCATAGTCCTCCAAAAATTTCATCCACATTCGTTGGCGTAGATTCAAGTCTTTTTAGGAAAACAAATACTTTAGACTCTAATAATCGGAGAAAACCTCAAACTTCTCGCCATATAAATAATGCCTCCAAATTTTTAAGGCAAACACTATTGCTGCTAACTCCAAGTCGTGGGTGGGGTAATTCTTCCAATGAGTTTTCAATTTTCGTGAACCATAAGCTACAACCTTTCCCCCTTGCATCAAGACACAACCAAGCCCATCCCGAGATGCATCACAATAAACGATGCAACCCAAATCTCTTTTCAGAATTATCAACACTGGTGCAGTAGTCAGTCTAGTCTTAACCTCTTGGAATGACTTTTCACAAGCCTCACTCCACACAAACTTAACCCCTTTTCTAATCAATCTAGTCAAAGGCGCGGCTAGTCTAGAAAAGTCCCTTACAAAACGCCGATAATACCCCGCCAATCCCAAGAAACTCTGGATCTCAAAAACATTTTTGGGTTATTTCCAATCCTACATGGCATCTATCTTCGAAGAATCTATAGTTACCTCCTCTCTTGACACTACATGACCTAAAAACTTCACCTCGGTGAGCCAAAACTCACATTTCTCAAATTTGGCATACAACTGGTACTCCCTAAGCAAGTCAAGCACTACCCTCAAGTGAGCCTCGTGTTCTTCCTTGGAGGTTGAATAAATTAAGATGTCATCCACAAAAAGGATCACAAAATGATCCAAGTATTCTCTAAAAATTCGGTTTATCAAATCCATAAAGGAAGCCTATGCATTAGTCAACCCAAAAGCATCACAAGGAATTCGTAGTGGCCATAACGCGTACGAAAGGCCGTTTTCTGGATGTCCTCCTCCTGGACTCTCAACTGGTGGTACCTTGACCTCAAATATATTTTCGAAAAGCAACAAGACCCTCTAAGTTGGTCAAACAAGTCATCTATTCTAGGTAAAGGATACTTGTTCTTGACGGTAACCTGATTCAACTTACGGTAATCAATATAGAACCGCAACGACCCATTATTCTTCTTCGCAAAGAGAGTCGGTGCTTCCCAAGGCAATGTGCTAGGGCGAATGAAACCCTTGTCTAAAAGCTCTTGGAGTTGAATCTTCAACTCATGCAACTCCGCGGGTGCAAATCTATACGGCGCCATGGAAATTGGTGCCATTCCAGGCACTAAGTCAATGGTGAACTCATTCTCCCGGTGGGGTGGCAAACTAGTAAGATCCTCGGAAAATACGTCCGGGTATTCACAAACTACTATTGGCAGCTCAACACGAGTCTTGTCACTCTCTCTCTCTATCCAAGAGAGTAGTAAGAAGCCCGCTAAGCTCGTTTCTACTACGAGGGTCAAAAACTAGCGACAAGACCCTGTCGACCCGGTCTCCCAGATAGTAAAAGCAATCACCACTCGGGCAATTAGAGCCTCGTGCTCTTGATACACACATCCACACCCTAATTTGGTTGATTTACCTCATCTTTTCTTGTACCAAAGTCTCATAGGGTGAGCATAAAGCCCAGTAGAGAATTCTCAACAAAGTATATACATTTATGCAAGATTCCCAATATGGAATGCATTGTCATGCTATGCCATTTAAAACAAGATTACATTTTTCATCTTATGCAAACCACCATGCTCAATGATAATTTGAAGTCTTAACAATAAGTAAATTTTCAATTTAATTCAATGGGGCAGTAAATATGACTCAGGTAATCTCTAGGTTGTTGTCTGCAAGTAGGCTCAACTAGCACTACCAAAACTCTATTTTGTCGGTTGCTAACCGGAAAGGAAGTGGTACCTCCTCCGTACGTGTTTTTCAATCTTTCACCCTGGACACTCAGGTTAACTTAATCAATTTCATCTACACTTCTTACCCGGACTTACCAACGTATTTATCCCAAAACATTTCAATAAATTCATTTCATAACATTTCTTTCTCAATGTAAATGTTTTCAAATCTCAATTTGACACTTGTGACAATGCAATGTTAGAAATGCCAACACAACATATGTCAAAGCTAAATAATAACCTTGTATTAATCAATTGAATGAATATGCAATGTAATAATCGTCATCACTACATAACATTTCTACGTCATCAAATTTCTCAACGATGATTCATCATAATCAAACTTTCCACTCCTCTTTCAACATTATCTAGCATGATACCCATAATTTCGTTTAAATTCATCAGCAAATGGATATTTTTCACATTTTACATTAGACCAACAATTTGTTACTTCATAACCGTATCTACAATTTCAACTACAAATTCCCATCTCCATATTTCCCACATTCCATGAAACTTATCATTTCTACAATGGAAAAAGATATTTTCCATTTCATTCTTCCATTGTGGCATAACAACAAATTGATTAATTTTATAGACCCTCAACCCATTTCAAAAATCCATAAATTTGGGTCTTTAGCTAAGATTAGGTATCTCTTCACCTATTTAAAGGACACACACACACACAAAAAACATCCTTTCTCACACAATGAAGGTGAAACCCTCAAGGATTAACTTAGAAAGATTTGAAATTTAAACCCACTTTTGAAAATCCCTACATTCTTGAGCCAAAAGTCAAAACTTTCATAATATCTTCAAGAAAACCATAAAATCAACATCAACCTTGCAAAAACATGTATATATAACTCAAAGAAGTCCCTACCTCAAGTTTGGATATGAAACCGCCAAAATCGACGGTGCCAAAACCCAATCTGCACTGCACACAATGTAGCTCTTGCTTAGCTCTCCAACTTTGATGAAGGAACTTGGGTCAAAATGTGTATGGATTTGGAGAAATCAAAGATCTTGTGATGTTTTTGGTGAGAAATGTAGAGAGAAGGGAGAGAAAAGAGTTTTTTAGAGAGAGAGAGAGAGAGAGAGATATCCAAAGTGAGATACAAGCAGCCAAAAAGGAAGAAAATTAGAGATTTTCGAACTCCACCTACCACCGCACGTGCGGCCTTCACCCCCGCACGTGTGGCGACTTTCCTGCTCCTCCTTCCGCACCTTCCTCTTCACATGTCTTTTATGCAGAATGCAACCTAGAAATTTCCACTGTTCCCCGCACGTGCGGCCTCACCTCCCGCACATGCGGCCCCTGTCCACACGTGCGGCCTTGGCTCTCCAACCGATAAAATTTCCAACTCAACTCCAGACACTCCGGGTCCAACCTCACACTCTCCGGAACAAGTGAAAATCAACACCAGAATAAACAAGAGCAAGAATTTTGAGAAAAACTTCCGGACACAACAAACCCAAACAATTAACAAGGCTCCAACTTAGACCCGACACTCTAATAAGGGCAAACCCAATGTAAACAAGGAGGGAAGAGACGTACAACGTAACTGGTCATCACAGTGATAGTCCTTTCTCTTTTAACGGCTTTATTCAACTATCAGTGTTCAACATTTTTTTAACTATACGGTCTACCATGAGTTATGAAAAAATATTTTATTTTAAACTTAAAAGACCGATTCCATCCCTATATTTGATCAAATTGATAAAAAAAAGTCTTACATTCTTGCATCCAATATTTTATAAGGGAGTACACCAATCCTATTCAATTCATGGTCTTTCTTTTCTTTACTCAACTATCAATGTTTAATATTTTTTAGGTGTAACGCACTTATAGGCCGAAGGGTTGATATTTTTTTGGGTGTAACCAACTTATAAGTCGCTCCCTTCAAGACTTGAACTGCAAAGCCGCACTCATTTGAACCTAAACTTACATAAATGCATCCGATCTCATACTCAATGCCAGTGCACATGATTCCATACTCCCAAACTTACATATATGCATCAGATCTCATACTCAATGCAAGTGCATCTGATTCCATACTCAACGTAGTAATTGACTTTGATACCACACAATAATACATACACCACGAGTAAAACTCATCCTTCGTAACTAAGAGACTTGTAACATTCCTTCTAATCACAATGTAAGAAGAAAGTCAATTTTGTATTTTTATCCAATAACATAATCACCCACAAAAATATCTAGAAAATTACTTTTATCATAGTCATTCAATACATTCCTTCTTGTTAGGTTTTTGTTATTAGCAATCCCGTTTGACAAAACTCCTTTCAGTTGTAATTTTGTTCAACTTTTATTTCAGTGAGGCTATGAGTTTTTTGATGCGAATCCAACTCGAATTGTGCCTTGTAGAGATGTTTCAAGAGTTTATTATTTCATATTTGCCACTTCACTGACTATGTCAGGGAAAAGCAAAATTGCAGTCGAAGTTGTTTTTCCGTACGAGCTGCCATTCCTGTGCTCGAGTGGAGATCGCGACCTTTTAGAAGTTTCACTCGCCTACAAAAGTACTGGGAGTTGTTTTTTTCCGCTCAAGCGGTCATTCTTGCACTCGAGCGTAGACCCTGTTTAGTCACATGCGTTTTAGTCAGTCCACTCGAGCTGCTATTCCTGCGCTCGAGTGGAGATCGTAGATCTGTTTGCTATAAAAGGTGCGGTTCAGTTAGGTTTTAAAGTACGGCTTCCAGATCTTCTTCTTGGATATTAGGGTTTTCTTCTGGAGCTTTTTTGTTAGTTTTTTTTTATATTTGTTTGAGTTTAACTCATGGTTTGAGAAGTATACATCAAAGGATTGTTTGTTTCATTCAATACAAAAGAGAGAGTTGTTCTTTGGTGGATTCTGGGGAATTTGGGCGTGAAGCTTTGGTGGATTCCGGAGTGGCTCATCGTTGTGCATTTGACATCGACGTTGTGGATTCAACTTTGGGCAAGACAATTCCAAGGTAAAGACGAAGCTGCAATAGATATATACGGGTCGGTTCGATTTGGGAGTGGATTCGCTAGGTAATTGAGTACATTTGTGTAATTCCTTTATGTCTTCTTAGTGGATTGTTTTGTGGTTTTTGTCCGTAATTTTTTTATCACAATTGGAGATGCTCTAATTGTAATTTTTTCACGTTAAAATCGTTACGTTGATTTGTCTTAATTGTTTGATTGAAATTGTTATTTACTATTTAAAATTGATACATAATTAGAAATTAATATCTCTGAGATTTTAGATTTTTCACTTCTAATCACAATGTAAGCAGAAAGTCACTTCTGTATTTTTATCCTATAACATAAACACCCACCAAAACATCCAAAAAAATTACTCTTATCATATTCAAGTGTAGCCTTACGCCCCACTTTTGAAATAATTGCCAAACCAAAAGAGTAAAAAGTTCAGGCTATAACATGGCCAAGCACTCCAAAATATTTACAACCAAACCCCAGTTAAAGCCATGGAGGAGAGAATCACAATTTGCATACAAGCTCATAATAAGATTCCAAGATGGGCATAAATGACCATTATCATTTTGTTGATGGAATGTAATCATGAGATCACCAAGTTGTTAATACATAAACCCCAAATTAATAAACGAATTAAACAAGAAAAACGAAAGGAGAGAAAGCTGAGGCATGCTAGCTATAGCTCCCCTATGGTTGGACTACTTGTATTTGTTGCTGCTGATGCTGCATTTTCTTCTTCAGATTCACCTGGGAACATGATCGAACCACTTCTCCAGATAGTGGGACAATGGGGATGTTATCGTAGTTGCATATCTCGATTATGAAGCCATCCGGGTCGTGGAAGAACAGTTGATCGATGTGAATCCCACCATCTGCCTCATGCATTCGATTCCCATTTCCTTCAGCTTCTTCTCCACCATTGCCATGATCTCACACTGCAATGACACAGAAAACAAACTGCGTATCGTTTAACTGATCTGACAGCCAGTTCCACATTCTGATCACTAAGTTGCTTAATCTCATATACTGTATACAACATAACTAATCAAAGAGAAATACTCCATCCCCCAATTCATCATCCCCAATTGCACCTCAAACGTGGAATTTAAGGATACAAAATTAGAAGGATGTAACACCATTCGGTATACCAAGATCAACAATTCTACCTCCTCTAATTTATCATCTCTAAATAACGATGTGGCATTGTTCGACCTAATAATAGGATAGATTTTATGGGTAATAAATTAGGTGTCTCAACTATTTTTCATACCCAGATGTCAACCCATGGACAGCCTATACTCCTTCAAATTCTGTACAAGTTGTAATTCTCAAATCAAAATAGGAAATTGTCATGCATCAAAATTCCATTCATTCTGTTTGATTTAGGTTTTAAAAACTGCTTATAAATTTTTTGCTTCCCAAATTTTTAATCAAATTCTTATTTCAACCTGTTTTAATTAAAAAAAAATTTAAAACTCTGAAAATAAACCAGAAAGTAAAAAAATCATTAAATATGTTATTTTTTGGGTACCTATTGAATCTTGAAAGTAAAAAAATTAATCAAAATATTAAAAAATTACCAAACAAATATGAAAAATAAAAAATTCAAACATCTACTTTAATCACAAAGTCAAACAAAATGATTATTTTTAAACCTATCAGAACAGCATAATGTACACGTCTTGTTATGTTGATTCACAAGCTAAATTTAAAAATAAAAAAACAAAAACAGAAAAAAACAAAAATGAAAATCAAATTTTTTTCTGTGTTTTTGGCATGCAACCTAATAGAGCTGTAAGAGGGGCTAATTTGAGCCCACTAAATTATTTAGGCCCAATAGCCCAAGATTAGTGGGCCCGAATTTATCGCAAGTCCAAGAATCGGTGGGCCCAGATTTATCACCATCAAACGGATTGAATCGCTGTAAGCCTCGAAAGGGTTCGGGTCCACGAACCTAGAGACTTACTCGGGCCCGGACTCGAAAGGGTATTAAGCAAGCCTAGAGATCCGAGGCACTCGGACTCGAAAGGATTCGGACCCACGAATCTAGAGATCCGAAGTACTTGGCTTCGAACGGATTCAGACGCAATCTAGAAGTCGCTCCGTTAATGAGTCCCAGAACACTTGCGGGCTCGGAGCTTTCCGGGATCTACGCACCAGAACCATGGGCGTAATGGAGTTCGAACAAAGGACCCGATCCCGAGGACGGTGAGTGGAGATAAATTCACTCTTCGGTTAAACTAGCCTATACCCGGGTCGAGGTGGCACGACCTCGGGGGGTCCATGAGACTCGGCAATATTTTGCGGCAGGACGTCCTCTGGGACTACCCCTGACCCTTTGGGATGATTGGGGATCATTGGTTAGGTGTGGCTAAGAAGAAGGGTTCGCCGAGGGATTGATCTCCTCTTCGGGGTTTTCTCATCCTCGGAGAAGTCACCTCCTCGGAGAAGTCACCTCCTCGGAGAGGTCACCCCCTCGGACAAGGTGGTTAGAGAGAATATCCCCCATGTGCCTTGCACATGGGCTCCATCCTACATCATGAGGTGCCTATAAATAGCACGCACCCATAGCTTTACAAGGGATGGATTTTGGAGATTTTTTAACTCTTGGGAAAGAACTAATTTCCCTTCTCCATTATCAACCTTGAGAGTGAAAGTGGGAGATCCATGGGAGAGCCTTGCCATTATTCTATTCTCTAGCCATTTTGCCTTCTTCTTCACCCAATCTCTTATCTCCATCATCTCCTTTGTTGTTGTGTTCCTAAGTTGAGATTATTGAAGAATCTAAGCCTCTCATATTTCTTCTAGAGAATTCGAAGTTGTTCTTCAAGGATCTTTGAAGATCTTCGAATTTTCCAACTCCTTTCTTGAACCCTCTCCTACATTTTGGCGACTCTGCTGGGGAGGCGGATTGGTTAATGGTCTCAACGAGATCTGGAATCCACACAACTCCAACAACGATGGCGGGAGAAGATGAAGTTCACCAACAAGGATCCTCTAATGGTGGTGATGACAGGACCACGGCTCCAGATCAACCACTTTTGCTTGAAGCCATTCAAGGACTTCAAAATGCTCAACAAGAGATTCTTACCACTCTTCAGAATCTCACTCACACCATGATGGTGATGAGTTCTAACTTTGCACCGGCGCCAAACGGAAATCAAACTGTTGGTGGAGTTATTCCCGCCGGAACGCAAAATCAAATCCAAGGAGAAGTAGGCCCCAATCAGCCTGTGGCTCATGGCAACACGGCCACAGTAACACATGCTCAAACCACAGTAGGCGGCAGCAGTTTGCCCACACCCGGTCTCCATGGCGTGCCAAGCCAAGATCCAATGGTGACTAGGGGAGTTTCTGGTGTAATGAACGGCACTCCAACGACTGCTGGTGTCCAGGAAAACATAAGGAGCATGATGGCGCAAAAGGGAGCTATGCCCGTACCTAATCTTGTTACGCCACCAGTGAATGTTACCCAAGCACCAAGCGGGCCTCCTTTGGTGCCAACAACAAATCTGCAAGCACAACCTGGTATAGCGGCGCCGTGCGGTGGACTCTATGGGCCTCAATTCAATATCCCATCACCGACTGGCTTGTCTATAGGCGCTGATGGCCAGTATCGTCAAATGTCCTCACCAATGATGAATTCGCAGCACCAGAATGGCCAAGACGCCCCTAGCTCAGTCTTCGGGTACATAAGCCAAGTCCCAGGAATACCACCATCAAACTCTCTCCCTCAACAGTTTCTCACTCTCGCCGATGTGCAGGCCATGTTCGATCTCGAACGGGGCAAGAGGACCTTACCCTCTTTGCCTGATCCAGACGTCAAGCCGCCTTACCCCATTGAGATGCTAAGCTATCCATACCCTGAGGGGTATACAGTGCCGAAGTTCATCAAGTTCGACGGCAAACAAGGAAATGCCCGAGAACATGTTGTGCGGTTCATCGAGACTCTAGGTATTCATGGTTCAAACCACGTCCTCCGACTGAGAGAATTCTCTAAGTCCCTCACTGACCGAGCATATAGTTGGTATGTTAATTTGGCCCCAAACTCTGTCCGAAGTTGGGAGGAAATGGTTAACAAATTCCACTCCAAGTTCTTTCAAGTGGCGGAGAAGGTGACCACACTTACATTGTGTAAAGAGAAGCAACAAGAAAGTGAAGACATCCTTGACTACGTCAAAAGGTTTCAGGACAAGGCCGTGGATTGTCATGAAGCAGTTGAGGAGAGTTATCTAGTTCAAATTTGTCTAGAAGGGGCATTGAGCAGGTACAAAATGTTTCTAGTTAACCACAAGCTACCCACCTTCTCGGCATTAATAGAAGCAGCTCGGAACATTAGCATCCCTCAGGCTCAGGAGTCCGGATTTAAAGCCAGTTACAAGACTAGTTTCAAGTCATCTCGTGGACCTATCGTTGCTGCTGCCTCTGCCCCGGATACCCGAAATTCACAAGGAGGAGGTCATAGGGGCCAGAAAAGAAAGCAATATAATGGTGAAAAGGGGAATGTTTCTTATCCATGTGGAATCGAAGAAGTGAAAGCTCTAGTTAAGGAATGGGTGGCTGACGGAGAGCTAAAATTGCCTTATGTTGAAGAAATGTCATCAAAAAAGGACCGTGAGAGCCCTGAATTTTGTGTCTACCATCGTACATTGAAACATCCGACAGAGAAGTGTTGGACTCTCAGGAAAATCTTCAGAGATAAAGTCGAGGCAGACGAATTGAGGTTCAAAAAGCGAGGGACTCAAGACATCCGAGAACAACCATATCCTCAACACCGAGACAAGGGCAAGAATGTTGCTATGATAGCTTATGAAGGCCCAATGATCGAGGCTATCGCTAATCTCGATGACGATGACTGTTATCTGGACGACATCCTCGAGCCAGAGGGTGAGCAAGTTTACTATGGAAATGCTCTCGATCCAGAGGGCAGAACATTTATGACTCATGGCGAAGATCCCTTTGATCCAGAAGGAGGAGAAGAATGCTATGGAAGAGGAGGACACCATGTTTATGTGGCATCTTATTTTGAGGAGACCGAGGAGATGGTTAACTACGAGCCTCCAAGAGTGGAAAAAGATCCGGATCACTATGCCAAAACCCTGCAAGACTGTGTAAAGTTCAAGCAGTTCTTTGACCAGCTTGGACTTTCCAGGGAGGCAAGAACGGAAATCACCAAGTCTATCATTAATATAGCCGAGGCACACCATGAGGAATGCATGTCGACTGAAGGGTCTATCCCGAGGAAGGCAAAAGAGCAATCTAGTGCCATTACTTTCTCCGAGGCTGATCGGAAGTATCCTTTTTCTCACAATCGCCCGCTTTATGTGACTGTTTTTATTAACGGGGTTGAGTTCAAAAGGGCCTTTCTAGATAGTGGAGCCTCTATCAACATTATGACTCGCGCTACTCTAGAAAAAGCCAGAATCTCTGAAGAACGCATTGTGAAGCAGCCGATAGTCATCACTGGCTTCGGTGGAGAAAGGAGAGTTACTATCGGATGCGTAACTGTTGATTTAGCCGTTGGAGAGATTCGCTCGGCCACTAAGTTCCATATTATCGATTCTGAGGCAAATTATCACATCATTCTAGGGAGGACCTGGATGCATAGATATGGGGCTGTACCATCGAGTTATCATCAGTGTGTTAAGGCTAAATGGGGAAAGAAGACGGTGACAATTCAGGCTACAGAAAGGCCTTTCGAGATCCATGAAGCTCATTATTCTGATGCCATCTACTTCACCGAACTGGCTGTCGAAGAAGTTCCCACCACCTCTAAGCCTCGAGGGGTCAAAATTCCTCGTTGGGAGGATATCAAAGATGACAAGGAGCCGATGACAGAATCAAGTAAGCGGGCGATGTCTAGACCAGAAAGTCCGCCTATTCCTCGGAAGGTGATGAAAGTTCGAGAAGGAGGCAAGATGGTGTATTATTTATGAAGGCGCGGGGAGTCGGTTTCTTCAGTCACCGACTCCGAGTCAAAAGAAGAGCCTCCTGACAATGATATAGTAATAAAGCCTGAAGTGGCTCCAGAATGTATGCAAGATGGGCCGAAGCCTCAGCCTGAACAACTTATCGAAATAGATCTGAGTGATGGACAAGATGCACCGAGGCCGGTATTCGTAAGTTCGAGCCTTAGCCTAGAGAAGCGGGAACAGTTGTTAAAGTTGATAAGCCGATACTCAGATGTGTTTGCTTGGTCATATAAGGAAATGCCCGGACTAGATCCTGACCTAGTCTCCCACTATCTTGATGTGTTCCCAAACTCCAAGCCAATTAAGCAAGCTGCTCGAAAATATCATCCAGATCTCGAAGAGAAGATTAAGAAGGAGATTGAAAAACTTCAACAGGCTGGTTTCATCCGGCCAATACAGTACCCCACGTGGTTAGCAAACATCGTGCCAGTAAAGAAGAAGAATGGCCAAATCAGAGTATGTGTAGACTTTCGAGATTTGAACAAATCTTGCCCGAAGGATGAATTCCCTCTTCCTCACATCGACACCCTCGTGGATACTACCTCGGGACACCAGATGTTCTCATTCATGGATGGATTCAGTGGATACAATCAGATTAAGATGGCTGAAGAGGACGCAGAAAAGACCGCTTTTAGAACACCTCTCGGAAACTTCTTCTATACAGTCATGCCTTTCGGACTCAAAAATGCCGGTGCAACTTACCAAAGGGCTATGACTGCAATCTTTCATGACATGATCCATCATGAGATGGAAGATTATGTTGATGATCTAGTGGTGAAATCCAAGAAAGAAGAAGACCATCTCCGAGACCTTGAGAAGGTATTCAAGAGGTGCCAGAAATTCAAAATGAGAATGAATCCTCTCAAATGTGCTTTCGGGGTGACGGCCGGGAAGTTCCTCGGGTTTCTTGTACATAGGCATGGTATCGAGGCAGATGAAGACAAGGTCAAATCTATCAGAGCAATGCCTCCCCCGCATTCTCAGAAGGAGTTAAAGAAGTTCCTCGGGAAGGTGTCTTATATTCGGAGGTTTATCCCAGCACTGGCAGAGATCTCTGCGCCTTTCGGCTCTTTGTTAAAAGGAGATGCCAAGTTCGAGTGGAACCAAGAGCACCAAAAGGCCTTTGAGAGAATCAAGGCGGCCTTGACCTCGCCTCAGACCATGATAGCCCCGCAGCCCGGGGTGCCTCTAATGTTGTACCTAACTTCAACCCCCAAGTCCATAGGGGCATTATTGGTCCAAGATGTAGATGGAGTAGAACGCCCGGTGTATTACATCAGTCGGAAGATTCGAGGAGCAGAAGTCCGATATACTCCAGTAGAGAGACATTGTTTAGCTTTGGTATTCACTGCCCAAAAGCTCAGACATTACTTCCTAGCACATCAGATTCAGATTGTTACTAGAAGCGATCCAATCCGATACCTCCTCAGCAAGCCTGCTCTAACCGGGAAGGTGGCAAGATGGTTGTTAGCATTGGGTGAATTCGAGATCACATGTGTAGCCCCCAAGGCGATCAAAAGTCAAGCCTTAGCTGATCTCCTTGCCCAATTTCCAAGTGGTGACTATGAACCAGTGAATGAAGAATTAAGAGGAGAGGTGCACGCAGCTATGGCTTCCGAGGAAAGCTTCTGGACATTGAGCTTTGACGGAGCAGCAGCCGGAGGGAAAGGAGGAACCGGGATAGTCCTTACAAGCAAAAGTGGGGAAAAGTTATATTTGTCTTATAAACTGGATTTCCATTGTTCGAATAATGAAGCCGAGTATGAGGCTCTTATTTTAGGCTTGATAGCAGCTGAGAAGCACAGTATCAAGAAGATTCGGATCTGGGGGGACTCAAAGCTAATAGTGAAGCAAGTTTCAGGACAGTTCGTCTTAAAGGAGCCTGCCTTGGCCACATATCGAACAACAGTCCAAAGGCTTCTTGACAAATTTCAGAAGGTCGAAATAGAGCATGTGCCTCGCTCCGACAACAAGTTTTCAGATGCCCTCGCAACATTAGGGGCAAGAGTTGACATTCCAGAGGAAGAGGCAACAATTGTTATCAAGAAGAGAACAGAACCTTCAATAATACCCGAAGACAAAGGCCTTCTGGAGGACTGGAGAGGAGAAGTCCTCGAGCAACTCAGAAGCAAAGTTGGAAAACTGACTATGGCCAAGCTTGCCCAATTCACAATTATTCAAGGTGAACTTTACTTCCGAGGAGGTACCGGATTCCTAGCCCGGTGTATTGGCCAACAAGAA
This sequence comes from Camellia sinensis, assembly GCF_055761805.1. NCBI lineage: Eukaryota > Viridiplantae > Streptophyta > Magnoliopsida > Ericales > Theaceae > Camellia > Camellia sinensis. The sequence continues at coordinate 91,463,662 of NC_138975.1, forward strand.
GCAAGCTTCCGACTACAACAGATCCATGAAAAGTCTTGCGGGGATGGGGATATCAGTCTGTATAGAAGAATCCAAAGACAAGGTTATTATTGGCCCGAGATGGAGAAAGACTCAAATCAATTACAGAGGGAATGCCCCAAGTGTCAGTCATACATCCGGGAGGATGAGAGTTCCTTTGAAATTGATACCCCTGACTGGAGGCAAGTCTACATTGATTATCTCAAAGAGGGAACACTACCTGAGAGCCCGAGGGACATTGCACACCTCAAGAGGAGAGCGAGGCGGTACTTTCTTGATCAGGACAAGCTGTATAGAAGAAGTATTGAGGGCACTCCCCTGAGATGTCTCTCCAAGGAGGAGTCAGATCTAGTCCTCGGAAGAGCCCACGAGATTGAACATCAAGGAGGGGCTCGGCTGTTCGAGCAACTTATACACCTTGGGTATTACTGGCCGACCATGGAGTCAGATGCATCCCATCACGTGAAGAGGTGCCAGACTTGTCAGAAACACGGAAATTTGATCCATGCTCCAGCTGTAGACCTGCATAGTATCCGAACGCCATGGCCGTTCCATACCTGGGCTTTTGATCTGATAGGGCCCATCTCCACATCTTCTAAGGGGTACAAGTGGATTCTCGCAGCCACAGAATTGAGTACAAAGTGGGTCGAAGCAATTCCTCTGAAGAACGCTACGGGGCCTGCAGTTGCGAACTTCATCAAGGAGAATATCATTTGCCGATTTGGAGTACCAAACACCATCCTCTCGGATAACGGCACTCCCTTCATAAACAAATATGTGAAGAGCCTCCTAGAGACTTACCAAGTGAAGCATCACAAATCCACACCCTACTATCCAAAAGGGAACGGGCAAGCGGAAGCCACAAACAAGACACTGATAAGGATTCTGAGCAAGATGATGGAAGAGTTTGGGGGGACTTGGTCCGAACAGTTGATAGTAGCCCTGTGGGCGTATCGCACTTCGAAGAGAAAGCCAACTCAAGCAGCTCCTTACTCCCTTGTGTATGGGTCCGAGGCAGTGTTACCTATAGAGTTGGAAACGCCATCTGCTCGAATGGCTCTTGCCTCGGGGATGGTATTGGAGCCTCGAACCGCCAGATTGGAAGCATTAGAGGAAAAGCATGACAGAGCTGCAAAAGTCATGGAAAGGTATCATGAGTCCATCGCCCGAGCCTATAACCAGACTGTGATACCAAGGAAGTTTGAAGAAGGTGATCTAGTATGGAAGATTGTAGACCCAATCATGCGAAGACAGCCTTTGCCCAAGTTTTCTCCAAAATGGGAAGGGCCCTACAAGGTGGTTCGGGCGAGCTCAAGTGGGTACTACAAACTTGTAAGGGTTGAAGACGGCTTCCGAACTGGCCCGCTCAATGCAAAGTTTATCAAGCATTACTACCCATAGTTGGACTCATCTATGTTGAAATTCATTTTCACTTTCTTACTTTGTCTAAAGGTTGTATTTCCCTTGCGTTATGAAGAAGCTGGTTTTCTCTATGGTGTATGTTTTATCCCATCACTTACAGTGAATCTATTATGCTTTTGTCAAGAAAGTTGAAGAACTAATGAGAATATTTCAGCTTTTGTAAACATGTGCATATGATTGTTCTATCATTCGAAATAAATATTTTATCAAGTAGAATGAGAAAACAATGCGAAAATATCCAAACAACAAAAATTTTGTCATTTCATTGCATTGTCCTAGATAAAACATTTTTATCGAAAGGGGCAAGAAAGTAATGATAAAAAAAAAAAAATCAATCTTTCCTAAAGACACCCTCGAAGAAGCTGCCCGTCATATCTACATCTGGAGGACAAACAGTAGAGTGTGCCTCTAAAGTCTCCAAGGCCCGAGCATAACCCGACTCAAGTTCACGAAGAGTTGCCTTTATCTCATCTATAGAGGTGCGATAAGAGGCAAGCACAGACATAAGTTCCAGCTGATGACTGGCGTTCGAAGCTATATCCAGGCGCTTCCGAAGCCATGATAAGTCCACTTGGTGACGCTCCATGTCAGAGATCCCCTGATACGCCGTCTCGACTACTTTCCCATTAAGGTCACACAACCGTTGCCTGTCCAAGCTATATAAGATAGTGGCAAAAGACTCGAGAAGAGCAGTCTGAATGAGTGGACACTGGCAAGCAAATGAAGCAAAGGTCTCCGGGTAACTTGAATGCACAAGCTGTAGAACTGAAGCAAACTCAGGAGCTACCCAATAATGGAGAAATGATACTTTGCCAGAAGCTGAAGGAGGAATTGGGGCCGGAAAGCTGCTAGTCTCAGGAATCTCCCCAATGTCTATCGGGTTAGATGAACCACCCGGAGGGGTAACTCCCGGCAGAGGTCCCGAGCCTGAGAATGCCGAACGATAAGGGGAAAGACCAAAAACATCACTATCAATGTGGAAATCACTAAGATTCAGATCCAAAATATTCGAAGGCACTGGTGATGAAGAACCTCTGGCAGTCGTCTCAAAGGCAGGTGTCCCCCCTTGAGAAGGAGAACCGTGAGGAGTTACAAAGAGAGTCGGAGCAGAGTCCGAGGCAGGTGAAGGCAGGACCCCGGTAGCAGCTAACACTGGAGCAGAGTCCGAGGCAGGTGAAGGCAGGACCCCGGTAGCAGCTAACATTGGAGCAGAGTCCGAGGCAGGTGAAGGCAGGACCCCGGTAGCAGCTAACACTGGAGCAGAGTCTGAGGTAGGTGAAGGCAAGACCCCGTTAGCAGCTAACACTGAAGAAAAGATAAGAAGGCCTTATTAGAGGTAGGGAACAAGAAAGTCATTTAAGTAAAGATTTCTCACAGATATAAGTAAATGACAAACTTCAGAAAGAAAGATTACCAGAGGGAGAATCAATATGCAAAGCAGGGGCAACTGAAGGACTCCTAGCATCAACAAAGTCACTTGGTCGTGTAGAGACCACCTGATCGATCTCAATGTCTGATGAAGCCTGAACAGTAGCAGTCATCCCTGAAGAAGGAAGGAGGGCCGGAGGATGAGAATCACCATAAGTGCCAGAGCGAGTCTCAGAGATCTCTAGCACATCCACCTCCACACCATTCCCAGAGGCGCACCTCATCTCTACATCGCTTCTAGAAGCATGGCCCGCGACATCAATTTCTGTGGCATCAGTCCCTCCAGCAATCTCAACATCAGAACGGTGAGCCCCAATAAACTCGTCACCAAGGTAGTGCTCCTCCTCAGCTACGGTAGGGCGATGACGACGCGTGCGTGGAATAAGGTCACAAAAATGATCGGAGGACTCAACCTCATCATCATCGTCATCTATAACTGCTATACGAGGGGTGCACATCTTCACAAGTCTTGCAGACAAAGGGAGGGTGTCGTCCAAGTCTGAGTCCGGCCTGGGGGAGGCAGCATGGCCAGGAGCCACGGTACTGAGAACGTCAACAACCGCAGGATCCTGCACAACATGGGCAAATAAAAGTTTTCATTTTTAGAAGGTATAGTCGCAAAAAGGAAAGTAGCTTCAAATCAAAAATTTCGGGTACCTCATGAAGCCTTTTGGAAAGGCGAGGAGCGGAAGGACTGGCATCAGAAGTCCTCTTGTGAGCCATCTTCTTAAGGCGGGTCGTCCGAGGACCAGAGGCCTTATTCAAAGGGACTGGCTCCGGAGAAGTAATTGCCAAGCTAGAAGCAGATGCCCGAGCAGAAGGGTCAGTTGGAGCAGATGAGGTGAAGAAACTCTCGTACATGTGGTCAGATTTTCGGCTCTCGGGTAGCCGAAGAGAAGAATCCTTCTTATAAATCGGCGGAGGCAAACATACGGTCGGTCTGCTCTGGACAAATGCAATAAACGCATCGATATTCTTCTGCCAATACCGCCTGAAAGAGGGGGTGAAACCCCCTACTCGGCTCAAGCCTGGCATCGTCAAAGAGCCGGATATGGGAAGCACGGTGTGTACAAGCCCGCGACTGAAGCTCCCGTAGCTCGTTGAAAATGATAATAAAGGAGGTGCTGGCCCCGGGGCACATTGATCAAACCCGAATTGACATGCTACGCGGTCGGGCCTATAAACGGCACTATCAACGCCTTCCTCATGCCACACCGGTAATGAACTCGGACGGATCATAATCAGCATATCAACAAAGGGTGCAGGGATGTTCTTCGGCAAAGGAAAGGACACCGAGCGGGAGGAACCATGATAGATAAGCGGTGTGGCCACACCCACAGGTGGGCATACATACGGCTGTGCCACAAAGCGTCGGGGATCATCCACCAGAGTATTCAAGGATAAGGTGGAAATGGTACGTGACCACCGTGTAATCAACGGCTGGCAAGACTTCGCTTTCTCAAATGTCCGAGACCCATCAGTATTGAGCACGGGGATGCCATCTTTATCCACTATCTCCCGAAGAACTTCCGCCTCAAATACAGTCGGAGCAGGGGCAAATTTTGGGAACCTCTCGAAGAAGAAACATAGCAGGAACTGGCTGTGAATAAAGGAGACAGGCTCATATCGACCCACGGAGCGAACCATATCTCGATGTAGTAGATCCAGCCGATAGTAGAGATTCCCAAGAAATAGGGGAGCCAAAGGGATCCGATCTCCTCTAAAGAGCCTAACTGCCAAGGGGAAGACGAAAGGATTGAGGGAATCCGGAGGTGTGCTCGGAAGAATGAAGAATGAAAGGAAGCAAGCCAGAAATCCCAAGAAATAGAGCCTGGAGCCATACATCGGACCGGCTTCATACTCCCGAGAGTCAGGGTCAGCATCTCTGGCCAAGGGCTGAAGATCCTTGAAGAAGTGACGGATCCATGCAGTATAGGAGGCACGGTCCGTCCTTACTCGACTAGTCCTCCTCGCTGAACCATCAAAAACAGAACTCCACCGACCACAAGTTTGAAGATTTAGCTTCAGAGATTGGATCAAAGAATCATCTTCGGGGGGTGTCTGCTCAGGGTCGAAGGCATCAGGGCCGGTCACTTCCAGACGCAGCAACATGAACACATCCTCAAGGGTGGGCCCCATCTCGTGCTGGCCAAGTATAAAGGTGTGTGTCTCGGTGCTCCACCGAAGAGCCATGGCTTCCAGGCTAGCATTGTTGCGACGGATGGATAGAGATCTAGATATTTTCACCGGGATCAATAGCCGAGCCTCCTGAAGCCGTTGACAGAGGCTCTTGTCCGAGAGGACATCATCGACCCACTCTTGCCAACCGAAAGGAGGGTTTGAGAAGGCCTTGAACTGAGGATAACAGTATGGAAAGTCCCCCCGTTCAATCCGAAAGCGTAGCACCGAGGAAGGAGAAATGAGGGCCTCCTGGCCAGAGTCAGTGTCCTCAGTGAGACATAATGGAGCCCCCTTCGGAGATAGAAGAGAAGTGGTAGAGGTAGCCGCCCGCCAGAAGGGGTCCTTCCGACCAAAATAAGGAGATTTCCTCCACTCAGATACCGGAGGTACATCCCTCTCTTTCATGAGAGCCGGTTCCGATGACCCCGGGACAACGGGTTTCTTTCGAGAAGACATATGGCTGAAATAACCTGTATAAATATTAAAGAGTTGACCGTATTAAAATTCAGAATATTGTTACATGCAACATGATGGGTTTATCAACAAATTCAACTTCGGACGTCATCAACAATTCATTTTCTTGGATATTCTTCAAGCTCAACAAATTTTAATACCAATGGGTGCATCATCAACATATAGATTTTCGTCTTCTATCATCAATAAGAGGTGCAATGTCATAGGTCGCTTCATGATGAAGTTCAATTGGGTCAATTTCTTAAAGTCACTATGTTCTATATTAAAGGTCCAATTTATACGGGGTTCAAAATTTGGACAGAGTGAAGTTCAATAGTAAATTTCAGGCCCGAGATCCGAAGTATATTACATTGCTTATCAGTAGCAAGATTCAATGGATCATTATGCAAATTACAAGAACGTCCTTTCCAAAGTCCATATTCATAAGTCCAGGGTTTTCCCTCTCCATGTCAAAAATGGAGCTCAAATACTAGTCAACAAGTTATATTCGGCCTTTCCTCGGTGATAAGGTTCAACAAATTATGTTCAAGCCAAGCACCTCAATAAGGTTTCAAGTGCTAGTGCATGTTTTCATATGGCCAAAATCACGGAGTTTGAGCTAAAAAAAAAATATATCATTGGGATTGCCACAAAAAAAATTGAGTCCATATTCAGATTCAGTTTTTATTTATGTATTTTATTTTTATTTTCATCAGATTGCTTGAGCCCTCTACATTGCCACAAAATATATTTATATATATTTAAATATATTTATATTCGGAAGAGGGGGTCGAATGCCATACTTACAAATTTGGGCAGTTAGAGAGGTGAAGTCCGAAGCCGATACTGGAAATTTAAGCTGAAATCAGAGAGGCTTTACAGACTGTAATCAACAAGACTGGGCTAGGCTTGGGCAAGACCACACACGTTGCGTTGAGAGGGCGAACGTGCGTGGTCAACGTCGGATAAGCTGAAGCCGGAAGCAGCGATGTGGAGCTAGGTTGGGCAAGACCACACACGTTGCGTTGAGAGGGCGAACGTGCGTGGTCGACGTCGGATAAGCTGAAGCCGGAAGCAGCAATTGATTGTGCACAAGCCAAGGCTAATGTGGGTAATCCGAGCTCTAAACAAAAAAAAATATATATATGATAATCAATATATATATATATATATATATTTGCCCAAAGTTTGTCAAACAGCAAAGTAAAAAAAAACTGAAACAACCAACGAGTGATCAATATTTTTCAATAGCTCTATTTGTATCAAAATCATCAAAGCACGGGCTCAAGTTTTAAATATTAGCAGGAGTGCAATGTCATGAAATTCAACAGAGTATTACCTATCTCAGGTGAAAAATTGCAAATTCTCGATTAAATATTAGCAGGAGTGCAATGTCATGAAATTCAACAGAGTATTACCTATCTCAGGTGAAAAATTGCAAATTCTCGATTAAATATTAGCAGGAGTGCAATGTCATGAAATTCAACAGAGTATTACCTATCTCAGGTGAAAAATTGCAAATTCTCGGAGTATTAAATCAAGTTGTTCAAGGGCCAAAATTTACCCAGATTTTTTTTTGAAACCCGAAATCAAGAGAAGAAAGTTTTTTAAAAAAAAAAAAAATGAAATTAGTTGAGAGGAAGACCAAGGCCCACCAAAAATGAAGCTCCAGAATATGAATTTCAGGATTACATTTCATATGCAAGTCAAGATTCAATGGAAGCTTCAGTTATCTCAAATTCAAAATTAATATAAAACAATGCCCACAAATCTCAAAGGCCCAAATCAAAAGAAATTCAGATTCCATCAAAGCAAGAGGATCGAGAGTGGGTTTCGATAAAATACTTACAGATCTGAAGGCCACGCCCATGAGAGAGAGTGGCCAAGAACAATACAAACCGAGATCGTGATGAAGTGGCGCCGGAGTGAGCAAACATTGAAGTTGGCGAGCTGAACGGGCGATGGCTAGGATCGCGGTGTTGGCGTATTCGGAGCAAATATAATCAGTGAACAACAGCGCAGCAAAGAACAGTAGCGCAGGTTGAGGCGGCTGCTGCGGCACCTAAGGCTGCTGTAACAAGTAACACACAAACAGTGGTGGTCTTCGGCAGAGCAAGACTGAGCTCTGTTCGGAGTTCTGAAGTGGCGTTGCTGGGCCGAAATGAAGCACCGACAGTGAGCAGCGGCTTGGGTCACAGGTGCGAGCCGAACCGTAGCGCAGTGAGGTCACAGGTGCGAGCCGAACCGTAGCGCAGCAGCGGCTGGAGCAGGACAGCAACGCAGTGTATTGACTGCCGTGAGTGAGTGTGCGCTGCCGAGTTGTTGTGTTGGCGACAAGCTGAACGGTGGCCACACACGTCGCGTTGAGTAGGGCGACGTGCGTAATCGGAGCTGGACAGCAGAGGCTGAGAAGTGGTGAAATCGCAGCAGAGAAAGTGTGCCGAAATGGGCTCTGGTATTGTAGAAACAAGTTTTTCTTAAAGAAGAAGAAAAGCTGGGTTAAAGAAAGAAAGAGAGTAGGTGTGGCGGCTGTGTAAAAGATTTTGGTGAGGCTTAGGGTTTTGGCACTTTCCTTAAATAAAAAAAAAGAGCATTATCCGTGTGTGCCAAACAACAAAGGCACGTGTGATAAAAAAAAAAATAAAAAAAAAAAAGAGTACAAAAAAATTAAATTTTTGCTTGTCAATTTTTTTTGTAAATTGAAGTGCGTCATCAACTTTATCCATAGGCTCTGTCGTGACAAAATGTTTTTTTTTTTGGGGAACGTGATGCGAAACAGGGTCGAAGAAATGACAGTATGCATGTCTGAGAAATTTAAAATTTCTCATACACGCAAGGGGCAAATGTAAGAGGGGCTAATTTGAGCCCACTAAATTATTTAGGCCCAATAGCCCAAGATTAGTGGGCCCGAATTTATCGCAAGTCCAAGAATCGGTGGGCCCAGATTTATCGCCATCAAACGGATTGAATCGCTGTAAGCCTCGAAAGGGTTCGGGTCCACGAACCTAGAGACTTACTCGGGCCCGGACTCGAAAGGGTATTAAGCAAGCCTAGAGATCCGAGGCACTCGGACTCGAAAGGATTCGGACCCACGAATCTAGAGATCCGAAGTACTTGGCTTCGAACGGATTCAGACGCAATCTAGAAGTCGCTCCGTTAATGAGTCCCAGAACACTTGCGGGCTCGGAGCTTTCCGGGATCTACGCACCAGAACCATGGGCGTAATGGAGTTCGAACAAAGGACCCGATCCCGAGGACGGTGAGTGGAGATAAATTCACTCTTCGGTTAAACTAGCCTATACCCGAGTCGAGGTGGCACGACCTCGGGGGGTCCATGAGACTCGGCAATATTTTGCGGCAGGACGTCCTCTGGGACTACCCCTGACCCTTTGGGATGATTGGGGATCATTGGTTAGGTGTGGCTAAGAAGAAGGGTTCGCCGAGGGATTGATCTCCTCTTCGGGGTTTTCTCATCCTCGGAGAAGTCACCTCCTCGGAGAAGTCACCTCCTCGGAGAGGTCACCCCCTCGGACAAGGTGGTTAGAGAGAATATCCCCCATGTGCCTTGCACATGGGCTCCATCCTACATCATGAGGTGCCTATAAATAGCACGCACCCATAGCTTTACAAGGGATGGATTTTGGAGATTTTTTAACTCTTGGGAAAGAACTAATTTCCCTTCTCCATTATCAACCTTGAGAGTGAAAGTGGGAGATCCATGGGAGAGCCTTGCCATTATTCTATTCTCTAGCCATTTTGCCTTCTTCTTCACCCAATCTCTTATCTCCATCATCTCCTTTGTTGTTGTGTTCCTAAGTTGAGATTATTGAAGAATCTAAGCCTCTCATATTTCTTCTAGAGAATTCGAAGTTGTTCTTCAAGGATCTTTGAAGATCTTCGAATTTTCCAACTCCTTTCTTGAACCCTCTCCTACAAGAGCCAAAAAAAGTTGGTGAGAATCATCCTTGTCTTCATGTTGGGTTCCTTCTGTAACTATTCAGATACTGATTATTGTCATCATCCCAAGTTAGTTCAAGAAAGTGACAAATTACATATAAACATAATGAAAATAATAAAAACATATTACAATTGATCAGATTGAAACTTGAAAGTACCTGGAATGAAATATGATTGTCCTTGGGATTGATTTTGCTTTTCTTCGTCATATGTTCTGGGTCTTCTGATTGCAAAAGATGTAATCCATTTTATAACTGAACAACCTACATTAAAACCCAGAAACCCAAATCAATCAAATCAGCAACAAAAATATTTTCCCGAGAAAATTAAGAAGAAAGTAGGAACGCCATTATTCTAAGTGGGTGTTTTCTTACCAAGCTCCATCAAAATTAAACGAGTTGGGTCTTCTCACTGGGACGAACCCAAGAACATTCGTGTAGAAATCGATGGATTTCTCGAGTGATCTACAAACAAGTGAGACGTGATTCAGAGAGGTGAGCCGCAAAGGGTTTTCCAGATTTTCCTTCATTTTCTCAACTACAGACCCCCAGCTGGGCACCCCCAGTGACCCCCAGTGGCAGGTGGCACACTGCCATTGGGTGGACTTCAAAAAAAAAAAAAAAAAAAAATTTTTTTCAGCCTATCAGGGGCGACCCCCAGTGACCCCCACTGGGGGTGTTAGGCATTTTTCATTCAGAAAATAAAGATCGCCGGAACAGAGAAGAAGAGAGAATCAGAGACTAAAAAACACAGAGAGAACAGAGAGACTGAGAAAAGTTGCTAAGATAGTCACGGAATTCTATGAAATTGAAAGGGAAGAGCCTGGTTTATAGACGACGTGAAAGGCCTTCGTGTCCACCACGTATGCATGCTTTCATGTACACGTGTCACATATACTAGGAGACATTTGACATGTTGCTGACTCAGATCATGAGACCTACCCCCGACTGAGTAATTGTCATGGGTGCGAATTTCATATTGGAAAATATTATGATCTTGAATAATTTACAAACCTTTTAGATGGGTACGTGACTTATATAAATTTATATGTTTTGGTCTCATATTCATATGGTTTAGTAAAAATTTGATAAATTATTTGAAATTCTTAATCTAACTCTTTAGTGTTCAAAAATTCTAGAGGTCTTAAAAATTCTATCAAAAATTTTACCAAATGTCTCACATGGGTGTGGGACCCACATGGAACCCACATTGTGTGGATCCCACACCCATGTGAGACATTTGGTAAAATTTTTGGTAGAATATTTGGGATCTCTAGCATTACTCCTTTCGTGTTAGTGTGGACAATCATTAATAATAATTGTTTTTCTTTTTTTATGATGAGGGGCTTGAATTAGTTTATATGTGACTTGACTAGTCTCAACGTGCCGTGGCTCTAAGGAGTCTAAAGAATTATATAATCTACAAACTAAAAAATGATAAAATAAAATAAAATAAAATGATATTGTTATATAAATAAATATAGTTACGTGATTTTCTCGACTTGTATAATAATTTTTGCTTATAGTAATATTATATCTCACTAATTTAAAATTCTAAAACCAACCTCTAATAACATGATAAGATCTTATGGCATATCACTTGGATTAGTAGTCAAAATTGAGGTAAAAACTTTTTTTTTTTTGTGTGCTTATTTACCACTTCCATGCTTGACACGTAAGCTGTTCTTCTTCTCCGTTCACAAAATTCAATTACAACTTTCTCTTATGAGGTTGGGTTTACACATTTGGTAGGAACCATTTCATTTGAGGCGATTATGTCCAATTTTAAGATTGAATTTTGTACATATAATTTTTTTTAATAAAAATTATTACACGTCCTCAGTTTTTTATCATTAAGAATTTTAAAAATAATTAATATAGAATTAATAAAAATAAATAATATTATATTCAAAACAAACAAAAAAAAAATTGATATATATTATAATCTATTATGAGGTGTCAATGGTGTTTCTTTATAAATTCAAATGTAAGTTAAATTTGCTTTATTAATAAACTACATGATAATTATTGTACAGTGCAGCTACGTAGCCCGAATTTCACTCGGCTCGAATGGTCCGAATGAGTTGGCAAGGGGTTGTTTTCTCCTTCGCCCAGTCGCACACCTTCATGCAAGCACGCGTTTGATTTCCAAAAACAGAGATAAAGTGAGAATAGAGAGGAAAACAAAGACGAAGCGGGAGTAGAGAGAGAGGAGGACGAAACTGTAGCTCGTGACCTACTGACCGAGTTGTGTGCCACTGCTGATCACCGGCCTAGTTGGTGCTGCTCACGATCAACCTGGGTGACCACCGACGACCACCAAAATTATCCTTTTGCCGCCAACACCATCGACCTGTTCATGAATCGCATTTCGACTGTTAGTGAAGGCAACTCACGGGTATTTGTGTCTTCAACTTCAACTCCTTCGCTCCCTCTTGTGTAATCTGTATATATATATATATGCCTATGAAATGTTGGAATGATTTGCTTGTGTAATCTGCAACTCACGGGTACCTGGATTTTCTGCTATCAAGGTGTTTGATGATTTGCTTGTGTTGAAATGGTGGAGTAATGATCTGGGATAGTTAAGGTTTACAAACATATTGATTAATGATCTGAAATTTGTGGCAGAACTCTTCAAACAAATAGAGATTTTGTGGGAGAAATCTTGAAACAAATTTAGTGTTTGAAACAAATCATGTGGAGTTTAATATCAGAACCTCATATTAAATGTTGGAAAATATTTGAGGCCTTCTTGAACATATTTTGCTTTGTTTGTTTGTGTTTTCCTATAAGATAGTTTGTTTTTAGGAAATTTTCCTAATAATAGTTGTGAAAAACTATTCAATAGATATAAGTAGAATGCATGTAAGGTTGCAGATACAAGTAAAATGCATGTAAGGATGGCCCAACCCTCAATGGGGCTTAAGGAAAAATCTTAATAAGAGGCCTTCTTGACCATTTATTTTGATAATTTAATAACACATGTTTTATAGCAATATTTTATTCTAATTAAATACTACATGTTTTATTCTGATTATTTTGGGGCTATTAATAGCAATGTTTTATTCTGATAATTTTGGGGTTAAATAATACATGTTTTCTTTTATTTTGATAATTAAATTTGGGGCTATTCATAGCCTTTACTATTACAAGTTTTTGGATACTATTACAAGTTTTTGGAAAAAGAGAGTTTTTCTTTTTGCTTTTTAAATTTTTAAATCATTATGTGTAGACAAGGAAATTTTGTTCTTTATTGGGCTTTTGGACAAGGAATGTTATTTTAAGTTTTAAGCTACTACTTGAGTATGTAAAGCTTTGGAATTATTTAGGATTGTATACTCTTTCTCATTGTGAATCTATATTTCAGTTTTAAGCTACAATGAACATAGATTCAAATAATACTTCATTCAATGGGATTGAGGAAGTTGAAGAACCAGACAACAATCTTTCATTAAATGAGAGTGGTGAAGTTGAAAAAACGAAGAAGGGTATGCATTTTAGCTCAAAGCAAGAAGTGTACACGTTTTATGCGAAATATGCAAAACACCTAGGATTTGCTATAGCTTATAGAACACAGAATATTGGAGATGATGGGGAGGTAAAATACTTTGAATATGAATGTGCTCGGGGGCGGACGAGAACAAAAAGACAAGAGTAAATCCTTTGGAACCATCTTTGTCATCAAAGATTGAATGTAAAGCAAGGGTAAGAGCCAGTCTATAAAAGGATGGAATATATAAGTTAACCACAATTATGCTTGAGCATATTCATGACTTGATTCCTAGTGACTAGGGATGGCAATTTAAACTCGGCCCGAAGCGGACCCGACCCCTCGACCCCGAATTGAGCGGGATTTCCCTGAAAAATACACCCGACGGGACGGGGATGGTATTCAAAAATCAATCCCCGAACATATTCGGGTCGGGGACGGGGATAAGTGTCTCAGCCCCGTACCCGGCCGTCCCCGTCCCTGTTCCCCGGTCCAGTTTATCCCCGATGTGAAATTACTATTTTATCCCTATATATATAATCAAAGCATAAAAACCATTTCCAAACTAAGCAGGTCTCACTCACTTCTCTCTCTCACAGCCATGTCTCTCTACCTCACTCACTGCCTTATCTCTCTCTCTCATCACCACCACCGCCGTCTAGCTCCCGCCATCACCACCACCGCCGCCGCTGCGTCTCTCATCCACTCCCTCTCTTCTCGACGTCGCTGACCACCACCGCCGTCCAGCTCGCACCACCACTACCACCACCGCGTCTCTCATCTACTCCCTCTCTTCTCGACGTCGCCGACCACCACCGCCGTCCACCTCGCACCACCACCACTACCACCACCGCGTCTCTCATCCACTCCCTCTCTTCTTGACGTCATCGACCACCACCGCCGTCCACCTGAAACAGATTTTTTTTTTTTTCAGATGTGGTTCAGATTTGTTTCACAAATTTCAGATCTGTTTCAGATTTGTCTCATTATACACAAATTTCATATATGATTTACACATTTGTTATTCTTGATGATGATGATGATGATGATGATGATGATATTGTTGTTGTTCTTGATGATGAATTGTTGTATTTTCTGAAGGTTTTTTTTTTTTTTTTGGCCGGGGAATGTTCGGGGTCGGGAAACCCGATCCCCGTTAGAGGGCGGGGGCGGTGATAGCTTCCCCATCGGGGATCGGGGACGGGGAGTGTGATCCCCAGCCCCGCCCCGCCCCGTTGCCATTCCTACTAGTGACTCATGGCATTTTGCAATGAATAAGAGGATTCGTACTCCTGTGAAGAGGAGGCTAGAAATAAATGATGCAGCAGGGATATGGGTGGCTAGGAATTTTCATTCTATAGTTGTTGAAGCTCGGGGATATGAGGCATTAACATTTGACGAACAAGATGCATGGAATCACATTCAAAATGATAGGAAATTGAGACTTGGGGTAGAAGATACTGATTCTCTTACACTTTATTTCCATAACATGCAACAACAAAATTCGAACTTCTATTCTACAATTGACTTAGATGAAGATGGTTGCATGCGAAACTTGTTTTGGGCGGATGCAAAGAGTAGGGCGGCATGGAAAGAATTTGGAGATGTTGTCTCATTTGACACAACCTATTGTAGATCGCCCGAACTTCCTCCGCGCGCCCCCCTTTCGGGGAGGGCGCGAATCACTTGGGTTCTTAGCTACTACAGTTCGGACTCCTGTCACGGTTCTGAATCTAATCTCACAAAGTGCAATGTAAGACTGAGAAATCACCAAAGAGTTCAAATTCGGCAAATCGTTTTGGAAAACTGATTTTAATCAAAAAGCGCCAAACATGGACTGTTTTGCCAGATTACAGAGTCGCCACCTAAATATTTTATTTTGGGAAAATTTAAGAAACCCTGACTCGTGCCAAAGGCCACGTGTCTGTCATCACCAAAGTTGCCTCGGCTCGGAAACTCGGGTACGAGAGGGGAAGGTCATGAAATGAGCACCTCCGCTCGACCGATCAAAGGATCGGCCTCTACTAAGCATGATATGTTGTTTTATAAACACATGTGTTCTTATTCCGGTTATTATCTAACTTACTACGTGATGCGCACAGCATACAAGTATAGACTGAATCACTCAATTTGGAACAAAACACCTCATGTTTGTTTTCAAAAATGGTTTGAATTTGCCACTCTCAAGTGGACTTAGAAATGCAGATTTGCCACCAAACAAGGTGGGCTTAAAATATGATGATTTGTCACTCTAAGTGGGCTTAAAACTCATATTTTGATGAATTGTTCCAATTCAAATAATGAAGCCTTCATCCACAGGCATTCATGCAGTTAAATCACTTAAGCAAATAGCCTCATGGCAAGCATGCGAAACATGGCAACACTCACACTCATACAAGTATGCTAAAGCATAAACACTCACAGTGTACTCCAAGCCAAAATAGAGAACTAGTTAGAAATCAATGCATAATCCTAACTATGCTCAAGATGACTAATGCAACACATGCAAAAATGTAACTAAATAGGCTCGGCTATCTAAGATGGTATATGAAATGCAACAATTTGATAACATGCTTTGAAACACGTATTCAAATAAGTGTATTGAAATACAATGCAGTTTGAATGATGCGTCGAGCTCGGTGCATGCAATACAAATGAATAGATGCAAACATGCTAGGCATACGATATGCTAATTGAAAATGACCCTAAACTAACTATTGAAAGCAGTTAAGTAAAAAGGAGAAAGACGTGAAGTTGGAAGACATTCACACACACACGCACACTTATTACAACATTTTCGCTCTCGACGGAGGGTCCGAATGAATTAACTAAGCTAATCTAACTAACTAATCTAATTAAGCTATTTAGACTAATTATTACACAACAAAACGAATAACTAGTAAACTACTTACTAATTATTACAACACTTAATTAATTAACAAACTAATTAATTAAACTACAAATTAAGCTAACTAACAAGTAAAGCTAATTACAAAGCACACTGCCTCAGCTCTATTCCAAGAGGTTGAAGATGTATTCTCGGTTGGCCTTCGCTCGGAAATCCATTACCGTGCTGTCAATTGTCTCTATTTGCACTTGCCTTGATCTCTGAAAATTGTGCCAATCTCCAGAATGCCTTTACTTTAACAAAGGGATCTACTGGTGGGCTGCCAGCCAGAAAAAGTGGCTGCCAGCCACTAAAACTGGCCGGTCGGCTAGTGCTACTGGCCGGTCGGCTAGTGCTACTGGCCGATCGGCTAGTAAAACTGGCCGGTCGGCTAGTTGCTCCTCCAAGCTTCTGGTTTTGCTGCAACAGAGAACAATAGAAGCACAGCAATGTATTTGCAAGACAATGTAGGCACTGCCACTCTCCCAATCATGTCTCAAGCTCAAAGGAGTGTGGCACTCGACCCTCAAGCCACCAACCAAGCACCTTGATGCATGGTGGCTGAGAACCAAGTTTATACCATGTTTATGAATGCACAAACAACACACAAAGAGCTTCCACCCTATCATGCTTGATCAAGGGTGTTAGCGACCAAGAAACATGACACGTTTCATCACTTCAAGTATGAAACGTCCCATATTTCTTGTGTTTGGATTAACGTCTGATCCAAACACATGCAATGCAACACATATATGTTATCTTGGCATGTTTTAGTTGACTCAATTCTTGTTTACACATTTTACATTACCAATCCATTCTTTAATTGGTTAAGTCCAATGTGCAAGTCCTCTAAGCAGAGGAGGTCAACCAAGAGAATGGTTCTAAGGCATAGGAGAAACCATGCCTTTGACTAGGAGGAACTCTCAAAAGAGGGTTAAAGCCATTTAAGAACTAGCCTCAATCCCATGCATTAAACTCAAACTCAAGATTAACCAATCCCCAAAACAAATCAAAAGTGAAGAAATGAGGGAGATGGCAGATTTTTCAGTGCTAAAGTGGCATGAAAAACAAGACTCTAACATGCAAACACTTCATGTACGACATGTTAGAAGGCTTAAGCATTAAAACTAGTGAAGAGCTTTACACTAAGACTATGAAAAATCAATCACAAAGGACCAAACCGGCCCTGGACAGACCTCAAACATGCTAAAATAATGGTCTAAACATGCTGAAATGAGAGCTCAAAATGCTAGAAGAACATGCACACATGTTGGCCTATAAGCAAGACATAATACACCACCCTCAAAAGCTATGAAGAAGTGAAGTATATGAGAGTGTGACTACACTATATTCACTGAAATTACATGCTAAATGGTGCCATACCATGCAAACATCACATGCACAACATGTTAAAGGCCTCAAAACTCAAAACTAATCAAGGCCCGTTACACTACAACCATACTAAGCAATGCTCAAATGACCTTGACCATTCAAAATAGACCTAAGGTAGGTTGAAACAGTAGCAAAAACATGCTAGACTTGCAGTATAGATGGCAAGAAAGGTATGCTCATGTATTGGCTCACAAATAAGGCATGAGGCTCAACTTCTCAAAAGCATTGAAAGAGTGATACATGTGGAAGTGTGACAGCGGTACATGCTCTGAAATCACATATTAAATGATGCCAAATCATGTAAACAACCCAAGCAAAGCATGCTAGAGGACTCAAAACACAAAGCTATTAAAGCCTATCATGCTATAGCCATACAAAGCAAGCCTCAAAGAGCCAAAACCACTCAAAATAGAGTTCAAGCATGCTAAAACATGATTAAAAACATGTTGGAGTATAGCCAAAATAAGCTAGAATGATGGGCTAAAGTGGCAAGCATGCAAAGCTAGTGAGCAAGGTTACACTACAAGTGTAAGAAGCATGCAAGAGGTGACTCAACCAGGCCAAAACAGAGTTACAACATGCTGAAATAAGACCAAAAATGGGCTGAGATTAAGCCAACACATGCTAGAATAACAAGCTAACTCATTAGAGGCTAGTGAGCAAGATTACACTACAAGTGCAAAGAGCAAGCAACCAATGATCAAACAAGCCAAAAATAGAGTTATGGCAGGTCTAAAAAGTCACAAAAACATGCTTGAACAAAGCCACAAAAAAGTAGAAACACATGCTCATTTGGTGAGCCATCAACACATGCAAACAAGACAAGAGGAGAGGGGACCACCCCCTCCTATTTGGGACCTCAAAACCACCTTTCCACCACTAAAATTCCTTTGGAATTCAGTGGTTTAAAGGCCAAGAAAATATTTCTTTAAAGGCTTTAAAAGATGGCAAGAAGCTTAGCAAATAAGCAACAAACAAGAGTGGATCACCCCCAACTCTAAAGAGACCTCAAACCACCATTTTTAACACTTAAAAATAGAGCTTTTTGTAGTTAACAACCAAGCCTAAAATGGCATGCAAAGGTGGTTAAACTAATGTACAAAAACAAAGCTTAAAGAGGTAGATTCTCACCCTTGAAGCACAACTCTAAAATAGCAAGCAAACAACCAACTTCTGTGCCAAAATCACTCCAAGGAGCTCCAAACAAGGTCTCCAAGAACCTCAAGCCTAAGGTTAAGGTGTTTAGCTAAGGGTTGTGTGCAAAAATGTGAAGAAAAATCAACTTCAAGCACAATATATATATATATATATATATATAGAGAGAGAGAGAGAGAAGGAATTCTAGAGAGAGAAAGAATTTTCAGCGCTAAAATTTCAGAACCTCTAACAAGGGGGAGGGACCTCCCCTTATATAGGCAATGCAAGCAAAAGCTTGCTTGACAAGCTTAAAGCTTGTTTCAATCCGTTCATACACGTGTATGGAGGATGGCTTCAATGCCCAACAGCTGGCTCAAAATATCTGAAAAAATAGAAAAATGAGAAAAAAAGGCTGCCAGCCAGTTAAGTGGCCGACCGGCCACTTAAACTAGCTGACCTACCACCCCAACTGGCTGGTAAGGATAAAAAGTGGCTGGCAAACACCAAAACTAGCCGGCAGGGCCCCACTCTCCTTCAGCCAAGAGGCACCAAGGTTTGGTCTAACAACAAGGCCAAAACACAGAGGGTTTAGAGGCTCAAAGACAAGGCGCTCGGCCGAGACCTTCGGCCACTCAAAACTAGCACAAACATGCGCAATCATCGAATGCATAGACGATGACGTCTTAGTCTTAAGGGTGGTCCAAAATGGGGTGTCTACACCTATTTGATAAACAAATATGATATGTTGTTTGCTCTGTTTGTAGGAGTTAATCACCATGGACAATCAATTTTATTTGGTTGTGGGCTGTTATGTAATGAAAACACAGAGACATTTGTTTGGTTATTTAGAGAATGGTTAGGTTGCATGTCAGATGCTCACCCAAAAGCCATAATAACTGACCAGTGCAGAGCAATGCAAAATGCCATATTAATTGTATTCCCACAGTCTCGACATCGATGGTGCTTATGGCATATAATGAAGAAAATTCTGGAGAAATTTAGAAGATATTCCCAATATGAATCTATCAAGTTCGCTTTGCAAAATGCAATTTATGATAGTTTCACAAGAACTAAATTTGATGAAGAACGGCAAGCAATGCTTGCAAAGTTCAGTCTTTATGATAATGAATGGTTAGGGGTATTATACGATCAGCGACATAGGTGGATTCCTGCCTATATGAAAGACATCTTTTGGGCTAGCATGTCAACTACACAGCGAAGTGAAAGCATGAATGCATTTTTTTGATAGATATGTGAACTCGAAGACTACTTTAAAGAAATTTATTGAGCAGTATGACTGTCACGACCCGCTTCCTGTATCTAAGGGTTAAGCATCGTGATGGTCAGTAACTGAAGTTACCACTGGCCAATTCTTAAACAATTACTAAACGCGAGCGGAAAAATATTTAAGTGGGGGTACTAAAATAATCATTGGAGCTTTTACTTTTATAACAAAAACTTATTGACCAAAAGGCCGATATTTACATATAAAGAATAGAATTATAAACACTATAAAAGTGCTCTGTGTGTCTATTTCACATCACTGCTCCTAGGACTTTCCAAAAGCTATTTCTGAATTGCATCGTTTCCTGAAAATTGGTAAATAACTATAAGCACATGGCAAAGTAAGAAATATTATACTAAGAGCATAAGGGCATAAAATTCACATGGATAATTATTGGCTAAACAAAGCTTGATATTAAAATACAGAGTATATAATATAGAGATCATTTGACATATAATACATAAATCATATAAACAAAATAATCATAACCATGGTACATAACAGAACAGAATAGATGTATGGACTCAAGGGGTGGCTCGTACAAACTCTAGAGGTGGCTCCCACCATAGTGTAGCACTTAGCTCCGTACAACACTTTGCTCCACACTGGAAATCATAACCACGGTACAAAACGGAACAGATGTATGGACTCAAGAGGTGGCTCATACGAACTCTAGAGGTAGCTTTCACAGTAGTGTAGCACTTAGCTCCGTACAGCACTTTGCTCCACACCAAAAATCAAAGTGTCAGTGGACCCATGACAGAAAGAGGGTCACAAAGTGACTAATCAGAGGGCCAATGGTTATTTAAGTCTCCCAAGGCATCGGACCTCCGTGGTGGTACTTATAAAATAATTACTCAAAATACATTTTAATAAACAATTATATCAACGGGTTTTCCTTATTATATAAAATAAGGTTTATAAATTAAAAATACTAATATAATTTATAAAACACAAATTGCGTAAAATAAATTATGGTAACTCCAAACATACGTAAAATATATGATGGTGACTCAAGGTATAATATAACTCAACTAAATGTTAATTCCAATTTTTACCTTTCGTTCATTGCCACCCACTAAATACTCCAAACTAAACTCATAGTTTTTTATATATAAAAAACTAGAAACCAGAGAGAGGATTGGAGAGCTTGGGAGATGCATAGATGATTGACATATATATATATATATATATAGTGAATCGTGGCATGGACGACAGGAGTCTTGAGCAATAAGAGACTTAGGAGGCACGTAAGTTTGTTGTACAGAAAATGTTATATTTCAATATATTATAATCTAGGAAAAATATAATAAAAATACCATAATACTCAGAAAATAATATCGAATAACAATATAAAGTTAAAATTATTTTTTTGAAATAATTTATAATTAAATAATACTAATATAAAATTCAAGGGATAACTTAAATTTTCGGGTTATTACAATGACAGTGCCTTGAGAAGGGAAGGTTAGCAAAGTCGATGAAATCGTGAATCAGTTGAAGGGAAAGGATAAGAAGGCTACGAATGCACACATAAAGTTTGATATGTAAATTTCATTTGATATGTGAATTTCTAATTTTTTTTAACCTAAATTATTAACCAATGTCTGTTACTATAGGGTCATAAGGTGCGCTAAGGTGAACCTCGTAACTTAAACCTTGATTCTACAGAAGGCATGCAACACACTATGTACCATCCAGTATGTATTCTCATAATTATATTGATTTTGATTGTTTTTATTTTAATCTGTCAAATTATTAATCACATGTTGGTACTATTTCATCATAAGGTGCTACAATCTCAATCTTACTACTATCCTTGCCTGGATGGCACGCAAGAGAGTATGTATGTACCGGTATGTGTTGAAGATATGAGTACAAATCTTTTTTACATCCATTAAATTTCATTTTAGTCAATATGTTTCTGGACAATATTTGTAATACGTACTTTGTTTTTATAGGCATGGGTTACCCCAATGCAAATGGTGGACAATATTTGAAGCACATCTCATAGTCAAGCAGGAATGAATATAAGCAGTCAAAGTTCGACACTGGCTTCAAAATTTATTGACTTCAATATAGATGCGGATCCAAATGCCCCATTTCATTTTTAGTGTCGAATCAGTGATTTGATGACAATTATTTGTAACCAAATGACAGTTTGGATAGTTTGGTTTCATTTACGTTGGCTACAATTTGTAGATTCTGTTTTGCTTCATTTGTAAATGAAGCAAGTTTTGGTTAATTATGACTGAAAGTTGAATTGGTAGGATGTGTATGAAATTGTATGAAACTGGGAGCCTCCACTTGACATACTTTTGAAGTCGTGTTGGTTTGTCTTCTATGGAAAATTTTGAGAAATAAGAGTTTTTCTGTTGGTGTTATCATGAATGAGCTTTTGTTACATGCTAAGCTCTATATCAGTGTGTTATCTTGTTTCACCTATAATTTTTCTTTATTTTGTTCTCTTTTCTTTTAATTATTACGCATTCTTTTAATTCTATTTTTTTGTTATATTCTGTTCAATCCAAATACAACAATTTTTTCATGGACAAAGCAGGTTTTTCATGGACACAACAGTTTTTACTGAAAACAGAGTTCTAATTAATTTTTGGGTGAAAATAGAATAGGTTTTTGTTGTGGGTGAAAACAAAACAGGTTTTGTAACAACATATTAAACACAAATAGAGTAGGTTTTGGTTGATGGACAAAACAGGTAAAAGCATGGACAAATCAGGTAAAAGCATGGACAGATTAGGTTTTGGTTGATGGACAGATCAAGTTTTGGTTCATGGACAGATCAGGTAAAAGCATGGACAGGCCAGGTTTTGGTTGATGGACAGATTAGGTTTTAGTTCATAGACAGATCGGGTAAAAGCATGGACATATTTGGTTTTGGTTCATGGACAAATCAGGTAAAAGCATAGACATATCAGGTTTTTGTTCATGAACAGATTAGGTTTTGGTTCATAAACAGAGCAGATCGGGTTTAGAACATGTATTTTGGCCTTGTTAATTTGTTGCTCACAAAAAAAAAAAAAAAAAAAAGAACATGTAAATCTACAAGTAAATAAGGTTTAGAACATGTATTTTGGCCTTATTAATTTGTTGCTTACGTTCAAGAACATGTTTGAATCAAAAAATAAATAAATAAATAAGAACATGTAAATCAACAAGCAGATCAACTTTAGAACATGTATTTTGGCCTTATTAATTTGTTGCTCACATTCAAGAACATGTTTGAATAAAAATAATAATAATTAATTAAAAATAACATGTAAATCAATAGCAGATCAGATTTAGAACATGTATTTTGGCCTTATTAATTTGTTGCTCACATTCAAGAACATGTAAATCAACAACAATAGAAAACAAAATAAGTTTTCATTCCCACATTCAAGTCATCACAACACATACCCACAATCCATCAAGTCCATTCAATCCATAAGTACATCCATCAAATTCCAAAAAGCTAACAACTGGATAATTTACATTATAAAATAGAAAACAATACAAAATACAATAACACATTCTTGGTTTTAATCTTATGTTGCTGTTGTTAGTAGAGGAACAAGCCATTTTTTAATCTGCATACAATATACAAAACATACATGATACATAGGGCAAGCTGTGGCAAATTAATAAGGCCAGTAGCTTAACATAGGAACTTGGAAACCTTTCAAGGAGAAAATTCCATACAGATTCAGGATTAATGTTTTTCAGTGCATAATTGCTAAGAAGGGTATGAACATGTGTAGTTTTCTTGCTATGGTAGGATTGCATAGTGATCATATGTGGGAGACCTGATATGATAGGTGCAAGTAGTAATCCTTATTTTGGGAAAATAGATATCTAAGAGTAATCCATATTCCATAGACAGATTTCATACCCTTCTTAGACAGATATCCAAGAGTAATCCACATTCCATAGACAGATTTCATACCCTTCTTAGACAGATATCCAAGAGTAATCCATATTCCATCGACATATTTCATACCCCTCTTACACAGATATCCAAAAGTAATCCATATTCCATAGACAGATTTCATACCCTTCTTACACGGATATCCAAAGAGTAATCCACATTTCATAGACAGATATCCAAGAGTAATCCTTATTTTGGGTAAATAACAGATTTCATCAACAGATAATAAACTTTCAAATGCACAGTTTTAAGCATTGTGTTGTCTATGCTTTTTCTAATTGAACCTTGTGAAGCAAATTAAGTTACAAAAATTGAGTCAGAGATGTTCATTCACATTTGAACATTAAGTTAGAAAAATTAAGTTAACCACATTCAGAAGTTAGAACATTGGTTTACAATCAAAATCAACATAACCAAACCAAACCAAACCAAACCAAACGAAGCCTTAAGTCCCATCAAATGGGGTCGGCTACATGAATCCTTCTTCTCCACGCGGCCCTATCAAAGGCCATTTCATTGGTCAAATTAAGTAGATTCATATCTCTATTTATAACGCTAGTCAACGTTAATCTAGGCCTACCTCGTCCCCTAACACTTCCATCTACCGTTACAGCATCGCATCTCTTCACTACTGCCTCTGTTGGTCTCCGTTGAATATGACCAAACCATCTCAAACGATTCTCTCTCAACTTATCTTCTATCGGTGCTACTCCTACCCATTCCCGAATACACTCATTCCTAATCCTGTCCTGTCTAGTCTTACCACACATCCACCTTAGCATCCTCATCTCAGCCACACTCATCTTATCTACATGTTGTTTCTTAGTTGCCCAACACTCCGTCCCATACAACATAGCTGGTCTAATAGCCGTTCTATAAAACTTACCTTTGAGTCTAGTAGGTATTCGTTTATCGCACAATACCCTAGACGCACTTCTCCACTTACACCATCCCGCCTTAATCCTATGGGCCACATCTGCATCAATCTCTCCCGCTGTTGTGATAATTGACCCTAAATAACGAAAATGTTCACTCTTAGGCAGTTCTTGGTTCTCAATCTTCACTTCTCCTCTGCTTTCATTGTTACTGTTACTAAATTTACACTCCATGTACTCTGTCTTAGTTCTGCTTATCCGAAATCCTTTAGATTCAAGAGCTTTTCTCCAGATCTCCAACTTTGTGTTAACTCCTTCTCTAGTCTCATCCACTAACACAATATCGTCTGCAAAAAGCATACACCATGGCACGTCATCCTGAATATTTATCGTCAACTCGTCCATAACTAAAGCAAAAAGATAAGGACTTAAGGTAGATCCTTGGTGTAACCCTACAGTGATAGGAAATTCATTTGTTTCTCCAGCTGGCGATCTAATAGTGGTCACCACCCCTTCATACATGTCCCTAATCACGTCAATGTAGCCTTTTGTCACCCCTTTCTTCTCTAACGCCCACTATATTATATCTCGGGACACTCTGTCATATGCTTTCTCAAGGTCGATAAACACCATATGAATGTCTCTTTTCTTTTCTTTATACTTTTCTATTACTCTCCTCAAAAGATAGATCGCTTCCATTGTTGACCTACCAGGCATAAACCCAAATTGATTCTCTGACACCTCTGTTATGTCTCGCAATCGACGTTCCATCACCCTCTCCCACACTTTCATTATATGACACATTAGCTTAATTCCTCTATAGTTGTTACAATTCTGGACATCACCTTTATTCTTATAGATTGGCACTAAAATACTCTTCCTCCACTCATCTGGCATGTTCCTAGTCAACAAAATTTTACTAAACAACCTAGTCAACCAAGCAACTCCCTTTTTACCCAAACACTTCCAAGCTTCAATAGGGATATCATCAGGTCCTAAAGCCTTATTTGATTTCATCTTCTTAAGTGCAATCTCCACTTCAAAATTTCTAATCCTGCGATAGAACCTATAGTCTTGGTTTATCGTATTACTGATTATTTCTTCCCCTATTGTCGTACTTCCATGTTCCTCATTTAATAGTTTCTCAAAATAATTCTTCCATCTTTCCTTAATCTCATCGTCCTTCACTAATACCTTAGAATCCTCACTCTTGATGCACTTTACTTGATTAAAATCTCTTGTTTTCCTCTCCCGCATCTTAGCAAGTTTGTATACCATCTTCTCTCCCTCCTTACTATCTAGTCTAGTGTATAGGTCATCATAAACTTTCAACTTAATCTCTCTCACTACTTTCTTGACCTCCTTATTAGCCAATCTATAGCTCTTAAGGTTTTCCTCAGTTCTATCCTTCTGCCACTTTTTAAAGCACTCTTTTTTTGCCTTAACTACCGCTTGGACCTCTTCCCTCCACCACCAAGTTTCCCTAGAGCTGGGTCCCGTTCCTTTCGACTCTCCAAGCACTTCCCTTGAGATTCTCCTCATACAATTGGCCATCGAATTCCATATAGTGTTAGCCCCACCTTCTAAGTCCCAAGTACCTTCCTTATCCATTCGATTCTTAAATATTTCTAGTTTATCCCCTTTTAAGTCCCACCATCTCGTCCTACGACGCCCACCATCCTTCCTAGCTTGGTATTGCCCTCTAAAACATAAATCTAGTATCAAAATCCTATGTTGAGAGACCAGACTCTCTCCAGGAATCACCTTACAATCATTGCATTTTAGGCAGTCTACTTTTCTCACTAAGAAATAATCTATTTGGCTCTTAACTAATCCACTCTTAAAGGTTATCAAATGCTCATCCCTCTTCTTATACATAGTATTAGCCACCACCAAGTCAGAAGCCAACGCAAAATCTAAGATTCTCTCTCCAGCCTCATTTCTGTCACCAAAACCGTATCCACCATGCACCCTTTCATAACCTACTTTATCTATGCCCACATGGCCATTAAAATCTCCACCTATAACCAGGTTCTCTCCTACGGGTATCTCCTGTAAGATCTCATCCATTTGCTCCCAAAAATCCCTCTTAGTCTGATCATCTAACCCTACTTGAGGGGCGTAAGCGCTAATAATGTTCACTATATTCCCTCCAATAACTAATTTAACTAGCATAATCCTATCTCCTTTCCTAATGACCGTCACCACACTTTCCACAAGACCTTTGGCAATTATGATTCCTACCCCATTCCTGCGTCTATCCTTACCACTATAATAAAGTTTAAAACCAGTATCCTCAATTTCCCTAACTTTCTCTCCCGTCCACTTAGTTTCTTGTATGCAAGCTATACTAACTCTCCTCCTAATCATAACATCTACTAATTCCATCGTCCTACCAGTTAAGGTTCCTATGTTCCAAGTGGCTATCCTAAACCTGTCTTGGACTAGCTTCTTTACCCGCGCTCATCCAGAAAAACGCGAAAACCTTTGCCCATTTTTCACCGCACCCAGGCGTCGATGCGGCGCCCCTTGCTCACTTTTCGAAACACCCGGAGGCAGGCGCAACGCGTCATATGAGGGAAACGACCTAGCATTTAAACGATTCAAAGTAGGATTCATTTTCATAAGGGATCCGAGCGGCTTTTAACGTGTTAGCTGTCGGCTACCTAACACACAACCCTCCTCCTTAACCCGGGCTTGGGACCGGCGGAGTTGTTAACAACCCCGGCGGAGTTAAAATCAACATAACCAAAAAAAAAAAAAAATTAAGGCAAAACCCATAATGCCTAAACCCGGGTTTTTATGAACCCTAACAATCATTCATTCATAAGGCCGAAAAACATGTTCTAAAAATTCAACTCAAAACCAAAACCCTAACACAAATTGCAAGCAGAATCATAACACAAACAGTCTGGTGCAATGAAGTTGTTCAAAAATTAAAGCGAACACATAAACCCTATGTTTTTTGCGATTTCGAGTTTACCTTTTGTTCTGCTAGGTAAACGACTTTCCATCTGTGATTCGACACCCGTAGCTCAAGATCTGTCTCTATGCATTCACAGAGTCGAATGTTTCACAGAGGGATGAAGGATGAGAGGATCGGATGAGAGGATTTCAAAGAGAAATTAAGTTAAGGGCTTGAATGCTTTTGGAGTGAATAGAGAGAGTATTTTGGAGTCTGAGGAGAGAGTGAGGACAAACAGATGGTTTCGGAGTCTGAGGAGAGAGAACACACCTTTGCTTTTTATTCGGGCCATTCGAGCTCTTAATTTCGAGCTACAAATCATTTTTCATTTTTGTAAGAACCAATCTCCAAATATTTTTTAGATTAATTAGATTATACGAAGAAGCATCTTTTGCATGAGACAACCCAAAAACCATGGTGCTAAGCAACACCCAATGTTGACTCCTCATGAAATGTTGATTAGAGCGAACTTCTAAAGCGGTGAGTGTAAATGTCGTAGGTTTGTAATTTTAAATTTAACCTTTTACCTAATTTGATGATTAAAGGCAGTTTAATGAATGAACAAAAATCATTTAATATTTTTGGTCAAAAATTTTGTTATGTTATTATTGGATGTGATAGTTACTAAATGTGAGTGACATTAACCAGCATTAACTTCTTTACACTACAATACATAATAGTTCTAAGAAATAAATTTCAGTAGATCAATTCTTATATTATCATACAATGAGTTAATAAAATGGCAGATCAAAGTAAAAAAATAGACTTTTTAACGATAATATTTTTAAAATGTTCCTAATAAATACATTTTAAGGAGAAAAAAAATATTTACTTTTTTAGAGAACAATTTTGGTGATAAGGACACATTAGAAAAAGTCATCGGTGTTAAAAAAATTGTTGGAAAATTGTTCGTGGTGACTGGCGGTGGCAGCTGATGGTAATAAGGTGGACAGAAAAAAGACATGTATAAATAAATAAATAAACAAAATTTAGACATATATGTATCATTTGGGCAAATTGATGTTCTTTTAGCTAAAAAATTTAAAATTGTAGTCTAAATGTCCCTTTTAAAACCTAATATAAAATTGGGATAGTGGATTAACATTCTTTAGGAATGAAATTTGTTTTAAGCATTTGTAGTGGATTTTTGTTTTTGCCAGTGGGTGTTTGGCACTCCACCCCGACTAATTTTTCGATTATATATAATTTCTCGGTTTTATATGTAACACTTGGGTGTTTTAATATATTGGAAGGTGTATTTTATATCCTTATTTTTATCTTGGGAGTCTTTGGAGTTGTTGTCTATTGGTTTTGAAGAAGTACAATCTGATTTAAACTTGTTGGGTTTGTTCATTCGCATTTATTCTTGTCAAAAGTTCCTTGGAAAGTTAGAAATTTTGCCTTGGGGTCGACACTAGCCTTCCTAAGGGTCGATCCTTACATGTTGTAGTGTTTCAAGAAGTGTTGCTGGAAAATAAGGTAGACACCAGCCTTCCTAAGGGTTGACCCTTACTTGTTGGTGAAGTTTCTGGAGGTGTTGCTGGAAAATAGGGTAGACACCAGTCTGGGGAGGGTCGACCCTCTTATGTTGCAGAATTTCGGTGTTAGTTGCTGGAAAATAGGGTCGATCCCTCCTGTCTAAGGGCAACCCCCTTGCTTGTTGCCAGATTGTCTTTCTACCTAAAGGGTCGAACCCCTTGCCCGAAGGGTCGACCCCTGCGAGTTTTTTTTCAGAATTTTGGGCTTCGAATGAGCCCTATTTTGGGGGGTTTTTGGACTTATCTTTTTCATTAACCTTAACGCTATCATCTAATACTATAAATAGACCCAAACCCCACCTTTCTCATAATTTTTCTCCTCTTTTTCCTCTCAAAACCGAGAGTCTCTCTCTCTCTCTCAAAAACTCACTTTTTCCACTTCAATCCTTTGATCTACACTCTTACAGGGGTCTTCTCACCTTGATCCTTTGAGATAACTTGAAGATCTTGTCAAGGGCTTTCTATTGGTCCGAGAAGTTTGTGGCTTCATCAACCTTGAGTATTTCGGGTTTTCTTCCTCACGACTTGAGGTAGGGACGTTTTTACCTTAGTATTTCTTTGTTTTGAAGGGATTTCATGGTATGATTGTGATTTATGAGTTAATTGGAGAGTATTGTTGGATCAATCTCATGTTTTACATAAATAAACCATTTTACTTGACTCTTGCTTGAGATTTCTTTACTCCCTCTTTTCAAAACATGTATATAAATGTTACTACAAGCCATGTCTATAATAGAGGAGAAAAACCCCCAAATTGGTAAAAACCCTAGATTCTCTATTTGAGTTAAAAACACCACATTGAATGGGGAATTTCCTTGGTTCATAAAATATTGTAAAAATAAATAGATGAAGGATGTGGATGTTGATATACTAAAAGAATTGTGGCTTGGATGGTATTTTTTTTCCTTAAATCTTGTGTTGTATTCAACTCTTGGGTAATGTTAGATGGTTGTTGATGGAATAAAATATGAATGAATTGTTAATCGTGCATGAGTCTGGGTAAGAGTCGGTTTTCCAAGTGTGGTGTTGTGTTGGTACCCACGCGGGGAGTTTAAAAAGGTGCCCAAATGCCCTGTCTAGGCTTATCGCTGGACGAATGTGGGAAAAATGTTTTTGGGTGTCCACACAGTCCTGCCATATGATAGCCGGCAAAAGTGGAAAAACGGATAGTTTTCTTTAGGGTGCCCACTCCCTGTCGTATAATAGCCAGCAAATGTGGGGGTGGTTTTAAAAACAAAAGTAAAGGGTGTTTTTAATTGGACTCTTACAGATGGACACATGGTTTGCGTTCTATGGTTGTGCATTTTTTATTGTTGTGCTAGATGACATGAATAGTCACTGTTATTATTTGGTTGTCATGGATATGTATGTTTGTTAAGGATTACATGTAAAGATAAATTTCCATGTAATGTTTGGTCGCAAAGATACTATAATCTTATTCAAAGGATTAAATACTTGGTTAAATGCGTTCCTATTGGGTATATAGCTCAACCCTATCTTATTTTATTTTTTTTCAGGAAATGATAGAGTTCCACCTCCCTGAAGGATTGGTCTAACAATAGCCCTTTTGGAAAAGTTGATTCATGTGTATTTTGTTATTTCGAATTGAGATTTTTGTGACAAGACTATTAACTTATTTTGTTGTAATTGTACGCCCTAGAGACTTATATTTTGTAAGACCACCTAGTTCATTGAACTGGAACATGAATTCTGAACATTATGGGAATGTATATAGTAAACTGTAACCTCTTATCTTTTAGTTCAATGGGAAGGTGGACTTTTTGGGTATATTGTTGTATTTGTTTGGGCATATTCTTGTGGGAAAATTTCAGGGCCTTACAACTAGTATCAGAACCATAGGTTAGAATATCTCGGGCTCGTGGGAAGTGACGTGAGTCACAATATGGTCCCTAGGCTAGGACAAAATGCTTTGGATGTCTTGTGTGTTATGTGTTTTCATGTGATGATGTGGATATGAGGTGAGAATCCTATGATATAGCTTTTGTCCGTTACATTCATCGAAATCCTTTTGGAAAGGCACTTGATCGCTGTTCTTTCCACTTTGAGGTCCTTGATTGCCATGGAACTAGCTAATATCTTAAGATAACAACTCACGCGTGCTTTTATTTGATTGTATGTGTGATTGTTTGGATTATTCTATGTGGAAGTTTGTGTGTTTACTGGGTGTATAAGTGTACGGATTAAGAATGGAGCACATGAGTGCGGCAAGTTGGTCTTGAATTTAATATTGTCTCTACTTCTTATAGATGTCTGAATGTGTTAGAGCTCGTGGTAGACCCCGTCGGGGAGGCAGGAATATTCCAGCCGAACCTGAGATCCCTCCGCAAGAAGAAGGAGTGGGTCAAAATAATATACCCGTTCCACCAACCCAAGAAGCTATGGGGACCTTAGCTAGGGAAATGACAGGGGCTCTACGGGAGTCCATGGAGATATTAAGAGCCGAGCAAGGGGCTAGAACAATGGAGGGAGAAACAAGAGCTTCCTTTTTGAAAAATGAGTTCTTTCGATCCAATCCCGTCGAGTATAACGGCAAACCTGATCCAATGAAAGCTGATGAGTGGTTGGAGCAATTGGTCAAGTCCTTTGAGATCTTAGACATTCGAGAAAATGAATTGCGATGGCATTAGCGGCTACCAGTTGAAGGGGGAGGCCAGGCAATGGTGGAAATCCATAAAGAATAGGGTTGAACATACTTGGGAAGCATTTGTGCAAGCCTTCCAAGATAAATTCCTCCCTCCCACGGCTAGGGAGCGGTTGAGGAAGCAGTTTGAGGAGTTATCACAATTAGATGCACTAGTGGCAGAGTTTGAAGCCAAATTTACTAGCCTCTCACGTTTTGCAGTTAAATTAGTGGCAACGGAAGAACGAAGGTGCCTTGAATTTGAGAAAAGGTTGAAACCGAAGATCCTGATGAAGGTGGTTGGCAATATGATATGTGATTATGATCGTTTAGTTGAAGCGGTAGCTCATGTGGAGATTACTGTAGAGGCCGAAGAGGCAAGGCAGAGATTGAAGAGAGTAAGACATTCTGATGCTAGGGGTGACACGAGTTCTTCAAAGAGGTCGAGGGGTTCATCATCATCCTTTCAATCGCCTCCACCACAAGATAAATCCTCTAGTTCTGTGATGAATGGAAGTTCGGGAAGCATGACCCGAGTTGTTGGTGCCTGTTATAGATGTGGCCAAATGGGTCACAAGGCTGTAGAGTGTGGACAGAAAAGTGAAGCATGGTCCCAACCTATGTGTCCACAGGGTCAATCTCAGAATAAAAGCCAGCACCAATCTTGTTATCTATGTGGTCAGCCGGGACATTTGAAGAAGTTCTGCCCGCAGAAAGTGGGGACTCCTAATGTAGCAGGGTCTAGACAGTCAGGAGGTTTACAGATGGGTCAAGGACAGAGGCAATCTTATCAGCCGGCTCAGTCAGGACAAGTATCGAGGACAGTTTAGGGAGCCACATCTGCTCAATCTGCACAACAAGCTTATGTTCAAAAAGGTGATGTAGGGAAGCAGAGGTCACAGGGAAGAGTGTGTGCTGTCACTGCTTCTGAATAAACGTCGGGGCCATCAATTGTGTGAGGTACATTCCTCATTTTCAATACTTGGGCTAATGTGTTGATTGACACTGGAGCATCACATTCATTTATTGCCACATCTTTTGTACCATTGTTGGGGTTAAAGAGTGGGCAACTGCAATCTTCACTTACAGTGGAGTCACTGGTTGGGGGTAAGGTCATTCTAACCCAGGGATGTCAGGGGTGTGTAATTGAGGTGGCGGGTCAACAACTTCCGTTTAATTTTGTCCTACTAGAAATGTCAGGTTTTGAAGTTATCCTCAGTATGGACTGGTTATTTACGTACCGGGCGACCATAGATTGTTATCGAGAGAGAGTTACGGTGTGCACTACAAGCAGTGATCGTTCCACGTTTCTGGAAGACAAGTACGGTAGATCCTTACCCTCCTCATACTATCCACGTGGCTGGGGCCAGTTTAATTCTCTTTTAACTGCCTTTTTGGACGATGGAAGTGGTGTAGTTCGGGGAGAATTTCCAAAGGTAGTATGTGAATACGTCGATGTCTTTCCTGACAATCTTATAGAATTACCTCCTCATAAGGAAGTAGAGTTCACCATAGACTTGCTTCTGGGTACGGAACCTATCTCCTTGCCACCATACAGATTTGCCCCAGTTGAATTGGTGGTTCTGAAGGAACAGTTGCAAGAGTTACTTAGTAAGGGCTTTATACGCCCTAGCACCTCACCTTGGGGAGCCTCGGCGTTGTTTGCAAAGAAGAAGGACGGATCCCTAAGATTGTGTATAGATTATCGTAAATTGAATCAAGCCACAATCAAGAATAAATACCTATTGCCCAGGATAGATGATCTCTTCGATCAACTTAAAGGCTCTCGTTGTTTCTCCAAGATAGATTTAAGGTTGGGTTATCACCAAATTTGAGTTAGAGAGAAGGACATTCCCAAAACTGCCTTTCATACCCGATATGGTCATTATGAGTTCTCGGTTATGCCCTTTGGGTTGACTAACGCTCTAGCCACATTCATGAATTTAATGAGTAGGGTCTTTCGGGAGTTTCTTGATAAATTTGTGGTCTTCTTTGTAGATGATATTCTTATCTATTCACCTTCCGAATAGGAGCATGAAGGGCATCTTCGTACTATCTTGCAACTTCTTAGGGAGCATCGTTTGTACGAAAACATGAGAAGTGTGAATTCTAGCTTTCCGAAATGAAGTTCTTGGGTCACTTAGTTTTGGGAGACGGAGTTATGGTGGATTTTTCAAAAATAGAAGCTGTGCAGAAGTGGGAGCAGCCTAAGAATGCCTCAGAAGTTTGTAGCTTTCTGGGCTTAGCCGGTTACTACCGTCGATTTGTAAAGAATTTCTCTTCCATAGCATCACCATTAACTAGATTGACCCGTTAGGGAGTAAGGTTTGTTTGGAGCGAAACTTGCGAGAATGCTTTCCGAGAACTAAAGCTTAGATTGACCACTGCTCCAATTCTCATCATTCCGGAATGAGGCTTAAGTTATACGGTCTATTGTGATGCTTCAAGAGAGGGGTTGGGATGTGTTCTAATGCATGAGGATAAAGTGGTAGCATATGGCTCGCGTCAACTGAAGACGCATGAAAGGAACTACCCGACACACGACTTAGAACTAGCCGCTGTTGTTTTTTCCTTGAAGTTATGGAGACACTAGCTGTATGGTGAAAAGTTCGAAGTCTTCTCCGACCATAAAAGCCTCAAATACCTATTCTCCCTGAAAGACTTGAATCTTCGCCAACGGAGATAGATGGAGTTTCTAGAGGACTATGATTTTGAAATACACTACCACCCTGGTAAAGCCAATGTAGTAGCGGATGCTTTGAGTAGAAAATCGGTAAGTACGATGGCTGGTCTAGCAATAAGGGAATGGAAGATGATAGAGGATGCCAATGAATTTTCATAACAGCTCAGTGAATCTCCAGAAAAAGGCTATCCTCTTCACCACCATCGCCCAACCTACCCTTGTTGCAAGAGTAGTTGAAGCACAACTAGGTGATCCAGAAGTGGATGCAATTAAAGAGAGAATTCTTCAAGGGAATGAAGAGAGGGGTTCAAATATTCATGTAGATTCTAGTGTTCGTTACCTCGACCGATTGTTTGTACCTAAATCTATGAGAAATGAAGTTTTGAGGGACTTTTATCATTCCCGCCTAGCTGTCCATCCCGGAGGCACTAAAATGTACCATAACCTGAGTCGTCAATTTTGGTGGAGGGGTATGAAAAAGGATGTAGCCTCATTTGTGTCCAAGTGTTTGACATGTCAACAAGTTAAGGCTGAACACCAAAGACCGGCAGGATTGCTACAACCTCTTCAGATTGCTGAATGGAAGTGGGAACACATCAACATAAACTTTGTTTTTGGCCTTCCCAGAACTCAAAGAAGTAATGATGCAATATGGGTGATTGTAGGTAGACTTACAAAGTCCGATCACTTCCTCGCCATGAGCATGGGAGATTCCATAGAGTTTCTAGCTGAACTTTACATCCGTGAGATTGTTCGCCTCCTTGGGGTACCAGTGAGTATAGTGTCTGATAGAGACCCTCTCTTTACAGCCAGGCTATGGCAGAGCCTTCAAAGTGCCTTAAGTACTCAACTGAATTTTAGTACTGCTTACCACCCCCAGACCGACGGGCAATCCGAACGTACTATTCAGATTTTGGAAGACATGTTGAGGGCATGTGTACTAGATTTTAAAGGTTCTTGGGAGAAACACCTACCCTTAGTTGAATTTGCTTATAACAATAGCTACCAAGCAAGCATCGAGATGGCACCTTTCGAGGCATTGTATGGGTGTCCGTGTAGATCACCGGTATGTTGGACTGAAGTGGGAGATTCACCCTTGCTAGGCTCAGATCTAGTTCATGAAACTACTGAGAAAATAGCCCTCATTTGGAAAAGGTTAGTTACCGCTCAAAGCTGAAAAAAGAGCTACGCAGATAGAAGAAGACGACCCTTATCCTTTGAAGTTGGTGACCATGTCTTTGTGAAGATATCTCCTAGAAAAGGGTTGATGAGATTTGGCCAAAGTGGAAAGATATCACCTAGATTCATCGACCCCTTTGATATCATTGAGTGGATTGGAGAAGTTACATATCGCCTTGCATTGCCGCCACAACTCTCCTGAGTCCACAATGTGTTTCACGTATCTATGCTTCGCAAGTACGAACCCGATCCCTTTCATGTGTTAGATTGGACAGAGATTTAGATAGACGAAGATGTGTCTTATGAAGAAAAACCACCCCAAATCTTAGATACTAGAGAACAAGTTTTGAGGGGTAAAATAATTCCCTTAGTTAAAGTGTTATGGCGCTATCACGGTGTGGAGGAAGCTACATGGGAACGTAAAGTGGAGATTCGCGAGAAATACCTCGACTTATTTTCTAAATTGTGATGTATTTGTTTTGTTGTTCTTTTTTGTACATGATGAATTGGGCATGAGCCAAAACCTTCTATTATTTCCTTGTCTTGGAGTCAAATTGATATACATGTTTTGCTTGGTTATGAGTTTGTTGAAGATTGAACAAATATGATGTTGTTGCCAAACCATGTTATCATGGTGAGGATGGATATTATTTCGAGGGTGAAATTTCCCATGGTGGAGAAGTTGTAACACTTGGGTGTTTTAATATATTGGAAGGTGTGTTTAATATCCTTATTTTTATCTTGGAAGTCTTTGGAGTTGTTGTCTATTGGTTTTGAAGGAGTACAATCTGATTTAAACTCGTTGGGTTTGTTAGTTCGCGTTTGTTCTTGTCAAAAGTTCCTTGGAAACTCAGAA
This sequence comes from Camellia sinensis, assembly GCF_055761805.1. Classification (NCBI taxonomy): domain Eukaryota; kingdom Viridiplantae; phylum Streptophyta; class Magnoliopsida; order Ericales; family Theaceae; genus Camellia; species Camellia sinensis. The sequence goes on from NC_138975.1 coordinate 91,499,976, forward strand.
ATTTTGCCTTGGGGTCGATACAAGCCTTCCTAAGGGTCGACCCTTGCATGTTGTAGTGCTTCAAGAAGTGTTGTTGGAAAATAGGGTAGACGCCAGCCTTCCTAAAGGTCGACTCTTACCTGTTGGTGAAGTTTCTGGAGGTGTTGTTGGAAAATAGGGTAGACACCAGTCTACGGAGGGTCGACCCTCTTATGTTGCAGAATTTCTGTGATGGTTGCTGGAAAATAGGGTCGTCCCTCTCCTGTCTAAGGGTCGACCCCCTTGCTGGTTTCTAGATTGTCTTTCTACCTAAAGGGTCGACCTCCTTGCCCGAAAGGTTGACCCCTACGAGTTTTTTTCATAATTTTGGACTTCGAATGGGCCCTATTTTTGGGGGGTTTTGGACTTATCATTTTCATTGACCTTAGGGCTATCATCTAATACTATAAATAGACCCAAACCCCACCTTTCTCATAATTTTTCTCCTCTTTTTCCTCTCAAAACCGAGAGTCTCTCTCTCTTTCTCTCAAAAACTCACTTTTTCCACTTCAATCCTTAGATCTACACTCTTAGAGGTGTCTTCTCACCTTGATCCTTTGAGATAACTTGAAGATCTTGTCAAGGGCTTTCTATTGGTCCGAGAAGTTCGTGGCTTCGTCAACCTTGAGTATTTCGGGTTTTCTTCCTCACGACTTGAGGTAGGGATGCTTTTACCTTAGTATTTCTTTGTTTTGAAGGGATTTCATGGTATGATTGTGATTTATGAGTTAATTGGAGAGTATTGTTGGATCAATCTCATGTTTTACATAAATAAACCATTTTACTTGACTCTTGCTTGAGATTTCTTTACTCCCTCTTTTCAAAACATGTATATAAATGTTACTACAAGCCATGTCTATAATAGAGGAGAAAAACCCCCAAATTGGTAAAAACCCTAGATTCTCTATTTGAGTTAAAAACACCACATTGAATGGGGAATTTCCTTGGTTCATAAAATATTGTAAAAATAAATAGATGAAGGATGTGGATGTTGATATACTAAAAGAATTGTGGCTTGGATGTTATTTTTTTTCCTTAAATCTTGTGTTGTATTCAACTCTTGGGTAATGTTAGATGGTTGTTGATGGAATAAAATATGAATGAATTGTTAATCGTGCATGAGTCTGGGTAAGAGTCGGTTTTCCAAGTGTGGTGCTGTGTTGGTACCCACGCAGGGAGTGTAAAAAGGTGCCCAAATGCCCTGTCTAGGCTTATCGCTGGACGAATGTGGGAAAAATATTTTTGGGTGTCCACACAGTCCTGCCGTATGATAGCCAGCAAAAGTGGAAAAACAGATGGTTTTGTTTCCGGTGCCCACCCCCTGTCGTATAATAGCCGGCAAATGTGGGGGTGGTTTTAAAAACAAAAGTAAAGGGTGTTTTTAATTGGACTCTTACAGATGGACACATGGTTTGCGTTCTATGGTTGTGCATGTTTGATTGTTGCGCTAGATGACCTGAATAGTCACTGTTATTATTTGATTATCATGGATATGTATGTTTGTTAAGGATTACATGTAAAGATAAATTTCCATGTAATGTTTGGTCGCAAAGATACTATAATCTTATTCAAAGGATTAAATACTTGGTTAAATGCGTTCCTATTGGGTATATAGCTCAACCCTATCTTTTTTTTTTTTCAGGAAATGATGGAGTTCCACCTCCCTGAAGGATTGGTCTAACAATAGCCCTTTTAGAAAAGTTGATCCATGTGTATTTTGTTATTTCGAATTGAGATTTTTGTGACAAGACTATTAACTTATTTTGTTGTAATTGTACGCCCTAGAGGCTTATATTTTGTAAGACCACCTAGTTCATTGAACTGGAACACGAATTCTGAACATTATGGGAATGTATATAGTAAATTGTAACCTCTTATCTCTTAGTTCAGTGGGAACGTGGACTTTTTGGGTATATTGTTGTATTTGTTTGGGCATATTCTTGTGGGAAAATTTCAGGGCCTTACATTATATACACTAATTAATTATCAAGTCAAAACAATATGTAACCTTAAAATAGTGATGAGGTGGTTTCCACCCCAATTAATTAATATTAATTAATTCCTTAAGTACAAGTAGGGTTTAATCCCATATAGTTGTGCTCCAGGAAAAAATCATTTTGAATTTTAGGGATTAAAATAAAATTATAAAGATTTTCAAGGGGCAAAAATATTAATTTCTATTATAAATAGTCAAAATATAGCATAGGCAAAATGAGATTTTTTGAAGTTTAGGATGCAAGGTAAACTTATAACTCCGCCAGGGTTGTTAACAACTCCTCCAGTCCCAAGCCCAGGTTAAGGAGGAGGGTTGTGTGTTAGGTAGCCGACAGCCAACACGTAAAAAACCCGCTCGGATCCCTTATGAAAATGAATCCTACTTTGAATCGTTTAAATGCTAGGTCGTTCCCCTCAAGTGACGCGTTGCGCCTGCCTCCGGATGTTTCGAAAAGTGAGCAAGAGGCGTCGCATCGACGCCTGGGTGCGGTGTAAAATGGGCAAAGGTTTCCTCACTTTTCTGGACAAGCGCGGGTAAAGAAGCTAGTCCAAGACTATAGGTTTAGGATAGCCACTTGGAACATAGGAACCTTAACTGGTAAGACAATGGAATTGGTAGATGTTATGATTAGGAGGAGAGTTAGTATAACTTGCATACAAGAAATTAAGTGGACGAGAGAGAAAGCTAGGGAAATTGAGGATACCGGTTTTAAACTATATTATAGTGGTAAGGATAGACGCAGGAATAGGGTAGGAATCATAATTGTCAAGGGTCTTATGGAAAGTGTAGTGGTGGTCACTAGGAAAGGAGATAGGATTATGCTAGTTAAACTAGTTATTGGAGGGAATATAGTGAACATTATTAGCGCATACGCCCTCAAGTAGGGTTAGATGATCAGACTAAGAGGGATTTTTGGGAGCAAATGGATGAGATCTTACAGGAGATACCCGTAGGAGAGAACCTGGTTATAGGTGGAGATTTTAATGGCCATGTGGGCATAGATAAACTAGGTTATGAAAGGGTGCATGGTGAATACGGTTTTGGTGATAGAAATAAGGCTGGAGAGAGTATCTTAGATTTTGCGTTGGCTTCTGACCTGGTGGTGGCCAATACTATGTATAAGAAGAGGGAGGAGCATTTGATAACCTTTAAGAGTGGATTAGTTAAGAGTCAAATAGATTACTTCTTAGTGAGAAAAGTGGACCGCCTAAAATGCAATGATTGTAAGGTGATTCCTGGAGAGAGTCTGGTCTCGCAACATAGGATTTTGGCACTAGATTTATGTTTTAGAGGGCAATACCAAGCTAAGAAGGATGATGGGCGTCGTAGGACGAGATGGTGGGACCTAAAAGGGGATAAACTAGAAATATTTAAGAATCGAATGGATAAAGAAGGTACTTGGGATTTAGAAGGTGATGCTAACACTATGTGGAACTCGATGGCCAATTTTATGAGGAGAATCTCAAGGGAAGTGCTTGGAGAGCCGAAAGAAATGGGACCCAGCTCTAGGGAAACTTGGTGGTGGAGGGAAGAGGTTCAAGCAGTAGTTAAGGCAAAAAAAAAAAAGTGCTTTAAAAAGTGGCAGAAGGATAGAACTGAGGAAAACCTTAAGAGTTATAGATTGGCTAATAAAGAGGTCAAGAAAGTAGTGAGAGAGACCAATTTGAAAGTAAATGATGACCTATACACTAGACTAGATAGTAAGAAGGGGGAGAAGAGGGTATACAAACTTGCTAAGATACGAGAGGGGAAAACAAGAGATTTTAATCAAGTAAAGTGCATCAAGAGTGAGGATTCTAAGGTATTGGTGAAGGATGATGAGATTAAGGAAAAATAGAAGAATTATTTTGAGAAACTATTGAATGAGAAACATGGAGGTACGACAATAACGTAAGAAATAGCCAGTAATACGATAAACCAAGACTATAGGTTCTATCGCAGGATTAGGAACTTTGAAGTGGAAATTGCACTTAAGAAGATGAATCAAATAAGGCTTTAGGACCCAATGATATCCCTATTGAAGCTTGGAAGTGTTTGGGTAAAAAGGGAGTTGGTTGGTTGACTAGGTTGTTTAGCAAAATTTTGTTGACTAGGAAAATGCCAGATGAGTGGAGGAAGAGTATTTTAGTACCAATCTATACGAATAAAGGTGATGTCCAGAATTGTAACAATTATAGAAGAATCAAGCTAATGTGTCATATAATGAAAATGTGGGAGAGGGTGATGGAACGCCGATTGCGAGATATAACCGAGGTGTCAGAGAATCAATTTGTGTTTATGCCTGGTAGGTCAACAATGGAAGCAATCTATCTTTTGAGGAGAGTAATAGAAAAGTATAAAGAAAAAAAAAAAGAGACATTCATATGGTGTTTATCGACCTTGAGAAAGCATATGACAGAGTGTCTCGGGATATAATATGGTGGGTGTTAGAGAAGAAATGGGTGACAAAAGGTTACATTAACGTGATTAGGGACATGTATGAAGGGGTGGTGACCACTATTAGATCGCCAGCTGGAGAAACAAATGAATTTTCTATCACTGTAGGGTTACACCAAGGATCTACCTTAAGTCCTTATCTTTTTGCTTTAGTTATGGACGAGTTGACGATAAATATTCAAGATGACGTGCCATGGTGCATGCTTTTTGCAGAGGATATTGTGCTAGTGGATGAGACTAGAGAAGGAGTTAACACAAAGTTAGAGATTTGGAGAAAAGTTCTTGAATCTAAAGGATTCTGGATAAGCAGAACTAAGACAGAATACATGAAGTGTAAATTTAGTAATAGTAACAATGAAAACAGAGGAGAAATGAAGATTGAGAACCAAGAATTGCCTAAGAGTGAACATTTTCGTTATTTAGGATCGATTATCACAACAGCAGGAGAGATTGATGCAGATGTGGCCCATAGGATTAAGGCGGGATGGTGCAAGTGGAGAAGTGAGTCTGGGGTATTGTGCGATAAACGAATGCCCACTAGACTAAAAGGTAAGTTTTATAGAACGGCTATTAGACCAGCTATGTTGTATGGGACGGAGTGTTGGGCAACCAAGAAACAACATGTAGATAAGATGAGTGTGGCTGAGATAAGGATGCTAAGGTGGATGTGTGGTAAGACTAGACAAGACAGGATTAGGAATGAGTGTATTCGGGAATGGGTAGGAGTAGCACCGATAGAAGATAAGTTGAGAGAGAATCGTTTGAGATGGTTTGGTCATATTCAACGGAGACCAACAGAGGCAGTAGTGAAGAGATGCGATGCTGTAACGGTAGATGGAAGTGTTAGGGGACGGGGTAGGCCTAGATTAACGTTGACTAGCGTTTTAAATAGAGATATGAATCTACTTAATTTGACTAATGAAATGGCTTTTGATAAGACCGCGTGGAGAAGAATGATTCATGTAGCCGACCCCATTTGATGGGACTTAAGGCTTGGTTTGGTTTGGTTTAGGATGCAAGGTAAACTTATATAAATTTTGGAGGGGTCATAGATTTTCAAGGGACCAAAATAAAGCTATATAAATTTTGTAAGGGCCAAATGCTATTTTTTTTTCCCTTATAAATACTTAAAATAGACTTGGTCAAATAGTATTTTTTATTCCCACCGTCAGCCTAAAATTGGTAATTGTCTAAAAAGATAGAAACAAGTATAACATTTAACTATTGATCCACCTTTTTAACTTTCATATATTTAATTATTAGTATTTCTGGATTATGATTATTCAATATTCCTTAGATTTGTGTTTTAATCACTTCCAACCCACAATAGAAATTGTGAAAGTGATTGCAAATGATGGGTCCTTTCTTACTTGGTTAAAAACTCAACTTCTCCATATGCATGCTCATCTCTTGTCAACATTGCACTAAAGCAGTTATGCATAGAATATGAAATAAGGAAAGTGACACAAATAGATTTTGATCACCAAATAAAGATAATGTGTATATATCATATTTAAAAAATACTAGACCCCCAGCAAGACAAAACTGAGAAATTAGTCACACTAGCAAGACAAAACTAAAGAAGAGACAGACCTCTATACATTCACCATTTTTTTTTTTTTTTTGGTGGAAATTTCTTGAAAAGGTTACATAGTTAACGACAAAAATGTAAAGTTCAAATAAAATACAGGTATGAATATGATGATATTCCCCAATACTTCCCTAAATTCCTAGTATAATTATAAATCTTACCCACAAAACTAGAACAACAAAAGTGTATGAACTCTCTCAACAGATCAAAAATAACCATACTGGTATTGGTAACAAGGCTCAAGGAACATTGAAAGGTTGTCCATCTCAAAATTCAGTTGAGTAGCTTGTTGTTGTGGGTGTGACTGATAACAAGGCTCCATTAACATTGAAACATTGTCCATCTCAAAATTCAGTTGAGTAGTTTGTTGTTGCAGTTGTGGCTGGTAACAAGGCTCAATCAACATTGGAAAATTTTGCATCTCAAAATCGAATTGAGTTGTTTGTTGTTGTGGTTGTGGCTGGTAATGAGGCTCAAGCAACATTGCAAGATAGTCCTCAAAATTGTTGATTGCATTGGTATCATCAAACTAACAAGCTTCATCTGTTTCTTTCCTCATTACCATTACTTCTCTGTTTTTCTACAAATTGTCAATTGCATTCATATCATGAAACCAACAAGCTTCCTCTGTTTCTTTCCTCGCTACGATTACTCCTCTGTTTTTCTGCAAATTGTTGATCGCATTCATATCATCAAACCAACAAGTTTTCTCTGTTTCTTTTCCCATTACTACTACTCCTCTGTTTTTCTGCTCATTCACCATCTTCAAGAACTTGATTCTTGCTTTCAAAACCTCCAATTTTAACTCCAACTTTCCCAAGAAACTCATTACCAACTATGCCGATAACCCATCAAGCCAACCATAACCATCCTCATTCCCCAACAAAACTTTCTTAGCAACTTTCGCAGAACCCAAACAACAATCAGAAAAAGAAGATCCACAAGTTTTCCTAACCGGGCTTTTCTTGGCAGACTCTTTGTACATCTTGATCACAGCTTTCACTTCGTTTGGGTTTTGGGGCCACGTGTCAACCTCTTCATTGGGGCTGAAATAGAGTGTGAAGACATTGATCTCGCAGAGAATCGAAAGCTCCATTGTCTTCTTGATAGCACAGTCCTTTCTCTTCATGTGCGTAACTCTCGGAGCTTTCTTATTTTGAGAGTCATCACTAACACTATGTTTGGGAACTTAAGAGAGAAAAGAAAAGAAAGGATTACTTAAGTAATAAGAGAAAAGAAAAAGAAAAGAAATGATTGTGATTTCTCTCCTTTTTGTTTGGATAAGGAAGAAATAAAAGAAAAGAAATGATTGTGATTGTGATTTCTCTCATTCTTGTTTGGTTAGGTTTCATTAAGAGAAAAGAAAAGAAATTATTTTATGTTATATTACCAAAATAACCTTTTTATATTTTCAATCATTTTATTTCTTTTATTTTTATAGGGATAAAATTGGTATTATGAAAATAGTGGTTTCTTTTCTCTCTCAATCTCTCCACTTTTGAGAAGATTGAAAATGAGACTTATAAGAGAAATGAGTTTCTCTCCATTTCTCTCCATTTCTTCCCATTTCTCTCTACTTAGGTTATCCAAACAAACAAAAGAAATACATATCACTCTATTTCTTTTCTTTTCTCTCCAAATCACTCAATCCAAACATAGCGTAACTCTCTCCACTCTCTAAAATCTTCTCTCTAGAATATTTTAGAAGTTTCCATATGAATCTAGAATACTCCAGAAAGATCAAGAAGATTCTGGAAAGAACTAGAGAAATCTGGATGATTCTAGAATATCCTAGAATATCCTAGAAGGTTCCGAAACATTATCTCTGCAGAGACATCAAATAAACAATTCAAAAAAATAAAAATAAAAATCAACAAAACAGAACACAATCACAAATTTGGGGACTAGGGTTTTGTTTACCTTGGCGAGATTGACATAGAAGAAGAGAAGCTTCTTGGTATTGGAGACTTGAATACGATTCTTCGCCTTTGCTTCGATGATGGTGCTGTTGTGCACTCCCTCTGCAATCTCCTCCATTTTATTGATCAAATCTATAAAACCTAAATACACTAATCCAAATCTCTCAACCTAAATACAATCTCAATCTTCGAGCTTTCAATGTCTGCAAGTTAAGAATTTTTTTCACTTTTTTGTGGGCTAGGGTTTGTATGCTGCTTTAGGAATTGGAATTGTTTGGGAACAGGTGTTAACTTGTCATGCTTGTCGGGTTATGTCAAATACCGGGACAGCTTTGTGTCCTAGTATTTAGTATTTATTATTAAGGTAAATTATAAATACACTTCTTGAGATTTGATTAAAATATGAATCGTCTCTTATGATTTTGAAAATTACATTCCAACCCTGAGATTCTTAATTTCATAATAAATGGCCCATTTTATTAATAAATCATCAAATCAATTAACAGTTTTAATGATGTTTAAAATATGTTTTAATTAATAATTCAGGTAATTTTATTATTGTACAGGAGAGCAATTATGAATTTCATTTTTTTAGTTAATTCTATTAAAAAAATTCTAATAAAAGGGGTATTTGTAATTTTTCAAACCACAAGGGACAATCTGTATTTTAAGCAAACCTCAAGGGGTGTATTTGTAATTTACCCTTATTATTATTATTATTACTCCTTCTGTTTTAAAATATTATTTTTTTTATTGTTTCAAAATATTAGTCATTTTTTAAAAATTAAGAACTAAAATAATATAATTTTTTTAATTATCCATTTTTTAAAATTCATTAACAATACAAAAAGTACAATTATGACAATTGATATTTCTAAAAAATGTACTATCAAATGGTAGTTTTGAAAAATTAATATTTTTAAAATCTAATAATTGTACTATAAAAAAAAAGTTAAATTCTCCAAAAATGACTATTATTTGAGGACGGATGAAGTATTATTATTATTTTTAACGGTATAAGTGTTACTCCTTCTGTCTCAAAATAATAATAATTTTTGAGAAATCTAACTTTTTTTGATATTACAATTATTACATTTTGAAAATATTAATTTTTTAAAATTATCCTTTGATAGTACTTTTTTTTGAGAATATCAATTATCATAATTATATTTTTTATGTTATTAATGAATTTAAAAGAAGGGCAAAATAGTAAATTCATATTATTTTATTCCTTGATTTTTGAAAAGAGACTAATATTTTAAAACAATAAAAAATGAAATAAGGAATAAATATTTTTGAGTGAATGATGTAATTTAAAGTTTAAAATATTAATTTCACTTTATTCCTTTAACTTTTATTTTTTAGGTAAATTACAAATATAATTATGAAATTTGTTTAAAATTTGAATTACTTTCTATCAAGTCATTTAACAGGTATTGATAATGTTAAAATTATTTATTAAGATAATTTTTTAGAACCTCCCAATAGAATAGAATATTTGATGCTTTTCTTCTTCCTTTTTTTTCTATTAATTTTGTTAAATAAAAAATTTTGACAAGAAAATATTTATAATTTTTAAAACTACAAAAAAAAATTATATTTTAAGCAAGCTTGAAGAGATGCATTTGTTATTTATCTTTTTCTTCCTTTTCATTTTAAATTATCAATTTAATCTTGTAAGCGTCGTTCTCGGAATTAGATTTTTTAATAATTTGTTAATTTTTTATTATTATTTAAATTGCCAAATGGGCTTTCGTCATCAGAGTTTTTTTTTTTTTTTTTTTAAAAATTAAAAATTTCAATTCACACGAGCTAATTGGAATTAACATGTCTAAATTAAAAATGGTGAAAACTTAATGAGTAAAATGGGTAATTTTACAATTTGAGATCTATTTTGTATTTTAATATATTTTATTGAACGATTTATTGTCAAATATACAATGTATTAAGTTTTGAGTTTTCTGATTAAAAAATTAAAATAAAAAAAACATGCAACTAAACACATCTCATCTTATTCAGACCATATTATACACCTTACAACCAAATATATAACTTCCTCTCCACCCATCATTTCAAAATAGTGAACAAAAAAATATAAGTATTTTGTTGTATGATTTAAATAATTTAAATTTTAAAATAATATTTTTGTCTATTAAATTAGGCTTCAACATTTTGACAACCATATGCAATCTAAGATTATAAACAATAGGAAGTAAATAGATAAAATTAATATTTTAATAATGAAATAGAAAAATAACGATAAATTAGGGATAATTGTTTGGATCAACTCATTTTTCTAAAAATTAAGTTTTTGTTTTCGGTATTTTTTTTATTTTTAGTGATCTTTTTAAATATTTATGCAATTTTTTTTTTAAATACATCTGATCTAGATACACTTAAAAACATAATATTTGTAAAAAAAAAAAAAACACTTACCAAATACAAAAAAATTAAAAAATGAAAATTCAGTACATTCTAATGTTTTTTTTTTAAATTGTACAAATTTTATATTTTTTAAGTATGTTAGGTTTTATTCTTGGCAATCCCGTTTGACAAAACTCCTTTGAGTTGTAATTTTATTCGCACTTTTTATTTCAGTGAGACTATGAGTGTTTAGATGCGAATCCAACCCGAATTGTGCTTTTCAGAGAAGTTTGTGAGGCTAGCTTTCAAGATTGCCACTTCGCTGATTATGACGGGGATCGAGCTGTTATTTTTTTCCAGTTTTCCAATTTTGGCCTGTCCGCTCGAGCGGGGAAAGGGACGCTCGAGCGTGAATTGGAAGTTCTCAGCATCTCTGCAGTCGCCTGTAAAAATACTGGAATGTGTGATTGTACGCTCGAGCGGATTCTCCTACGCTCGAGCGCATCTCAGTTTGTTCGCACGCAGTTTTTGGTCAGTCCGCTCGAGCGGGCTGTGTTGAGCTCGAGCGGAGATCGCGGGACAGATTCTATAAATTCGCGTGTTGGGTCAGATTTTAAGGATGACTTCTCCAGATCTTCTTTTTGGTTTCTAGGGTTTATATCTGGGGATACTTTGGGAGTTTTCTTTGATGTTTTTATTGAGTATTCAACTCATGATCTAAAGAGAGTACATCAAAGGTTTGTTTGTTATACACAAAAGAGAGAGTTATTCTTCAGTTGTGGATTCTGAAGAATTCGAGCCTGAAGCTTTGGTGGAATCCGGAGTGGCTCATCAGAAAGACAATTCCGTGGTGAAGATGGGGTTGGAAGAGGCACATAGAGGTTGGTTCAATTAGGCGTTGTGGATTCGCTAGGTAATTGAGAGTATACCTGTGTAATTCCTTTAATTCTTCTTAGTGGATTGTCTTGTGGCTGTTGCCCGTGGTTTTTTGATCACAGTTGGAGGTGTCCAATTGTGGTTTTTTTCCACGTTAAATCGTTGTGTCTCTTTGTCTTGATTGTTTGATTGGGATTGTTATATTCTGCTTAAAATTGATACATAATCACAAATCAACATCTAGGGGATTTCTAGATTTTTCAAAGTATATCAAAATTAAGTAGATCTAATAAGTAAAAAAAATTAATAAAAAAACCACTAAAACTATAAAAATACGAATTAAAAATGCAAAAAAATATTTTTAAAAATTCACCAAACATAAATTTTCTTTCATTTTTCTTTTCTTTTATTGACGTTAATTCTGTTAGGCAAAACCCAACTCATAAAATCTCAAATCAAATATGGCAGTAAATGAACAACAAACAATTCAATTGGATTTTGAGATGGACAATTTTCCAATGTTAATTGAGCCCTGTTACCAGTCACAACCATAACAACAAGCTATTCAACCGAATTTTCAGATGGACAATGTTTCGATGTTGATGGAGCCTTGTGTCACGGCCTTGGATTTTCCAAGCCAACCGTGCGACCTTAGATGCTTATCAACCCACTTGGTTGCACCTAAGTCAGCCTTCCTCATTCGACCACACTAACTAAAACACAAAATTTAGGTGGAAGAATGTATTCACTATACAAGTATAGTTGTGTACAAAGCTTTACAAGGCTCTCACCCTCACAAGTGCTTTACTCTTAGAGCTCTCTTGGATCTCCTCTCTTGGGACCTCTACAAATGAGACTCCTCCCCTTATATAGCCATCTACCTCCTCAATGGATGGCTACGATCATTTTGATCCAAGGGCTACAAGTTCTCCTCTAGAACCCTCCATAGAAATATCTAGGACAACTACCCTTGTACTACCTTCTAGAATTTTCAATACTAGTGTAGTACATGGTAGGCTTCTCCATGATATTCTAGGATGTTCCAGACCCATCCAGACTCTTTTGGACCCTCCAAGGTTCTTCCATCATATTCCGGAATCTTTCAGGCCACTCCAGACCCTTCCACCAGGTTCTAGAGCCTTCCAGCATACTCTAGCTCGTTCTCACGCCTTCCGAAACCTTCCAGCACCTTCAGCACACCTCAAACGCTGCTCTTTGTGTCACAGAAATTCTCGAGGCGTGGCACTTGTTACCAACCACAACCACAACAACAAGATACTCAACTGAATTTTGAGATGGACAACCTTTCAATGTTGCTTGAGCCTTGTTACCAGTACCAATTTGGCATTTTCTGATCTGTTGAGAGAATTCATTCACTTTTGTTGTTTTAGATTTATGGGTAAGCTTTATAATTATACTAGGAATTTAGGAAAGCATTGGGGAATATCATCATATTCATACCTGTATTTTATTTGAACTTAACATTTTTGTCATTAGCTATGTAACTTTTTCCAGGAATTTCCACAAAAAAAATTGGTGAATGTATAGAGGTGTGTCTCAGTTTTGTCTTGCTAGCGGTCTAGCATTCTTTAAATATGATAAATATGATGCATACACATTTTCTTTATTTGGTGATCATCTATTTGTATCACTTTCTACATTGCCTCATATTATATGCATAACTACTTTAGTGCAATGTTGATGAGCCATCATTTTCAATCACTTTCACAACTTCTACAGTGGATTGGAATGAAGACATAATACAGATTTTAGGGTCATTGAATAATCATAATCAATAAATGTCAATTACAAATATTCAGTTGATTTGTGTTTGCCTTGAAATTTGAAACCAATATAATTAGTTTCATTCTTTTGATATAATTATATTAATCTGTTTTAAGGTTCTAATTTACGTCACTTTCATCAAATTTTTGTCAATCGCATAAATGGGGGAAAAAATAATATTATTATCTATTTTTTATTGAAATATATATTTATCTTTATTTATTTCAGTAATTATATCAAAAGTATGATAGTAATTATATTATTTTTAAACCTCAAGAGAGGGAAGTATAATTTATCATAAAAGTTACTAGTTAAAAGAGTGATCAATAGTTAAATGACACTACCAACAAATATCATCAAATATTAAGCCATAAAATTAAAATTTATGGCATTGACCCTACAACAAATATAATTTTAGAGACAAAAATTTAGCAACAAAATCACTTTTTAATAACAGAATATTTTAGTTTTAAAAAATATCATTTTTAAAAAAAAAAAAATTAGTGACAAAATTGGACATTTAATAATGAATCCTTATCCATTTGGGACCAAAATTTTCTTCTAAAAAAAGTAAATGGACAGAATTATTTTATTCCTAAAAGTATACTATTTATTACGGACATTTTTTAAATTTTTGTAACAAAATTTACTAAACCAAATAATCACTCTTTCATCAGATATTCAATTCTCCTGAATTTCTCAACATCGGTATCGTTTGTAGAGAAAATACAAAAATCCATAAAGCTAAATTCACGCAACAAAAAAAATGTAAAATTTATTTTATCCTCTTGTAATTTAAACTACGAATACATTGTGACTTAAACTCCAAATGTGTTACTTTTTATGGATCAAATATTGTAAGAAAGCCCCACCCATGTGATTTTAGACTAAAACATAATTGTTAACTTATATGTAGGGCTGCAAACAAACCGAGCCGAGCCGAGCTTTTCTAAGCTCGAGCTCGACTCGTTTACTTATCGAGCTCGTTTATTGAGCTTGAGCTCGGCTCGATAAGAAACTAGGCTCGAGCTCGACTCGGCTCATTAACATTAATAGAACTCAAGCTTAGATCGGCTCGGCTTGGCTCGATAATTTTTTTTTAAAGTATTATTTATATTATTTAAATAAAAAAATTAATAAAAAATATTATTTATATTATTTAATATATACCATTACGAAGAGAAGGAGAGCGGAAGGAAGATGTTTCCAATGTTCGTCTATAGATTTAGAAAAAATAAGAATGTCGTCAATGTAAACGATGGAAAATTGACTAAAGGGATTAAATGTTTCATTCATGATATTTTGAAATTCACTAGGTGCATTTTTTAAACCAAAAGGCATGACATTTCATTCGTAATGACTAAAGGGTGTAGTAAATGCAATTTTATACCTATCGTTAGGGTGAATTTGTATTTGCCAAAATTCACTTTTAAGATCAAATTTACTAAAAATGATGGCTTGACTAAAATGTTTAATTAAATCTTTTTTATTAGGAATTGGATAGTGTATCTATTCTAAAACTTTGTTTAAAGGTTTATAATTGATGACTAATCTTGGAACACCACGTTCAAGTTTAGCATTTTTATTAACATAAAAGGCAGGATAAGACCAATGTGACTTACCTTTACTAATGATATTATTTTTAAGTAATTCATTGATTTCTTTTTTACGCATTTCGACTAATTCATTATTCATTTGAATTGGACGAGATTTAGTAGGAATTTGTCTTTCATCAAAAATTTTAATATAAGGAAGTGTAACTATATGTTTTTTTCTCTATGCTAGAAAGTACTAGGTAAAGTAGAACAGACAGTAGTTTCCAAATGGGTTTTGAATTGTTCAATTTTAGAAACAAGAATGAGATTTGTTAATTGAGATTCAACTCTTTTATATTTGACATCTTCCTTAAGAAACTTAAGTTGTTTGGTTAATCGGTAGATAGATTGGGATATGGAACATTCTTTTAATTGATATAATTCTTTGATTTTAGGAGGAGATAAGAATTTAAAGATTACTGTTTGACCAAAAGCCTGTGTTGTTATTCCATGATTTGTGGTAGTGAAAGGGTATAATAAAAAGATAAATGGTGTTCCTAAAATGACTTTGTCTGTCATATTTTGAACTAAACAAATGATGTTTTAAAACAAACATTATTTTGACAAATATGTACTTTATGTAATTTATATTTAATATACATTTGACTTCCATTAGCATAACTTAATTGTTCACTAGTTTTATGATAATATTTTGTGGGGATTAAACCTTCTTGCATACAATTTAAATCAGCGCCAGTATCAATTAGGCCTATGACTTCTGTTTCAAAATCATTAATAACTAATTTGAATTTCGAATGCCATTTTTGAATATTAATTCTATTAATAATATTTAAACGATTACTGTCATCGTGATTATCACTGTCATGATGAGATTTAGTTGATCGATTATCAAAGATGACACTGTTGGGATCGTGATTAGAACTAGATTCATTGGAGGAAGTATCATTATTATTTTGGAAATCATTAAGACTTTTGTTGATTTTTAATATTGCGATTTCTTCTACTAATGATTTGATTTGTCTTTAGTTTTTAATTCTTTAATTGTTAATTTAATTTGGTTGATTTCTTTCTGTAAATCTTGTAAGGTTACTTGTTTAGGGTGAGCTTTTTTGAATATTTCTAAAGTAGAAGTTAAACTGTAATTGTTTTTTTTTTTTTTAAATCTTTGTTCATTAGTAAGGATTTTAATTTATTAGTATATTTTCTTTTTAAGTCAGGATTGTCTAGTTTATGAATTAATTCAATTAATATATCTTCTTCTTGCTGGGATTTATTAAGTACAGTGACTTGTTTACAGCAGGTATCATTACATCCTAGTTCAATTGGATCATCATCAGTATTATCAGTGGGAGAATAATAGCTAGAAGTAATACTAGATAGATTAGGATCACTTGATGAGGTATTAGATGGATGAGGAGAGTGATTCGGGGTATTAATTAAGTTGAATATTTCAAATATTTGACGTTGATTTTCTTCAGTAATGTGTAATTGGTTAAGTTTGTTCTTTAGGTTGGCTTTAGCTTTACATTTGTTAGAATAGTGACCTTTTTTTATCACAATTTTAACAAGTAACATCTTGGGTAGATTTTGACTTCTTAAAGATTTTAGTTTTCTTGTGATATTTTCTGTTAGGTTTAGCATAATATTGATCACGTGATCAAGAGGATGAATGTTTTTTACGATATTTCTTATATGGTTTTGGAAAAGTTTTATTTTTCATATGTTTTTTACGTGATGGGACTTGTAACGCCCTAAAAAAAATACAAATAATTCATTCCAAAGACTTATGAACATCATAAAATAATATACTTCATTCATCAGAGTTTGTATTACAAAAAGGTATTACATGCTTTATACATTCATAAATATTCATCCTGAATCTATAGCATGTAATATTAGATTAACAACAACAAAGAAAATGTCTTACGAGCTTAAATCTTTTCAAGAAATAACTTGGTTACAACAAAAGAGAGGCATTAGCTCTTTACATGTAAAGCTCTCGGCTTGAATAAACATTTAGCACCAAAAAATAAAAATAATAATAATAATAATAATAATAATAATAATAATAATAATAATAATAATAATAATAATAACAACAACAAAATAGAGCCTTCAGCCCCTAGTCCACCCAAGCTATGTCCTTTGAAGTGGCATGTCACCTGTACCTGAAAATGGTTTCCCAAGTAGGGTGAGCCAAAGCCCAGTAGAGATATACTAACACAATGTATGAGAATTAACTAAGATGTAAGCATTAGTTAAATGTTCAATACTTAAAAACCAAGTGATATCTTCTCATGACCAATCAATAACAACATCATTATCTCATTCCATTTCCATTCATACATTCAAATCAACTCATAAATATAGTCCTTTGTTATCTAAACAATCCCAAACGAGACTACAACTCATTTGTTAACACTTCAATAGCAACTATTATTCAAACACTTTACTTTTCTTGCCATTTTACGGAATTCTCATCCGAGGAAATTGGCACCCATATATATATATATATATAAGATTTCGGGACTTTCACCCTAGATACTTCGGCCAACTTAATTTTAAATGGAGTCTATCCCCTATCTCTTCCCAAACAATGGAGTGCATCTCCTATCTTCTCCCAAACAATGATACATATACAATGTATTTAAGAACATGTCATATAAAATAACTACCCAATTCGCATAATCAACAATTTAATCAAACCGTCATATTCATTGACATAATTCATATGATTAGTTTCAGTTTACCTAATCCTCATGCAGTTTCTACAACAATCATAGTTATCCTTCACCGATAGCCCAAAACAGATATAGAATCTATCAAACAGATAATTTATCAAATTTTTCATAGGTGAGTGATTTATCAATCTAACTACACCATTCATTCACACATCCTCCCAAGTTCATATTTACCATAACAATTTTATTATTCATACAAAATAATATTTAACACAAATTAGGGCTGTTTTCCTCCTTTTTTCCAAATATCAATCCCAAGGCCAAATTTCACCATTTTAACCTATGTAACCTCATCTTCAATAGCACATATATATTTATGGAAACAAACATAGAAATCCCTCTTTTAAATTTGAACCAAAACCCTAGCTTCACCCAAATCTTTCCAAATTCCACTATTTATACAAAATGACAAATACCTAGGTTAAAACCCATATTAAAGAGTAGAATATCCCTACCTCAAGTGTAAAAGCCCAGAGGAGAGAAGGAAAAACTTTGAAGATGCCCAAAACTCAACCTTTCTTGAATCAAATAGAAGCCCACAAGTTGCTCTGCCTTTTTTCTCAAAGGGAGTAGAGTAGAAACCCTTAGATTCTAGGGGATTTGTAGAGAGAAGTAGAGTTTTAGAGAGAGAGAGGGAGCCAGATTAGGGTTTTTGGCAAAAAGGAAATCAAAAAGTGATGTAAAAAGACTCAGCTGCGAACTAATATACGCGACCTTCGCTCCAACGAAGGAGTTGTCGCTCGAGCGACCAGACACAACAAGTGACCTCGCTCGAACTCCGAATGCACAGCTTCAGAAGTTTTATAAACGCACATGCTCGCTCGAGCGAAGAAGCAATTTCACAAGACTCGCTCGAGCGCAAGAAGCCTCACTCGAGCGAAGAACTTCACCCTTTCCAGAAAATTTGCGTCTGGAAAAGAAACCTGAGAACTCTCAAATCTTGCTCAAGCGCAAGAAACCTCGCTTGAGCAAAGAAGCAATTTCTACAAGGCTTACTCGAACGCAAGAAGCCTCGCTCGAGCGAAGAAGCCAAAATCTGGGCAACAACAATCAAAACCAACTAACAACCAAACTGATCGAAACACGCCCAATATATTCCAAAACTCAAATTTAAGGGATTAAGGAGGAAAACAAGACATGGACATAATATTTAACCACGGAACCCGAGTTCGAAACATAATAAAGGTTGGGTCAAAACCGAGATCGCTATAGGGCTATAGGGGGTAAACCATATTGTTCACAAAAGTTACCTAATTCATATTTAGCCTTATGTTTATCTCTAGCTGCTTTTTGACTAGGTTTCATATCAATACACATTTTCAATCCTTCTTTCTGAATAGCACTGATTATATCACCATAAGTTAGTTATCATATTCAATAATATCAGTAGGTTGACTAAGGACATCTCTTACTTTATGGGCAAAAAGACTAGGTAATTCATTAATAAATTTTTCTTTCCAAAATGATTTAGTACAATCATCTCTAAGCATAACTCTAGAAGTAAAGACATCTTTATACCAATGAAAATCACTTAATGTAGGGCAAGTTAAATTACTAAGTTGATCATGGATGCGAGAATGAATATTAGTATGTGTTCCAATAAAATGTTTGATTATGGTAAATATTAAAGTGTTAATGCCATCAAGTTTACTTGTTCCTATGTCTTCATCAAATACAGGGAAGTCATTTTCATCAACTTGGATTGCATTTTGAATATCTTCACGCATATCCCGAGTGAGATATATGTCCCACCAAGATTTAAGCAGACCAGTAAAACCAGAGGTAGGTTGAGTGTAGTCAGGATAATTACTAAGATAACTATTAGCTACCATAGACACGTGATTTAACTTTTAAAGAATTTGATTTTCACTAAGACCATCAATATTTCATTCATACAATTTTTTGGCAGAAACAGAAAATTGATTACTAATATTAGTTTCGTCAAATTGAAGATCAAGTGGAGTTGGTTTATTATACCAATTTTTTGTAAGAGTAGTAGGATTAACTTTTGGATGTACGATTCGATTAAGATGAGCAGTTTGAAATTGTTGTGCTAATTGACTAATTTCATTAGTAGATTTGTAAGAGTCACTAGTAAATTCTAAAGGTGGCTGTTGTGTTAAGACAGTAATTTATTTGTCGTTAGAAGGGGTAGATAACTTAGTAAATAAATGTTCAATAGTTTCAACAGTATTAGTATCTTGAGTAACTAGACTTAACCTTTTTCTAGTAATAGGAAAATTAATAAGAGGTTTGTCTAAAGGTTTACTAGTTGATGTATGGCTAGTTGAGTAATCATCAAAATGAATTTCAATTTTATCTAATTGTTTACTAATAGTTTTTAAACATTTTGTATAATTATTTTGTTCAATCACTTTTTTAATTTCAGATTCATCACCAGGAAGTTTAAAAGGAGAAACATGTACAAGCGATCCTTTATGTTCAATGAGGATGGTTTCTAAAGGAGGATGACTAGAAGAAACAGTAATATTAGGGGAAGTTTTCCATTTAGTTTTTGTAATAGTATTTAATTTTTGTTAATAATTTTCAAGATAATCAAAGAAATTGACTTTAGTGCTGATTTCATTCATAAATTTATACAATGTCTTAATTATTTTGGATTGTTGTCGTTCACTATAAGTATGCCTATAAATCTGTCGTTTTAATTTATTATATTTAGATTTAAATTCAGAATGAAATTTATTAAGATCTGGAATAAAAGGTTTACAAAGAGTTAACAATTATGGATTAACTGGAGGAATGACTTCAAAGTCTGTTTGAGTGGGTGAATCTTGAGAAGTGGTATCTTCTTCATGAAGATGTGTGTGTGTTGAATAAACAGGTTTACTAATTTGAAATGTGGAGGAATTATCGATTCTTTTAATTTACTATTAGCAGTATGTGGGGGTTGACCAATAAAAAGTTTTCAATCTTTGCGAGTAAATAAAGAGGTACTAAAATTTCATAGTCATCAGTAGGGATACTAGAGGTACTACGGCGAGAGGAGTGACTAGTTAGGCGATTAAATCATATGTGAACTGAACCATCATTGAATTGTTGGATTTGTTGGACATCATTTTGATCAGATTGGTGTGGTTAAGAATAATTTTCATTGACTATAACCCATTAATCTGAAAGAGTTATATCATTCCAACATATGGTTTTACGGACTTCTATATTTGTTTGACTAGTACTACCTTGAATAAGTAAGGTTTTGTCTTTTGGACTTTTTACTAAAGCATGTACATTAAGATTTGTTTTAATACATTTATAATAAATACAGTATATTAAAGAAATAAAATGGGCACCACCAAGTATTCTAGTAAATGTGCCAGAAAGCTGTATGCTTAATGTAAGAGCTTTAAAGATGTGAGGGTCAAGAAGACTTAAAGTAAAATCAGGAAAACAATTAAAATGGGCAGGTCCTTGTTGAAGTCTTGAATCTATCATACCGATTAAACTTTCATGATAATTAATAAATCGGGCATCACGTAAACATAATAAAATAGAGGAATTAAGTCCTTGTTGTTTAAAGGTTTGACCGCTGCTTGGATTAATCCTATATGGATAAAATTATGACCAGCGGATATATATTTTTTAATTGATTCTTTACTTAGCAGATGACATGTTTCTTGAATTTTAGTTAAAGCATAAACTTGTTTGACAGTTTTTACATGCAAATCAATATTAAAGGATGCCTTTAAAAAATTGATTTTATAAATTTCTTTAATAGGTACTTTAGGGATATTCTAACTTAAATCTATTTTAACATCTTGGAATTCATGTTCTTCTTCATTTATGACTGTATCATCAGGTCTAGGTGGTAATGTTGTAGATCTAGTGCTAGCTGACGAGTTACTTCTGAATTGGAATTGTTTGGGAACAGGTGTTAACTTGTCATGCTTGTCGGGTTATGTCAAATACCGGGACAGCTTTGTGTCCTAGTATTTATTATTAAGATAAATTACAAATACATTTCTTAAGATTTGATTAAAATATGAATCATCTCCTATGGTTTTGAAAATTACATTCCACCCCAGAGATTCCTAATTTCGTAATAAATGGCTCATTTTATTAATAAATCATCAAATCAATTAACAGTTTTTAATGATGTTAAAAATATTTTTCAATTAGTAATTCAGGCAATTTTATTATTGTACAGGAGAGTAATTATGAATTTCATTTTTTTAGTTAATTATGTTAAAAAATTCTAATAAAAGGGTATTTGTAATTTTTCAAACCACAAGGGACAATTTGTATTTTAAGTAAACTTCAAGGGGTGTATTTGTAATTTACCCTTATTATTATTATTACTCTTTCTGTTTTAAAATATTATTATTTTATTATTTTTATTGTTTCAAAATATTAGTCATTTTTTTTAAATTAAGGACAAAAATAATATAATTTTTTTAATTTTCCATTTTTTTAAATTAATTAACAATACAAAAAGTACAATTATAACAATTGATATTTCTAAAAAATATACTATCAAAGGTTAGTTTTGAAAAATTAATATTTTTAAAATGTAATAATTGTACTATAAAAAAAAGTTAAATTCTCCAAAAAGGACTATTATTTGAGGACAGATGGAGTATGTCACGCCCCACTTTTTATTACTCGAAATATTACCAATTTCATTTACTTAATTCCATTTCAGAGATAACATGCGGAAATAAACTCGTATATTCAACTTGTAGAAGTGAATAACATTGCTCTCATTCGTATGCAAGTAAATACAACATGAGTACACTAAATAAATTGCCCTTGGGCTTACATCATTAAAGTCAAGAAGAAGGGTATAACCCTTTTTACATAAATGGCATTCCGCCAACACAAAAGAGGCCCCGTGGCCAACAAATAAGAAGATCCAAAACCTTGTAGAACATCCTGGCTATCACCTGAAAAAGATTCAACAACGTGGGATGAACATATAGTCCAGTAGGGATCTCAACATGATTTCCAACAATAACAACTTACAGATAGCTATGATCATGAATGTTCATTCTCATACTAGAATAGTAATGTGGCAGTTTATACAAAATATACATAAGTATGAACTTTTTTCGAAAACAGCCATTTCATTAGACGCTATAAGCGGTTCATCTTTATTTCCTTTTCATTACCCATTTCCACAAACTTTCATGACAATAACAGTTCTAGAAAACAATTTCACCAAGCCCATTACTCTTCCCCCATTTTCCGTACTTACAACAAAATGACCTTTTTTGAAAACATGTTCACAAATACCCCATTTTCCTTCACACTTTCCAAAATCTTAAAATGGCATTTTGGTTTGTTCCCAATACATTTATATCAATACATGCATGCCTTAAATAAAAGGGAAATAACAAATCATCAACATGTATATAATCCACAAATGAGGCAGCTCGGCCTTTCAAAACTGTAACCATCGCAACCCATAACATACTTAGATGCACTGACGATAACAATTACAACTCTGCTCTACCGGCTATATGCACAGTAAGCTAAGGATACGCCAAGCGATAAGCGAGATAATAACTCATTTTAAACATTTCATACCTCATAATAGATACACATTTTAGTACTGTATCAATCTCAGATAAAAACACTTCCATACTTCACAAATGATACACATTTTAGTGTTGTATCAATATCAACCAAAAACACTTCTATACTTCACAAATGATACACATTTTAGTGCTGTATCAATATCAAACAGTTTCCGGTTTAGAGGTCCATCCCCTATCTTCCCCTAAACCGTGGAGTACATCCCCTATCTCCTCCCACACAACACAATGTATATAAACAATTATCATATACAAATTCCTCAATACAACAAAGCATCAATAACAAGTGTAATACATACACATAAACTATTCAATAATGTTTAACCAACACAAGTGTAACGCATACATCACAACTCAACACACCAATGTCATCCTCCACCGATGACCAAGGACAAAACCTCTAGATGCATGTATTCAGTACACCTAATAAAAGAGACTCAACTCTCAAGCAATCCTTAAACCCAACAACGACACTAGTATGATAGGTAAAGATAAAACCCCCAAATGTGTGTATTCAACACTCATGATACAATAGTTCAATTCTCAAATTTATTTTCTGAGACTCACATAGAGTTAACATTTCATTTACCATTTTCAAGATCAACTTTCATAATTTTTCAAGTCAACATGTTCCATCACTTATTCCAAAAACACTTTTTCCTTTTTACAAAACCAATTACATTCTCTTCATTTTACAAAATCATTTCCATGGATAATAAGCTATAACCCAACTTGATTCATTACGTTCATTTCAAAATAACTCCAATACCATAATTAATCCTTTAACTGATAACACCTTCTACACAACTCATATTAACAATAGAAATTTACCAACATTGTTCAACCATAAACCCTTTTTATTTTACCAAATCAAAATATAATTTAGGGCTTTCGCTTCTTTCAATAATATCATGCTAATTTTATTCTCTAATTAGTCCAAACCACAGTCAATGATAACAAAACCATTCTCAAACAACCAACCCTAGGTTCCCCTCATGATTTTAAAACAAATCCAACACGGATATGATTTTCATGCAATACAAAATTACCACATGTCTATCTATAGACGGAGTATTGAAAAAGAACAAAGAAATCCCTACCTCAAATGGAGAAGATGAAGGCCAAAAACCAAAGTGCTCCAAATCGCCAAACTTTCAGATTAAAATGAAGATCAAGGGATGCTCCACACTCAATACAAAGGAACTAGGGTAGAAGATCACTAGAACTAGATGTATTTATAGAGAGAAGATGTAGTCTATAGAGAGAAACTCTCAAGTTATTCATTCAATGAACTTCATTAAATTGATTAATGTATCTCATACATTCATGATACATAATGCATCTTCTATATTAATGAATTCATTAGATAGATTAATGTATCTTACATATTCATAATAGAAACATAATGCATCTCTAAGATTCATTCATAATAAATCCATCACATTCAATGTATTAGCATTAGTCTTCTATACATTGTATAAATAGGTATCAATGATTAGTCACCATCTAATTGATGTACATGTATCTTACTAATGAGATGAATCTAGTATAATCATGCAAAATCTTTGAAAAGTTGACATATATTACAATTAAACAATGAAGGTAAAATCGGGATCGCTATAACCTCCCCCCCTTAAAGAATTTCGTCCTCGAAATTAAGAGTACAGCAGAAACACAAGGCCAACTAATCACATAGCACTCAACACCCGAGCACTTAGAAAAGAAACTATTCTCACCACAAACCTTTGGTTAACTCTCACAAAAGAAAGGGCTTACCAAGGAAACACGTTTCAAAAGGCAACACTTAGGCACAAAAGCCTCAACAAAACCAAACCCTTCCCGAAACAAATCACCAAAACACCCGACTAGCGCTCCAAGCTATGTCACTACTCAACATTCATAACTTCACATAAGACAATCAAAGCAAATCTTCTGTATAAATATAAGAAAAATCATTCTTTTGTTCATGAGACATTTCTCAAAGATAATCAAATTTTCAACGTTGACATTCAAAAATAAATTTTGCATTTTCCATGCGAAACTCAAAAGTTTTGTAAACATTTTTCATAAACCCATAAAACATAAACATCTCCAGTTTATTTGCCAAAAACTACTCGTTTGGAAATTCTCATAACATTCAAATTAAATCAAATCCTCAACATTTTCCTTTTTAACAGCGCCCTTAGAAGGCCAAAACACTTGGAAGAATTAATGTTCCAATCTATTTCCAACATAACACCCACCACTCACACGGTGATGCCACAACCAATATAAAACATAACATTTCTATAATAATAGTTAATAGAAATAACAACCTTGCTATCAACACATAAGGCATAAGAAATTCATGATTTTGGAATTTCATCCTACCTTCCTTTACTTAATCAATTTAAAATCATAAACATGGCCCATTGCCTAGCCGAGCTATTAAATGAGACTACAACTCATATATAAACATTTCCATACTTCAATTGATACACAAATTTGCTGTATCAACAACATGTAAAAAAACACTTCCAAAAATCAATAAGCACACATATAGTGGTGCTAATGGAGTCCATCCCCTATCTCCTCCCAAACAAAATCCGGTTTAGAGGTCCATCCCCTATCTTCCCCTAAACCGTGGAGTACATCCCCTATCTCCTCCCAAACAAAATGCATATACAATGTATTAAACACTTGGCATATACAACACACAATCAATACACGTATTTTCTGTATTAATTCAACAGTCAAAATCAACGACTTAACTAATGTGATTAGTTTCAGTTTTTCCTAATCCACATGCAATGTCTACAACAATCACGACTATCCTCAAGGTGACCAATGCCAACATAAACCCGATGCCAACAAGTTGACTAATCAACTCAATAAACCGCCACACTTAGTAAACGACACATTGATGTGCCACTCAAAACCATTTACCCCAAACACGGAGTTCCCTACACAAACCCCCAAATTTTGGAATCTCACGGATTTCCTAAAATCGAACCACACCAACATTGCTTTTAAGGGAGTCTTCACCCCCAAGCCTACATAGCAAGCCTGCCCTTCTCCTCAAACTCAAGACTGACATGGTTAACCTCAATCACCCAATCCCTAATACAAATGACAATTTTAACCAATGCTACCCTCGTTATCCGAGGACACAAACTGATTTTCCTTTCAAAAATTGCCGTCAGCATCCACTCAAGAAATTCTCTTCCCACTCACAAACCATACCCAATAACCAATAACACCACTAACTCATTTCACCCACACATAGTCACCAACCGATAACAAGTCATAATACGAACACCACCCAAATACATAATTGATGGGATCACAACAAACTCATTAACTAGTAAAGCCCAAAACACTAATCAACACACCGGTACCATTTCCTCTAACCCGAGATACAAATCTCATGCTCCCTCGTGTAGACATCCTATAAAGTCCAAAAACAAAACCACACTTACTGCACAACACAACAGCCTTCCCCGAGGCATACACTTACCACCCTAAACATACATTTCTATTGCATATAAACATTTAAACATTTAAACACATAATCGAATCAAGTCTATAAAGATAGTCACTCATCCCGGAACTCTCAAGGAATTCCTATCAGAAACCACGTTGATCAGGCGTGTTTCCAAGAGGACCTCAAAGCAAGTTCACCGGCTACGAGTACTATCCAGAAAACTTAATCCCATGCTCATATAAATGCAACATACAAGTCCTAACATTCATGTTAACTATATGCAACATCCTCACAACCTGAAGCAAACCCACTGTAGTAAAAACTACTTCCCACGAGCCCAAAGTATTCAAACCCGGCTCGCTCTGATACCAAGTTGTCACGCCCTACTTTTTATTACTCGAAATATTACCAATTTCATTTACTTAATTCCATTTCAGAGATAACATGCGGAAATAAACTCGTATATTCAACTTGTAGAAGTGAATAACATTGCTCTCATTCGTATGCAAGTAAATACAACATGAGTACACTAAATAAATTGCCCTTGGGCTTACATCATTAAAGTCAAGAAGAAGGGTATAACCCTTTTTACATAAATGGCATTCCGCCAACACAAAAGAGGCCCCGTGGCCAACAAATAAGAAGATCCAAAACCTTGTAGAACATCCTGGCTATCACCTGAAAAAGATTCAACAACGTGGGATGAACATATAGTCCAGTAGGGATCTCAACATGATTTCCAACAATAACAACTTACAGATAGCTATGATCATGAATGTTCATTCTCATACTAGAATAGTAATGTGGCAGTTTATACAAAATATACATAAGTATGAACTTTTTTCGAAAACAGCCATTTCATTAGACGCTATAAGCGGTTCATCTTTATTTCCTTTTCATTACCCATTTCCACAAACTTTCATGACAATAACAGTTCTAGAAAACAATTTCACCAAGCCCATTACTCTTCCCCCATTTTCCGTACTTACAACAAAATGACCTTTTTTGAAAACATGTTCACAAATACCCCATTTTCCTTCACACTTTCCAAAATCTTAAAATGGCATTTTGGTTTGTTCCCAATACATTTATATCAATACATGCATGCCTTAAATAAAAGGGAAATAACAAATCATCAACATGTATATAATCCACAAATGAGGCAGCTCGGCCTTTCAAAACTGTAACCATCGCAACCCATAACATACTTAGATGCACTGACGATAACAATTACAACTCTGCTCTACCGGCTATATGCACAGTAAGCTAAGGATACGCCAAGCGATAAGCGAGATAATAACTCATTTTAAACATTTCATACCTCATAATAGATACACATTTTAGTACTGTATCAATCTCAGATAAAAACACTTCCATACTTCACAAATGATACACATTTTAGTGTTGTATCAATATCAACCAAAAACACTTCTATACTTCACAAATGATACACATTTTAGTGCTGTATCAATATCAAACAGTTTCCGGTTTAGAGGTCCATCCCCTATCTTCCCCTAAACCGTGGAGTACATCCCCTATCTCCTCCCACACAACACAATGTATATAAACAATTATCATATACAAATTCCTCAATACAACAAAGCATCAATAACAAGTGTAATACATACACATAAACTATTCAATAATGTTTAACCAACACAAGTGTAACGCATACATCACAATTCAACACACCAATGTCATCCTCCACCGATGACCAAGGACAAAACCTCTAGATGCATGTATTCAGTACACCTAATAAAAGAGACTCAACTCTCAAGCAATCCTTAAACCCAACAACGACACTAGTATGATAGGTAAAGATAAAACCCCCAAATGTGTGTATTCAACACTCATGATACAATAGTTCAATTCTCAAATTTATTTTCTGAGACTCACATAGAGTTAACATTTCATTTACCATTTTCAAGATCAACTTTCATAATTTTTCAAGTCAACATGTTCCATCACTTATTCCAAAAACACTTTTTCCTTTTTACAAAACCAATTATATTCTCTTCATTTTACAAAATCATTTCCATGGATAATAAGCTATAACCCAACTTGATTCATTACGTTCATTTCAAAATAACTCCAATACCATAATTAATCCTTTAACTGATAACACCTTCTACACAACTCATATTAACAATAGAAATTTACCAACATTGTTCAACCATAAACCCTTTTTATTTTACCAAATCAAAATATAATTTAGGGCTTTCGCTTCTTTCAATAATATCATGCTAATTTTATTCTCTAATTAGTCCAAACCACAGTCAATGATAACAAAACCATTCTCAAACAACCAACCCTAGGTTCCCCTCATGATTTTAAAACAAATCCAACACGGATATGATTTTCATGCAATACAAAATTACCACATGTCTATCTATAGACGGAGTATTGAAAAAGAACAAAGAAATCCCTACCTCAAATGGAGAAGATGAAGGCCAAAAACCAAAGTGCTCCAAATCGCCAAACTTTCAGATTAAAATGAAGATCAAGGGATGCTCCACACTCAATACAAAGGAACTAGGGTAGAAGATCACTAGAACTAGATGTATTTATAGAGAGAAGATGTAGTCTATAGAGAGAAACTCTCAAGTTATTCATTCAATGAACTTCATTAAATTGATTAATGTATCTCATACATTCATGATACATAATGCATCTTCTATATTAATGAATTCATTAGATAGATTAATGTATCTTACATATTCATAATAGAAACATAATGCATCTCTAAGATTCATTCATAATAAATCCATCACATTCAATGTATTAGCATTAGTCTTCTATACATTGTATAAATAGGTATCAATGATTAGTCACCATCTAATTGATGTACATGTATCTTACTAATGAGATGAATCTAGTATAATCATGCAAAATCTTTGAAAAGTTGACATATATTACAATTAAACAATGAAGGTAAAATCGGGATCGCTATAACCTCCCCCCCTTAAAGAATTTCGTCCTCGAAATTAAGAGTACAGCAGAAACACAAGGCCAACTAATCACATAGCACTCAACACCCGAGCACTTAGAAAAGAAACTATTCTCACCACAAACCTTTGGTTAACTCTCACAAAAGAAAGGGCTTACCAAGGAAACACGTTTCAAAAGGCAACACTTAGGCACAAAAGCCTCAACAAAACCAAACCCTTCCCGAAACAAATCACCAAAACACCCGACTAGCGCTCCAAGCTATGTCACTACTCAACATTCATAACTTCACATAAGACAATCAAAGCAAATCTTCTGTATAAATATAAGAAAAATCATTCTTTTGTTCATGAGACATTTCTCAAAGATAATCAAATTTTCAACGTTGACATTCAAAAATAAATTTTGCATTTTCCATGCGAAACTCAAAAGTTTTGTAAACATTTTTCATAAACCCATAAAACATAAACATCTCCAGTTTATTTGCCAAAAACTACTCGTTTGGAAATTCTCATAACATTCAAATTAAATCAAATCCTCAACATTTTCCTTTTTAACAGCGCCCTTAGAAGGCCAAAACACTTGGAAGAATTTATGTTCCAATCTATTTCCAACATAACACCCACCACTCACACGGTGATGCCACAACCAATATAAAACATAACATTTCTATAATAATAGTTAATAGAAATAACAACCTTGCTATCAACACATAAGGCATAAGAAATTCATGATTTTGGAATTTCATCCTACCT
This sequence comes from Camellia sinensis, assembly GCF_055761805.1. Taxonomy (NCBI): domain Eukaryota; kingdom Viridiplantae; phylum Streptophyta; class Magnoliopsida; order Ericales; family Theaceae; genus Camellia; species Camellia sinensis. The sequence continues at coordinate 91,529,971 of NC_138975.1, forward strand.
TCCTTTACTTAATCAATTTAAAATCATAAACATGGCCCATTGCCTAGCCGAGCTATTAAATGAGACTACAACTCATATATAAACATTTCCATACTTCAATTGATACACAAATTTGCTGTATCAACAACATGTAAAAAAACACTTCCAAAAATCAATAAGCACACATATAGTGGTGCTAATGGAGTCCATCCCCTATCTCCTCCCAAACAAAATCCGGTTTAGAGGTCCATCCCCTATCTTCCCCTAAACCGTGGAGTACATCCCCTATCTCCTCCCAAACAAAATGCATATACAATGTATTAAACACTTGGCATATACAACACACAATCAATACACGTATTTTCTGTATTAATTCAACAGTCAAAATCAACGACTTAACTAATGTGATTAGTTTCAGTTTTTCCTAATCCACATGCAATGTCTACAACAATCACGACTATCCTCAAGGTGACCAATGCCAACATAAACCCGATGCCAACAAGTTGACTAATCAACTCAATAAACCGCCACACTTAGTAAACGACACATTGATGTGCCACTCAAAACCATTTACCCCAAACACGGAGTTCCCTACACAAACCCCCAAATTTTGGAATCTCACGGATTTCCTAAAATCGAACCACACCAACATTGCTTTTAAGGGAGTCTTCACCCCCAAGCCTACATAGCAAGCCTGCCCTTCTCCTCAAACTCAAGACTGACATGGTTAACCTCAATCACCCAATCCCTAATACAAATGACAATTTTAACCAATGCTACCCTCGTTATCCGAGGACACAAACTGATTTTCCTTTCAAAAATTGCCGTCAGCATCCACTCAAGAAATTCTCTTCCCACTCACAAACCATACCCAATAACCAATAACACCACTAACTCATTTCACCCACACATAGTCACCAACCGATAACAAGTCATAATACGAACACCACCCAAATACATAATTGATGGGATCACAACAAACTCATTAACTAGTAAAGCCCAAAACACTAATCAACACACCGGTACCATTTCCTCTAACCCGAGATACAAATCTCATGCTCCCTCGTGTAGACATCCTATAAAGTCCAAAAACAAAACCACACTTACTGCACAACACAACAGCCTTCCCCGAGGCATACACTTACCACCCTAAACATACATTTCTATTGCATATAAACATTTAAACATTTAAACACATAATCGAATCAAGTCTATAAAGATAGTCACTCATCCCGGAACTCTCAAGGAATTCCTATCAGAAACCACGTTGATCAGGCGTGTTTCCAAGAGGACCTCAAAGCAAGTTCACCGGCTACGAGTACTATCCAGAAAACTTAATCCCATGCTCATATAAATGCAACATACAAGTCCTAACATTCATGTTAACTATATGCAACATCCTCACAACCTGAAGCAAACCCACTGTAGTAAAAACTACTTCCCACGAGCCCAAAGTATTCAAACCCGGCTCGCTCTGATACCAAGTTGTCACGCCCTACTTTTTATTACTCAAAATATTACCAATTTCATTTACTTAATTCCATTTCAGAGATAACATGCGGAAATAAACTCGTATATTCAACTTGTAGAAGTGAATAACATTGCTCTCATTCGTATGCAAGTAAATACAACATGAGTACACTAAATAAATTGCCCTTGGGCTTACATCATTAAAGTCAAGAAGAAGGGTATAACCCTTTTTACATAAATGGCATTCCGCCAACACAAAAGAGGCCCCGTGGCCAACAAATAAGAAGATCCAAAACCTTGTAGAACATCCTGGCTATCACCTGAAAAAGATTCAACAACGTGGGATGAACATATAGTCCAGTAGGGATCTCAACATGATTTCCAACAATAACAACTTACAGATAGCTATGATCATGAATGTTCATTCTCATACTAGAATAGTAATGTGGCAGTTTATACAAAATATACATAAGTATGAACTTTTTTCGAAAACAGCCATTTCATTAGACGCTATAAGCGGTTCATCTTTATTTCCTTTTCATTACCCATTTCCACAAACTTTCATGACAATAACAGTTCTAGAAAACAATTTCACCAAGCCCATTACTCTTCCCCCATTTTCCGTACTTACAACAAAATGACCTTTTTTGAAAACATGTTCACAAATACCCCATTTTCCTTCACACTTTCCAAAATCTTAAAATGGCATTTTGGTTTGTTCCCAATACATTTATATCAATACATGCATGCCTTAAATAAAAGGGAAATAACAAATCATCAACATGTATATAATCCACAAATGAGGCAGCTCGGCCTTTCAAAACTGTAACCATCGCAACCCATAACATACTTAGATGCACTGACGATAACAATTACAACTCTGCTCTACCGGCTATATGCACAGTAAGCTAAGGATACGCCAAGCGATAAGCGAGATAATAACTCATTTTAAACATTTCATACCTCATAATAGATACACATTTTAGTACTGTATCAATCTCAGATAAAAACACTTCCATACTTCACAAATGATACACATTTTAGTGTTGTATCAATATCAACCAAAAACACTTCTATACTTCACAAATGATACACATTTTAGTGCTGTATCAATATCAAACAGTTTCCGGTTTAGAGGTCCATCCCCTATCTTCCCCTAAACCGTGGAGTACATCCCCTATCTCCTCCCACACAACACAATGTATATAAACAATTATCATATACAAATTCCTCAATACAACAAAGCATCAATAACAAGTGTAATACATACACATAAACTATTCAATAATGTTTAACCAACACAAGTGTAACGCATACATCACAATTCAACACACCAATGTCATCCTCCACCGATGACCAAGGACAAAACCTCTAGATGCATGTATTCAGTACACCTAATAAAAGAGACTCAACTCTCAAGCAATCCTTAAACCCAACAACGACACTAGTATGATAGGTAAAGATAAAACCCCCAAATGTGTGTATTCAACACTCATGATACAATAGTTCAATTCTCAAATTTATTTTCTGAGACTCACATAGAGTTAACATTTCATTTACCATTTTCAAGATCAACTTTCATAATTTTTCAAGTCAACATGTTCCATCACTTATTCCAAAAACACTTTTTCCTTTTTACAAAACCAATTACATTCTCTTCATTTTACAAAATCATTTCCATGGATAATAAGCTATAACCCAACTTGATTCATTACGTTCATTTCAAAATAACTCCAATACCATAATTAATCCTTTAACTGATAACACCTTCTACACAACTCATATTAACAATAGAAATTTACCAACATTGTTCAACCATAAACCCTTTTTATTTTACCAAATCAAAATATAATTTAGGGCTTTCGCTTCTTTCAATAATATCATGCTAATTTTATTCTCTAATTAGTCCAAACCACAGTCAATGATAACAAAACCATTCTCAAACAACCAACCCTAGGTTCCCCTCATGATTTTAAAACAAATCCAACACGGATATGATTTTCATGCAATACAAAATTACCACATGTCTATCTATAGACGGAGTATTGAAAAAGAACAAAGAAATCCCTACCTCAAATGGAGAAGATGAAGGCCAAAAACCAAAGTGCTCCAAATCGCCAAACTTTCAGATTAAAATGAAGATCAAGGGATGCTCCACACTCAATACAAAGGAACTAGGGTAGAAGATCACTAGAACTAGATGTATTTATAGAGAGAAGATGTAGTCTATAGAGAGAAACTCTCAAGTTATTCATTCAATGAACTTCATTAAATTGATTAATGTATCTCATACATTCATGATACATAATGCATCTTCTATATTAATGAATTCATTAGATAGATTAATGTATCTTACATATTCATAATAGAAACATAATGCATCTCTAAGATTCATTCATAATAAATCCATCACATTCAATGTATTAGCATTAGTCTTCTATACATTGTATAAATAGGTATCAATGATTAGTCACCATCTAATTGATGTACATGTATCTTACTAATGAGATGAATCTAGTATAATCATGCAAAATCTTTGAAAAGTTGACATATATTACAATTAAACAATGAAGGTAAAATCGGGATCGCTATAGAGTATTATTATTATTTTTAACGGTATAAGTGTTACTCCCTCTGTCTCAAAATAATAATAATTTTTGAAGAATCTAACTTTTTTTGATATTACAATTATTACATTTTAAAAATATTAATTTTTTAAAATTACCCTTTGATAGTACATTTTTTTGAGAATATCAATTATCATAATTATATTTTTTATGTTATTAATGAATTTAAAAGAAGGGCAAAATAGTAAATTTATATTATTTAATTTCTTGATTTTTGAAAAGAGACTAATATTTTGAAACAATAAAAAATGAAATAAGGAACAAATATTTTAGAGCGAATGAAGTAATTTAATGTTAAAAGTGTTAATTTCACTTTATTCCTTTAACTTTTATTTTTTAGGTAAATTATAAATGTAATTATGAAATTTGTTTAAAATTTGAATTACTTTCTATCAAGTCCATTAACAGGTATTAATAATGTTAAAATTATATTTTAATTAATAATTAAGTTAATTTTTTAGAACCTCCCAATAGAATAGAATATTTAATGCTTTTCTTCTTCTTCTTCTTTTTTCTATTAATTTTTTTAAATAAAAAATTTTGACAAGAAAATATTTATAATTTTTAAAACTACAAAAAATAATTTATATTTTAAGCAAGCTTGAAGAGATGCATTTGTTATTTATGTTTTTCTTCCTTTTCATTTTAAATTATCAATTTAATCTTGTAAGCCTCGTTTTCGGAATTAGATTTTTTAATAATTTGTTAATTGTTTATTATTATTTAAATTGCCAAATGGGCGTTCGTCATTAGAGTTTTTTATTTTTATTTTTTTTTAAATTTTAAATTTCAATTCACACGAGCTAATTGGAAATAACATGTCTAAATTAATAATGGTGAAAACTTAATGAGTAAAATGGGTAATTTTACAATTTGAGATCTATTTTGGGGAAAGCACCATTAAATTTCTAATTTGGGAATGTTAACCCATTTAGTCCCGACGTTTTTTTGTTGGACTAATAGGTCTTATTTTACGTGTAAAGACATTAGTACCCATTTTTTTAGGCTTCTGGGTCAGTAATTGAGGGGGTTATTTTGGGTTGGTGTTTATTTGTAATTTATCGAATTACCCAAAAAGCTTACTATAGACTTTTTTTAGAATTCCCTCATTTTCCAAACATCAGCAACATCTTCAAGAACATCCAGAAAACAAACATTGGTGGTGAAAGCTTACGCATCTGATGTTTGAAACAAAAAGCTTACGCTAATGTTTGAAACATTGCCCAGAAAGCTCACACGTCTGATGTTTGAAACAAAAAGCTTACTCTAATGTTTGAAACATTGCCCAAAAAGCTTACGTGTCCGATGTTTGAAACAAAAACAAACATCAAGAACATTCAGAACAAACATTGTTTCTACCCAGCATGAAGACAATGTTCAAACATCAAACATCAACAAACATCAAACATCATCAAAACATCAACAAACATAATCAAAAAATATTGAACATCATCAACATTCTGAAACCCTAACCCTAACGCTAAGGTTTGCAACAATGGTGGTGACAGCTTCCAAGGCCGAGAGGAAAAGCTCCTACGACACTAAGCTGTGCAGCCTTCTCAATATCTCCTCTCAGATCTTGATCGTCGCCGCCGATAATGTTGGATCAAACAAACGTTGCACGATCTCAGGCGGTGGTACTGGATCGGTGTGGATCGGCGAAGGATCTAGGCAGAGAGAAAGTAGAGAGAGATCGGTGACCTTGAGACATCCTTGATTTAGATCATCAGAGATGGAGGTTTCTCTACACACAACATCGAACCCATCAATTAGATCGAACGGGGAAGGAGAGACACAACACTAGTGATCGAACGGTTTGATTTTGGCGGCGTTGGTGTTGGTCCTGAAGGCGTCATTGTTGGGGGATATGATTGGGTTTGTGAATTTGGGGCCGAGACGAGGCTGTTGCGGCGGAGCGAAACACAGAGCCTCCATAGCTATATAGATATATGTATGTATAGATGTAGAGAAAGAGAGAGAGAGGGAGAGAGAGAGATGACTGCAATTTGCAAAGGAGTTGCAGCTATGGAGGTTTGAGGGAGATGAAGGAAAGCAACGGCAGGCTTTGGTTTGTATACAAAGAGCGAGGGAGACGTTGATGATGTTTTTGATGATGCTGATGATGTATTTGATGTTATGTTTATGTTGATGTTGATGATGTTGTTATGGGTAAAAATGTAAACTCTATATATAATATATTAAAAATATATATCATATAAAAAATAAAAAGAACTAAATGGTTTAAGAAAAAATATTTAGGACTAACTAAAGCAACATGTATTAAAATGAGATTTATAAGTAATTTTTCCATCTATTTTGTATTTTAATATATTTTATTGAACTATTTATTGTCAAATATACAATGTATTAAGTTTTGAGTTTTCTGATTAAGAAATTAAAATAAAAAATAATGCAACTAAACACATGTCATCTTATTCACACCATATTATACACCTTACAACCAAATACGTAACTTCCCCTCCACCCATCATTTCAAAATAGTGAACAAAAAAATATAAGTATTTTGTTGTATGATTTAAATAATTTAAATTTTAAAATAATATTTTTGTCTATTAAATTAGGCTTCAACATTTTGACAACCATATGCAATCTAAGATTATAAACAATAGGAAGTAAATAGATAAAATTAATATTTTACTAATGAAATAGAAAAATAACGATAACTTAGGGATAATTGTCTAGATCAACTCATTTTTCTAAAAATTAAGTTTTTGTTTTCAGTATTTTTTTATTTTTAGTGATCTTTTCAAATATTTACACAATTTTTTTATTTTATTTTTTAAATACATCTAATCTAGATACACTTAAAAATATAATATTTGTAAAAAAAAAACTTACCAAATACAAAAAAATTTAAAAATAAAAATTTAGTACATTCTAATGATTTTTTTTAAAAATTGTACAAATTTTATATTTTTTAAGTATATCAAAATTAAATAGATCTAATAAGTAAAAAAAATAATAAAAAATTCACTAAACTATAAAAATACGAATTAAAAATGCAAAAAAATATTTTTAAAAATTTACCAAACATAAATTTTCTTTCCTTTTTCTTTTCTTTTATTGACCTTAATTCTGTTAAAAAAATATATATATGTTAGGCAAAACCCAGCTCATAATATCTCAAATCAAGGATTTTTCTATGATACATGAAGGTGGTTTTCATGTACCATACATAAATAAATTTGGACCATTAGATCTAAAAGTAAAATAAATCTAACTATTGATTGGTAATAATTAAAACCAGGTTAAGAAATCTAGGTAGTTTCGTAAAAAATAAGATAGTTTTCAATGGTTTTGAAACCAAAAAGTAGTTTTCAACTTATCACAATAACTAAGTACACTTACTATTTGATATGATTATATTTACTATTTTTAATAACTATATTTACCATTCAATTATTAATAAAATACACTTAACCTGCTATTCAAGTAACAAGTAAAGTTAAAAAATTAAGTTATAATATATTTTCAAAACCTCTTAAATAAAAATAAAATTTATAAAACAGAATTTAAGAAAAAAATATACAAAATAAATGTGAATTTTATACATTTTATGAAATATGATTTTTTTTTAATTTATTTATCTACTTAATGGCAATAAATGAAACCTAGTTTCCTTTTCATTTACCACACTTAAAAATAATAAATGCAATTAATGAAGAAATATAATTAATATAATATAGGAAAATTTAAAATTTATTTGAGGAATCCATGAACAAAATTTTATGTCTATTTTTAAAAATTTTGAATATTTGAAGATTTAAAGATAAGATTGTTGTTGATTTGGAACTCCTTAGGTAATCTATGTCCCTATAGTCTCTATCTCTTTTTTTACTTTAACTTTCCATGATATTTTGAATTTATAAATTTTAATGTTTTGTTGGAACAACATTTCACCTAGTTAAAAGAAAAATTATGAGATTTAAGTGGTAAGAAAAAAAAATCAAGTTTAATGAAATGGTAAGTGCAGTCTTAAGTTTAGTTTAAATGATTAATTAATCAAGTCTACTAAAATAGTAAGTAGAGTCCCATTGAGTAATAAGTATTGCTTAAGTGATAGCCAAGTTTGATAAAGTAGTAATTAGAGTCTAATTGAGTAGTAACTGTTGTTTAAGTGATGAATCAAGTTTGAGAAAAATGGTAAGTATAGTCTCATTGAGTAGTAAGTGTTATTTAAATGAGTAGTAAGTTAAGTCTGATAAAATAATAAGTAGAGTCTCACTGCGTAGTAAGTGTGGTTTAAATGAGTGGTAAGTAAGTATGATAAAATAGTAAGTATGGTTTAAATGAGTGGTTTCCAACTTACTACAACAACTAAACACACTTACTACTTGATATGGTTGTACTTTTTTTTTTTTTTGGTGAATAAATATGGTTGTACTTACTATTCCACATAACTACACTTACCATTCAAACGTTAATAAAATGCACCTAACCTATAAAATAAATATAAAATTTATAAAATAGAATGTAAAAAAAAAATGTACAAAATAAATATGAAATTTATAAATTTTATTATAATTTTTTACATTTTATGGAATATGACTTTTGTTTATTTATCTACTTAATGGCAATGAATGGTAATAAATGAAACCTAGTATCTTTTTCATCTACCACAATAAATTCAATTAATGAGAAATATGATTAACAAAATATAGGAAAATTTCAAATTCATTTGAGGATTCCATAAAAAAAAATTTGATGTTCATTTCTAAAATTTTGAAGATTTTAAAATAGAATTGTTGTTGATTTGGAACTCCGTAGGTAAGTCTCTATATTTGTACTTTCACTTCCATTATATTTTGAATTTATAAATTTTTATATTTTGTTGGAACAACATTTCACCTAGTTAAAAGAAAAATTATGAGATTCAAGTGGTAAGAAAAAAAAGATCAAGCTTGATGAAATAGTAAATGTAGTCTTAAGTTTAGTTTAAATGATTGATAAGTCAAGTCTAATAAGGTAGTAAGTAGAGTCTCATTGAGTAGTAAGTATTGTTTAAAAGAGTGATAAGTCAAGTTTGATAAAATAGTAAGTATAGTCTCATTGGGTAGTAAGTGTGGCTTAAAGGAGTGGTAAGTCAAGTATGATAAAGTAGTAAGGAGAGTCTCATTGAACAACAAGTGTGATTCAAATGAGTGGTAAGTCAACTTTGATGAAATAGTAAGTCCAGTCTCATTGACTAGTAAGTGTAGTTTAAATGGATGATAAGTCAAGTTTGATAGAGTAGTAAGTAAAGTCTCATTAAGTAGTGAGTATGATTTTAATAAAGTAGTAAGTACAGTCTCATTGAGTAGTAAGTGTGATTTAAATGAGTGTTAAGTCAAGTCTGATAAAATAATAAGTAGAGTCTTATTGAGTAGTAAGTGTTGTTTAAATGACTGATAAGTCAAGTTTGATAAAGTAGTAAGTAGAGTCTCATTGAGTAGTAAGTGTGATTCAAATGAGTGGTAAGTCAAGTCTGATAAAGTAGTAAGTACAGTCTTATTGAGTAGTAAGTGTGGTTTAAATGAGTAGTAAGTCAAGTCTGATGAAATAGTAAGTACAGTCTCGTTGACTAGTAAGTGTGGTTTAAATGGCTGATAAGTCAAGTTTTATAAAATAGTAAATAGAGTCTCATTGAGTAGTAAGTGTGATTCTGATAAAGTAGTAAATACAGTTTCATTGAATAGTAAGTGCGGTTTAAATGAGTGTTAAGTCAAATCTGATAAAATAGTAAGTAGAGTCTTATTGAGTAATAAGTGTTGTTTAAATGACTGATAAGTCAAGTTTGATAAAGTAGTAAGTAGAGTCTCATTAAGTAGTAAGTGTGATTCAAATGAGTGGTAAGTCAAATTTGATAAAGTAATAAGTACAATCTTATTGAGTAATAAGTGTGGTTTAAATGAGTTTAATTACCATTGAAAAACACAATACTTACTATTCATTCTCATTCTACTTGCAACTCTTTGTGACTTAACTTACCACTTACTGTCCATTTTACACCTAGTAAGTAGAGTCTCATTGAGTAGTAAGTGTGATTCAAATGAGTGGTAAGTCAAGTCTGATAAAATAGTAAGTACGGTTTTATTGAGTAAACGTTACCAAACGCTACCTTAACCATTTATTTTGATTCTATTTACTATTTATTATAATTCTACTTATCACTTCTATTTTACTTTATATATATATATATATATATTTGTATATTTACTATAAGAAGAACAACGATTGGAACGTGTCATGCCCCACTTTTTTATTACTTGGATTTCATTACCAAAACCATTATTATAAACTCAATTTCAGAGATAGCATACAGAAGCTCGTTATACTTACAAGGAATACATAAATAATAATTCTCTCATTCGAATATAAAATGAATGCAACAGGAGTATATCCAAATAAATTACCCGAAGGCTTACATCTTTAAAAGTAAAAGAAAAGGTTTGACCCTTTTACAAAAAGGCATTCCGCCCACAAATAAAAGGCCCCGTGGCCAACAGGTAAGGAAGATCCATGCCCTTGAAACACTTCTCGACGTTCACCTGAAAAGGATTAGCAACGTGGGATGAACATATAATCCAGTAGGGATCTCAACATGATCCTGAACAACAACAACCTATAGATAGCTATGATCATAAATGCTTAGTCTCATATTGTATAAGTAATGTGACAATTTATAACCAAAGTATACTTACATATATGCTTTTCTCAGAAACATTCATTTCTGTCATTAACGTAGGCAACTCACCTTTCCTTCCTCTTAACACCATTTTACAAATTTTTATATGACAAATAACAAATTCTCGAAAGAAAGACTTTCACCAAAAACCTTTTACACTTTCTTACCCTTTTTAAACTTGCACCTGATTTGACTTTTCAAAAACATGTTTACGAAAATCTAATAACTTTCACATTACTTACAATCTCAACCCATTACTCACGTCTACTTCCCACACACCCATGCCCGTGCAAGTATACCTTTAGTACAAAAGGAAACACGACAAGCATCCAACAACTATCTACTTTTAAAATTTAAGCATTTCGGCCTTCCAAAAATCACAACCATCATAACACGTGACATGCTCAAATATACCGAAGCAATAATAATAAATAAATTCTGCTCTACCTGCCTCTAGCACGGTAAGCCAATGATACATCTTTTCACAATGAAATGCCAATTTACGAGACACTGGCTGGAAGGTAATGGTACCTCTGCCAATTCTCTAGGCGCTAGCTAGAAGGTAATGGTACCTCTCATTCTCAGCGTAACCAATTCTCCAGGCGCTAGCTGAAAGGTAATGGTACATTTTTCCAACCATTACATTTTACAACAATCATAGAATACTCAAGCGTACTACAAACACATAACCTTTTCAACATTTACAATGTCATCCTCCACCGATGACCAAGGACAAAATCTCTAAACAATATGTATTATATGCACGAAACACGTTCATCCCATTCTTATGAGGCATTATGTCCAACAACAACAATGATGTTCCAAGGTTTTCAACTTTTACCAAGGTTCTTTCTCAATTTACAGAAAAGTTATAATTGTCTCTACATTCCAATGTCAATTTCTAAAATTTCCAATTCACTGTACACCAATTATATCTATATAAGAATGAAACTCTTTTTCCATCAATTAACCAAGGTCCCAAATCCATGGATAACCAAATCATAAGTCCCTCAATTTCAACTCAATCAAAAGTATTACCCAAACATTCTAATCTCATGATTACCCCTTTTTTAGCGACTTACAATTTCCAATTTGTTGTACCCAACAATGAACAAACAACACAAGTTAAATGCCAAAATTCGTAAAACTCAATTAATCTCAAATTAATGAACAATTCTTTATTTGCATCCCTTAACTCATAGCATGGTTATTTCACAATTCCACCCCCTTTACCCATTAAGCATTGTTATAAAAAATAAATAAATAAAAAATTGATACTTTATTTCTCTCTAAACATGAATATGTTAAACCACACCTCAAATTAACCCAACAACAATTTATTTCACAAAATCTCAACCTCAACATCAAACCTTAGATCGCCTATCATGATTTTCAAAGAAAATTCCATAACAACATGGTTTTTATGCAATAAAAACATACCACATGTCTATCTAGAAAAAGGTATTGGAAAAGATCAAAGAAATCCCTACCTCAAGGGAGGAGAGGAGAAAAGCCCAAAAATCAACTTTGCCGAAATTCGATCTCCACCGGTCAAGACAAAGCCCTCGATATGCTCATCATTTTGGTATAAGGGACTAGTACCAAAATCTCAATGGATTCTTGAGATAAAAAAAAATGCAAAGTTTTAAGGGTTTGGATAGAGAGAGATGAGAGAAAAAGAGAGAAAAGTTGCATAGAGAGAGAGAGACACAATCAGAAAATGAGAAGAAAATGAGCAAAAGAGCAAAATATAGCTGAAAAGCACGAAAAACGATGCTGAGCACCCTCCTGGCCGCACGTGCGACGCCCTCTCCTGCACGTGCGGCTATCACCCCCGCACGTGCGGTCTCTCCCACACCTCTTCTCACGCACCTGCATATAATGTAGTGTCACACACAGCCTCCCCCTGATTCCCACACGTGCGGCCCCTCTCCAGCATGTGCGGCCCAAGGCCCCGCACATGCGGCTCTGGCCCTCTAATCCGGAAAAACTTCGGCTTCTCTCCCTACACTCCGGAGTCGACCTCACACCCTCCGAGACAAGTGAAAACTCGGAATTGAAACAAACAAGAACGAAGATTTTCAAGAAAAGTTTTCAAAAACAGCGAGCTCAACTGTTAACTGGACCACACTTTGGAAATCCAACATTTCAACAAAGGTAAATCCAACATAACCTAGGAGAACAAAGCAAAGTTCGCACCGGTCATCACAGAACGTTTTTAGTACGTAGTTGTCACTCAATATGATTATTTAGTATGACAAAACTTACAATAATTCTAATATTACTTAGCATTTAGTCTCATCTAATTAATTTTCTTATACTCTTTATGGATGTGTTGTGGGGTGCTAGGAGGCATTACTTCTTGACGAGTAGGTGGAGTAGCCTATTTACATATCTATTTATTGCACCCAAAAAAAAAAATTTAATGACAAGTAAAATCATGTTTAGTGGACAAATGGTTGATTTTGTTCAATAAAACAAAAATGAATGACAAGTAAAATCATATATCAAAAAAGTAAGTCTCATGAATTTGGTTCAATTGATTTAGTTTTATTGTCTTATTATGTTTTCAAATGTGGGTATGCTTCATTTGAGAGATTTTAATCTTATAAGTCTATAAAAATATTTATAGGACTAAATGATCCATAAGTCATGAATATAGGATTTATTAGTATACCCCTTGATTTAATTATAATGGCTAGACAATTAACTTAAATTGTTTGATTTGATTAAAATAATAAAATAATTATTTTGAACTTAATTTGATTAAATTGAAGTTAATTTGGAATAATGTGCTATATAACTGAAAGGGTAATAGCTGATTTTTTCAATTAATTGGATGCACCTCGCGAGATGAGTAATTCAAATAAATAGGGTAAATTTGATTAGCCAAAATTCCTACACCTCAATAGGGGATCAGTAGTTCGAATTTCCACACCTACGTAGGTCTTATTCTTTGTACGTTAATTAGACTTTATATTTGATTTTCATTATTATGATTATAATTAAGTAGGGCTCATTATAATATCTTACATGAATCAAATTTATAAATAAAACTTTGAATCAAAAAAAAAAAAAAATTATAAATAAAACAAAATTTTGCGTACTACAGCTGTTCCCTCAAATCAAATATGGCAATGAAGAATATCTTCCCAAAGATTTGAGTCTTCCAATCTATAACTAGGGTATTGCTCTCTCTCTAGATGATATCATCTAATTCTCTTTCACTCTACTTGTGTCTGTTGGTTGATTTGCAAGTGCTTCGGTTATCTCGATGGAGGGTGATGAAAGGGGTAAGAAACCCATGAAGCGAATTGAGAACAAGAAAGCTCTGAGAGTTACTTACAAGAAGAGAAAGGACTGTGTTTTCACGAAGACAATGGAGCTCTCGATTCTCTGCGATATCAATGTCTTCACACTCTGTTTCGGCCCCAATGGAGAGGTCGACACGTGGCCCCAAAACCCAAACGAAGTGAAAGCTCTGATCAAGATGTACAAAGAGTCTGCCAAGAAAAGCCCGGTTAGGAAAACTTGTGAATCTTCTTTTTCTGATTGTTGTTTGGGTGCTGAGAAAGTTGCCAAGAAAGTTTTGGTGGGGAATGAGGATGGTTATGGTTGGCTTGATGGGTTATCGGCAGAGTCGGCGATGAGTTTCTTGGGAAAGTTGGAGTCAAAATTGGAGGTTTTGAAAGCAAGAATCGAGTTTTTGAAGATGGTGAAGGAGCAGAAAAACAGAGGGGCAGTGGTAATGGGGAAAGAAACAGAGGAAACTTCTTGTTGGTTTGATGATACGAATTTGCAGAAAAACAGAGGAGTAATCGTAACGGGGAAAGAAACAGAGGAAGCTTGTTGGTTTGATGATACGAGTGCGATCGACAATTTTGAGGAGGACGATCTTGCAATGTTGCTTGACCTTTGTCACCAGTACCAACTTGGCATTTTCTGATCTGTTGAGAGAATTCATACACTTTTGTTGTTGTCTTAGATTTATGGGTAAGCTTTATAATTATACTAGGAATTTAGCAAGGTATTGGGGAATATCATCATATTCATACCTGTATTTTATTTGAACTTTACATTTTTGTCATTAGCTATGTAACTTTTTTCCGAAATTTCCACAAAAACAATTGGTGAATGTATAGAGGTCTGTCTCGGTTTTGTCTTGCTAGAGGTCTAGCATTCTTTAAACATGATAAATATGATGCATACACATTTTCTTTATTTGGTGATCAACACCTGTTTGTGTCACTTTCTATATTTCCTCATATTATATGCATAACTGCTTTAGTGCAATGTTTTTTTTTTGTTTTTTTATTTTGTAGTGCAATGCTTTAGTGCAATGTTAATGAGCATATGCGTATGGAGAAGTTGAGTTTTTAACCAAGTAAGAAAGGGCCCATCATTTTCAATCACTTTCACAACTTGTACAGTGGATTGTACAGTGGATTGGAATGATAGTAATACAGGTCTTACTATCATTGAATAATCATAATCAATAAATATTAATGAGTAAGGGCTATTTTGGGAACTTGGCTAAAAGTCACTTTTTTTTGTTAGTAGCAAAAGCCAAAAGTTGGCTTTTTTGGCTTTTTTTTCATTTGGCAAGTTGGTTTTTAGCCAACGGTGAAATTACAATTTTACTCCTCATGGGTCACAATGTGTTACATAGGTTTAGTTGTAAATATTTTAAATAAATAGGGGTAGTTTAGTCATTTTATTATGATTTGACATCATAAACAAATATTAATCAAAAAAGTCAAAAGTCACTTTTTACCAACTTCCCAAATCATTTGTGTAAAAAAGCCAAAAGCTTGGTTAAAAGCCAAAAAGTCACTTTTAACCATCTTCCCAAAACAACCCTAAATATTCAATTGATCTGTGTTTGCTATCTGTTTTGAGATTCTAATTCACGTCACTTTCATCAAATTTTTGTCAATCATATAATTAGGGGGAGAAAACAAATGTTTTTATCTATTTTTTTGTTGAAATATATATTTATTTTTTTATTTCAGTAATTATATCAAAAGTATGACAGTAATTATATATATATATATATTTTAAACCTCAAAAGAGGAGAGTATAATTTATCATAAAAGTTACTAGTTAAAAGAGTGATCAATAGTTAAATGTTATATTTTTCTCTCCTCCTGGACAATTACAAATTTTAGTTGAGTAATTACCGGATATAGATGGACCAGACAAAGAGTTTGGTGGCAGTGACCCCTTTCCAAACTTCCCAAAAAATATTATTTGGCCAATCCTATTTTAAGTATTTATAATTATAAAAAAAATTAAAAAAAAAAAAGCATTTTGGCCTATACAAAATTTATATAGGTTTATTTTTGGTCCCTTGAAAAGCTATATAATTTTAATTCGATTCCTCCAAAAATTTATATAATGTTATCCTGACATCCTAAACCTCACAAAAATTTAATTCAACGTGTCTTATCAACAAAAAAGATTAATTATTGAATGTAATGTTGTATCTCCGTAAATAGACTTTCACCAATAAATCCTTTTAAAAGGCAACATTTGAAATAAATGCTGTGGAGGGGTAAAATATTGGCCCAAACCCGAAGCAATTGGGAAAAGCAGACCAAAAGAAAGGGAAGACCCAAATAAATTTCTAAGGAGACCATTAAAGATAGTTGGCAGGATAAAGACATGTGGCTAGGAGCGTAAAGAGCAATGAAGAGTAAAAGATCTCCTTCGAAAAAGAGATCTGCGGAATGAAAGAGGAACGTCGGATTTATCTTCACTCAACGGTACAAACATCAAAGTAGTAAGTACAAGAGTATAGATTAGGCCTACTAGACGGTAAGTCTGTCTGATCAACCTGATCCGACAAACGTAACACTTGGCAAGCTGGCCACTAACATCTGACATAATCTATGATGTCTATAGGAGGATGATCCAACGATCAAAGTCAAAGGCAACTTGACTACTTGTCCAATCAGAGTTAGGAGTGGACAGAACCCTCAAATCAAATATTGATCCAATAAATGGGATTCAAGTCAGGAAAATTATAAAAGGCAAAATAGGTGAAGCAAAAAAGGACATACTAGAGGTAATCCAAGAACCCTCCTTTAAATACAAATTCTCATGGCCGAACAATATTCTCACTTGACCGTCGGAGGGTCCTCTCGACTAATCCTGATCGGGGGTGATCATTGACGTTTGGGTTTCTTTTGGCAGCGTAAAAAAAAGGACATGTCATCTCGCTTTCTTTATGGAGAAGAATTCTATCTTCCGCAAATGCAAGGAACAAAATTGCTAAGCCAATTTATTTGCAGTTTTTCTATTTTAAATATATATTTTATGATTAGAAAAGATGTGAACTCAAGTATATAATTTTGGATTAAGAAAAGGTTCCTTCTATACGATAACGCTTTCAACTAATCTAATCCATTATAAAGCCATAAAATGAGAAATTACAATTAATCCCATTTATTAAGCCATAGACTTAAAATTTATAGAGTAATTTTTTTAAAAAAAAAACAATTTAGTGAACCAATATCCAATGACACTACAACAAATATAATTTTAGAGAAAAAAATTTAGCAACAAAATCACTTTTTAATAACATAATATTTTAGTTTTAAAAAATATAATTTTTTTTGTTTTAAATTTTAGTGAAAAAATTGGACATTTAATAATGAATTCTTATCCATTTGGGACCAAAATTTTCCTCTAAAATAAGTAAGGAAAATTTACCCATAAATCATATTTTCTGAAAAGTTGAACCATTTAGTCCTAAAAATTTTCTTATGCACCATTTAGTTCCATTTATTTTAGTAATTTGTTTATTTAATTTTCATTATTTTGGAGGTTACAATAGTACCCCTTTTGTGGAAGGTTTGTGTTCCTAAAAATCTGCAACATCGTAAAAACATCACCAACAACATCAAGGATGAGCAATCGATGAGCAAAAATCTGCAGATCCAGGGGGTTCGGGTTCGTGACGTTCAAGGATGAGCAGTCGATTAGGGACGCTATCGGGGAATGAACGGTCAGGATCTTGACGGGCGCAACATCACCGTCAACGATGCCCAGTCCCGCGGAAGCGATAGTGGCGGGGGCGGCGGGTTCCGCGGTGGTGGCCATCGTCATGAGGGTGGATACGGTGGTGGTGGATGTCGCTGATGTTGATGATGGAACTAATGTTGATGATGTTGATCATGGCCCTGATGTTTGATGATGTCTACCATTGATGTTGAAGCCATCGGTGTGTGCGTGTGTGTTGAAGCCATCAGTGTGTGTGTGTGTGCGTATATCAGTGTGTATGTGTTATGCGCTGGGTGTGTCTTAGAGAGAGAAGACAAAGCTGGGTTTGGTGTGTGTTGTGTGTGTGTGTGTGTGTGTGTGTGTGTGTTGAAGCCATCAGTGTGCGTGCGTGCATGTATCAGTGTGTGTGTGTGTTATGCGCTGGGTGTGTCTTAGAGAGAGAAGACAGAGCTGGGTTTGGTGTGTGCAGTGTGTGTGTGTGTGTGCGCGCGCGCGCGCGCGTGTATCAGTGTGTGTGTTTTATGTGCTGGGTGTGTCTTAGAGAGAGAAGACAGAGCTAGGTTTGGTGTGTGCTCTGTGTGTGTGTGTGTGTGTGTGTATCAGTGTGTGTATTATGCGCTGGGTGTGTCTTAGAGAGAGAAGACAGAGCTGGGTTTGGTGTGTGTGTGTGTGTGTGTGTGTGTGTGTGTGTGCGCGTGCGTGTATCAGTGTGTGTGTGTTATGCGTTGGGTGTGTCTTAGAAAGAGAAGACAGAGCTGGGTTTGGTGTGTGCTCTGTGTGTGTGTGTGTGTGTGTGTGTTGTGTGTATGGTGTGTATGAGTGTGGCTGCTGGGTGTGTGTGTTAATGGTGTTTTGTGTGCATGGTGTCTTGTGTCTGCTAGAGAGAGGAGATATGTGTGTAGCTGGGTCTCCATGTGAGAGAGAGAGAATGCCGGGAGAGATGAGTGGTGTCTAAATGAGGGTAATTACGTCCCTCAGAATTTTTTAGGACTAAACGGTTTACTAGAATAAAAATGCGACCAATTGGTTCATAAGTTTACATTTTGGGATTTATTGGTAAATCTCCCATTTATTGGTAAATCTCCCAATAAGTAAATGGATGAAATTATTTTATTCCTAAGAGTGTACTATTTATTAGGGACATTTTTTTAATTTGTCACTAAAAGTATATTTTTTAAATTTTTTGTAACAAAATCTACTAAACCAAATTATCACTCTTTCATCAGATATTCAATTCTCCTGAATTTCTCGACATCGGTATTGTTTGTAGAGAAAATATAGAAATCCATAAAGCTAAATTCACGCAACCAAAAAAACGTAAAATTTATTTTATCCTCTTGTAATTTAAACTACGAATACATTGTGACTTAAACTCCGAATACGTTACTTTTTATGGTTCAAATATTGTAAGAAAGCCTCACCAATGTGATTTTAGACTAAAACATAATGATTAACTACATATGTGTGAAATTATTGTAATACTCTCAAACCTTATACTTTCTTTTTCCTTTCTTTGTCCTATTTCATAAACAATTTATAATTTATAACATTAATTCAATTAAATCACAATTAATCATATTTTTTTAATTATTTATTGTAATTCTTTAATTTTTAATCTAATTTTAATTTAATTATATTTTAAGTCACAATTAATTTTAAATTCGTAATTATTTATTTTAATATCTATCTTTTTAATCTAATTTTAATTTAGTTATAGTTTAGATCAAATTTTAATTATTATTTATTTTATTCTATATTTTAAAACCAATCATTAATTAAATTTATCTTTAAGATAAATTGTTATTTATATTTTAATTTAATTTAATTTTAATAAACATCTTCATCTAATTTTGAGTTTGGAGAAGATGAGCTTAAAACTATCTTTCTATTGTGTTAATTTTATCTTATTTAAATAAAATAAAAAAATCAAATCCACTCCTTAAAATTGTGTGTGATATTTATTTATTTTTAGATCGGTGTTACACACAAAGGTAACCCGAGAAGGGGGTGAATTGGGTAATTAAAAAAAATATGACTAGAAAATAGATTTCAAATGACTAAGTAAATGCAGTAGACAATCAATTAATACACAGAAAATAAAGGAGAAAGAAAGAAGAGCTCAAACACAAGGATTTGTAGTGGTTCGGCTCACCGGCCTACATCCACTCTCAAGATACCTCCTTGAGAATTTATTCACTATGAATCAATAAACCACCAAGCTTTACTTAGATTGTGAATTTTTACAAAGGATTTACTTCTTTCTGTTGAGGACCTCTCAACTAGATTCATTCCACTAGTGTTTGATTCCATACATTGCAATCACCATGTTTTCCACACTTGTTTTGGCAACTTCAATAGCCTGGGCCTGTTGGATCTTCATTCGATCAATATCATGCTGCATCTTTACTTGCTGAAAGAGAAGGTGTTAGACCATGGAGGCCAACTGATCCATCTTTTGTTCCATAGCAGAGGAGGATAAAGTAGGAGCAGAGTGGGGTGATGATGGAATGTCAGAAATAAGAATGGATTGGGAATGTATAGCGATCCCGGTTTTCCCTCTATTATGTATTGTGTTTCGGACTTAGGTTCTGTGGTTGTTGTTGTTGTTGTTATTGTTGTCTATATCTTTTTTACATCCTTTAATTCCTTGTGTTTGAGTTTTGGGATGTGTTGAGTAAGTTTGTTACAGGTTGGTTATGTTTTGAAACAAATGGTTGCTACCCAAAATTTGGCTTCTTCGCTCGAGCAAGGCTTTTTGCGCTCGAGCGAGGCTTGGGTATTTGCTTCTTCGCTCGAGTGAGCATTCTTGTGCTCGAGCGAGTATTATGGGTCTTCAGATTTCTTTTCACATGCCCCTTCCACTCGAGCGAGCTTTCTTACGCTCAAGCGAGGTCTGTGTTATTTGTCTCTTGGCTCGAGCGAAGACTCTTGCACTCGAGCGTGCGTAGCGTCTAGTTTGGACCTGAAGGTTGGTGATCTTCGCTCGAGCGAGGCTTTTGTCGCTCGAGCGAGTGAGCTCTATGTTTTGTGATCCTTTGCTCGAGCGAGAACTCTTGCGCTCGAGCGTGCGTCTGAGTTACAGACCTGAAGCTCCTCGTTTTTTGCTCGAGTGATGCTTCTTGCGCTCGAGCGAGGTCTGTTTGTGTCTGGTCGCTCGAGCGACCATTCCTTCGCTCGAGCGAGCCCTGTATATATCAGTTCGCAGCAGCGGGTTTGAACATCACTTTTTCATCCCCATTTCTTTCCAAACCCTAGATCCAACTCTCTTTCTCTCTCTACATACTACTTCTCTCTACAAATACACTTAATCTAGAGGGTTTCTATGCTACTCCCTTTGTACAAAAGTTAGAGCATCTCTTGGGTTATCGTTGGATCCGAGAAAGTGTTGATTTGGATCACTCCCAAGTTTCTTCATCTTCTCCTTTGAGTCTCTCCACTTGAGGTAGGGACAAACTACTCATTCTTATGAGTTTTAACATAAATTTTGGTTATTTTGTATAAGTGGTGGGTTATGGAAATTTTGGAAAAGTTAGGGTTTGTAGTTTGAAATATTTAAAAGAGGGGTTTTCAATTTTAGACTCTATTTGTATATGTGGGTCTTGAGATGGAGTAATTAGTGTATAAATGTTGAAATGGTGAGATTTGGGCTTTTGGGTCAATGTTATGGAAATTGGAAAAAATGCCCTAATTAGGAATTAAATAACTATTTGGTATAAATAGTAAATTCATTGTGGAATTATGAAATTGGGAAGGATTGTGAATTGATGGTGTGGTTGGATTGAATAATCACCCACCTACGGAAAAATTGATAAATTATCTGTTTGGTAAATTTATTATCTGTTTAGAAATAATTATTTTGGGCTATCGGTGGAGGATAGCCATGATTGTTGTAGAACTGTATGATGATTAGGTAAATTGAAACTAATTAACTGAATTATGTCATTGAATATGACAGTTGGATTGACACATTGAATATGTGCTTTAATTGATCATTGAATATGATTAAATGTTTAAATACATTGTATCTGTATTCTGTTTGGGAGGAGAAAGGGGATGTACTCCATGGTTTGAGAGGAGATATGGGATGTACTCCATGATTTGGGAGGAGATAGGGGATGTACTCCATGATTTGGGAAGAGATAGGGGCTCACGCAGTCTCCATTGCGGCTCTCATAACCTCAAACTCGGCCCTGCTCTTTTGACCGTCCACTTCTGACTGCAAACGGTCAATCCTCTCAAGGGCATCATGTATGCGGCAGCCCAAGTCGGTGATCTTGCCGATCGTCTGCAAAACGAGTTAGGATCGTCAGATACCATAGGCAAGCAAAATCAAAACAAGTTAAGGTCGCCTACCAAAAGGGCCGACTGCGCAGATAGGGCTACGGCCACCAAATCCAGCACGGCATGAAAGGATGCCATATCAGTTGGTAGGCAGACTGAAGCCGCCAAGCTCAACGCTACCGCTGGGTCGGTAATGATGGATACATCAGAGGAAATTGGCGTGCCTCTGATCTTTGGCTAAACAATGAAAGGAACAACCACGTTCGAATTTTCTAACCGAGGCCATTTGTCAGCAGGACTATCTTCTGAACCAACCTCTCCCTCGGCGCTACGCTTCTTGCCCGCTCTTCCGGAATCAACCGTTCTTCATTGACCGGTTGTTCAGCCTCTTTCGCCGTTTCGACCACAACAATCTGAACCGGCTCATCAATAACGGATTTGAAAGACTCAATCAAGACGGGTTCAGAATGGGCGGCCTCGGCCTTTTTCCTGGTGGCCATTTGCTCGGCATTTTTCTTTCGAGCCATCTGCGTGAGGTTTTTCTCAGCCATACTTTCAAAAAAATTGCCGGGTAGATCTCCCAAACTTGCAAAAATATCTCCAGAAGAAAACTCTGCCTGACCCGAAGTGGACGGTGAGGCAGGCTGATTAAGTCCGGCTACCTCAAACGCCGAGTTTAGGTCCTCGTCGACCTCTTCAGCCTCCTCAGCAAACTCTCTGGCTGGTTCGGTGACTACCTCTACCAGCGGCACCACATCTTGCCCCAAATCAGAAGCTTCGAGACCAACTTGCCTAAGGCTCTTGAAGCTAGGGAAGATAAAAGCCACAAGGTGTTGATCACTGGTTGGAATTGGAATGTTGTCCGCGGCCGAAAAAGTAGTATAAGTAGGCTCGTATCGAAGAAGTATGTGGGCCGCTCTTCCTTGCTTCTGTATGTTTGGACGGCCGAAGTACCCGAGTGCAGTCGCAATCTGCGTAAGGACTGCGTCGTCAGTAGAAGTCAGAATCTTCTTCAATTTATTGCCTGCAAAGACAAAGGGTTAGACTTGGAGAGAAGGCCAAGTAAAAGAAAAGTTCAATAAACGCAAGGAGATACATGGCCACCTGGTTCACCCTTCCGTCTAGGAATAGGGTCTAGGCGATCATCGCCTTCGCCAAATTCCCAGTTCCCTTGGACATTGACCATCACGTCATCCACTCACTTGCCAGAGCTGGCAAGCATGGATACCAAATGATGGTCAGTATCCTTGGCCCTAAGAAAGTAGCGCCTGAGCCGACCGGAAGATTTGGCTAAAGCATAGCAGTGCCGAATAGCCAGAATGCCAAGATCGATCCTGAGGCGCCGGTTCAACTCTACGATCCCCATTACGATTTGAAAAAAATTCACATTGGGCTGAGAAGGAATCAGGCCCCAATGGCGGAGGACGGCCCTAAGGAATGAATGTAGGGGAAAACGGACTCCGCCCTCTGCAATGGATAGGAGAGGCAAGACGATTGTGTTGCGATCCTCTCTCTCCATATTCAAAGTATTGTCCGTCACTAGAGATAGATGAACATCATCAGGAATAGAAAAATGTCATCGGAATCCCGAGATACGACCTTCGGAAAGGAGGTCTTTCAGGTGCTTAGCCATTTTAGCAAAGATCCTAGGGTATACCAAAGCTAAAATAAGCATGGAAAATAAGATCGCAAAGAAAGAAAGAAAACTTACGATAGGTGAAGAAGATGAGGATAGACGGATGAAAGTTGCAGAGAAAAGCGTCAGAAGAACGATACCATCTGGGAATCCAGAGGCCCAAGTATTCGAGAAAAGCATGCATTCGAAAGGACTGAAGTTTCAAATCGTATTAAATGCAAAAGGTGCACGAATGAGGCGGGAAAGCATAATGATGACCAAAAAGACATGCGCGCTCTGACACATTGGGATAGGCAAAGCCGCCTAATTTATGTCTTGGCTGTTCAGAATCAAAACCAAACACGCCAGTTAACTACTGTCAATGGCGAGTTTGGGGGGTAATTGTGGGAGGCGAATAACTGGCAATGCCGGGAAGAGCGTACTCTGCAGAACGGACACTATTTGGCGTTACCCGGCACGCTCAGGAGGCCAAATACAATAGATAGGCCGGATAAGCGTAAATCCATGGAGCCGAATATGAGAGAGGACAATAAGTAACGAGTAGGCCCTGGCCCCGAGGCCCAGTAAACGAGTATAAATACAGGAACTGCAGAGAAGGGTAAGGATCTCCTTGTTTAACTTAGAATACAAGTAACCTAGAGCTTGAGACTGACTTGTCCGTTGGAGTGCTAATTTCGGCACCCACGTCGGAGTGCTTATTTCCTTTCAGGTGACTATCTGAGGAACCCAAGCGTCTCCCAAGATTCGAAGGGTATTTCCAAACCACTTCCCCACAAAATACTATAAAAGTGCTTTGTGTGTCTATTCCACATTCCCGCTTCTAAGACTTTCCAAAAGCTATTTCTAAATTGCATCATTTCCTAAAAATTGGTAAACAGCTATAAGCACATGGCAGAGTGAGAAATATTATACTAAGAGCATAAGGGCATAAAATTCACCATGGATAATTATTGGCTAAACAAAGCTTGATATTAAAATATAGAGTATCTAATATAGAGATCATTTGACATATAATACAGAAATCATATAAACAAAATAATCATAACCATGGTACAGAACGAAACAAAACAAATGTATGGACTCAAGAGGTGGCTCGTACGAACTCTAGAGGTGGCTCCCACCATAGTGTAGCACTTAGCTCCATACAACACTTTGCTCTACACCAGAAATCATAACCACAGTACAGAACATAACAAATGTATGGACTCAAGAGGTGGCTTGTACGAACTTTGGAGGTGGCTCCCACAGTAGTGTATCACTTAGCTCCGTATAGCACTTTGCTCCACACCATAAATCAGAGTGTCAGTGGATCTATGACAGACAGAGAGTCACAAAGTGACTAATCAGAGGGCCAATGGTTATTTAACTCCCCCAAGGCATGGGACTTCCTTGGTGGTACTTATAAAATAATTACTCAAAATACATTTTAATAAACAATTATATTCATAGGTTTTCCTTATTATATAAAATAAGATTCATAAATTAAAAATGCTAATATAATTTATAAAACACAAATTGCGTAAAATAAATTATAGTAACTCAAAATATACGTAAAATATATTATGGTGACTCAAGGTATAATATAACTCACCTAAATGTTAATTCCAATTTTTACCTTTCGTTCATTACAACCCACTAAATACTCCGAACTAAATTCAAAGTTTTATATATATAATAAACTAGAAACCAGAGAGAGGATTAGAGAGCTTGGGGGATGCATAGATGATTGACATATATATATATATATATATACAGTGTGAATCGTGGCGTGGACGGCAAGAGTCTTGAGCAGCAAGAGACTTGGGAGGCACGTAAGTTTGTTGTACAGAAAATGTTATATTTCAGTATATTTTAATCTAAGAAAAATATAATAAAAATATCGTAATACTCAGAAAATAATATCGAATAATAATATAAAGTTAAAATTATTTTTTTGAAATCATTTATAATTAAATAATACTAATATAAAATTTAAAAGATAACTTAAATTTTTAGGTTGTTACAATGACAATGCCTTGAGAAGGGAAGGTTAGCAAAGTCGATGAAATCGTGAATCAGTTGAAGGAAAAGAATAAGAAGGCTACGAATGCACACATAAAGTTTGATATGTAAATTTCGTTTGATATGTAAATTTTTAATTTTTTTTAACCTAAATTATTAACCAATGTCTGTTACTAAAGGGTCGTAAGGTGTGCCAAGGTGAACCTCGTAACTTAAACTTTGATTCTACGGAAGGCTGCAAGACACTATCTACCATCCGGTATGTATTTTCATAATTATATTGATTTTGTTTGTTTTTATTTTAATCTATCAAATTGTTAATCGCATGTTGGTACTATTTCATCATAAGGTGCTGCAATCTCAATCTTACCACTTTCCTTGCATGGATAGCACGCAAAAGAGTATGTACGTACCGGTATGTATTGAAGATATGAGTACAAATCTTTTTTACATCCATTAAATTTCATATTAGTCAATATGTTTCTGGACAATATTTGTAATACGTACTTTGTTTTTATAGGCAGGGGTTACCCTAATGCAAATGGTGGACAATATTAGAAACACATCTCATAGTCAAGCAGAAATCAATATAAGCAGTCAAAGTTCGACACTAGCTTCAAAATTTATTGACTTCAATATAGGTGCAGATCCAAATGCCCCATTTCATTTTTAGTGCCGAATCAGTGATTTGATGACAATTATTTGTAACCAAAGGACAATTTGGATAGTTTGGTTTCATTTACGTTGGCTACGATTTGTAGATTTTGTTTTGCTTCATTTGTAAATGAAACAAGTTTTGGTTAATTATGAGTGAAAGTTGAATTTGTGGGATATGTATGAAATTGTATGAAACTGAGAGCCTCCACTTGACATACTTTTGAAGTTGTGTTGGCTTGTCTTCTATGGAAAATTTTGAGAAATAAGAGTTTTTCTGTTGGTGTTATCATGAATGAGCTTTGTTGCATACTGAGCTCTATATCAGTGTGTCATCTTGTTTCACCTATAATTTTTCTTTATTTTGTTCTCTTTCTTTTAATTACTACTTTTCTTTTAATCTCATTTTTTTGTTATATTCTGTTCAATCCGAATACAACAATTTCTTCATGGACAGAGCAGGTTTTTCATGAACACAGCAGGTTTTGCTGAAAATAGAGTTCTGATTAATTTGTGGGTGAAAACAGAACAAGTTTTTGTTGTGGGTGAAAACAGAACAGGTTTTGTAACAACATATTGATCACAAATAGAGCAGGTTTTGGTTGATGGACAAAGCATGCAAAAGCATGGACAGATCAGGTTTTGGTTGATGGACAGATCAAGCAAAAACATGAAAAAATTAGGTTTTGGTTGATGGGTAGGTCAGGTAAAAGCATGGACAGATCAGGTAAAAGCATGGATAGATCAGGTTTTGGTTCATGGATAGATTAGGTAAAAACATGGACAGATCAGGTTTTGGTTCATGGATAGATCAGGTAAAAACATGGACAGATCAGGTTTTGGTCCATAGATAGATCAAGTAAAAGCATGGATAGATCAGGTTTTGGTTCATGGATAAATCAGGTAAAAGCATAGACAGATTAGGTTTTGGTTGATGGACAGATTAGGTAAAAGCATGGACAGATCAGGTTTTGGTTCACAGACAGATCAAGTAAAAGCATGGACAGATCAGGTTTTGGTTCATGGACAAAGCAGATAAGGTTTAGAACATGTATTTTGGCCTTATTAATTTGTTGCTCACATTTAAGAACATGTTTGAATAAAAAATAAATAAATAAATAAAAAAAGAACATGTAAATCAACAAGCATATCAAGTTTAGAACGTGTATCTTGGCCTTATTAATTTGTCACTCACATTCAAGAACATGTTTGAATCAAAAAAAAAAAAAAAATGTAAATCAACAGCAGATCAGGCTTATAACATGTATTTTGGCGTTATTAATTTGTTGCTCACATTCAAGAACATGTAAATCAACAACAATAGAAAACAAAACAGGTTTTTCATTCCCATATTCAAATCATCACAACACATACCCATAATCCATCAAGTCCATTCAGTCCATTAGTACATCCATCAAATTCCAAAAAGTTAACAACTGAATAATTTACATTATAAAATAGAAAACAATACAAAATACAATAACATAAAGCATCGCCTTGAAATTCTTCTCCATCCTTCGAAGCCTTCTACCATGCTCATCAATTTCATTATCCATCTCTGAAACCGTTGTTCTTAGATCGTTAAATTCTTCGTTTCTTACAGCTTTACGAAGTGCAGCATTGGAACGGATTGTGGAGATCACGTCGTCGTCATCATCATCTGCGAACTTGAAGTAATTGCAGTGTTCCTTATTACTCTACCATGTAATGACAATCAGTTAATCAAATCAAGCTAATCAATTTCCAAACAAATTTCCTTATATATTTTGATGGGCAAATAAAGAACTATCGCCCTTGATTTCCATTCTCATTGGTTCGGACAATACACGTGGCAACTGTTTTTCCACAATCACACATTCTTGGTTTTAATCTTATGTTACTATTGTTAGTAGAGGAACAAGCCATTTTTTAATCTACATACCACATACAAAATAGACATGATACATAGAGAAAGCAGTGGCAAATTAATGAGGCCAGTAGTTTGACAAAGGAGCTTGGAAACCTTTCAAGGAGAAAATTCCATACAGATTCAGGATTAATGTTTTTCAGTGCATAACTGCTAAAAAGGGTATGAACATGTGTAGTTTTCTTGCTATGGTAGGATTGCATATGTGGGAGACTTGATATGATAGGTGCAAGTAGTAATCCATATTTTGGGAAAACAGATATCCAAGAGTAATCCATATTCCATAGACAAATTTCATACCCTTCTTAGACAGATATCCAAGAGTAATCCATATTCCATAGACAAATTTCATACCCTTCTTACACAGATATCCAAGAGTAATCCATATTCCACAGATTTCATACCCTTCTTACACAGATATCCAAGAGTAATCCTTATTTTTGGTAAATAACAGATTTCATCAACAGATAATAAACTTTCAAATGCACAGTTTTAAGCATTGTGTTGTCCATGTTTTTTCTAGTTGAACCTTGTGAAGCAAATTAAGTTACAAAAATTGAGTCAGAGATGTTCATTCACATTTGAACATTAAGTTAGAAAAATTAAGTTAACCACATTCAAAAGTTAGAATATGGGTTTACAATCGAAATCAACATGACAACAAAAAAAAAAAAAAAAAAAAAAAAAAAAAAAAAAAAATCAAGGCAAAACCCATAATGCCCAAACCCAGGTTTTTATGAACCCTAACAATCATTCATTCATAAGGTCGAAAAACATGTTCTAAAAATTCAACTCAAAACCAAAACCCTAACACAAATTGCAAGCAGAACCATAACACAAACAGTTTGGTGCGACAAATTTGTTCGGAAATTGAAGCGAACACATAAAACCAACACATAAACCCTATGTTTTTGCTATTTCGAAAACATGTTCTAATACTTCAACTCAAAACCAAAACCCTAACACAAATTGCAAGAAAAATCATAACACAAATAGTCTAGTGCATCGAATTTGTTCAAAAATTGAAGTGAACACATAAACCCTATGTTTTTTGCGATTTCGAGTTTACCTTTTGTTCTGCTAGGTAAATGACTTTCCGTTTGTGATTCGACACCCATAGCTCAAGATCTGTCTCTACGCGTTCACAGAGTCGGATGTTTCATAGAGGGATGAAGGATGAGAGGATTTCAAAGAGAAATTAAGTTAAGGGCTCGAATGCATTTGGAGTGAGTAGAGTATTTTGGAGTCTGAGGAGAGAGTGAGTAAAAACAGATGGTTTTGGAGTCTGAGGAGAGAAAAAACACCTTTGCTTTTTATTCGGGCCATTTGAGCTCTTAATTTCGAGCTACAGATCATTTTTCATTATTGCAGAAACCAATCTCCAAATATTTTTTAGATTAATTAGATTATACGAAGAAGCATCGTTTGCGTGAGACAACCTAAAAACCATCGTGCTAAGCAACACCCAACGTTGATGAGATGTTGATTAGAGCGAACTTCTAAAGCGGTGAGTGTAAATGTCGTAGGTTTGTAGTTTTATATTTAACCTTTTACATGATTTGATGATTAGAGGCACTTTAATGAGTGAACAAAAATCATTTAATACTTTTGGTCAAAAAATTTGTTATGTTATTATTGGATGTGTTAGTTCCTAAATGTGAGTGACATTAACCAGCATTAACTTCTTTACACTACAATATATAATAGTTTTAAGAAATAAATTTCAGTAGATCAATTCTTATATTATCGGACGATGAGTTAATATAATGGCGTATCAAAGTAAAAAAAAAAAAAAGACTTTTAACGATAATATTTTAAAAATGCTCCTAATAAATACATTTTTAAGGAGAAAATAAATATTTACTTTTTGAGAGAACAATTTTGGTGATAAGGACATATTAGAAAACGTGATCAGTGTCAAAAAAATTGCTGGAAATATTGTCCATGGTGATTGGCAGTGGCGGATGATGGTAATAAGGTGGAGAGAAAAATGACATGCATAAATAAATAAATAAATAAAATTTAGACATATATGTATCATTTGGACAAATTGATGTTCTTTTAGCTAAAAAATTTAAAATTAGACATGTAGTCTGAATGTCCCTTTTAAAACTTAATATAAAATTGGGATAATGGATTAACATTCTTTAGGAATGAAATTTGTTTTAAGCATTTGTAGTATATTTTTGTTTTTGCCAGTGGGTATTTGGCACTCCACCCCGACTAATTTTTCGATTATATATAATTCTCAGTTTTATATACACTAATTAATTATCAAGTCAAAACAATAGGTAACCTTAAAATAGTGATGAGGTGGCCTCCACCCCAATTAATTAATATTAATTAATTCCTTAAGTACAGGTAGGGCTTAATCCCATATAGTGGTGCTCCAGAAAAAATCGTTTTGAATTTTACGGATTAAAATAAAATTATAAAGATTTTCATGGGGTAAAAATGTTAATTTCAATTATAAATACTCAAAATATAGTATAGGCAAAATGAATTTTTGGTGAAGTTTAGGATGCAAGGTAAACTTATATAAATTTTGGAGGGGTCATAGATTTTCAAGGGACCAAAATAAAACTATATAAATTTTGTAAGGGCCAAATGCTATTTTTTCCCCCCTATAAATACTTAAAATAAACTTGGTCGCTAGTATTTTTTTATTCCCGCCATCAACCCGAAATTGGTAATTGTCTAAAAAGATAGAAACAAGTATAACATTTAACTATTGATCCACCTTTTTAACTTTCATATATTTAATTATTAGTATTTCTGGATTATGATTATTCAATGTTCCTAAGATTTGTGTTTTAATCAATTCCAACCCACAATAGAAGTTGTGAAAGTGATTGCAAATGATGAGTCCTTTCTTGGTTAAAAACTCAACTTCTCCATATGCATGCTCATCCCTTGTCAACATTGCACTAAAGCAATTATGCATAGAATATGAAATACAGAAAGTGACACAAATAGATGTTGATCACCAAATAAACATAATGTGTATATATCATATTTAAAAAATACTAGACCCCTAGCAAGACAAAACTGAGAAATCTGTCACACTAGAAAGACAAAACTGAGGAAGAGACAGAGCTCTATACATTCACCAAATTTTTTTTGTGGAAATTTCTGGAAAAAGTTACACAGCTAATGAAAAAAATGTAAAGTTCAAATAAAATACAGGTATGAATATGATGATATTCCCCAATACTTCCCTAAATTCCTAGTATAATTATAAATCTTACCCACAAAACTTGAACAACAAAAGTGTATGAACGCTCTCAACAGATCAGAAAAAACCAAACTAGTACAGGTAACAAGGATCAAGGAACATTGAAAGGTTGTCCATCTCAAAATTCAATTGAGTAGCTTATTGTTATGGGTGCGGCTGGTAACAAGGCACTATCAACATTGAAACATTGTCTGTCTCAAAATTCAGTGGAGTAGTTTGTTGTTGTGGTTGTGGCTGGTGTGGGAGCCGAATATCAGGGGATACAAAGAGGTCGAATAAACATTAAGAAGATCAAGATATATATTATATTCGGCTCCATTTTGTACGAATCAGAAGTCGAGCATCCTAATTGGCCAAAGAACCAGTTGAGCGAGGAGCCGAGTGGAAATTGGTTTACAATAGAAAGAGCCGAGTAAACAATTACACGGTGGATTAAAGGTGGGCCAGACCCTGAGACCCAGAGGCGAGTATAAATAGAGGAACATCAGCCAAAGAGAGGTACGTAAGAACAAACCTAAGAAACTTAATTTACAAGCAACCAAGGGAGTATACACTGACTTATCCATCGGAGTGCTAATTTCGGCACCCCCGACTGGAGTGTTCATTCCTTTCCAAGTGATTAGCTGAGGATCAAGAGCGTCCTACAGGATCCATAGAGTATTTCCAAACCACATCTCCACAATTGGCGCCGTCTGTGGAAATACTCAAGTACATCCATGGCGGGCGTAAGAGAAGATCCTCCGATAGTCGCTGACGAAACCACACTGATAGATGACCTCACTCTAAGAAACATGCTGGGACCAAAGAATATCGCCGCATGACGTGCCTTGAACTTTGACTCAGCAGCTCAGACCTCACCCTCAGCTTCAATGCATGAGATAATACAGACGATTATGCATCAGGCAAAGCAGAATGAACAGCAGCTGGAGAACATGATGGCTGAGAATGAGCGCTCGCGCCAGGATTTGGCCTTGAAGGTGGAGAAATCCCAACATGCCGCATGCCAAAACCGAGATCGACCTCCGGGAAAGAAAGATGGTCATCAACGTCAACTTCAGAAATGCAATAATGATAGTGATTCGGAATCACCATCCCCGGAGCCCAGAAAGAAAGGGCGCCTTGATGTTTCCAGCTCATCCGAAGGAAGTCCATATGTACAGCATAGACGAAGAAGCGGTGATTCGGATGAAGATAAGCATAACCCATTCGTGCGATGAATTGCCAGGGTCGTGCTACCCAAAAAAAATTCAAGGCATCGTTGTTCACCCTCTACGACCGAAAATCTGACCCCACTGATCATATTCGTCATTACAAGCAAGCGATGACGCTCCATGTTGACGACGAAGCCCTCATGTGTCGAATATTTCCAAGCTGTCTGGGACCACTGGCCGTAAGGTGGTACTATAAACTGGAGCCGGCATTGATTAAGAGCTTCCACTAACTCCAAAAGTCTTTCAGGGCGAGATTCATCACCAATGAGGTCCAGCCAAAGCAAGCTGATTGTCTCTGGGCCATGCAAATTAAACCGGAAAAAACTCTTCGCGAATACTCGGCCTGCTATTGGGAGTACTTTAATCTGGTGGATGATGCTTGGAATGATTCCATGGTCATCACCACCTTTAAGATGGGATTGCATCCAGACAGCCCCCTCCGCAGTTCATTAACCAAGCGTCCCCCTAAAACCGTCTAGGCATTAATGAAGAAGGTCGAAGAGTACTGCAAAGTAGAGGATGATGCCCTTCGAGTCAAAGCTGGACGTAAAGCCATTGATTCGGCCGCATCGAGAATTGTTTAGCCGATTAGTGTCGTGTCGTCAAGAAGCCCCTAGCAGCGGAATCGACCTAAACGAGACAAAAGGCATGATTCACGCCTATCAAATGACCAATGTCCGCGTTGAGCTAGTGAGCAGTATCAAGTGGATAGCAAGCAGACAAGGCGTCTGGGCAAGAAATACACAGAGCTGACAGGGCCGATGAATAAGATTCTCTCAAAAATACAACACTTTCCATTCTTCAAGTGGCCGCCCAAGATGACGGGACCCCCCGATGCAAGAAGACAAGATAAACGATGCGAGTACCATAAAGACCATGGCCATGACATCGATAGCTCTACGGCCGAAGTCACCCCCTCTTGGTGTAATTCATATGATATACAGCTTTTCCGGCACCACCTGAGGTGCATACAATCTAGTTTCCATCCAGCACCCATAGCCCAATGACGCCAACAAAATGGCCACGCGACACTGGAAGGATTAGTTTTGATGACAGTGATTTGGCTGGAGTGACCAACCCCCACACTGATCCCCTCGCCATCGAGCTATGTGTAAACAGATTCACCATTGAGCATGTTCTCATTGGCCATGGCAACACTTCAGAGATAATGTATTACAAAACTTTTATCAAGCTTGGTTTTACCGATTTGGACCTATCTCCGGCTATTATCCGCTTTTCAGCTTCAATGCTAACCCGGAGTACCCTTTGGGCAAGATCACACTACCTGTGAGGGCCGAAACTAGATCAGTAGATGTAGAATTTCTGGT
The DNA here is from genome assembly GCF_055761805.1 of Camellia sinensis. Taxonomy (NCBI): domain Eukaryota; kingdom Viridiplantae; phylum Streptophyta; class Magnoliopsida; order Ericales; family Theaceae; genus Camellia; species Camellia sinensis. Next base: position 91,563,989 of record NC_138975.1, read on the forward strand.
TGTTAAGCTCCCTTCGCCGTACAATCTGATTATGGGCATAACTTGGTTACATACGATGCAAGCCATGCCGAGCACCTACCATCAACTGTTCCGTTTTTCGACTGAATACGGAATTGAGCAAATTCGTGGCTCTCAGAAATCAGCGCAGGCATGCTATCTTCTAGCTACAAAGAGACCGAGGGAACTGGAAGTGCATTCAATTGAGGTACCGGATAGGGAGAGTCTTGAAGACATTGGGAGGGTCCCAAGTGAAAAAGCGACCAAAGCCCTGCATCGGGTCGAAATCAATGGAAATCCTGACAAGTTCTTCATGATCGGCACTTCCTTGGATAGCGTCGAACGGCAGGAATTGGTTGCCTTCTTACTTGGCAATATTGATGTGTTTGCATGGTCCCTATACGAGATGCCAGGAGTAGATCCATCAGTGGCCCAACATCGCTTAAACGTTGATCCAAAGTGTAAGCCAATCATTCAAAGAAGCCAGAGGTCCACCGCGGAGCATACATCGATCGTCGTTGAAGAGGTAGATAGGTTACTTGACGCCGAGGCGGTTTGCGAAGTAATTTATCCTACATGGTTATCCAATACTGTGGTCGTAAAGAAGAAGAATGGTTCTTGGTGCGTCCGTGTGGATTTTATAGACTTGAATAAAGCTTGCCCCAAGGACTGTTTTCCCTTGCCCAGAATCGACCAACTTGTTAATGCAATGGCACATCATCAACGCATGAGCTTCTTGGATGCCTATAGAGGCTATCATCAGATTGCCATGCATCCAGAGGATTAGGAAAAAACCGCATTCCTCACCCTAAGAGGAACCTATTGCTACAAGGTCGTGCCTTTTGGGTTGAAGAATGCGAGGGTAACTTATCAAAGACTAGTGACTTCCATGTTCAAGGAACAACTCGGCCGTACCATGGAAGTATACATCGACAATATGGTGGTCAAATCCAAGGAAAAGCACTCCTATCTAGCCGATTTGTCATAGACATTCGGCATTTTTCGAAAATATAAGATGAAGTTAAACGCTTCTAAGTGTGCATTCGGCATCAGCTTCGGCATCAGCTCTGGCAAATTCCTTGGCTACATCATGAACCACCGCGGAATCGAAGCCAATCCAAGGTAGATCACGACAATTCTGGAGTTTGGATCCCCTCGGTCAGTCAGAGAGGTTCAAAAGTTAATGGGGATGGCCGCCGCACTCAACAGATTTATCAGCCATTCCACTAATCGCTGTCGACAATTCTTTCACACTCTTCAGTAAGGCAGAGCATTTGACTGGACTCCCGAGTGCCAGGCCACTTTGGACGGCCTGAAATCTTACCTCCGATCAGCTCCACTCTTGGTAACTCCTGCAGCCGACGACCCACTCATTTTGTATCTCGCAGTATCCGACTAGGCAGTCGGCGCTGTATTGTTAAAGGAAGAACTAGGGGAGCAGCGACCAATGTACTATGTAAGCAAAGCTATGATCGACATCGAGACACGATACCTCCCATTAGAAAAGCTTATCATTGCTCTCGTCATGGCTGCAAGAAAACTGATGAACTACTTTCAAGGGCACACCATTGAGGTGCCAACGGAATATCCCCTCCGGTCCGCACTCCACAGCGCAGAAGCGTCTGGGCGCATCTCGAAATGGGCTCTTGAACTCAGCCAGTACTATATCCAATTTCTACCCAGAACTTCCATCAAAGGGCAAGTGCTTGCCGGCTTTGTTGCCGAGTTCACAGGATCCCTAGCCGACTTTAAGTCTGATCAAGTGCAAACTGAGCCCGACTGGAGAATGTATGTTGGCGATGTTTGGCAGATATATTGCGATGGGTCATCCAACCAGCGTGGCAATGAGGCTAGCGTAGTGATCATGACCCCTGAAGGGGTAATAATCGAACGGGCCGTCAAATTGGGATTCAACGCATCAAACAATGAGGCCGAATATGAAGCACTGTTAACCGGCCTTCGAAATGCACTTCACCTCGGTGTGAGGCGTCTGCTTGTTTTCTGTGACTCAAAGTTAGTAATTAACCAGTTGAAAGGGGAATATGCAGCCAAAAATGACCGCATGACAGCCTATATGAAAACAGCGAATTCTTTGCTCGCGAAACTTGATCACCACTAATTGAATCAAATAACCCTGGATCAGAACACGCATGCAGACGTCCTGGCTTGCCTAGCCTCTACTATCAACTCAAAAATTAAGCGCCTGAGCCGAGCATTTTCTCTTCAGAACCAATTCTGGTCAGCGTTATCAAACCAGGTCTGAGTTGGATGGACCCTATCGCCGCATTCCTATCTTCAGAATAGCTCCCGATGGATAAGAAAGAAGCACACAATCTCCGAAACAAAGCTCTCCGATACTATTTGGATTCGCAGGGGAAGCTCTATAAAAAATCTCTCTCCGGGCCATACTTAGAGTGTGTTCACCCAGACAAAGTCAAGGAACTTTTGTCTGAAATACATGAAGGCAGTTGTGGTGCCCATTCGGGTAGACGTTCTCTGGCTCACCACACTGTATCGCAAGGGTACTATTGGCCGACCATGCGAACCGACACCGAATGTTATGTCAAGAAATGTGGTCAACTCATCTGCCAGCCGAAGAGCTGAATTCCATCACCAGTTCTTGGCCGTTCGCTCAATGAGGGCTTGATATCATTGGATTATTTCATGAAATCGGTCGAAGTAGAGGCACTAACACATATTCAAGATTCCGACATCAAACATTTTGTATGGAAAAACATCATAACAAGGTTCGGCATACCATGAGCACTGGTTTTTGACAACGGTACCCAGTTTGACTGCGGCGTATATAGAGAACTATGCAACACTTATGGTATCTGACCCTACTTCTCCTCGTCAACTTACCCCCAAAGCAATGGTCAAGTGGAGGCCACCAACAAGGTCATTTTGGACGATATCAAGAAAAGGTTGGAGAAAGCTAAAGGCAGATGGGTCGAAGAGTTACTGAGCGTGCTGTGGGCTCACCGCATTACTCCGAGGTGATCCACTGGGGAGACGCCATTTGCTCTATGCTTCAGAACCCAGGCAATCATCCCCCTGGAGATCGGCCTTCCAACCTTGAAATCGAAGGTTTTTGACATGGGCCGAAATGACATGATGTTGGCCTTAGACTTGACTCTGATTGAAGAACGCCGAGACTGAGCCCTTGCATCCATGGCACGGTACCAGGAACAACTCGCCAAGTCGTATAATCAACGTGTTTAGTTACGCCGTTATACACCAGGAGAATTTGTCCTCAAGAAAGTGCTTCCCGCTGCTAGGAATCCGGCTGATGGAAAACTGGGTCCTAACTGGGACGGCCCCTCTCAAATTGACTCCGTTGCCGGGACGGGGGCATATCGGCTCAAAGACATGTCTGGAAGACACCTTCCACGTCCTTGGAATTCCACGCATTTGCGTAAGTTCTATCATTAAGCCAACTTGTGGAGGCATGATAACTTGTTTTGAATGTTCACCATGTACAAAATTCATTTTTACAATGCAAAGTTTCTTATTTCCTCGCTGTGAAATTCAGTTCATTAAGTTAAAAGCCTCCGAATTCGGAGCCCCATCCCTGCAAGACACATTTAGGCCAAATATGCCTCCAGATTCGGAGCGCCCTTCGTGGATATCACGATTGGCCAAGTTAAAAGCCTCCGAACTCGGAGCCCCATCTATGTAAGACACGTTTGGGCTGAATAAGAATCCGAATTTGGAGCGCCTTTCGTGGATATCATAATTAGCCAAGTTAAAAGCTTCCGAATTCGGAGCCCCAAACGTGCAAGACACGTTTGGGCTGAATATGCCTCCAGATTCGGTACGCCCTTCGTGGATATCACGATTGGCGAAGATAAAAGCCTTCGAATTCAGAGCCCCATCCGTGCAAGACACGTTTGGGCCAAATAAGCCTCCGGATTCGGAGCGCCCTTCGTAGATATCACAATTAGCCAAGTTAAAAGCCTTCGAATTCGGAGCCCCATCCGTGCAAGACATGTTTGGGCTGAATATGCCTCCGGATTCGGAGCGCCCTTCGTGGATATCACGATTGGCTAAGTTAAAAGCCTCTGAATTCAGAGCCCCATCCGTGCAAGACACATTTGGGCCGAATAAGCCTCTGGATTCAAAGCGCCCTTCATGGACATCACGATTGGCCAAGTTAAAAGCCTCCGAATTCGAAGCCCCATCTGTGCAAAAGATGTTTGGGCCGAATAAGCCTCCGGATTCGGAGCGCCCTTCGTGGATATCGCGATTGGCCAAGATAAAAGCCTCCGAATTCGGAGCCCCATCCATGCAAGACACGTTTCGGCTAAATAAGCCTTCGGATTCGCAGCGCCCTTTGTGGATATCACGATTGCCCAAGTTAAAAGCCTCCGAATTTGGAGCCCAAAACATGCAAGACACATTTGGGCTGAATAAGCCTCCGGATTTGGAGCGCCCTTCGTGGATATCATGATTGGCCAATTAAAAGCCTCCGAATTTGGAGCCCCAAACGTGTCATCGCAAAATTCACGATTGGGCCGAACAAGCCTCCAAATTCGGAATGCCCGTCGTGCCAACCATGCTTTCCACAAAGAGCATTCGAATTCGGAGCCCTCTTCATCAATATTATGATTGACGCGCATAAACGAAGTTGGCATAAAATGGAAGATAATCATAGCTGAATTTATAAACATAGACTGAAATAACACGCAAGCATTTAAAATAATATGTTTCATTAAAAATTGATCGTGAATACATGATTCGCATCCAATATGCGTTAAAATGTTACAATATGTTTTATTCGGCACCACCTTCGTCGTCGCTCTTTTCAACTTTGAAACCCGCGAAAAGAAAATTGTGACCCTGATATAGTGGCGATGCCGAATCAATGCCCGCTACCCGGAGAGCCTCTGCGACCTGCAGAGCATTGATCCACCCGTGTTTAAATCCACAATTCTCGCATCGGCAGACCTCCTCAGCGAGTTTCTCCTTAGTCTTATCATCCCAATTTTTCAGCCGTCGTGGAAACCTTTTTCATAGGCCTTAGTCTTGGCAGCCCCTATCGCGAACATGCTAGCCGTTTCTCGATTGGCAATCCCATGACTTAAAAGCCGTTGGGTAACCCGTTCCTCCACAATCAGATTAGCCTGCCTTGCCAACAGATTCTCGACAGTTTTGGCCTTCCTCAGTTCACGCTCGACTTTCTCCACGCGGGCCTCTAAGTTTTGAATACGTTCATCTTTCAGCTCTATCTCCCATCGCGTGGCACGTAGACGCATGCCGATTTTGTAGGTGGTGTATAGCCCTTTCATCGCTCCATGAACGCCTTCCCGAAACACTTCAAAATCTGGTTGACCGCCATCAACTGCTAAACTTCTAACAAAAAAATCTGTCGCGCAAACTCAACTGCTATATTTGGGTCATGGATGATGGAATTTGCCTCCGTCATTGGTTTGTTCCCAACAAACACCGAAAAACTCAATGGAAGCGGTGTCGCATTGGTTTCACCTCTCGAACGAGGGGAGCTACCTTGTTGCTGATTTTCCCTTCGGGAGGACCTACTTCGGTGACATGGGGATTGGAGTTTCTCACGCTCCCTCGACGTCCTACTCACCGCGCGCACAGGCTCACCACCCCGATTCATCTCTACATCCAGTTCTGCGAGTGTCCTACCTTCCCCCCTACTATTGAAGAATAGTCTTCTAGAGATCCACAGTCGTCCACACTTCTTTTTTCTTCTCCTAATTTGTTGGATTATAATGCAACAATGGCATCCTTATGCACGTAGCCCCCGCCCCACATATTGATTACGAGGGCCGTGCTCTCGAGGTGATCTCATCAATGCTCACATTCCATAAGTCACCGATATTCGGCGCACCAGTTCATTCCTTAGCTGGGGCAAGGGCAGATTCGTAAATCTAAGCAGCTAAGGATTCGGTAATTTAATCGGCCAAATATCAAGGCCTTGAGCTGATTGAATCATGTGCCCCAGCCATTCCATGAGCCACTGATATTCGGCGTACCAGTTCATTCCTTAGCTGGGGTAAGAGCAAATTCGTAAATCTAAGCGGCTAAGGATTCGGTAATTTAATCGGCCAAATGTCAAGGCCTTGAGCCGATTGAATCATGTGCCCTAGCCATTCCATGAGCCACCAATATTCGGCGTACCAGTTCATTCCTTAGCTGGGGCAGGGACAGATTCGTAAATCTAAGTGGCTAAGGATTCAATAACTTACTCGGCCAAATATCAAGGCCTCAAGCCGATTGAATCATGTGCCCTAGCCATTCCATGAGCCATCGATATTCAGCATACCAGTTCATTCCTTAGCTGGGGCAAGGGCGAATTCGTAAATCTAAGCGGCTAAGGATTCGGTAATTTCATCGGTCAAATATCAAGGCCTTAAGCCGATTGAATCATGTGCCCCAGCCATTCCATGAGCCATCGACATTCGACGTACCAGCTCATTTCTTAGTTGGGGCAAGGGCAGATTCGTAAATCTAAGCGGCTAAGGATTCAGTAATTTACTCGGCCAAATATCAAGGCCTTGAGCCGATTGAATCATGTGCCCCAGACATTCCATGAGCCACCAATATTTGGCGTACCAGTTCATTCCTTAGCTGGGGCAGGGACGGATTCGTAAATCTAAGTGGCTAAGGATTCGGTAATTTAATCGGCCAAATATCAAGGCCTTGAGCCGATATTCAGTGTTTCAGTTTAACTGGGGCATGTTCATGAATTCATTCGGCTAAATTGAAAGATGGCTAAATTGCTAAATTGCCAAGATACACTGTTATCTAATCGGCAGCTATTCAGTGGGATGTTTAATTTACTCATCTCATGATCCTACATCCTATCGGATCGATAGCTAGCACGCACAGTAGACAGTAGTCATTTTATCCAAAGTAGTGAATAGCAAAAATCTTCATTAATAACAAAAATTAAGAACATATAATAATGAAAAGCAAAGGAAATTTTCATTGTTAAATTGAGTAACAGATAGTAGCCATTTTATACATGAAAATTACCTTAAACTAACAGAAATCTACTAAACAAAAAGTTACAACCATGCATGGAAGATTCCTAACAAAAATCAAAATGTCACTGTAGTCAATCTTTAGGGTCAGACTCCAGTGACTCAACGTCCACCTGCTCGAATGGAATCGGCTGGGCCAATGTCACATTCGCGGCAGCAAGGGCTTTGAGCCAGTCGTGTTTGAAGCCCCGATTCTCAAACTTGGAGACTTCCTCTACATAGTTCTCCAAGGCAGCGTCATTCCCAACATGGAACGCTTTGGAAATCTCAAAGTCAGCTTTTTCCTTCCCCTTCTTTGATTCTTCCAAGTCGGCTTCCATCTTGGCAATCACCTCCTTGGCTAACTTGAGCGCATCCTCGATCATATTTGCCCTCTCCTCGGCGGCCAATCTGAGCTGGTCAGAACTCCTCTCCTTTTCTGCCTCGGCATCGGCCCTTACACTTTCCTCCGCCGCTCTCGTTGCCTCGTGCTCGGCTCTTTGAGCGGCCTCCGCGGCCTTGCCCTTCTCACTTTCAATTTTCATTTTCAGAAAGCCAATCTGTTCAATAGCATCGTGTTGATGGCGACCTATCTCAGATATCCTTCCCGCCGTCTACAAAACAGAGAATTAGAATAAAAATAAAAATACATATATATAATAATAAATAAATAAAAATATAGGCGGAAAACGGAAGACAATGATCAAGTCATGTTCTAGTATGGCCGATTGAGCGCCTAATGCTATTGCTAGCAAGTCTGGTTCCGTCCAAAAAGTTTCCCTGTCAGTCGGCAAGGAAATTGACGAAGCCATACTCAAGGCCACGGCAGGATCTTTAAAAGCCAATGCATCAAAGGAAATCGGCACATTTTTTATCCTTGGTTGAACCACAAATGCCACAATCGAGTCTGACTCCTCTATGCGTGGTCGTTCGTCCACAACCAAGTCTGACTCCTTTATACACAGCCGTTTGTTGGTAGGGATTTCCTCATAGCCGACTTCGCTTTCGGCGGGACGTTTCTCCCCCCTCTGATCATTCCTTTGACTCAACCGTTCGACTGGCTGCTCCGTCTCGGCCGTCTCAATTTGAGCCATTTCTTCCGCAATAACAGGCAGAGAAGAATCAATCGTGGCAGTAGGTTCAGAATGGATGGTCTCGGCCCTCCTCCGGGCTGCGATCCGTTCAGCATTTTTCCTCCTCTCCAGTTGCATAAACGATTCCCCCACCATGTTCTCAGGATACAAGCCGGGAAGATCTCCTAAATCAGTAAAAATGTCTTCAAAAGAGACGTCCCCTCGACCTGAAGTGGATGGAAGGTTGGATGGATTAAGGCCGGCTTCTTCAAATGCCAAGTTTAGAGCCTCATCAACCTCTTCAGCTTCCAAAGCGAACTAACTCGGTTGCTCGGTGACTTCCTCGGCCACTGGCTTTTCGACTTGCTCCGAATCAGAAGCTTCCAAACCAATCTGCCTAAGGCTCTTGAAGCGAGGAAAGATAAGGGCAATGACTTGCTGCTCGCCCTGCAGAATTAGAATGTTGTCTGCGGTTGAAAATGTTGTATAAGTTGGCTCGTACTGCAGAAGTATATGGGATGCCCTCCCTTGCTTCAGGAGGTTTGGACGGCCGAAAAACTGGAGTGCGGTTTTGATTTCCGCAAGCACAGCGTTGTCGGCCGAAACCAGAGTTTTCTTCAAATCATTTCATGCACAAATAAAACCATAAGGACACGAAAAGAAAGCCGAATAAATATAGGGTAGATAAACGCAAGGAGATATACAGCCCCCTGGTTCGCCTCTCCGTCTAGGTACAGGATCTAGGCGATCTTCGCCTTTGCCGAACTCCCAGTTACCTCGTACAACAACCATGACATCATCAACTCGCTTGCTAGAGCTGGTAAGCATAGTCACCAAGTGATGGTCAGTGTCCTTGGCCCTGAGGAAATAGCGCTCATGTCGGCCAGAAGATTTGGCCAAGGCATAACAATGCCGAACAGCAGGTATGCCAAGATTGATATTAAGACGTCGGTTCAACTTTATAATCCCCATTATGATTCCAAAAAAATTTACATTAGGTTGGGAAGGGATTAGACCCCAATGGCGAAGAACGGCCCTAAGAAATGGGTGAAGGGGGAAACGGACTCCGCCCTCAGTAATTCATAAGAGAGGGAAGATGATTATGCTTTTATCAGCACTCTCCATATCAAGGGTGCTGTCAGTCATGAGTGATAGATGGACATCGTCGGGTGTAGACGCGCCCGTGGGCCTCATGCTACAGTTCGGACTCAAATAATCACGGTCCTGAATCTAGTCTCACAAAGTGCAATGCAAGACTGATAAATCACCAAAGAGTCCAAATCTGACAAATCGTTTTGAAAACAAATTTTTAGAAAGAAGTGCCAAACATGAACTGCTTTGCTAGATACAGAGTCGCCACCTAAATATTTTATTTTGGGGGGGATTTAGGAAACCCTGACTCGTTGCCTAAGGCCACGTGTTTGTCATCACCAAAGTTGCCTCGGCTCGAGAACTTGGGTACGATTGGGGAAGCTCAGCTATGAGCACTCCCGCTCGCCCGATCAAAGATCGGCCACTACTAAACATGATATCTCGTTTTTGAAAACACATGCGTTCTTATTCCGATTAATTAGCTAGAATTACTATGTGATGCGCACAACAAAACAAGTATAGACTAGATCGCCTAATTTGGAACAAAGCATTGCATATCTATTTGTTCGGAAAAATGGTTTGAGTTTTGCTACTCACAAGTAGGCTAAAATACGGATTTCAATGAATTGTCCCAATTCAAGCAATCCAACCTTCACCCACAGGCATTCAGACAGTTACATCACATACGCAAATAGCCTCATGGTAAGCATATTGTCATGGCAACACTCACACATATGCAAGGATGTTAAAGCGTAAATGCTTACCTAGTACTCCAAGCCAAAACAGAAACTAGTTAGTAATCAAATGTATGATCCTAGTTCATGTTAAGATGGCTAATGCAACACATGCAAAATGCAACTAGAAATAAGCTTGGCTATTCTAAGATGTCATGTGAAATGCAACTTGATACATGTATTCAAATTGGAATTGAAATACAATGCAGTTAGAATGATGCGCCGAGCCCGGTACGTGCAATACGAATGAATGTATGCAAACATGCTATCATAAGTATGCTAATTGAAATGTGCCCTAAGACTAACCATTGAAAGCAAGTAAGTAAAAGGGAGAAAGACGTGGGGTTGGAAGACATGCATCACACACATGCACGCTTATTACAAATTTGCCCTCTCGATGGAGGGACCGAAAGAATAATACAAATTTAATTAACTAACAAGCTAATTAAATAATTACAAAACCGCTTAACTAATTAAAAATTGATTAAGCTAAGAAATCAGTGAAGAGGCCTCGGGAAGAGGGATGAATGCATGTGTTCTCGGCTTTGCTCAGAAATCCGTCGCCATGCACAAGCTGCCTCTGTTTACCCTGCTTTGCTCCTCTGAAAATTGTGCAAGTCTCAATGATGCTCCAGAATCACTTACTGATCACTGTGGAAGGTCACCGACCAAGAGGAAACAACACCAGCCAAGGGAAACTAGTCATCGACCATTGGTATGGCTCTCGGCCAAAGATATTTAATCGGCCGGCACTGAGAATGGTCGGTCGACCATATTTTCCTGCAGAATCCTGTTTTAACAGCAGCAGAGGGCAAACAAGGCATGGCAATACATTTTAAAGCAAATGTTTGCACCACCACACTCCTTATCATATTCATGACTCAAAGGAGGATGGCCCTCGACCCTCGGGCCGCCAATCACACATTCCGATGCATGATGGCCCAAGAAATCGAGTTGTGCATTTTGGTGTCAAATGAAATGCAAACCAAAACAAACAATAGGCCCAACCTCTATCACAATCAATTCAAGAGGCAAGGCATGTATGCAAAATGCAACCTAAGCATGCAAGCTAAGTATGCAATATGAGCGTGCAAGCAAGTAATGAGCACTAGTCACACAACCTAAGCAAACAAGCATGCTAGACATGTAACAATAATGCTAATGACCAACATGCAACAACATGTGAAGGGGACTTAGCATAGGAAACATGTAAAGAAACTTAACACAAGATGCATGCCAAATGTAACACCACTTGAACATGCAACAACGTGCCAATAGACCGAGTATGTGACAACATGCAAGGCAAATGTACACACAAGCATTCATGCACACATGGTCCAAGACTTAAGCATAGAAAGGGGACTTTTAAGCACACTTAAAAGGGGAAAAACATGGACAAAAGGCAAGCATGATAAACTCTGAAAATCATGTTGAGGATGGTGCAGAACCAACTAAACAAAACAATCAAAGCATGCAAGCAAGGTTCAAGGCTCAAAGCTATCAAAGGGGCTTAAACCATGGCTATGCAAGGCGAGTCCCAAAGGGTCGAGGGCACTCAAAACAGTCCCAATGTAGGTCGAGACAAAGCCCAAAACACACTTAGATGGCATCTAAATGGCCTACACATGGAAGCATACATAATGGTCCAAACATGGAGCATATGACACAAACCTTTTGAAGCATCAAAGGAGCCATAAATGCAACTATACAAGCATGCTATATGGACTGAAATGGCATAACTAATGGTGCCAGACCACTGAAATGATGCAAGTAGAGCATGCTAGAGGATCCAACACCCAAGGCCTACAGAGGGGGATTGCATGGTAGCTATACAAAGCAAGTCATGGATGACCCAAATGACCAAAATCAGACCTCAAGCACATCAAAACATGCATAAAAGCTTCATGAAGCTAAGCCAAAATCATGCTAAAAACAAGGCTCAAAGCACAAAGCATGTTAAGGCAATTTCATGCCATTACAAGACAAGTATGCAAAGCATGCATAGTGTGTCTAAACCAACTTAAAACAATGCTATATCATGGAAAAATAACCACAAATACTAGCTAGGACATGGCCAACATGAATTTAAACAAGGAGCTCACACATGAGGCAAAAATGACAAGTTTTGAAGACAACAAGGAGAGGGGATGGCCCTCTCCTTCTTAGGAGGCCAATATAAGGTGGTCCCGGAGCTCACAAAAAGTGCACAAAAATGAGGCCAAACAAGGCCTAAGAGGGGTCAAACAACCCCAAACACCAAAGTGACCTTAAACAACTATTTTAAGCACTCAAAATCAGAACTTTTACTAGTTATACACTAAGCTTAAAAACAAATGCAAGGATGGCTAAAAGCCTATACAAAAATGGGGAATAAAGGGGTAAAGTTCTTTCCCTTGAAGACCTTCTTCAAGAAGACCACTCCAGCACCTTCTTTAGGTCAAAACCAGCTCAAAAACTCCAAGAGCAACCCTTTGGCACCTCAGTAACCAAGGTATGGTGTAACACTAGGTGTCTTAGTGCAAAACTGAGGACAAAATAACCTTATACACACACAAAGGCAAAATGGAGGGAGATATAGAGATAGATAGATACACTAACCCTAACCCTAATCTCAGAGCCCTTTGGAACTTCTTGGAACCCTTGAGGAGGGAGGAGAAGCCCTTCTCTTATAGACTTCCAACTCTTGCAAAGCTTACAAAACAAGCTAAGTAAGAGGGAACTCCCTCCATACACGTGTAGGGAGGGGGTGTAAAGTGGGTGCCAGCTATCACAACTGGCATAAAATATCTTCCAAAAGCAGATGAACAGTGCTCGGCCAGCCAAAAATGACAAATTGACCGAAACAATGGTCGGTCGACCAGAAAGAGTGCCGACCGGCCAAACATTTGGCCGATGGAAACAAAACATGGCCGGTGGCCTCAATCCATGGCCGGTGAGGTGTGGGGATGGCCAACAAGCCATTTCTCACCCTCAGAAGCAAAAACACAAGTGTTTGGTGCAAAACCAAATACAAAACAGGCAAGTCGAGAGATCCTAAGGTAGGGCGCGTAGTCGAGACCTTTAGGAACTCAAAATGAACACAAACGTGGATGATCACCGAGTGTTCAAACAGTAACATCCAAGTCTTGATGACGGTCAAAAATGGGGTGTCTACAGTTGCCCCTCTTTGGCAGAACTCAAAAGTCATAACAATGACGGGAGTGAATGTCAAAGCCCAAATACGACCCATTTTTGACAAGACCGAAGACTTAGAAAAAGCATACAAGCTACAGACAAAGATATGCTCCCGAAGGCAGGGGCAAAATGCAAAAACAATGCACAAAGCCGAGAATAACTTATGATCATGCAAAGAAAGCTGTAATGAAGCATATACATACAATAAATGCAATAGTTTAAGCAATCAAACACAAATCTAACTACATTACAATGTAGAAAAGATGTAAGAGAATTATGTAATTCTCGCTACGTCTCACATGGAGAATACAATACCTGTGCGGTTCGTCTGGTCGTGCCAGCTTCAAATGAACCGTACATACAATATCGTGCCTGAAAAGGAAAGAAACTTAACAGGTACAATATCATTAGCAACATGCATAACAATGCAATCTAAAACTGCGTGACAGCGCAAGTGAAGGGGTGCATGACAATGCAACCTATGCGTGGCGCATAACAATGCGGAATGTATGCATGATAATGCAATATTTACAAAACTACGTATAAACAATGCAAATGATATGCAATGCATTCGAGATGATCAAACCATGAACAGTACAAAACCACACAAATATCATAAAGATGATGGAGATGCAAAATCCGTCTACCATAGAAAAGGTGCCGACACCCTCAAACCACAATCCCATCAGTGGAATAGGTGCGTACACATGCAGAACTATCTGTGTGTAGACAAAACACAAGACACAAGTAATTGGGTGGGACGATGTAAGTGAGGCATGCTCTGCTCAGGAAAGATTGTGATCCTAAATGCTGGATGCAACAAACTACACTACAATGTAATGAATGCAGTGGACAAGGCGCGTGGCCAAACCGTATCTTGCCTAGGAAAGGTATGGACACATACAAACCGCGTCTAACATAGAAATGGTGCCGTCACCCATAACACTAGGTGCGTACACATAATATCATTACCGTGCTTCAATGTGAAAAGTATGAGCATATACCAGACCAAGCTCAACTTGGAAAGGCGCAAACGATAAATGGAGGATGCAGCAAATGCATGCAATGCTTTCTATGTACAATGCAATGTAATCACTAAACATGCACTAGATGGATGCAATGCAGGTGGAAACGAAGCATGCGTGTCAATGCAAGTGAAGAATGCATGACAATGCAGGTGGAATAATGCAGTAAATGCATGCAAACTACAATGCAATATATTCTATATGCAATGGATGGAATAGATAAGGCATGCGGCCAAACCGTATCTTGCCTAGGAAAGGCATGGACACACACAAGCCGCGTCTAACACAGAAACGGTGTCGTCACCCACAACACTAGGTGCGTACACATAATATCAAAACTGTGCTTCAACGTGAAAAGTATGGGCATATACAAGACCAAGCTCAACATGGAAAGGCGCAAGCCATAGAAGGATGTGATGCAGTAAATGCATGCAATGCTTTATTTACAATGCGATATATACAATATGCAATATTTACAATGAATGCATGTAAACTATGTACAATGCAATATTTACAGTGAATGCATGTAAACTATGTACAATGCAATATTTACAGTGAATGCTAATGAAACACGCATAACAATGCATGTTTGTTTTTTCTGTTTTTTGTGTTTTTTGTTTTTTGAAATGCATGATAATGCGAATGAAAAAAAAATGCATGACAATGCGAATGAAACGTGCATGATAATGCATGTTTGTTTTTTTCTATTTTTTGTTTTTTTTTTTTTGAAATGCATGACAATGCGAACGAAACGTGCATGATAATACAAATGAACTGCGCATGACAATGCGAGATAAGGAAGATGCATAACAATGCATGTAAGGTGCGTATGACAATGCGTGACAAGGATCATGCATGACAATGCATGTGGGGTGCGCATGACGATGCGACCTTAAGAAGGTGCATAACAATGCAAGTATGGCGTGCGCAACAACGCACAAGGTGTGTGCATAACAATGCGAGTGAAATGACGTATAACCAACGCGCGCTTACGACAAAACGTTGTCATGTAACGCATGCAAAGCAATTTCTGAGCCTCTCAATAGACAAAAGGATACGAAAAGGATACACCTTGCACGTATTCAAGGATGGCACACAGAAGACACGGTCTGAGCTCAAAACGGAGACTGGTTAAGCTTCGAAAATGCACTCTCTTGTACTGTGTTGAGCAAAGAAGGTCTCAAACCACATAAATGACCCAAATAAGGGTGTAGGAGGTTCACCAGCCACTGAGGAAGACCACCGGCCATCCACCGGCCGAAAAACAAGGTCACCGGCCAACAATTTGGTCGACCGGCCAACAATGTGGCCGACCGGCCAAAAATGCCTGTATCGGGGTAGTTTTGTCCTTTCGGCCATGGGTCTTTAAATATAGGGCTTAAACCCTATTCTTTTCACTTGCCTCTTAGTCGAAAATCTCTCCCCCTTCTCTCTAGGTTATTTTCCTCCTTCCGATCCCCGTCTTTCCTTGGTTTTTGGGCCCATTTCATCGTTCAATTCGCGAACTCCTTCGCGTTTCGAACATTTTGAACCAAACAAATCTCAAATTCGGTGTCTCTTTCTCGATTTCCACCACTCGGGGTTTGTTTCCCTCAAGTTTACCTTGATTCTCGTGCTTTTTTCGCACTCTGAGCTTTCCGTCCATTTTTCACCCTCTCGGGGTTGACTTTTCACATTCTCACCCAGTTTGCACACTTCCGGCCATTTTCACACCATTCTTGGCATGGCGGATGATATTCCACAAGGCGGGACTCCTCCGGAGCAGGATATGGACCCCGAGGCCGACCATTCGACCATTTGACCCGGCGACCTACAGGCCGGCGATACACATTCTTCCTCCTGACAGCCTTCACCACTTCTGGAGCCATGCACAAGGCGCGCTACGGGAGCTTCTGCTGCACGAGCCAGAGTCACATCTGTCCTATGGCGCTTCAGAGGTACACTCTTCCCTATTTCATTTTCTGCAAAATAGAATACATAACTGCAATAGTTGATTCTATTCTTTAAATGTTTGGCCCGGATGCACCGATACATCGTGTGCTGTAGTTCAGTGCGAGCACACCCGCACCTGATATCTGTTTGAATCTGAACACGTGCACACACGCTGTATTTTCACTGAACCACTCAAACATATTGGTACATCACATGCTATAGTTCACTGCGAGGACACCTGCACCCGATATCTGTCTAAATCTTAACACGCGCACACACGCTGTATTTTCAATGAACCACACAAACACACTGATACATCACATGCTATAGTTCATTGTGAGCACACCTGCACCCGATACCTGTTTGAATCTGAACATGTGTACACACGCCGTATTTTCATCAATTATGAGTCCTTTCAGCGCTGTAATTGTAACACTGCTTCGCAAATGTTTTTTTTGACCACAAGGGGATTCCCATGCGTTCCGGGGGTATGGGAATGTTGCTGCCAAGGCTTGGTACATAGAGCTGCCTGATGCGGTTCGCCACATCGTCAACCAGGCCAACTTCGACACTTTTTGCAGGGGACTCTCGCGCCTTACGGCGAGCAGGCCTCTTCTTGCTGCCTTGGTGGAGAGGTGGTAGGACACCACCGACTCCTTCCACTTTTCGGCGACGGGAGACATGACGATGACTCCTTTCGACTTCTCAATGCTTACCGGCATCGGGGTAGGGGGTGATCCGATCCCCTTCGATATAGATATGGATGAATGGGAGGCCGCTTAGATGTACCTACTTGGTGTTCAGCCGCCTCTTGCCTGCCCGGGATTTGTGAGGTACTCGTGGTTCGAGGACCACTTCAGGATTCAGCCTTCCTTGGCTCTGGAGGCACCGATGGCTCAGGAGGAGGTGGAGCAGTATGCACGCGGCTTTCTCATGTTCCTGTTGGGGACTACTCTTTTCACCGACCAAGCGAACACTGTGCCCTTTTGTCTGTTGAGTGCACTGGTTGACGTGACCAGGATCCGTCTTTGCGACTGGGGTGGTGCTGGCTTGGCCACCCTCTATGGCTATATGAGTTCATCCTCTCGCCTCAGCGGACAGCTGCTCGGTGGCTACTGGCGGGCTTGGGAGGTACGTCTTCTTCTTCTGTTTTACATTTTTGCTTTACATTCTCTGTACTCTGTATACTGTACACACTACGATCTTTGCCACACTGGTCATATACTGCACCCAGCTTTACACACTGCATACATTGCACAAGACACTTCATATACTGCACAATCTGCTGCCAACTGACTATGGACTGTACACACTACAAACATGCAATCTGCTTTACACTGCACACATTGCACAATACACCTCACATACTGCACAATCTGCTGCCAACTGACTATACACTGCGCACACTGCAAACATGCGATCTGCTTTACTTACTGACTGTATACTGCACACAATGTACACTCTGCACAATACACAGTTCTGCGATTTCTACTTTATTCTGTGTTCTGCTTTTATCTGATAAGCATACTTGTATTTTCTCTGTTACACTCCTGTAGTTGTGGGTCTACGCCTACTTTTCGAGGTTTGCCCCAGTACCAGAGGAGGAGATGCCTCCCATGATCCCATTCTCCCACCGCTTTGACATGAGGTGCGAGCGGAGACCACGGGAGTCTTTCATATTCTTCCGTCGCTATTTCGATACCATCATCACGGTAGAGGTATGCCAAACATTACAATTCATTTAAGCTTCGTTTTGCATTGCATTTTCGATTGTAGTAGATAACAAACTGTATTTTGTTTGCAGATCACCTGGCAGCCGTGGGCCTCATTGCCCATTGCAGTACGGGAGCGGTATGAGGGCGCTCAGGAGACCTCTCGGTTCAGGATTTTTCTAGAGGGCCCGGTCTATCGGGCCTGGTACTTGGGCGAGCGCTTCTTGCGGCAGACCTTGGGTGTACCCAAGCAGACAGTTCCGGAGCTGCCTCCTACGACCATAAGGCAGACAGAGAGATACACCCCACGGGAGATGGCCACTTATACGATCGGTTGGGACTCGGGGGGCTTTAGAGGCGAGGGCAACTATGCAGAGTATGTCCAGACCTATATCATGAGGCCTCTGGGTAGTGCTCACCGAGCTGAGAGGGAGAGGCCTGCGGCACCAGTGGCTGGAGCAGGAGCAGGAGCAAGAGTAGGAGCACCGAGGATGGCTCGGGCCAGTGGTAGGAGTGGGCCTCGGAGAGGGTAGAGAGCTGGATGGCCAGCGTTGCCTACAATGATGACATGCAGAGGGCAGGGTGGGGAGACTTATCAAATCCCCATCGCTTCCCCTCCGACTGATCATGAGTTAGTCGGGTTCTACGACTTGCCCCCGGTATGTACTACTACTTTTTGTATTCTGTACCGTCATTTCATTTCATTCCGTTTGATATTCCGTAGAATACTGATGCTTCTAACACTCTTGCAGACTTCTGCCGAGTACACTCACCAGTCTTTGGAGTTGATCGCCTCCGTGATGGGGATGTTCCAGCGGAGCCTCGACCTGCTGGCCATTTACGGTATCCCGGTATGTTCTTTCGACCATCATCTCAAACTTTGCACAATTTGATGCATCGCACCATCAACACAGTACTTGATATACGGCCCTCACGGCATTCGATACACTATAACCCATAGACTATTCACAGCATTACTCACGGCATTGATACACTGCACTTAGTCACTGCATTCTGTATTCATACACTACTCACAATATTCATACACTGTACTCACACACTGCATTCTGTGCTGATACACTGCTCACAGTATTCATACTCTGCTTTGCGTAGCATGCTGATGCATTTGCCATTTATGCTTTTCAAATTCTGGCTGCAGGAGGTGCTCCAGCTGGACCTTCTATTCCTGCTCGAGGAGGAGGGCGAGGAGGCACAGTATATCCTCGCACCAAAGCGGGGCGCACTTATGTTGGGAGCAGCTCTCGGGCACCGATCCCTGACGATGATGAGTCGGAGGCAGAGTCGGAGGCGGAGACAGAGTCGTCCAAGGAGGAGACCGGAGATGACTCGGGCTCGAGCTCAGATGTTGGAGCTGGCGATGATGCTCCTGGACCTTCGTCCAAGAAGAGGACGAGGACAGACCCTCAGGCCTGAAACCAGTTGACATTGATCCAGACTTTTGTTGCCTTTCTTCTTTTTTGTTTTTCTTTTCCTTTTAGCTAGTATTTTGAGTACCTTGTACTGCCGCGGGCAGATTTTGTTTTCCTCAAAACTATGTACTTGAAAAGATGATGGAATGAAACAAACTTTTTGTCTGAAAAAGTGTTGCATTTGTACATTTCATACATCGCATCGCATTGCATTATACCATATAACAACGTAAATGAGATTGATCTTTTGTCTGAAAATTGGAACACTTGCACCGTAATAACCAAGTAGTGAACTGGCTAACATCAAAACAACTCATACAACCCACTGCTCATTCTGAACGCACAGCCTACAACACAACGCTTGGTTTACTCAGCACACAGCCCATACAACGCACTGCTTATTCAGAACATACAACCCATTCTGAACAAACAAGTCAATCTTGAAAAGATAGGATGCAAAAATGGGATACGTAAAAGTTGGAACAAACACGGATGCTTCACAATTTCCCTCTTTTCTTTTGCTTCGCGGTCCGGAACCCACATAGTCTCGGATAGGTCCTGGTTCTACTGTTTCGACATGGCCTGGGTTAAACCCTACGACTATTGAAAGAACTAGTCTTGCTTTGCACAAATGTGGAGAATGTCACAGCACTCTGAGCACAAACGATTTTTTGAAATTGAGAAATGAGTTGTCGACCGGGTATTGAGCCTACGACTGAACACAGCGGCCCCACGACTCAACAAAAGGTACATAACCTAAACACATCGTGAAACACTCGAAATAACTCAAAACAAGAATCAAGACAAAACAAAAGACAAGAGACCTCTCAGTTCGCGAGGAGCCAGTTTCTCCGGGTATTATTCCCCACCCTTTCATATTTGTGATTCTCACATCACTCGGCCCTCAGGCTCTGTTTTTCTGAAAAAGCCCTTTTCTCACTTTTTCTCTGAATGCACATCTCTCTATTCTTCAATCTCTCGTTTTTTATCCCTCCCCTAGGTGGTTGATGGATAAACAAGAGGTTGTGGGTTTATGCCCAACACTGTTAGCTCGCAGCTACTTCTTCCAGCGACGTCTAGTCGATGCTCCGGATGGGGGAGTGGAGTATCTTGATCCATTCCGACTCGTGCTTCGCACTTGGCTTGGTACCTCGCTGCTCGGAGGGTGAGAGGGCTTTCAGCCCTTTACAAGCAGCTCCAGTTGTGCCCTTTCTGGCAAGTATGCTGGCGATGGGGGAAAGGTAGGAAGCCTAACTCAACTGTGTCCCTTAGTTCATTATTTTGACCATTTTTTGTTTTGGTTTTCTACTAAAACAATTTTGACCAAAATGAGAGTTAGATTAACATGCTTGTTCGATTTTTGATTTGAAAATCATGCAAATCAGGCTATGAGCACTGAAAATTTTTCCTTTTTTTTGGGTCCAAGAAATGGTCCAGTTTTAAAAAAAAAAATGGGATAATTTTTAAGAAAATCAGTCAACCTTAGTAAAAATTCTCAAAAACCATTTTGGCAAACAGCCAATGCTCAACGAGCATGAAACTTACTCTCGAGATGCACAACCTCGGATCCGAAGGAAAATTGCACCTTGCTTGAAGAGAGTTGCATGGCAACGGAAAGTTGCCCCTTGTTTGAATGGCGACTCATGGCAACGGAAAGTTGCCCCTTGTCTGGATAACACCGCAGCATACTGTAAACAGTCCTCATTAGTGATGATTGCAACCGAACTCTCGGATGAAGAGAAGACGAAGATGGTCAAAACCAATATATAGACACAGTCACTTTGAAAGTGTTAGTGGCTGGACTTCAAGATGAAGTTGCCTATGTATCCCAAACATGGGAATCAAGCCTTACGTAGTTCCGGATTGGGTTCACTCGTGTATTAACCCTAACCTTCTACGCTCTAACTTTTGCCAAGGCCGCCTTTCCAGGTTTTTAACCTTGCGAGCTTTGCTCTTCTTTCCTTTTCAATTCTTTTTATTATTTTCTTTTCTTTCTTTCTTTTTTTTCCCTTTTTTTGTATTCTTTTCTTTTCTTTTTTCTCATTTTTTGTATTCTTTTCTTTTCTTTGCTCTAACTTTTGCCTAGGTCTCCCTTCCGGGTTTTCGTCCCAGCGAGCCTCTCAAGGGTAAAAGTGTAGCTTTGTCCATGCCAAATGGTTTTAGGATTTTTAAGCCATCTGAATCCAGGAGAACGGCCGTTGTATTGATTTGCGGAAGGATCCATCTTCGGCTCTTCGAGCGCATTGGACATTATTGCCCTTAATTCGAGGGGTGCTTCTGATTTAGCTTCACAAGCTTGTCTTGACGACATCTGATCTTCTTGATCTGACTTTGGTGCCTCTTGTTCAAGGGTTGCTTCGAATTTGGCCATACGGGCCTCACATTGTAGTTTGGCCATTGAACATTCTGGATGCACGTTCAAGGTTTGAAAGAAAAGGGATTGAATCTTGAGGTTGAGAATGATCCTAGGCTTCATAATCTCAAGAGCGATTCCATACCGGTCTTCACAAGACTGCGCAAAACATCTTTTGAAAATTTTTTAGAAAGCGACTAATCGCTCGCGCTGAAGACAGTGCGAAACCAATCCGGATCAAGCCAGGGTCCTTCTTAGTACTCACGTTAACAAGCATGATTTCGTTCATTAAGGGCTTAGCATGCCTTTCTTTCTCTCAATTGATCAAAGTTTTGCAAATCCCGAGGAATTCCTTCCTCTTCGTTTTCATCACCACAGTGTTTAAAAAAAGTTTTAAAAAAAAACTTAGGTCAATGCAATGAGTTCGAGGTGCAGAAGAGTAGGTGAGATGTACTGCCATTTCATTCAAATCCTCTGGCGCAACTAGCTCAAAGTAGCAATAAGCACGGAAACATGATAGCCGCAGCTGTTTCATTCAGATTTCCTGGTTGCAATTGGCTCCACAACAGAGACAGACTCAAAAGAAAGCAAAAGGATAATTGCAAAACAAAATAATGATATCCGAGGCAACAACCCTGGAATCACCTGATTTCTATACAATGGGACTGACTCGATACAACAAGACAGACCCTTAAGCAAAAAGACTGACTCAAGACAAAGAGACAGACTCAAAACAAAAACAGAGAACTGACTCGACACCCAAGCCAAAAATTACAAAAACTGCATTCGCAAATGCTCAACATGGTGCGTGCCAAACGCCACATCTGAAATACACCGAGCGCCGCCCGCAGGTGGTCCAACCCCTGATCACATACTCGCGCTATCCTAGAAATCCAACAACTCGGCGGTGACAGACTTTGTCGAGCTTGGCGGGAGGATGACCTTATTGTCAATCAAATCTTGCACTTCGTGGCGAAGACGAAAACAGTTGTCGGTGCTGTGACCGGTCTGCTGATGATACACGTAGTATTGAGTAGCATCATGGCCCGGTGGAAGATGACTGGAGAGAGGCCGAGGCTCAAGAGGTTTGAGATGACCCTTTTCCGCCAGGATTTGAAGTGCCTTAGACAAAGGCACGTAGAAGGCGTGAAAGACTCTGCGCCCTCGGGGCAGATACTTCGAAGTCTGTGGACCTTTGCCGGATGTACTCGAAAAAGGATTGGCAGGTGCTGCCTTGACTTTCTGATCTTTTCCTGGTGTAGGGCTGGGATTGGAGGGGACTGTCCTGGCATGACGGGGTCTATCCCGATCTTTCGCCTGGCTTGAACTGCCCTCAGTTGGAGTGGGGAAAGCATCATCCATAGTCTTAGTCATAACTGCGAATACTTGCTGTTTATTGAACCCCCCGACTTTTAAAGCCTCGACTGTCCACAGCAGTTGTTCAATGGGATCAGCGTCTGCCTTCATCTTATTCTTGCCTCTAACCTCAGCTTGATCGAGGGTTTGGGTTGCTATATCAGAGCAAACCCCCGTTGTTGTTGACACGTCATTGCTCTAGCTTGAAACAGCCTCAGGTTAGCTGAGCTCGATCACAATTCACCCTGGTAGCGGGGGCTCCTGCGGTACAAAATTCCCAGCATACGATGTGGTTGGTGGCGAAGCTGACATTTCGTAGGTGAGATCAGCCATAGACCTCTGAAGGTCACCAATCATTCTCATCAACTCAAACGTGGTGGGTTGACGAGCTTAAAACAACTGGGGTGTCCAGATTGGGTGTGCAACAGGTGACCTGGGCGGATACGGTACATCAACATTGGTCTCATCCTGCAAGATGATTCCTTGGTCTAATGCGGCTGCCATAACCACAATTTCCTCTGAACTTTGTGTCATCATAAGTTCGTTGAACTGAACAGTGACTGACGGATCAGACGTCTGTCTTGCCTCAGCAAAGAAGAACACTGGCTATTCTGTACTAGATCTCTGAACTGAAAGAGAAAACACGTAGCATTTCGGCCCAATCAGAATAGACACAAGCATAGCTGAATAACTATACTCTACTACTGATCACTGTTCTCCAAAATCACTGCCCCAAAAACTGAATCTGATACCCGCAGATATAACTGATTCCTCAAAACACTAATACTGATACCCTCAGGCCTGATACTCAGACTTGCAAACTGATATATGCATCCCCTGTAGAGGTCAACTCAAAAAGCACATAACAAGCAAGCAAGAGCCAAAACACCCCTATTTTGGGGTATGGTTTCCCAGTCCTTGTTTGTTAGGAGCTAGGGTTTCACTACGCACGCAACGGTTTCAAACAACCTATAATCGGGTGAGCACCTTGTCCTAGCTTGGAATGGTCACTTATGGATTCCGAATATGCACTAGGTCGAATGGTCCGAAGGGTGCCCCGACGACAACCGGGGTTTGTGTTCCCATCGTGGCAGAGCCCGTAACCGGTCAGCCTTACGGCACGCTTCTCGAAGTGAGCCTCCGGCAAACCGTTCAGGAATAGCAGACGGCAAACACTATGACTTAGGCGCACCAATGCACATGCAATGTAAAGAAACACGTAAGTGTAATCAAAACAAGATATCATGAGCTCGAGTCAAGCTCTCTAAACTCCCCAGCAAAGTCACCAGAAACTGTAGACGCGCCCGTGGGCCTCATGCTACAGTTCGGACTCAAATAGTAACGGTCCTTAATCTAGTCTCGCAAAGTGCAATGCAAGACTGATAAATCACCAAAGAGTCCAAATCCGGCAAATCGTTTTGAAAATATATTTTTAGAAAGAAGTGCTAAACATGGACTGCTTTGCCAGATACAGAGTCGCCACCTAAATATTTTATTTTGGGAGGATTTAGGAAACTTTGACTTGTTGCCTAAGGCCATGTGTCTGTCATCACCAAAGTTGCCTCGGGGGAACTTGGGTACGATTAGGGAAGGTCAGCTATGAGCACCCCCACTACTAAACATGATATCTCATTTTTGAAAACACATGCGTTCTTATTCCGATTAATTAGCTAAAATTACTATAGGATGCACACAGTAAAACAAGTATAGACTAGATCGCCTAATTTGGAACAAAGCATTGCATATCCGTTTGTTTGGAAAAATGGTTTGAGTTTTGCTACTCACAAGTAGGCTAAAATACGGATTTCAATGAATTGTCCCAATTCAAGCAATCCAACCTTCACCCACAGGCATTCAGGCAGTTACATTACATACGCAAATAGCCTCATGGTAAGCATACTGTCATGGCAACACTCACACACATGCAAGGATGCTAAAGCGTAAATGCTTACCTAGTACTCCAAACCAAAACAGAAACTAGTTATTAATCAAATGCATGATCCTAGTTCATGTTAAGATGGCTAATGCAACACATGCAAAATGTAACTAGAAATAGGCTCGGCTATTCTAAGATGTCATGTGAAATGCAACTTGATACATGTATTCAAATTGGAATTGAAATACATGCAGTTAGCATGATGCGCCGAGCCCGGTGCGTGCAATACGAATGAATGTATGCAAACATGCCATCATAAGTATGCTAATTGAAATGTGCCCTAAGACTAACCATTGAAAGCAGGTAAGTAAAAGGGAGAAAGACGTGGGGTTGGAAGACATGCATCACACACACGCACGCTTATTACAAATTAGCCTTCTCGAGGGAGGGACCGAAAGAATAATACAAATTTAACTAACTAACAAGCTAATTAAATAATTACAAAACCGCTTAACTAATTAACAAATTGATTAAGCTAAGAAATTAGTGAAGAGGCGTCGGGAAGAGGGATGAATGCATGCATGCTCGGCTTTGCTCGGAAATCCATCGCCATGCAAAAGCTGCCTCTGTTTACCCTGCTCTGCTCCTCTGAAAATTGTGCAAGTCTCAATGATGCTCCAAAATCACTTCCTGATCACTGTGGAAGGTCACCGACCAAGAGGAAACACCACCAGCCAGGGGAAACCGGTCATCGACCATTGGTATGGCTCTCGGCCAAAGATATTTAGTCGGCCGGCACTGAGAATGGTCGGTTGACCATATCTTCCTGCATAATCTTGTTTTGACAGCAGCAGAGGGCAAATAAGGAATGTCAATACATTTCAAAGCAAATGTTTACACCACCACACTACTTATCATATTCATGACTCAAAGGAGGATGGCCCTTGACCCTCGGGCCACCAATCACACATTCTGATGCATGATGGCCCAAGAAATCGAGTTGTGCATTTTGGTGTCAAATG
This sequence comes from Camellia sinensis, assembly GCF_055761805.1. NCBI lineage: Eukaryota > Viridiplantae > Streptophyta > Magnoliopsida > Ericales > Theaceae > Camellia > Camellia sinensis. The sequence continues at coordinate 91,589,754 of NC_138975.1, forward strand.
AAATGCAAACCAAAACAAACAATAGGCCCAACCTCTATCACAATCAATTCAAGAGGCAAGGCATGCATGCAAAATGCAACTTAAGCATGCAAGCTAAGTATGCAATATGAGCGTGCAAGCAAGTAATGAGCACTAGTCACACAACCTAAGCAAACAAGCATGCTAGGCATGTAACAATAATGCTAATGACCAACATGCAACAACATGTGAAGGGGACTTAGCATAGGAACATGCAAAGCAACTTAACACAAGATGCATGCCAAATGCAACACCACTTGAACATGCAACAACGTGCCAATAGACCGAGTATGTGACAACATGCAAGGCAAATGTACACACAAGCATTCATGCACACATGGTCCAAAACTTAAGCATAGAAAGGGGACTTTTAAGCACACTTAAAAGGCGACAAACATGGACAAAAGGCAAGCATGATAAACTCTGAAAATCATGTTGAAGATGGTGCCAAACCAACTAAACAAAACAATCAAAGCATGCAAGCAAGGTTCAAGGCTCAAAGCTATCAAAGGGGCTTAAACCATGGCTATGCAAGGCGAGTCCCAAAGGGTCGAGGGGACTCAAAACAGTCCCAATGTAGGTCGAGACAAAGCCCAAAACACACTTAGATGGCATCTAAATGGCCTACACATGGAAGCATACATAATGGTCCAAACATGGAGCATAAGACACAAACCTTTTGAAGGATCAAAGGAGCCATAAATGCAAGTATACAAGCATGCTATATGGACTGAAATGGCATAACTAATAGTACCAAACCACTAAAATGATGCAAGTAGAGCATGCTAGAGGATCCAACACCCAAGGCCTACAAAGGGAGATTGCATGGTAGCTATACAAAGCAAGTCATGGATGACCCAAATGAAAAAAATTAGACCTCAAGCACATCAAAACATGCATAAAAGCTTCACGAAGCTAAGCCAAAATCATGCTAAAAACAAGGCTCAAAGCACAAAGCATGTTAAGGCAATTTCATGCCATTACAAGACAAGTATGCAAAGCATGCATGGTGTGCCTAAACCAATTTAAAACAGTGCTATATCATGGAAAAATAACCACAAATACCAGCTAGGACATGGCCAACATGAATTTAAACAAGGAGCTCACACATGAGGCAAAAATGACAAGTTTTGAAGACAACAAGGAGAGGGGATGGCCCTCTCCTTCTTAGAACCTCAAAACATCATCCCCACCACTGAAATCCCTTTGGATTTTAGTGGTGAGGAGGCCAATACAAGGTGGTCCTAGAGCTCACAAAAAGTGCATAAAAATGAGTCCAAACAAGGCCTAAGAGGGGTCAAAGAACCCCAAACACCAAAGTGACCTTAAACAACTATTTTAAGCACTCAAAATCAGAACTTTTACTAGTTATACACTAAGCTTAAAAATAGATGCAAGGATGGCTAAAAGCCTATGCAAAAATGAGGAATAAAGACGTAAAGTTCTTCCCCTTGAAGACCTTCTTCAAGAAGACCACTCCAGCACCTTCTTTAGGTCAAAACCAGCTCAAAAATTCCAAGAGCAACCCTTTGGCACCTCAGCAACCAAGGTATGGTGTAACACTAGGTGTCTTAGTACAAAACTAAGGACAAAACAACCTTATACACACACAAAGGCAAAATGGAGGGAGATATAGAGATAGATAGATACACAAACCCCAACCCTAATCTCAAAGCCCTCTGGAACTTCTTGGAACCCTTGAGGAGGGAGGAGAAGCCCTCCTCTTATAGAATTCCAGCTCTTGCAAAGCTTAAAAAACAAGCTAAGCAAGAGGAAAATGGAGGGGGTGCAAAGTGGGTGACAGCCATCACAGTTGGCATAAAATATTTGCCAAAAGCAGATGAACAGTGCTCAGCCAGCCAAAAATGACAAATTGACCAAAACAATGGTCGGCCGACCAGAAAGAGTGCTGACCGACCAAACATTTGGCCGACGGAAACAAAACATGGCCGGTGGCCTCAATCCATGGCCGGTGAGGTGTGGAGATGGCCAACAAGCCATTTCCCACCCTTAGAAGCAAAAACACAAGTGTTTGGTGCAAAACTAAATACAAACAGGCAAGTCGAGAGATCCTACGGCAGGGCGCGTAGCCGAGACCTTCGGGAACTCAAAACGAACACAAACATGGATGATCACCGAGTGTTCAAACGGTGACGTCTATGTCTTGAGGACGGTAAAAAATGGGGTGTCTACATCGGGGATGGAAAATGGCGTCGAAAACCAGAAATTCGATCTGCAGAAAGGAGGTCTTTCAAATGCTTTGCCATCCTAGCCAGTCTAAGGAATATGCTAAACTAAAAACAAATAAGGAAATGGGATTCGAAATAAAGAGGAAGAAAACTTAAAGAAGCAGAGGAGGATCAGTTGTTATGGATGCATCAGAATTTTCTAATGTTTTACGAAATGTAATCATCAGTATAAAAAATAGTGATGTGACTCAAGATGTAATAGTTGATGATAAAGGAAATGTAGTAAGTAAATAAAATTTTGAGTGGCTTAATGAGAAATGGAAGGAGGTTGCAGAGGTCGCGAAATGGAAGAGGTGTATCTAAAGGTAGACCAGGAGCTTTAAGTATTCAAAAAACTTACATTCGAAGGGACAACAAAATTTTAAATTACAATAAATGAAAGAAGCATACAAAGGGGCGGAAAATTGTAATGATGACCGAAAAGCGTGTGCGTTCTGACACTCGTGTTGGAATGAGGTTAATCGGCGAATTTTGGCTCTGACTGTTCAAGTTCGAAACCAAACACGCCAGCTAACTGTTGTTAGTGGGGTGTTTGGGGGCAATTGTGGGAGCCGAATATCAGGGGATGCAAAGAGGCCGAATAAACATTTAGAAGATCAGGATATATATTATATTCGGGTCCGTCTTGTACAAATTAGAAGCTGAGCATCCTAATCGGCCAAAGAACCAGTTAAGCGAGGAGCCGAGTGGGAATTGCTTTACAAGGGAAGGAGCCGAGTAAACAATTACACGGTGGATTAAAGGTGGGCCCGACCCTGAGGCCCAGAGGCGAGTATAAATAGAGGAACATCAGTCAAAGAGAGGTATGTGATAACAAACCTAAGAAACTTAATTTACAAGCAACCAAAAGAGTATACACTGACTTATCCGTCAGAGTGCTAATTCCAGCACCCCCGACTGGAGTGTTCATTCCTTTTCAGGTGATTAGCTGAGGATCAAGAGCGTCCTACACGATCCATAGAGTATTTCCAAACCGCATCTCCACAGCTGGTAACAAGGCTCAATCAACATTCGAAAATTGTTCATCTCAAAATCCAATTGACTTGTTTGTTGTTGTGACTGTGGCTAGTAATAAGGCTCAAGCAACATTGCAAGATAGTCCTCAAAATTGTTGATTGCATTCGTATCATCAAGCCAACAAGCTTTCTCTGTTTCTTTCCCCATTACCATTACTCCTCTGTTTTTTTGCAAATTGTCAATCACATTCGTATCATCAAACCAACAGGCTTTCTCTGTTTCTTTCCTCGCTACAATTACTCCTCTGTTTTTCTGCAAATTGTTGATCGCATTCATATCATCAAACCAACAAGTTTCCTCTGTTTCTTTCCCCATTACCACTACTTCTCTGTTTTTCTTCTTATTCACCATCTTCAAGAACTCAATTCTTGCTTTCAAAACCTCCAATTTTGACTCCAACTTTCCCAAGAAACTCATCACCGACTCTGTCGATAACCCATCAAGCCAACCATAACCATCCTCATTTCCCAACAAAACTTTCTTAGCAACTTTCTTAGAACCCAGAAAAAAAGATTCACAAGTTTTCCTAACTGGGCTTTTCTCGGCAGACTCTTTGTACATCTTGATCAGAGCTTTCACTTTATTTAGGTTATGGGCCATGTGTCGACCTCTCCATTGGGGCCGAAACAGAGTGTGAAGACATTGATCTCGTAGAGAATCGAGAGCGCCATTGTCTTCTTGATAACACAGTCCTTTCTCTTCATGTACATAACTCTGAGAGCTTTCTTGTTTTGAGAGTCATCACTAACTCTCCTCACTCTCTAGAATCTTCTCTCTATAATATTCTAGAATTTTCCATATGAATCTAGAATACTCTAGAAAGATCTAGAAGATTCTGGAAAGACCTAGAGAAATCCGGAAGATTCTAGAATATCCTAGAAGGTTCCGGAACATTAAAGAAGTTTGGAGAAAACTAGAGAAATCTAGAAAGTTTCAGAAGGTTCTAGAATATTTTTTAGAAGAATAGAAAGCTCTAATATGTACTAGAGTAATTTATATTGTTCTAGAGTGTAAGGAAAGTATGAGTGTATTCTAGAAAGTTCTTTAACTAGTATAAATATGAGATGAGTACATGTACTAAGAAATTGGACAATTGAGTGAAAGAAGAGTGAGCCCAAAGTGAGTCCAAAGTGAGTGGTCAAGCAATATCTAGTGTGAGGTGTCTCAAGGTTTTGTGTGAGGAAGACACAAAGTGAGAGTGCTTGAATGTATGTGTGAGTGGATAAGTGAAGTGTATTAGTGTGTGATTGTGTACAAGTGTTTTGTGTACTAGAGTGTTATCAATAAAAGTTGTATTTCTGAGTCCACCAGTGTGTCAAACTCAACAATTTGGTATCAAAGCTTGGTCGTTCGGGGACTGACACGAAGAGCGATTGAGATTGATACAAGAGATTGTTGAAGTCAATGAGCAAAGTTGTTATGGCAGATTTCAGAAACTTCATCGGTGGTATGGAGAAATTAAATTATTATAATTATGATTATTGGTGAACATGCTTCGAATTTTATTTTCGAAGACAAACGATGCACAACGTCAGTATCTAGAGAACGAGCTTGCAACGGTGACACAAGGATCAATGACTATCAGCTAATATTTTCTCAAGGTAAAGACTCTTTGCAATGAAATTTCACAACTTGATCCCGAAGCGAGTCAAGAATGAGGCGCATTATTACTTGTGGTTTAAGACCAGAGTATAGTGGGCTTATGGCCGCTGTTAGAGGATGGTCCACTCAACCATCATTGGTCGAGCTCGAAAGTCTATTGGTGAATCAAGAAACTCTAGCAAAGCAAATGACTGGAGTCACATTGAAGAATAAAAGTGAAGAAGAGGCGTTATTCAATAGCAAGAAAAGAGATGGACCGAAGTGCTAAGAAAATGGAAAATCAAAGAAAGAAGAAGATGAACAATCATAAGATGATAGAAGTTATCAACGGAGGGGAGTTCGACAGGATGAAAATGATTAAAGAGTTACTAGATTTGGACGATGTAACATAGAGTGCTTCAAATGTAGCAAGATTGGCCACTACGCAAAAGAATGTCGGTCAAGAAGAAGACCAATTGAAGGTAATATGGTAACATCTAATTGATACCAAGAAGAGAGCGAAGAAGAATGGGATTTCCAAGCTTCATGTGCAATGTTCATGGTTACTGAAGTAGATTCAGAAGAGGAGATAGACTTCAATGAAGGCGTACATGAGCGGTGCAATGCAGTTACCAAGGAAGTGGATGCACACTCTATCACAGATAAGTTGATTCTTGCAATTGAGTCTAAGTCTTTAACATTTAAAGATTCAGAAGCTCACCTACTAAAGAAGTTAGGGGAGCAAACAAAAGAAGAAGTAGTTGAGGAAGTGATAAAGTTGCAACATCCAATAGCTACAAGGCAATGCCAACTTAATCCAAGGTACGTTGATGCAACCTTTGCTAAGATGGATGATATAAAGGAACCAATAACATTTCAGGAAACAAGAAAATTTAACAATTGAAGGAAGACAACAAAAGAAGATATTGATGCATCAACACATATTCAAACGTAACACTCCCTATCTAAATTGGAGGCTGAGAATCCTACAGCTGGCCAAGGACGTGGTATTCCATGGAAGAATAAATCACTTTAAAATAGAGAAGTCAATATTGGAAGAGATAGAAACAAAGTTTATTGTGGCAAAGCACTAGGGTGCAAATATAATCACGAAGAGTTTCTGAAACAACATGGCATGGTTACATAGTCCAGAAAAGAGATTAGTGCTGAGGGAGAGTGTTGAGAATCATCACTAACTCTCATCACTCTCCAGAATCTTCTCTTTAGAATATTCTAGAAGTTTCCACATGAATCTAGAATACTCCGGAAAAATCTAGAAGATTCTGGAAAGACCAAGAGAAATTTGGAAGATTCTAGAATATCCTAGAAGGTTCCGGAACATTAAAGAAGTTTGAAGAAAACTAGAGGAATCTAGAAAGTTCCAAAAGGTTCTACAATATTTTAGAGAAGAATATAAAGCTTTAATATGTACTAGAGTAATTTATATTGTTCTAGAGTGTAGGGAAAGTATGAGTGTATTCTAGAAAATTCTTTAACTAGTATAACTATGAGATGAGTGCATGTACTAAGAAATTGGACAATTGGACAATTGAGTGACTCCAAAGTGAGTGGCCAAGCAATATCTAGTGTGAGGAATCTCAAGGTCTTGTGTGAGGAAGAAACAAAGTGTAAGTGCTTGAATATATGTGTGAGTGGATAAGTGAAGTGTATTAGTGTGTGATTGTGTACAAATATTTTGTGTACTAGAGTATTATCAATAAAGGTTGTATTTCTGGGTCCACCAGTGTATCAAACTCAACAGTTCTCAATTCGCTTCATGGGTTGTCGAATTTTCTTTCCCTTTTTATCATCCTCCATCGCAATAAACGAAGCAATAAAGAAAATCACTTGCAGATCAAGCAACAAACACAAGTAAAAGACAGAATTAGATACTATAAATGATACCCTAGTTATATATATACATATACAACCTAATTGGTACTGCTTGGAATCACTTCTCTGTTTTCCTGTAAATGTTATGAATGTTCCCTAGTTGGTTGCTGGGAAAAGCAAATAAAATATTGAAGAAGTTGTGTTTTTTATTTAGGCCAAATTGCATTTGGTGTTCTTAAATTTTGTTCCTAATTATTTTAATTAGTTCGATTTTGAGATTGGTAATTTTAGATTTTACCTCAATTTGATCTAATTAATAATGTCAGTTAGGATTTTTGAAGAAAAATAGGTATTGAGTTGATTGAGGTTAACAAGTTCATAATTTTGCTTATAAAATCATAACTCATTTTCTTTATATGCTCATTTTTCATGACAAACACTAACAATTGTAATTAATTAGATAAAATTGAGACAAAATTATAAATTTAGGATCAAAATCAAATTAATTGAAATTATAAGGACCAAAATGACACGAGCTAAATATATAGAATATTGGTGTATATTGGCCTTTTATTTATTGGGAAAAATTCGTAATTTGTGGTTGGAATATAGAATATCGGTGTATATTGGCCTTTTATTTATTGGGCAAAATTCGTAATTTGTGGTTAGAATGCTTTACCCTCTAATGATTTATATATTAGCCAGAAAGTTCCAATGTAGTTTTGGACTAAAATGTCATTTGTAATTCTGGAAATTACAAATTGCTTAAAATATGAATTGCCTCATGTGATTTTGAAAATTACATTATGCCCCATCAAGTTTCTATTCATATAACAACTTACTCTTTTTAATAATAATCATTAAACCAATTAACAATTCAGGCAATTTTATTGTTACATAAGAGAGTAATTCAAAATTTTATTCTTTTAATTAATTTTGTTAAATAAAAAATTCTACAAACGAGGTATTTGTAATTTCAAAAACTACAACGAAAAATTCATACTAGGCAAACTTTAGTAGATGTATTTGTAATTTTCCCTTAATTCAGTCATTGGTAGGAAGAGCGTCTCTCTCTGAGCCTTCTGCTGGATGTGTTGCCAGAGGTGGGAGTGGTTCTGGCAGCCGACCTCTTCTCTCCTCCTTCCACCCATTTTTTCTCCTTTTCTTTTTCTTTTTATTTAATAATATTGGAAGCTTGTCATTCTAACCCTTTTTAGCGCTACCACTTTTCCGCCTTCATGGATCCATTCTCACTAGATCTACCTCATCTCCTTTAGATTTGTCTCTGGCCAGTTGTGTTGGCGTTGCCTCTCCCTCTTTTCGATCTTCCGGATTTGATGTTTGGCTTCCGCCCAAACTTCCATCCTCGCGTCCAAAACTTTAAGATCTAGTTTCAAATCTTCTCACAATATGAAAACTGACGCTATTTAACGCGTTCGTTTCATGCTAGGCAACCACCTCAACCTCAATGTTCCATCATCTTGACTTGCAGAGGTAGGGTCTTCAGATTTCAAGTTGAAGGTTGTGATTTAATGGAGCTTTGGATGTTTTTGGCGACTTGGATCTAGTTGTTTTCAATTTACCTTTTTACTTTTTTATTATTTGTTGTAACAATCCTCCCCGTGTGGAGGTTGTGTCCTTCCTTTGTGAGGGTTTTTTCTCCTCCTCTATGGAAGCTAGGATTCTTCCTCCTGTTGAATTTTGGTATCTTTTTATGAGATCTTTTGCTACCACTATACAATATTAATCCGATTTTTTATCAGTTTTGTAATGAAAATTTTCTTCTCGATCTAAAAATAAATAAATAAATATCACACACATCATTTTAAGGAGTGGATTTGATTTTTTTTATATTTTAAAATAAGATAAAATTAACACAATAGAAAAACAGTTTTAACCTCATCTTCTCCAAATTCAAAATTAGATTAAGATGTTTATTAAAATTAAATTAAATTAAAATATAATTAATGATTGGTTTTAAAATAAAAAATAAAATAAATTATATTTAAATTTTGATCTAAAATATAACTAAATTTAAATTAGATTTAAAAGATAGATATTAAAATAAATAATTAAGAATTTAAAATTAATTGTGACTTAAAATATAATTCAATTAAAATTAGATTAAAAAGTTAAGAATTACAATAAATAATTAAAAAAGCAAGATTAATTGTGATTTAATTGAATTAATGTTATAAATTATAAATTGTGTATGAAAGAGGATAGAGAAAGAGAAAAGAAAACATAAGGTTTGAGAGTATTACAGTAATTTCATATATATATATATAGAAAGCGATATGACATGTCCCTTCTTTTACTCTACCAAAAGAAACCCAAATGTCAGTGATAACCTCTGATCAGGATTGGTCGATTGGACCCTCTGACGGTCAAGTCAGAATATTGTTCTGCCATGAGAATTTGTATTTAAAGGAGGGTTCTTGGATTACCTATGGTATGTTCTTTTTTGCTTCACCTGTTTCGCCTTTTATAATTTTCCTGACTTGAATCCCATTCGTTGGATCAATATTTGATCTAAGAGTTCTGGCCACTCCTGGCTTTGGTCAAACAAGTGGTCAAGTTGCCTTTGACTTTGATAGTTGGATCATCCTCCTATAGACGGCTTACATTATGTCAGATGCTACTAACCAGTTTGCCAAGTGTTACGTTTGTTGAATGAGGTTGATCGGACAAACTTACCGTCTAGTAGGCCTAATCTATACTCTTGTACTTACTGCTTTGATGTTTCTACCATTGGATGAAGATAAATCTGACGTTCCTCTTTCATTTTGCAAATCTTTTTTGGAAGGAGATCTTGTACTCTTTATTGCTCCTTATGTTCCTAGTCATGCGGCTTTGTATTTCCAATTGTCTCTAATGGGCTCCTTAGAAATTTACTTGGGCCTTCCTTTTATTTTGGTTTGCTTTGCCTAATTGCTTTGGGTTTGGGCCAATATTTTATCACCCACAACATTTGTTTGAAACACTGCCTTTTAAAAAGGTTTATTGGTGAAAAGTCTATATTTACGGAGATACAACTTTACATCTAATAATTAATCTTTTTTTGTTGATAAGACGAGTTGAATTAGATTTTTGTGAAGTTTATGACGTCGGGATAAAATTATATAAATTTTGGCAGAATCAAATTAAAATTATATAGATTTTCATGGGACCAAAATAAAACAATATAAATTTTGTATAGGCCCTTATTTTTATAAATACTTAAAATAGGATTGGCCAAATAATATTTTTTGTGAAGTTTGGGGGGTCACTGCCACCAAACTCTTTGTCTGGTCCGTCTATATACGGTAATTACTCGACTAAAATTGGTAATTGTCTACAAGGGGAGACAAATATAACATTTAACTATTGATCACTCTTTTAACTAATAAGTTTTACAAAAATGTTTAAGACCCCTTTCCCCCACCCGCTTTGACCCCTTTTGCTTTTGATTGGTCCATTTTTCTTTTTTTTTTCTTTTTTCTTCTCTCCCAATTCCCAACCCCCAATACATAGCTAATGACAAAAATATAAAATTCAAATAAAATACGGGTACGAATACGATGATATTCTCCAATACTTTCCTAAATTCCTAGTATAATTATAAAGCTCACCCATAAATCTAAAACAACAAAAGCGTATGAATTCTCTCAACAGATCAAAAAATGCCAGATTGGTACTGGTAACAAAGGTCAAGCAACATTGAAAGGTTCTCCATCTCAAAATTCAGTTGAGTATCTTGTTGTTGTGGTTGTGGTTGTGGTTGGTAAAATTCAGTTGAATTCTCTGTTTCTTTCCCCATTACCACTACGCTGTTTTTCTGCTCATTCACCATCTTCAAGAACTCAATTCTTGCTTTCAAAACCTCCAATTTTGAATCCAACTTTCCCAAGAAACTCATCACCGACTCTGCTGATAACCCATCAAGCCAACCATAACCATCCTCATTCCCCACCAAAACTTTCTTGGCAACTTTCTCAGCACCCAAACAACAATCAGAAAAAGAAGATTCACAAGTTTTACTAACCGGGCTTTTCTTGGCAGAATCTTTGTACATCCTGATCAGAGCCTTCACTTCGTTTGGGTTTTGGGGCCACGTGTCGACCTCTCCATTGGGGCCGAAACAGAGTGTGAAGACATTGATACCGCAGAGAATCGAGAGCTCCATTGTCTTCTTGATAACACAGTCCTTTCTCCTCATGTAAGTAACTCTCAGAGCTCTCTTGTTCTCAATTCGCTTCATGGGTTTCTTTCCCTTTTTATCATCCTCCATCGTGATAAACGAAGCACTTGCAAATCAACCAACAGACTCAAGTAGAGTGAAAGAGAATTAGATGATACAATCTAGAGAGAGAGCAATACCCTAGTTATAGATTGGAAGACTCAAATCTTTTGGAAGATATTCTTCATTGCCATATTTGATTTGGGGGAACAGCTGTAGTACGCAATTTTTTGTTTTATTTATAAATTTGATTCATGAATGATATTATAATGAATCTTAATGAATTATAATCATAATAATGAAAATTAAATACAAAGTCTAATTAATGAATTATACCCTAGTTATAGATTGGAAGACTGAAATCTTTTGGAAGATATCCGTTTATTGCCATATTTAATTTGTACTTTTATAGTTTTAGTGATTTTTATAAAATAAAAAAAATTACTTATTGGATCTACTTAATTTTGGTAGACTTAAAAAATATATAATTTGTACAAATTTTTTTTAAAAAAAATTCATTAAAGTGTAGTAAATTTTTGTTTTTTTTTTAATGGAGCTTGGGATGGGTTTTGCGACTTGGATCTAGTTGTTTTCAATTTTCTTTTTTACTTTTAAATTATTTGTTATAATAATCCTCTCTGTTTGGAAGTTGTGTTCTTTCTTTGTGAGGGTTTTTTCTCCTCCTCTATGGAGTCCAGGATTCTTCCTCCTATGAAAGTTTGGTATCTCTTTATGAGATCTTTTGTTACCACTATACCAGATTAATCCGTTTTGTTTATTAGTTTTGTAATGAAAATTTTCTTCCCGGTCTAAAAATAAATAAATAATTAAATATCACACACACCATTTTAAGGAGTGGATTTGATTTTTTTTAATAAGATAAAATTAACACAACTGAAAGACAGTTTTAACCTCATCTTCTCAAAACTCAAAATTAGATTAAGATGTTTATTAAAATTAAATTAAATTAAAATATAATTAACAATTTATCTAAAAGATAAATTTAATTAATGATGGGTTTTAAAATATAAAATAAAATAAATAATATTTAAAATTTGATCTAAAATATAACTAAGTTAAAATTAGATTAAAAAGTAAAGAGTTACAATAAATAATTAAAAAAATATGATTAATTGTGATTTAATTGAATTAATGTTATAAATTATAAATTGTGCATGAAAAGGATACAGAAAGGAAAAAGAAAGTATAAGGTTTGAATATATTATAATAATTTCACACATATAAGTAGGACTGCAAATGAACGGAGCTGTTCATGAACAAACTCGGCTCGGCTCGGCTCATCTCGTTTATTAGGCTCAATTAGCAAACAAGCCGAGCTCAAGCTCGCAAAAGCTCGGCTCGCCAAACTCTGCTCGTTTTTCTTTATTTAAATTATATAATAAACATATTATTTATATATTAAATGATATATAAATATATATAAATAGTAGTCAACTATGTAGTCACGAGTTATTGATTCTCCATCAGTCAACTGTGCAGTCACAAAAAAAGAAAAGAAAAAGAGAGTAAAAAATAGACAGCTTTCCATCAATCACTAAAATTGCCCACAGCAACCATGTGCCTCCTACTTTCCAGTTTTTGAAGTCACAAGCCTCACAGTGTGCCTTCTACCTTCTAGCTCATAAAGTCACAAGCATCACAGTTATCTGCTAGGCCTATAAAAGAGCTTCTCTAGTCCGGGCAAAAAGGGAGGAAAAAATTGGAAAAGCATTAAGAATCTACCTGCTTTTCACTCTCTTGCTTTTTACTCTCAAAAAATTGTATTCACGTTGTATTTTGAAGCTATGTATTTTGAAGTTAGGCTTTCAATTTATTTCTAGTAAACAATTTACGATTGTAAGTTATATGTCTGTCAATTAATTATTATATTTCAGTTATCTATCCTTTGATTATTGTTGTTGGTATTGTTTTAATTTTGTTATTAAAATTCAGTTGAGTATCTTGTTGTTGTGGTTGTGGTTGGTAACCAGGCTCCATCAACATTGAAACATTGGTCATCTGAAAATTCAGTTGAATAGCTTGTTGTTGTGGTTGTGGCTGGTAACAAGGCTCAATCAACTTTGAAAAATTGTCCTTCTCAAAATCCAATTGAGTTGTTTGTTGTTGTGGCTGTGGCTGGTAATTGTCTATCGCACTCGTATCATCAAACCAACAATCTTCCTCTTTTTGTTTCCCCATTACGATTACTCCTCTGTTTTTTTGCAAATTGTCGATCGCATTTGTATCATCAAACCAACAAGTTTCCTCTGTTTCTTTCCCCATTACCACTACGCTATTTTTCTGCTCATTCACCATCTTCAAGAACTCAATTCTTGCTTTCAAAACCTCCAATTTTGAATCCAACTTCCCCAAGAAACTCATCACCGACTCTGCTGATAACCCATCAAGCCAACCATAACCATCCTCATTCCCCACCAAAACTTTCTTGGCAACTTTCTCAGCACCCAAACAACAATCAGAAAAAGAAGATTCACAAGTTTTACCCACCGGGCTTTTCTTGGCAGACTCTTTGTATATCCTGATCAGAGCCTTCACTTCGTTTGGGTTTTGGGGCCACGTGTCGACCTCTCCATTGGGGCCGAAATAGAGTGTAAAGACATTGATACCGCAGAGAATCGAGAGCTCCATTGTCTTCTTGATAACACAGTCCTTTCTCCTCATGTGAGTAACTCTCAGAGCTTTCTTGTTCTCAATTCGCTTCATGGGTTTCTTTCCCTTTTTATGATCCTCCATCGTGATAAACGAAGCACTTGCAAATCAACCAACAGACACAAGTAGAGTGAAAGAGAATGAGATGATACAATCTAGAGAGAGAGCAATACCCTACTTATAGATTGGAAGACTCAAATCTTTTGGAAGATATTCTTCATTGCCATATTTGATTTGAGGGAACACCTGTGCAAATTTTTGTTTTATTTATAAATTTGGTTCATGTATGATATTGTAATGAATCCTAATGAATTATTATGAATAATAATGAAAATCAAATACAAAGTCTAATTAATGAATTATACCCTAGTTATAGATTGGAAGACTCAAATCTTTTGGAAGATATTCGTTTATTGTCATATTTGATTTGAGAATTTATGAGCTGGGTTTTGCCTAACAGATTTTTTATTTTTTTTATTTTTATTTTTTTATTTTTTATTTTTTTTCCTAACAGAATTAACATCAATAAAAAAAAGAAATAGGAAAGAAAATTTATGTTTGGTGAATTTTTAAAAATAGTTTCTTGAATTTTTAATTTGTATTTTTATAGTTTTAGTGATTTTTATAAAATAAAAAAAATTACTTATTGGATCTACTTAATTTTGGTAGACTTAAAAAATATAAAATTTGTACAATTTTTTTTTAAATTCATTAGTGTAGTAAATTTTTTTTTTTATTTTTTTTATTTTTTATGGAGCTTGGGATGGGTTTTGCGACTTGGATCTAGTTGTTTTCAATTTTCTTTTTTACTTTTTAATTATTTGTTATAATAATCCTCTCTCTTTGGAGGTTGTGTTCTTTTTTTATGAGGGTTTTTTCTCCTCCTCTATGGAGACCAGGATTCTTCCTCCTGTGAAAGTTTGGTATCTCTTTATGAGATCTTTTGCTACCACTATACTAGATTAATCCGTTTTGTTTATTAGTTTTGTAATGAAGATTTTCGTCCCGGTCTAAAAATAAATAAATAATTAAATATCACACGCACCATTTTAAGGAGTGGATTTGATTTATTTTTGTAAAATAAGATAAAATTAACACAACTGAAAGACAGTTTTAACCTCATCTTCCACAAACTCAAAATTAGATTAAGATGTTTATTAAAATTAAATTAAATTAAAATATAATTAACAATTTATCTAAAAGATAAATTTAATTAATGATGGGTTTTAAAATATAAAATAAAATAAATAATATTTAAAATTTGATCTAAAATATAACTAAATTAAAATTGGATTAAAAAGTAAAGAGTTACAATAAATAATTAAAAAAAATATGATTAATTGTGATTTAATTGAATTAATGTTATAAATTATAAATTGTGTATGAAAGAGGATAAAGAAAGGAAAAAGAAAGTATAAGGTTTGAATATATTATAGTAATTTCACACATATAAGTAGGACTGCAAATGAACGGAGCTGTTCATGAACAAACTCGGCTCGGCTCGGCTCGACTTTGCACATTAAAGGCTCGGCTCATCTCGTTTATTCGGCCTAATTAGCAAACAAGCCGAGCTCGAGCTCGCAAAAGCTCGGCTCGCCAAACTCTGCTCGTTTTTTTTTATTTAAATTATATAATAAACATATTATTTATATATTAAATGATATATATATATATATATATAAATAATAGTCAACTATGTAGTCACGAGTTATTGATTCTTCATCAATCCACTCTGCAATCACGAGTTATTGATTCTCCATCAGTCAACTGTGCAGTCACGAAAAAAAAAGAAAAAGAGAGTAAAAAATAGACAGCTGTCCATCAATCACTAAAACTGCCCACAGCAACCATGTGCCTCCTACTCGCAAGTAGGCTAAGACGTGGATTTGCCACCCTCAAGTGGGCTTAAGAAAACATGATTTGCCACTCTCAAGTAGGCTTAAAACTCTCAATTGGTGAATTGTTCCAATTCAAATAACCCAACCTTCACCCACAGGCATTCAAGCAGTTATATCACATAAGTAAATAGCCTCATGGTAAGCATGCTATCATGGCAGTCACTCACACGCATGCAAGGATGCTAAAACATATATACTTACCGAGTACTCCAAGCCAAAGAAAGAAGCTAATTAGAAATCATGCATGAATCCTAACTATGCTGAAATGCCTAATGTAACACATGCAAAAATGCAACTAAGATAGGCTCGGCTATTCTAAAATGGCATATGAAATGCAACAACTGATACACGCATTCAACTTGGAATTGAAATACAATGCAGTTAGTATGATACGCCGAGCCCGGTGCATGCAAGACAAATGAATTGATGTAATCATGCGAGCATAAGGATGCTAATTGAAACATGCCCTAAAACTAACCATCATAAGCTGGTAAATAAAAGGGAGAAAGACATGGGGCTGGAAGACATGCATCACACACACTTATTGCAACATTGCCCTCCTCGAAGGGTCCGAATAAATAATACATAACCGAATGAATAACGAATTACAGCTAATTATTACACAACCCTAATTAATTAACAAATTAACTAAAATAAATAAGCTAGCATGCAAAACATATGAAATGGACTGCCTCAGCTTGGTCTTGAATGACAAGGAATGCATGCATGCTCGAGTCGCCTTGCCGGAAAATCCATCGCGATACCCTGATTTGCCTTTGTTTGCAACTGGTCCCAGAACACTAAACAAAACTCCAGAAGGCAGAAACTCCACCATGCTGTAGGGATACTACTGACTAGTTTTTGCTGCAGGTTTCTGGTTTGCTACAACAGAGAGCGAGAAAGGGGCATGGCAAAGTATTTTCAACATATGTGTGCATGACCACTCTCCCCATCATTGCACAAGCTCTAGGGAGTGTAGTCCTCGATCCTCATGCCACTAATCACGTATCTCGATGCATGATGGCCGAGGAGTCGAATTGCACGACTCAATGGGACATGAATGCACATATAAACAACTAAAACCAATAACTCCATCATGGATGGTCAAGAGTGTCGATGACCGGGAATCGAGGCACGTTTGATCACTTGGAGTATGAAACATTCCTCATTTCCCGTGTTTGGACTAAACCCTACTCCAAACACAATGCAACAAATAAAATGGCATGGCATGTACAAAATGCAACTCTAGTATGCAATCCTTAATGTAATGCAACTAAGTAATGTAAACATGAAAAGGATGACATGCAAGCACGCAAATGGCATACATAATGTTATGAACTAATCAATGGCATACTCAATGCACATGGATTATATGGCATGCATACACAATGCACTAACATACGCGATGTTATGAACGAGGCATACTTAATGCGATGATCGAACATGCAACAACATGGATTATATGGCATACAAAATGCAAAATGGACTTAAACCAAGATGGATGGGCCTCGGCCACACCCAAATCAGTGGCCAAACATGATGAAAACGAAGCAGCAACACACATGCAAACATGCACAAATGCAAGGGACCAAACCTAAGGCACCAATGCAACTCTACCAAAGCATGGCAAGGGATGAAATATGGCATACAATCACACATTTTCCAGCTCTGAAATGACATGCAAGATGGTCCCAAATCATGTAAACACCTCACACAATGCATGCTAGATGGCCCGGATACTGAAACTAGTGAAGTGCATTGCACTACAGGTACACAAAGCAATGCTCAAATGACCCAACCAGCAGTCCCTATGCAGGTCCAAGACAGTGGGAAAATGGTCTAAAATGACGGCTCAAAATGCATAGAAATGAAGCTCATGTAATGGTCCATAAATGAGGTATTCATGCACAACTCTCAAACACGTTTAAAGAATGGAAAACATGGGAATATGGCACAAGTATAGGCTCTGAAATGACATGCTCAATGGCCCCAAAACATGAAAACACCTTAGTATAAGCATGCAATAGGCTTCAAAACTCAAGGCTAGGCAAGGTATTACACTACAACCATGCATAGAAAGCATCATTCAACCATGACGCATAAAAATAGAGCTAAGGCAGTCCAAAAAATGCACAAAATCAGTGTAAGGCATGGCCAAAAAGTGCTAGAATCAAAGACCAAAATAGTATGCAATACAAGCTAGTGAAAAGGGTTTACACTACAAGTATATGAAGCATTCAAGAGGTCACTAAACCAGAAAAATTCAGAGGTATGACATGCCAAATAAAGCCCAAAAACCCACTGAAACATGATCAATGCATGCAAGAATGATATGCTCCTTTGATAGGCTATAAGAGGGGTTGTTCTACACATGCAAGAGACACACCCAAGGTGACAAAACCAACTTTGGACAGAGCCTATGGAGGCCCTAAAAGTCACTGAAAAAGGCCTGAAATAAGGCTTAGAGGTGCGCAAATGAGGGCTCCTTTGTTAGGCCAAATATGCTAGAAATCAAAACAAGGAGAGAGGGGGTCACCCCTCTCTGATTTTGGCTCTCAAAAACACATAATAACCACTGAAAATCTGCTAGATTTCAGTGGTCAAAAAGGAAAACAAAGCTCAAAACCAAGGCCTTAATGCATGGCTCAAAACAAGGTGAAATGAAGCATGCGAGGGTGTAGATGACCCCCAACAGGAAAATGATCTTAAACAAACATATTAAGGACCTCAAAAAAAAGACTCTTTTTAGTTTACACCAAAGCTCAAAAATGCTTGCAAGTATGGCTAAAAGATGGAGCACAATAAAGCTCAAAAGAGGGAATAGGGTGTTACCCTTGTAGCTCAGCAACTCCAGTAGCTTATGAACCAAAAATGCAGCTCCTTAGGAACTCTCAAGACCCTCCAAGAATCTTAGGTTGGTGTTGTAGGTGTTACGCTAAGAGGTGGTGTGCAAAGGTGCAAGAACCAAGCAATTTCTAAGCCTAAATGTAGAGATATAGAGAGGGAGATATATTTTTCCTTCAACCAAATTCTGAACCCTAACCAAGGGAGAGAAGGGCCTCTCTTATAGCCAAAAGAGACCAAAGCTTCTCTAAGAAGCTAAAAAACAAGGGCAAAGATCCTCCATACACGTGTATGGAGAATGCAGTCTGTGCCTCCCAGCTGGCACAGTTGGAATCAACTCACTGAGACAAAACAACAGGAAAGGGGCCGACCAGTTCAGGTGGTCGGCCGACCAGTTCAAGTGGTTGGCCAGCCACTTTAGGTGGTCAGCCAGCCAGTTCAAAAAGTCCCACTCCATGAAAGGTGGTTGACAGCCCCATTTGGTGGTCTCCCAACTGAATGCAAGCTAGTGGTGTGGTGGGAGACCAACAATTGTGGCCCAAAAATGAGGGAGACCAGTTACCTAACAAGAAAACCGGCCGGCAGGAGAAAAGTGGTCTCCAAGGAGAAAAGGTGGTCTCCCACCCTTGTACCACCTTCCAAACAATGAAAACAAGGTCCATGTCAAAAATGAACCAAGACGGATGCAAAACGAGGGTTCGGGGGCCAAAACGCGCAGCCGGGTGCCCCGAAAATTGACTGTTAAGCATCGAAAGTGGCGTGCGACCACGAAGGTGGTCTCTCGGGCCACAATGTCCCTCTAGAGAGAGGAAGCAAGGTGTGTGCCAAAAACCAGAGCAAACGGAGAAAGTGAAGCGGTCCCGAATTGAGGCGCACAAATGGCGGCTCCGGAAATCAAAAATTGGTCTCCAAACGGGAACAGTGGTCTACAACCACGAAAAGTAGCCTACGGCCACTGAGAGATGGTCTACGAGACCTCTCCCTCCCTTCGGGAAGAGAAAACAGAACCTGGTTCGCAAACCGAGACAAAGCACAAAAGAGTCTCGAAATCCAGAGGCAAGGCTCTCAGCCTAGACTTCGTAACCTCAGAATGAGCACAACATGCACCATCACCGAGCGCTCAATTGATGACGTCTGAGTCTTAAGGTCGGTCAAAAATGGGGTGTCTACAGTTGCCCCTCTTTGACAGAACTCGAAAGTCATAAGTGACGGGAGTAAATGTCAAAACCCCGAGACGACCTATTTTTGACAAGGCCGAAGACTTAGACAAACAAGCGAGATAAACAAGAGATGGGCCCGCAGGCGTGCCCATAGGCAGGGGCAAAATGCAAAATGACATGCACAAAGCCGAACGTAACTCACGATTATGCAAAGCAGCAAACTGTAATGAAGCGAATATTCATAATAAATGCAACAGTTTTAAGTAAGAATACCAAGCAAAACTACATTTCATGCAGTAAGGATGTAAGAAAATTAAAATTCTCGCTACGTCTCACACAGAGAATACAATACCGTCCGGTTCGTCTAGTTGCGCCAGCTTCGAATAAACTGTACACACAATATCGTGCCTGAAAAAGAAAGAAACTCAGCATGTATAATATCATTAGAAATATGCATAGCAATGCAAGTAAAAAGTGTGTAACAAGACAAGTGGAGGGGAGAAACATAGGGACATGTCCCAGTGTTTTGAAATGGCATAAGCATTGGAACGTATTCCAAATGCTCTAAACCAAAAAGAGAGAAATATAGGGACGTATCCCGGTGTTTCAAAAAGAAGGAGCGTGTAAAACAATGCAATTGAAAGGGTGCATAACAATGAGGAAGGGATGCAAACAATGCAACCTAAAATGAATTCCAAACACGTTGGAATCGTGTGAGGAAAGGAACACTCAAACCATGCCGAAATCATGAGAGGAGGTCCGAAAACAACCGCCTAGGTGCGTACACAATACAACCTGAGATGAATTCTAAACACGCTGAAAATCGTGTGAGGAAAGGGACACTCAAACCACGCTAAAATCGTGAGAGGACATCCGAAAACAACCGCCCAGGTGCGTACACGACGTAACCTGAGATAAATTCTAAACACGCTGAAATCGTGTGAGGAAAAGGACACTCAAACCACGCTGAAATCGTGAGAGGAGGTCCGAAAACAAAACTCCCAGGAGCGTACACGACACAACCTGAGATGAATTCCAAACACGCTGAAATCGTGTGAGGAAAGGGACACTCAAACCACACTGAAATCGTGAGAGGAGGTCCAAAAACAAAACTCACAGGTGCGTACACGACACAACCTGAAATGAATTCCAAACACGTTGAAATCGAGTGAGGAAAGGGACACTCAAACCATGCTGAAATCGTGAGAGGAGGTCCGAAAATAACCACCCAGGTGCGTACACGACGCAACCTGAGATAAATTCCAAACACACTGAGATCGTGTGAGGAAAATGACACTCAAACCACGCTGAAATCGTGAGAGGAGGTCCGAAAACAAAACTTCCAGGTGTGTACACGACACAACCTGAGATGAATTCCAAACACATTGAAATCGTGTGAGGAAAGACACACTCAAACCACGCTGAAATCATGAGAGGAGGTTTGAAAACAACCGCCCATGTGCGTACACAACACAACCTGAGATGAATTCCAAACATGCTGAAATCATGTAAGGAAAATGACACTCAAACCACGCTGAAATGGTGAGAGGAGGTCTGAAAACAAAACTCCCAGGTGCGTACATGACACAACCTGAGATGAATTTCAAACGCGTTGAAATCGTGTGAGGAAAAGGACACTCAAACCTCGCTGAAATTGTGAGAGGAGGTCCGAAAACAAAACTCCCAGGTGCGTACACGACACAACCTGAGATGAATTCCAAACACGCTGAAATCGTGAGAGGAGGTCCGAAAACAAACTATCAGGCGCGTGCTCGGCGCAATCTGAGAAAGTCCCAGAGGACAACGATCCTAAACGCAGCTCGGTGTAAAAGGATAAATGGTACAAGACAACACAAGATGCAAATAAACGCAATAAGTGCGATGATACAGTACATGTTAGAAGCAATGTAGAGCATGATGTTAGGGAATGCAATAAACAAACAAAGCGGCACTTTAGAAAGCACCTCACGGAGTGAGTGGCGGCAAACCGCTTTACTCTAACGGGGATCTCTCCTCCATTGTGTTGTTCGAACACTTACCTTCAACTCATAGTACAAAGGTCCTGAAATGCTGACAAGGGGTAGCTTCTGCATGCAGAGACCACAAACGCCATTTTCTTCTTGATCATACTCACAACTTTCCCTCATTGCAAAGCCAAGGTAACTCTGACGGAGAATGGTCCTCAAGGAGAGCACTTCTGATTGCCACTCTGGTATTGAAACAATCAACACAGTATTCTGTTTACTCTGAACACACAGCTCATACAACACACTGCTCATTTAACACACATAGCTCAAAACATAGCATTCTAGTTTATTTGGCATACAGCTCGTACCGCACACTGCTCATTCTGAACACGCAGCTCGTAACACAGTACTCGGTTTATTCTGAACACACAGCCCATAACAGCACACTGCTCATTCTGAACACACAGCTCATTCTGGACGGACGGGGTGCAATGACGGAACTTGCAGAAGTTGAAACACACTCAGACGCTCCGAAGTTTCCCTCTTTTCTTTTGCTTTGCAGTCTGGAATCTATATAGCTTCAGATAGGTCATTGCTCTATTGTTCTCATGTGACCTGGGTCGAACTCTGCAGTTTTATGAAAGAACAAATCCTGTTTTGCACAAATGTGGAGAACGGCACGGCGCTCTGAGCACAAAACGATTTTTTTGAAATTGAGAGTGAGAATAAGTTCTCAATTGGGTATTGAGCCTACAACTGACCACAGCCAAAATGACTCAACAACGGAAAACAAAAGGTAGAACAACCTAAACACAACTCATCAAAGGAAAAACAAGGTAAAACAACCTAAACACATCTATTGACACTCAAACGACTCAAAACAAGAATCGAAACAAACAAAAACACACAAACACAACACTCAGCTATGTTATAAAGGCAAGAGACCTCTCGGTGCATGAGGAGCCAGTTTCTCTGGGTATTGTTTCCCATCCTTTCTCACTTGTGATTCTCACATCACTCGGCCCTCAAGCTCTGTTTTTCTGAAAAAGCCCTTTTTCTTACTTTTTCTCTCAACGTACATCTCTCTATTCTTCAATCTCTCAGTTTTTATCCCTCCCATGGATGGTTGATGGATAAGTAGGAAGTTGTGGGCTCTTGCCCCTGGTATTCTACCATATTCTTGTTCTTGTTCACAATAGTGAATTTCTCCCACAGAGGGGTTGCGCTACAACTAGGTGTGTAGCAAATCTGCAGCTGACATCGGTTGACGATGCTCTGCTGGGGAGTTTGGACGTGATCAGATCTATCCAAATGAGGGAGTGGAATATCTTGATCCATTCCAATTCGTGCTTCACACTTGGCTCAATACCTCGCTGCTTAGAGGATGTGAGAGCTTTCTGCCCTTTTGCGATTAGCTTCAGTGGTACCCTTTTCCGGCAGGTATGATGCCCTTTCTGGCAAGTACGTTTGATAAAGGGGAAAAGACAGAAAACCTAACTCAACTGTGCCCCTAGTTCATCATTTTGACCATTTTTTATTTTTTGACGTTCTGCTAAAATAATTTTGACCAACATGAGAGTTAGATTAACATGCTTGTTCGATTTTCTGATTTGAAATCATGCAAGTCAGGTTATGAGCACTGAAAATTTTCCCTCTTCTTTTTTTTTTTGGGTCCAAGAAATGGTCCAGTTTTAGAAAAATGGAATAATTTTAGAGAGAATTAGTCAACCTCATTAAAAGTTCTCAAAAACTATTTTTGCAAATGGCCACTGTTCGACCAACGCAGGATTTACTCTTGAGATGCACAACCTTAGATCCAAAATAATGGAAAATTGCCCCTTGTCTGAACGGCACTGTATGGCAACTGAAAGTTGTCCCTAGTCTGAATAGCACCGCAGCACTGCACGGCAACGGAGAGTTGCCCCTAGTCTGAATAGCGTCGCAGCACATGGCAACCAGTCCTCATAGTGACAACTACAACCAAATTCTCAGATATAGAGAAGACAAAGATGACTAGAACCATCGCATGGACACAGTCGAATTTGAAATGTTTTACGGACTTTAGAATGAAGTTGCCTACGTATCCCAAAGATGGGAATCAAGCCTTACGTAGTTCGGGGGATAAGGTACACTCGAGTATTAACATCTCCTTTTGCGCTCTAACTTTTGCCGAGGCTGCCCTTTCTGGGTTTTCAACCTTGCGAGCTTTGTTCTTCTTTTCTTTTCAATTCTTTTCATTTCTTTTCTTCTTTTTTCTTTTTCATCTTTTCTTTTCATTTTCTTCATTTTTCTTCTTTTCTTTTTTTCATTCTTTGCATTTTTATTTTTTTTGTTTTTTTGTTCTTTTTCTTGTTCTAACTTTTGCCTGGGTCGCCCTTCCGGGTTTTCGGTTCAGTGAGCCTCTCAAGGGTAAAAGTGTAGCCTTGCCCATGTCAAATGGTTTTGAGATCTTGAAGCCATCTAAATCCAGGAGAATGGTTGTTGTTCGCTGACGATGCAGGAGTCCATCCAATGGGGGGCTGAATTTGCCCCTAGTGTTGTGGATAGGAACTCGATTATCTTTTAGCAATACTTTCTTCTTTCTTCCCTTCTGGGATTTGGCATTCTTGTCGATCTTCATTAGCTTGAGCAATGACCCCATTTTTGACTCTTCGAGCACAGCTGACATTTTTTGCCCTAGTTCAAGGGCAGCTTTTGATCTAGCTTCGCAAGCTTCCTTTGATCACATATGATATTCTCGCCCCTAGTTCATGGGCTGCTTCTGATCCGGCCACATGGGCCTTACGTTGTGGTTTGACTGTTGAGCATTCTGAATTAAGGTTCAAGGTTTGGAAACAAAGGGGTTGAGTCTCGAGGCTGAGAGCGATCCTAAGCTGCACAATCTCAAGAGTGATTCCACACATGTTTTTGTAGAACCACGCAAAATATTTTTTTGAAATCTTTTAAGAAAGTGACTAGTCGCTCGCGCTGAAAACAATGTAGAACCAATCTGGATCAAGCTAGGATCCTTCTCAGTACTCACATTAACAAACATGATTTCATTCTTTAAGGGCTTAGCATGCCTCTCTTTTTCTCACTTGATCAAATTTTTGCAAATCCCGAGAAATTTCTTCCTCTTTGTTTTCAACAAATTGTTCGAAAAGTTTTGAAAAACTTAGGTCAATACAATGACTTAAGGGTACAAAAGAGCAGGTAAAATGCACTGCCATTTCATTCAAACTTTTGGCACAACTGGCGCAAGGCAGAAGCAAACACAAGAGTGTGAAAATCACTGTTGTTTCATGCAGATCTGTTGGCATAACTGGCTCCCAGGCAGAAACAGACTCAAAAGAAAGTAAAAAGACAAACACAAAACAAGATAGTGATGTCCGAGGTAACACCCCCGAAATCACCCGACTCCAACGCAACAGGACTGACTTGATACAACAAGACAGACCTGACTAACTCAGTACAAAAGGACTGACTATATACAAAATAACAAAACTGACCCAATACCCAAGTTAGAAAGTACAAAAACTAGTATTTGCATATTGCTCAAAACAGTGTGTGCCATTCCCACGTCTGGAGTAAATTGAGCGCCACCCGCAGCTAGTTTATCCCCGATCGCATGGTCACATTATCCCCCAAGTTCACCGATCTAGTGCCCATAGACTTTGCCGAGCTTGGTGCGACAATGACCCTGTTGTCAATCAAATCTTGCACTTCGTGGCGAAGATGAAAGCAATTGCCGGTGCCATGACCGGTTTGTTGATGGAAGGCACAGTACTGGGCAGCATCATACGTAGTCGAAAGAGGATTCGGGAGAGGTCAAGGCTCAAGGGGTTTGAGATGGCCTTGTCCAACAAGGATTTGGAGAGCTTTGGACAAAGGCATATAGAGGGAATGGAAGACCCTCTGACCTCGGGGTTGGTACTTCAAAGTTTCTGGATTTTTGCTGGACGCACCAGCAAAGGGATTGGCAGTTGCTGGCCTGGTTTGCCGATCTCTTCCGAGTGCAGGATTAGAGCTCAGAAGATCATTTCTAGTTCGACGACCCTTCTCCCGGTTTTCCCGTTGCTTCGAACTGCTCTCATTCTAAGTGACGAAAGTATCCTCCACAATCTTTGCAACAACTGCAAGCACTTGCTGTTTGTTTAGCCCTTCCGCTTTCAAAGCCTCCACAGCCCACAGAAGGTGTTCATGGGGATCAATGCCTACCCCTACCTTGTTCTTACCACTGGCCTCCACTTTGCCAAGGGATTGGCCTTCTTTCAATACAACCTGTCCCAAGATTGGGGAGCCTTTTGTCGTGAGACTCCTAGCATGCGATGTGGTCGATGAGGGAGGCAATGTCCCGGAGGCCAGATTTGTCACAGTTCTTTGAAGATCTTCAATCATTCTCATCCACTCAGAAGTAGTGGGTTCACGGGTTTGAGATGATTGGGGTTCAGGTGCACCCATCATGCATAAGTCCATGCTGTCTGGAATGAACACCTCGGGTTTGGGTAGATGGACCGGGGTGATGTATATGATGGGGTCAAAGGTGGATGGTAGTGTATGGATGAGGTTGAGGTGGGGAGGTGATGAGTCAGTACTAACCTGAGGTCCTTTGGGTACAGCTAAGGTCTCTTCGTCAATAAGATCCCGAATCTTATGACGGAGACGGATGCAATGGTTTATATCATGACCGTGTTGTTGGTGATAGGCACAGTATTTAGCTGGGTCATATCTTGGTGGAAGAGGATTTAGAAGGGGTTGGGGTTCTAGGAGTTCTAGGTGCCCTTCTTCTTGCAGCTTTTTCAAAGCTTGGGAGAGACTCATGTAAAGACGATTGAACTTTCGGGCCTGGGGCCGATTTGAAGTGGTTGGTTTTTGGCCATTGAGGGAAGTGGTGATAGTGTCTACTTCTGAGCGTTTCGCAGCTGTGCTACCATCAGTAGTAGCATTGGAACTGCGAACAACATTCTTCTGCAAAGGCTCATCATCTTGCACAAAGATCCCTTGTCTGATGGCATCCTCGATTTGAAACCTCATTTCATGAAGGGCTAGAAAAGTAAATAGAGGTAGAACGACCATCTTTTGCAGCAACTTGCCATGCAAATTCTGAACAATCATCCTGATCTGATCTTTGTCGGAAGGCCTTGTAGTCATTATTGAGGCCTTTGCTCTCCATCTCGTCACGAACTCTGAGAAACTCTCCTTTGGCTCTTGGCGGGTGACTTCGAGATCACGAGTTGTTACCTCAATCTGTGTATTGTAGGAGTATTGAGCAACAAAGGCCTCAGCCAGCTCTTCCCAGTTCTGTTTCACAGAGTCCTCCAATTTCGCATACCAGATTGCGGCTATCTCAGACATGGTTCGACCGAATAGTGACAGCTTTTGGGCTGTGGTCAAACCCATTGGCCTCAGGATATCAGAAAATAGGTGGAGGTGCACCATTGGGTCTCTAGAACCATCGAAACGATCAATATGTAGCATCTTGAACCGGTCCGATAATGTCACCGCCGAATCGGTGTATCCATCCTCTATGTTCAGAATGGACTTCACACCCTGAGATTTCTTGAATAACTTTTCAAGCTTGCTTACTTTTAGTGTCGTGGGGTCCACCTCAAACTCAAAAGGAGAATCTGGCAGGTTGGTCTGTGCTTTGGATAGCTGGGGTAGGATTGGAGGCGGAGCCGGCCCTGTTGGAATGTCCGTATCTTCCTGGACATTAGCTGTCTCCCCGAGTATTGGCACTCTTGGTGGGGGAGGAGCTTGGTGTGAAGCGGATGCTCCGGTTTGCTGTTATAGCCTGGCAATTAACTCTGCCTATTGAGCCATGACCTCAGCCTGTTGTTTGGCAAATTCTGCTTGACAAACAACGTCCTGCTGCATGGTTTTCATACTTTCCTGGAGCTGACGCATCATCTCTTCCATGCTAACTGAAAACTGCGGATCTAACTGAATAAGTGTGTATCCCCTTTCTGAGGTGGAAACAGAAATCTCAGCCCAACTGCGCACAAGTGAGGTGGATAATGATCACTGATTCGAAGACTGTTGAACTGATGATCTGTGCCTGACTGGCCTTTTTACCCTGCCTCTCGCAAAGTAAAACTAATTGCCCTTGAACTGAATCTCTGACCTGACAAAGTCTATCAACACAAGTCCAATGTACCCGGGAGATATCAAAGCCTTCTGAAGCTATGGTTCCCAAGACTACCCTAACAAAAGAGAAAACAAACAGCATCTCAGCCCAATTTCGCTAGAACAGATATGAGTAAAGCTGAATGACTGTGCTCTTCACTGAATTCTGCCCCAAAATTGAATCTGATACCCGCAGATATAACTGATTCTCAAAACACTGATACCGTTGCCCACATGCCTAATACCCAGACTTGCAAACTGATATATGCATTCCTGTAGAGACGCACTCTAAAAGCACATAGCAAGCAAGTGAGAGCCAAAACACCCCTATGTTGGGATAGGGTTTCCCTGTCCAATTTTGTCAGGAGCTAGAATTTTACTACGCACACAGTGGTTTCAAACAACCTATAATCGGGTAAGCAACCTGTCTTAGCTTGGAATGGTCACTATGGATTCCAAATATGCACTAGGTCGAATGGTTAAAAAGAGTGCCTCAGTAAAAACCGGGGTTTGTGTTCCCATCGTGGCAGAGCCTGTAACCAGTCGGCCATATGGCACGCAACCTCCGGCAAACCGTTCAGGAATAGCAGATGGCAAACACGGTGTCCTAGGCGCACCAATGCAAATGCAATGCAAAGAAACACGTAAGTGTAATCAAAACAAGATATTATGAGTTCGAGTCAAGTCCTCTAACTCCCCAGCAGAGTCGCCAGAAACTGTAAACGTCCCCAAACGTCCCGGAAGGGAATCACGTTTTGTTCATTTGGGCTTACTACAGTTCGGACTCAATGTCACGGTCCTATATCTAATCTCGCATAGTGCAATGCAAGACCGATGAATCATCGAAGAGTCCAAATCCAGCAAATTGTTTTGAAAAACTGATTTTTAGAAAGAAGTACCAAACATGGACTGCTTTGCCAGATACAAAGTCACCACCTAAATATTTTATTTTGGGAGAATTTAGGAAACCCTGACTCGTGCCTAAGGCCATGTGTCCGTCATCACCAAAGTTGCCTCGGCTCGGGAACTTGGGTAAGATTGGGGAAGGTCACTTCGTGAGCACCCCCGCTCGCCCGATCAAAGATCGGTCTCTACTAACCATGATATCAAGTTTTGAAAACATTATGTGCTCTTATTCCGGTTATTAGCCTAGAATTATTATGTGATGCACACAACATAAGAGTATAGACTGGACATTTGAGTTGGAACAAAACATTTCATGTTTGTTTATTTGAAAGATGGTTTGATGGTGCTACTCGCAAGTAGGCTAAGACGTGGATTTGCCACCCTCAAGTGGGCTTAAGAAAATATGATTTTGCCAGTCTCAAGTGGGCTTAAAACTCTCAATTGGTGAATTGTTCCAATTCAAATAACCCAACCTTCACCCACAGGCATTCAGGCAGTTATATCATATAAGCAAATAGCCTCATGGTATGCATGCTATCATGGCAGTCACTCACACGCATGCAAGGATGCTAAAACATATATACTTACCGAGTACTCCAAGCCAAAGAAAGAAGCTAATTAGAAATCATGCATGAATTCTAACTATGCTGAAATGCCTAATGCAACACATGCAAAAATGCAACTAAGATAAGTTCGGCTATTCTAAAATGGCATATGAAATGCAACAACTGATACACGTATTCAATTAGGAATTGAAATACAATGCAGTCAGTATGATGTGCCGAGCCCGGTGCATGGAAGACAAATAAATGGATGCAATCATGCGAGCATAAGGATGCTAATTGAAACATGCCCTAAAACTGACCATCATAAGCTGGTAAATAAAAGGGAGAAAGACATGGGGCTGGAAAACTTGCATCACACACACACATACACTTATTACAACAATGCCCTTCTCGGAGGGTCCGAATAAATAATACACAACCGAATGAATAACGAATTACAGCTAATTATTACACAACCCTAATTAATTAACAAATTAACTAAAATAAATAAGCTAGCATGCAAAACATATGAAATGGACTGCCTCAGCTCGATCTTGAATGACAAGGAATGCATGCATGCTCGAGTCGCCTTGGAAAATCCATCGCGATGCCCCAATTTGCCTCTGTTTGCAACTGGTCCCAGAACACTAAACAAAACTCCAGAAGGCAGAAACTCCACCATGCTGTAGGGATACTACTGACCAGTTTTTGCTACTGGTTTCCGATTTGCTGCAATAGAGAGCAAGAAAGGGGCATGGCAAAGTATTTTCAACATATGTGTGCATGACCACTCTCCCTATCATTGCACAAGCTCTAGGGAGTGTAGTCCTCGATCCTCGTGCCACCAATCACGCATCTCGATGCATGATGGCCGAGGAGTCGGATTACACGACTCAATGGGACATGAATGCACATATAAACAACTAAAACCAATAACTCCATCATGGATGGTCAAGAGTGTCGGTGATCGGGAATCGAGTCATGTTTGATCACTTGGAGTATGAAACATTCCTCATTTCCCGTGTTTGGACTAAACCCTACTCCAAACACAATGCAACAAATAGAATGGCATGGCATGTACAAAATGCAACTCTAGTATGCAATCCTTAATGTAATGCAACTAAGTGATGTTAACATGCAAAAGATGACATGCAAGCACGCAAATGGCATACATAATGCTATGAACTAATCAATGGCATGCTCAATGCACATGGATTATATGGCATGAATATACAATGCACTAACATACGCGATGTTATGAACAAGGCATACTCAATGTAATGCTCGAACATGCAACAACATGGATTATATGGCATACAAAATGCAAGATGGACTTAAACCAAGATGGATGGGCCTCGGCCACACCCAAATCAGTGGCCAAACATGATGAAAATGAAGCAACAACATACATGCAAACATGCACAAATGCAAGGGACCAAACCTAAGGCACCAAATGCAACTCTACCAATGCATGGCAAGGGGTGAAAGATGGCACACAATCACACATTTCCCAGCTCTGAAATGACATGCAAGATGGTCCCAAATCATGTAAACACCTCACACAATGCATGCTAGATGGCCCGGATACCGAAACTAGTGAAGTGCATTGCACTAGAGGTACACAAAGCAATGCTCAAATGACCAAAACAGCAGTCTCTGTGCAGGTCCAAGACAGTGGGAAAATGGTCTAAAATGATGGCTCAAAATGCATAGAAATGAAGCTCATGCAATGGTCCATAAATGAGGTATTCATGCACAACCCTCAAACACGTTTAAAGAATGGAAAACATGGGAATATAGCACAAGTATAGGCTCTGAAATGACATACTCAATGGCCCCAAAGCATGAAAACACCTCAGTATAAGCATGCAATAGGCTTCAAAACTCAAGGCTAGGTAAGGGTATTACACTACAACCATACATAGTAAGCATCATTCAATCATGAGGCATAAAAATAGAGCTAAGGTAGTCTAAAACATGCACAAAATCAGTTTAAGGCATGGCCAAAAAGTGCTAGAATCAAAGACCAAAATAGTATGCAATACAAGCTAGTGAAGAGGGTTTACACTACAAGTATATGAAGCATTCAAGAGGTCACTAAACCAGAAAAATTTAGAGGTATGACATGCCAAATAAAGCCCAAAAATCCACTGAAACATGATCAATGCATGCAAGAATGATATGCTCCTTTGATAGGCTATAAGAGGGGTTGTTCTACACATGCAAGAGACACACCCAAGGTGACAAAACCAACTCTGGACAGAGCCTATGCAGGCCCTAAAAGTCACTGAAAAGGGCCTGAAATAAGGCTTAGAGATGGGAAATGAGGGCTCCTTTGTTAGGCCAAATATGCTAGAAATCAAAACAAGGAGAGAGAGAGGGTCACCCCTCTCTGATTTTGGCTCTCAAAAACACATAATAACCACTGAAAATCCGTTGGATTTCAATGGTCAAAAGGGCAAACAAAGCTCAAAACAAAGGCCTTAATGCATGGCTCAAAACAAGGTGAAATGAAGCATGCGAGGGGGTTGATGACTCCCAACAGGAAAATGATCTTAAACAAACATGTTAAGGACCTCAAAAAAAGACTTTTTTTAGTTTACACCAAAGCTCAAAAATGCTTGCAAGTATGGCTAAAAGATGGACCAAAATAAAGCTCAAAAGAGGGAATAGGGTGTTACCCTTGTAGCTCAGCAACTCCAGCAGCTTATGGACCAAAAATGCAGCTCCTTAGGACCTCTCAAGACCCTCCAATAAGCTTAGGTTGGTGTTGGAGGTGTTACGCTAAGAGGTGGTGTGCAAAGGTGCAAGAACCAAGCACTTTCTAAGCCTAAGTGTAGAGATATAGAGAGAGAGATATATTTTTCCTTCAACCAATTTCTGAACCCTAACAAAGGGAAATGAGGGCCTCTCTTATAGCCAAAAGAGACCAAAGCTTCTCCAAGAAGCTAAAAAACAAGGGCAAAGATCCTCCGTACACGTGTATGGAGGATGCAGTCTGTGCCTCCCAATTGGCACAACTGGAATCAACTCACTGAGACAAAATAGGAGGAAAGGGGCCGACCAGTTCACGTGGTCGGGCAGCCACTTTAGGTGGTCGGCCAGCCAGTTCAAAAAGTCCAACTCCATGAAAGGTGGTCGGTAGCCCCATTTGGTGGTCTCCCAACTGAATGCAAGCTAGTGGTGTGGTGGGAGACCAGCAATTGTGGCCCAAAAATGAGGGAGACCAGTTACTTGACAAGAGAATCGGCCGGCAGGAGAAAAGTGGTCTCCATGGAGAAAATGTGGTCTCCCACCCTTGTACCACCTTCTAAACAATGAAAACAAGGCCCATGTCAAAAATGAACCAAGACGGATGCAAAACGAGAGTTCGAGGGCCAAAACGCGCAGCCGGGTGCCCCGAAAACTAGCTGTTAAGCATCAAAAGTGGCGTGCAACCACGAAGGTAGTCTCTCGGGCCACAGTGTCCCTCTAGAGAGAGGAAAAAAGGTTTGTGCCAAAAACCAGAGCAAACGGAGAAAGTTAAGCGGCCCCGAACCGAGGCGCACGGCCGACGGCTCTGAAAATCGAAAACTGGTCTCCAAACGGGAACAGTGGTCTACGACCACGAAAAGTAGCCTACGGCCACTGAGAGATGGTCTACGAGACCTCTCCCTCCCTTCGGGAAGAGAAAATAGAACTTGGTTCGCAAACCGAGGCAAAGCACAAAAGAGTCCCGAAATCCAGAGGCAAGGCTCTCAGCCGAGACTCCGTAACCTCAGAACGAGCACAACATGTGCCATCACTGAGCGCTCAAACGATGACGTCCGAGTCTTAAGGTCGGTTAAAAATGGGGTGTCTACATAACTACACAACTTTCGTCCCATATCTTGTGTAAGCCCTCAAGATAGGCAATTGACAAATATAGGGGTTCTTGGAAAGGGTATGAGCGAACACATAGTATGTGAAAACATGATAAGTTATCAGAGAATTTAGAACTTTGAATTACTTTACAGAACCACAATGAGTCGATTATTCAGAAGCAACTTTTTAGTTAGCTCTAGATCTACAACATTAGCTCCTATACCTAATGATACAGTCATAAATGAAGAAGAACATGAATTCCAAGATGTTAAAATAGATTTAAGTTGGAATATCCCTAAAGTACCTATTAAAGAAATTTATAAAACCAGTTTTTTAAAGGCATCCTTTAATATTGATTTGCATGTAAAAACTGTCAAACAAGTCTATGCTTTAACCAAAATTCAAGAAACATGTCATCTGCTAAGTAAAGAATCAATTAAAATATATATATCCATTGGTCATAATTTTATCCATATAGGATTAATCCAAATAGCGGTCAAACCTTTAACACAACAAGGTCTTAATTCCTCTGTTTATTATGTGTACGCGATGCCCGATTTATTAATTACTATGAAAGTTTAATCAGTATGATGGAATCAGGACTTGATCAAGGACTTGTCCATTTTGATTGTTTTCCTAATTTTACTTTAAGTCTTCGTGACTCTCACATCTTCAAAGCTCTTACATTAAACATACAGTTTTCTGGCACATTTACTAGAATACGTGGTGGTGCCCATTCTATTGCTTTAATATACTGTATTTATTATAAATGTATTAAAACAAATCTTAATTTACATGCTTTAGTAAAAAGTCCAAAAGACAAAACCTTACTTGTTCAAGGTAGTACTAGTCAAACAAGAATAGAAGTTCGTAAAACCATATGTTGAAATGATATAACTCTTTCAGATGAATGGGTTACAGTCAATGAAAATTATTCTCAACCACACCAATCTGATCAAAATGATGTCCAACAAATCCAACAATTCAATGATGGTTCAGTTCACATACGATTTAATCACCTAACTAGTCACTCCTCTCGTCATAGTACGTCTGGTATCCTTACTGAAGACAATGAATTTTTTAGTACCTCTTTATTTACTCGCAAAGATCGAAAAAATTTTATTGGTCAACCCCCCACATACTGCTAATAGTAAATTAAAAGGAATTGATAATTCCTCTACATCTCAAATTAGTAAACTTGTTGATTCAACACACACACATCTTCATGAAGAAGATACCACATCTCAAGATTCACCCACTCAAACAGACTTTGAATTTATTCCTCTAGTTAATCCACAATTATTAACTCTTAGTAAACCTCTTATTCCAGATCTTAATAAACTTCATTTTGAATTTAAATATAAAGATAATAAATTAAAACGATAGATTTATAGGCATACTTATAGTGAACAACAATAATCCAAAATAATTAAGACATGGTATAAATTTATGAATGAAATCAGTACTGAAGTCAATTTCTTTGATTATTTTGAAAATTATTATCAAAAATTAAATACTATTACAAAAACTAAATGGAAAACTTCCCCTAATACTACTGTTTCTTCTAATCATCCTCCTTTAGAAACCATCCTCATTGAACATAAATGATCGCTTGTACATGCTTCTCCTTTTAAACTTCCTGGTGATGAATTTGAAATTAAAAAGTGATTGAACAAAATAATTATACAAATCAATGTTTAAAAACTATTGGTAAACAATTAGATAAAATTGAAACTCATTTTGATGATTACTCAACTAGCCATACATCGACTAGTAAACCTTTAGACAAATCTCTTATTAATCTTCCTAGCACTAGAAAAAGGTTAAGTCTAGTTACTCAAGATACTAAAACTGTTGAAGCTATTGAAGATTTATTTACCAAGTTATCTACCCCTTCTAACGACAAAGGAATTACTGTCTTAACACAACAACCACCTTTAGAATTTACTTGTGACTCTGACACATCTACTAATGAAATTAGTCAATTAGCACAACAATTTCAAATTACTCATCTTAATCGAATTGTACATTCGAAAGTTAATCCTACTACTCTTACAAAAAATTGGTATAATAAACCAACTCCACCTGATCTTCAATTTGAAGAAACTAATATTAGCAATCAATTTTATGTTTCTGCCAAAAAATTGTATGAATGGAATATTGATGGTCTTAGTGAAAATCAAATTCTTCAAAAGTTAAATCACATGTCTATGGTAACTAATAGTTATCTTAGTAATTATCCCGACTACACTCAACCTAAAATCGTCTCATTACTTACCTCTGGTTTTACCAGTATGCTTAAAGTTCAATGAATTCCAATTTTGACATTTTACTATTATGTGTTTGTTTTGATCAATCCCCATTGGGCATTCAAGATAGTCCATTTTGTATGTTTCAAATCAAGCATATATATGTTGTTGTTCGTTTGTGTTGGATTTTTTTGCCAGTATGAAATGTTAAGGTGCCATTTGGTAACACTTACGTTTTTAGTTTTCTGTTTATATTTACAAAAATTTAAAAAACACAAATAAAAACTTGTTTGGTAAAATTTTTGATTTATAAATCAGTGGTCTCAGTTTATAAATTTGGCCAAAAAATGAAAACACAAAAAATGTGTTTCCATTTTGAGTTTTCAATTTTTTTTTTTTTATCACCCAACATTGGCCACCACCCGCCATCATTTTCCATCACCGTCTTCGGCCACCACCCACCCTCCACCACCACCTGCCACCACCACCACTCACCACCCACCTGCTACCACCAGCCACCACCCGCCACCACCACCACCACCCACCAGCCACCCACTCGCCACCACTGCCCACCCCTCGCCGCCACCACCACCACCAGCCACCTGTTATCCACCCGCCACCACCCACCACCTGCCACTATCATTCACCGTCCGCCACCACCACCCGCCACTTACTTGCCACCACCACTCACTACCCACCTGCTACCACCATTCACCACCTGCCACCACCAGCCACCTACCACCACTAGCTACTTGCCACCCATCCGCCACCACCACCCACCCGCCACCCACCTGCCACCACTACCCGCCACCCACCTGCCACCACTACCCACCACTCGCCACCACCACCACCACCACCACCACCACCACCCACTCGCTACCACTTACCACTCGCCACCGTCACCCACCCACCCACCACCACCACCACCACCACCCGCCACTCATCTGCCACCACCACCCACCACCCACCTACCACCGTCACCCACCACCACCACTACCACCACCACCACCCACTCGCTACCACCTACCACCCGCCACCGTCACCCACCCGCCCTTGGCTTTACAAAAATATGATCACAACAAAATAGAGCCTTGTGTTCTTGATACACACATCCACGCCCTAATTAGATTGATTCACCACATCTTTTCCTGCACCAAAATCCCAGAGAGGTGAGCATAAAGCCTAGTAGAGAATTCTCAACAAAGTATATACATTTATGCAAGATTCCCAATATGGAATGCATTGTCATGCTATGCCATTTCAAACAAGATTACATTTTTCATCTTATGCCAACCAGCACGCTCAATGATAATTTGAAGTCTCAACAATAAGTAAATTTACAATTTAATTCAATGGGGCGGTAAATATGACTCAGGTAATCTCTAGGTTGTTGTCTGCAAGTAGGCTCAACTAGCGCTACCAAAACTCTATTTTATCAGTTGCTAACTGGAAAGGAAGTGGTACCTCCTCCGCACGTGTTTTTCGGTCTTTCACCCTAGACACTCAGGCAAACTTAATCAATTGCATCTACACCTCCTATCCAGACTTACCAATGTATTTACCCCAAAACATTTCAATAGATTCATTTCATAACATTTCTTTCTGAATGTAAATGTTTTCAAATCTCAATTTAACACTTGCGACAATGCAATGTTAGAAATGCCAACACAACATATGTCAAAGCTAAATAATAATCTTGTAATAATCCGTTGAATGAATATGCAATGCAATAATCGTCATCACTACATAACATTTCTCCATCATCAAATTTCTCAATGATGATTCATCATAATCAAACCTTCCACTCATCTTTCAACATCATCTAGCATGATACCCATTATTCCGTTTAAATTCATCAACAAATGGATATTTTTCACATTTCATGTTAGACCAACAATTTGTTACTTCATAACCGTATCTACAATTTCAACTACAAATTCTCATCTCCATATTTCCCACATTCCATGAAAATTATCATTTCTATAATGGAAAAAGATATTTTCCATTTCATTCTTCCATTGTGGCATAACAACAAATTGATTAATTTTATAGACCCTCAACCCATTTCAAAAATCCATAAATTTGGGTCTTTAGCTAAGATTAGGTATCTCTTCACCTATTTAAAAGGACACACACACACAAAACATCCTTTCTCACACAATGAAGGTGAAACCCGCAAGGATTAACTTAGAAAGATTTGAAATCTAAACCCACTTTTGAAAATCCCTACATTCTTGAGCCAAAAGTAAAAAATTTCATAATATCTTCAAGAAAACCTCAAAATCAACATCAACCTTGCAAAAACATGTATATATTACTCAAAGAAGTCCCTACCTCAAGTTTGGAGAAGAAAAACAGATGAAACCCCCAAAATCAACGGTGCCAAAACCCAATCTCCATTGCACACAATGTAGCTCTTGCTTAGCTCTCCAACTTTGATGAGGAACTTGGGTCAAAATGTGTATGGATTTGGAGAAATCAAAGATCTTGTGATGTTTTTGGTGAGAAATGTAGAGATAAGTGAGAGAAAAGAGTTTTTTAGAGAGAGAGAGATATATATATCCAAAGTGAGATAAAATCAGCCAAAAGAGGATAAAAAGAGTGATTTTTATACTCCACCTACCATCGCACGTGCGGCACCCATGCCCTCACATGCAAAGCGAGCCTTCCGCACGTGCGGCCTTCACCCCCGCACATGCGACGCCTTCCCCACACCTCCTTCCGCACCTTCCTCTTCACGTGCCTTTTATGCAGAATGCAACCCAGAAATTTCCATTGTTCCCCATACGTGCGGCCTCACTTCCCACACGTACGACACCTCTCCGCACGTGCGGCCCTTGCTCTCCAACCCAGAAAATTTCCAACTCAACTCCAAACACTTCGGATCTAACCTCACACTCTCCGGAACAAGTGAAAATCAACACCGGAATAAACAAGAACAAGAATTTTGAGAAAAACTTCCAGACACCACAAACCCAAACAATTAACACGGCTCCAAGTTAGACCCGTCACTCTAACAAGGGCAAACCCAATGTAAACAAGGAGGGAAGAGATGCACAACGTAACCGGTCATCACAACCTCCTCACCATAGGAAATTTCATCCCCGAAATTTAAACCAACTATTCAAACAAAAGAGTTTCTCGCAATTTCAATCACATTATTAAATTTCAAATCACAAAATAGGTTCTCAAAAAACACTTACTATTATCATCATGGTTCTGTAGTATCTTAGTTACAATGCTAACAACAACGGTTCATGATATTATATAAGCATGCAATATTTCAATCAATAGTAATGGCCACACATATCAATCTCATACTCAAAACAACAATACTTATAACGATACATGGTTAATAATCTTAATGCATTTCCTTCAACACTAGGGAATATTACAAATTAAAACAACTTAAGCATTCTCAAATAAATCCGGATACTTGAAGTGGACTTCCGCCTCTCGTTCCCACGTTGCTTCCTCGATCCCATGGTGTCTCCATAACACCTTTACTAATGGTATAGTTTTCCCCCGTAGTACTTGCTCCCAGGTATCTAGTATTTGAATCGGTCGCTCTTCGTAAGAGGCATCTTCATTGTAACGCCCTCAAAATTAACCCATAATATATCATTGACATGCATTATTTAAAGAAGACAATTTATTAATTCACTCATCAGAGTATTACTAAATAAAGCATTACATGTAACATCGAATAAAATGCCCAACAGGCTTACATCTTTCCAAGCCAACACTTGGATTCAAAAATATGAGTTCTAATCTCAACACAAGAAAAGCCCTGGGCTTGAATGTTTACATGTACTAATAAATAAAGACAATGAACTAAAGATAGTCTTCGAAATGCAAGTCCCTTCCAAGATAAGTCCTTGGAGGTAGCTTATCACCTGAACCTGAAAATGATGTTCCCATATAGGGTGAGCCACAGCCCAGTAGAAAAATACTAAACCACATATAAGTAATGAATAAAGCAATAGCATTCAACAGATGGTTAATCAAGATAATCAATTACTTCATTTTACAGTCTCATGACACTATTGTCTAACACATGTTTACTTTCCAATTTTATCAACATGGCTCAGAACCTGGCCAAACTTACAACAGTGAATTATATATATCAATTTCACATTCTCCCAATATCAATAACAAATGAGACTCAAGCTCAATTCAAAACACTTCATACTTCCAGATTGATACACATTTTAGTGCTGTATCAATAAAACACTTCTATATAAATAAGCACACATAAAAGTGATGCTAATGGAGTCCATCCCCTATCTCCTCCCAAACAAAATCCGGTTTAGAGGTCCATCCCCTATCTTCCCCTAATCCGTGGAGTACATCCCCTATCTCCTCCCACATAAAACAATGTATGCATATGCAATGCTCAATCAATACACGTATATTCTGTATCAATGCAATAGTCAAAATTAATGACTTAACCAATGTGATTAGTTTCAGTTATTCCTAATCCACATGCAATGTCTACAACAATCACGACTATCCTCCACCGATAGCCCAAAACAGTTATTTCTAAACTGAAAATAACCATGTCAACAATTCAAAAGACAAATAATTCTAATGATCCAACTACGCCATTTAATCAATGATTTCCCCAATTTCATGAATTAACTATACAATTTAATTTATTAATAAAACTAGGGTTTTTCCCAAAATTTACCAACGTAACCCCAACATGTTAAAATCCCAAAACTTAGAACAAAACCTATAAAATGGAGTAGGAAATCCCTACCTTGAAGAAAATAACTCAAATGGTGAAGACGGAGATGAGTGCCCAAATACCAATGTGCTCCAAATCGCCAAATGCTCAGATTAAATGAAAGCCCTCGACTCCCTCTATATATTTAATAAAGCAACTAGGGTAGAAACACCCTCTAAATAGATCAAATCTAAAAAAAAAGGTGAGTAGGGAGAAGGAGAAGTCGGACCTAGGGTTTGGAATCAAAAGAAGATGTAAAAGACTGATCAAAACCCGCTGCTGTGTATATAAACTGGACAGGCTCGCTCGAGCGAAGACTTGGTCGCTCGAGCGACCAGACACAAGAAACTACGCTCGAGCCAAGGAAGCCTTGCTCGGGCCAGCAACCCAAACGCTCGCTCGAGCGAAAGAAAACTCGATCGAGCGAAGAACTCAAACCCTCAGGTTTGAACCTAGACACGCGCTCGAGCGAAGGAACTATAGCTCGAGCGAAGGATGAACTAACTCGCTCGAGCGAAGAAAAGCTCGCTCGAGCCAAGAATGCAAAGCTACAGGTCCATACAGGACGCCAACTCTCGCTCGAGCGACCAAACCCCAGCTCGAGCGAAGAACCAAAACGACATCTCGCTCGAGCGAAACACCAAAAACCTGGACAGCAACACTTGGTTTCTAAACCCAACCAACCTGAAACAAACCTGCCCAACACATCCTATAATTCCAAAAGAGAAAATAAAGGACAACAACAACAATTATACAATGACAGAATCTACGGAACCTAAGTCCGGATACAATAATCAAATGGGAAAAGACCGGGGTCGCTATAACCTCCCCTCCTTCAAAGAATTTCGTCCCCGAAATTAAGCTTAAGTTTTTTGAAAACAGATTTTTCTCAATTCCCAATGATATTATAAAACAATAATAAACAGCTTGACCCAATACTGGTCACTTCATCTCTTTATCAAGAGGCATCTCACAACATATATAAAACAACATATATTTCAATCTGCATCAATATAATGCATTACTCCTTCCAATGTTAACAGTCCCCATATCATATTCAATTGCATGATATATATAACACACTCAGCAATGTAATCAACATATGCAATGCTATACTAAACTTCTATAATGAAGCAAGTTTCAAGATACATCCACTTACCAAAACATACTCAACGTTTTACAACTTAAGACATATGTAGAGCTCTTAAGTTCAACAATATTACAAAATCTAAATACAAGATTACAAATGAATAAACATGTCCGG
This sequence comes from Camellia sinensis, assembly GCF_055761805.1. Classification (NCBI taxonomy): domain Eukaryota; kingdom Viridiplantae; phylum Streptophyta; class Magnoliopsida; order Ericales; family Theaceae; genus Camellia; species Camellia sinensis. Next base: position 91,630,851 of record NC_138975.1, read on the forward strand.
GTATTTTTCGCGGACTTCCAATTCACGCTCCCAAGTGGCTTCCTCCACTCCATGATGTTTCCACAAAACTTTTACCAAAGGGATGGTCTTGCCTCGCAAAACTTGATCCCGCCTATCCAATACCCGAACCGGTCTCTCCTCATACGAGACATCCTCATCAACCACTAAATCGGTCCAATCCAACACATGTGATGGATCCGGCTCATACTTCCGAAGCATACTCACATGAAACACGTCATGTACTCCGGACAACTGCGGCGGCAAAGCTAAACGATAAGCAGCCTCGCCAATCCTCTCAAGGATCTCAAACGGACCAATAAACCGAGGGGACAACTTCCCACTCTTCCCAAACCTCATCAAACCCCGTCTAGGTGATATCTTCAGAAAGACATGATCACCCACCGCAAACACCAAGGGTCTCCTTCTACGGTCGGCATAAGATTTCTGACGACTCTGTGCTGTAACAAGCCTCTTACGGATAAGCTCAACTTTCTCCGTCGTTTCCCTCACCAACTCTGGACCCAACAGAGGTGCATCACCCACCTCAGCCCAACAAACAGGAGATCTACACGGTCGGCCATACAAGGCCTCAAATGGTGCCATACCGATACTAGACTGGAAACTGTTGTTGTAGGCAAACTCTACCAACGGCAAGTGCCTCTCCCACGACCCACTAAAGTCTAGAACACAACCCCGAAGCATATCCTCAAGTATCTGAATAGTACGCTCGGACTGTCCGTCAGTCTGAGGATGATAAGCCGTGCTAAAGGTCAACTTAGTGCCTAAGGCACTCTGCAAACTCTGCCACAACCTGGCAGTAAAACGAGGATCTCTATCTGAGACGATCGTCACTGGGACCCCATGCAATCTCACTATGTCCCGAATATACAAGTCGGCGAGATGATCTACCGAATCTCTTACGCGCATAGGAATAAAGTGCGCCGACTTGGTCAACCGATCTACAACCACCCATATAGCATCACTACCCCGCTGAGTCCTCGGAAGACCTACAACGAAGTCCATAGTGACATGCTCCCACTTCCACTCGGCAATAGGCAAGGGTTGCAACAAACCCGCTGGCCTCTGATGCTCGGCCTTCACTTGCTGGCAAGTAAGGCACTTAGATACGAAAGCTGCCACATCTCTCTTCATACCCCGCCACCAAAACTGGCGACCCAAATCCCGATACATCTTAGTGCCCCCCGGATGCACTGCAAGACGTGAATGATGAAACTCTCGGAGTACCTCCTCTCGGCAAGACTCCGGCACAAATAGACGGTCTCGGTATCTCACACTCAGGTCAGAATATATTGTCAAACCCTTCTCAACCTTCCCACCGGAAATCTTCTCACGGAGAGATTCTACCTCAAAGTCACCTCTCTGAGCCTCTAACACTCGAGTCACAAGTGTAGGCTGTGCAATAACAGAAAACAAGGCCGCAACCTCAACGGATTCGCCCAGAAGTAAATCAAACTCCCCAAGTGCACCTAACATCTCCCATTCTCGAATGGCTATACTAGCTATAACACCAACAGGTTTTCTACTAAGGGCATCGGCCACCACATTGGCCTTTCCCGGATGATAATGCAATTCAAAGTCATAATCCTCTATGAACTCCATCCACCTCCTCTGCCTCAAGTTCAAATCTTTCTGTGTAAACAAATATTTCAGACTCTTATGATCCGAGAATACCTCAAATTTCTCACCATAAAGATAATGCCTCCAAATCTTCAAGGCAAATATCACAGCTGCTAACTCTAGATCATGCGTAGGGTAATTCTGCTCGTGAATTTTCAACTGACGTGAGCCATAGGCAACTAATTTCCCCTCTTGCATTAATACACAACCCAGACCCTCTCGTGAGGCGTCACAATAGACTGTATAACCCAACCCTCTCTCTGGAATAATCAATACTGGAGCGGTGGTCAGTCTAACTTTCAACTCCTGAAACGACTTTTCACAAGTCTCACTCCATACAAATTTGACTCCCTTCCGAGTCAGTCTAGTCAACGGTGATGCTAACCTGGAGAAATCTTTCACAAACTGACGGTAATACCCAGCTAATCCCAGAAAACTGCGGATCTCAAATACACTCTTAGGCTGTGCCCAATCCTGCACTGCCTCCACCTTAGATGTATCAACAGACACTCCTTCCCCAGATATCACGTGGCCTAAGAATTTGACTTCTCTCAGCCAGAACTCACACTTCCCAAACTTGGCATACAGCTTATGGGCTCTAAGTAACTCAAGCACCACCCTCAAGTGTGCCTCGTGCTCCTCCTCAGAAGGCGAATAAATAAGAATGTCGTCCACAAAAACGACTACAAACCGATCCAAGAATTCTCGGAAGATCCGGTTCATCAAGTCCATAAAGACTGCCGGTGCATTGGTGAGTCCGAATGGCATCACCAGAAACTCATAATGGCCATACCGCGTACGGAATGTCGTCTTCGAAATATCCTCTTCCCTGACCCTCAACTGGTGGTAACCTGATCTCAAGTCTATCTTAGAGAAACAACGGGAACCCTTCAACTGGTCAAACAGATCGTCTATACGAGGCATAGGGTACTTATTCTTAACCGTAGTCCGATTCAATTTTCGGTAATCTATACACAGTCTCAAAGCACCACCTTTCTTTTTAACAAAGAGGGCTGGTGCTCCCCACGGCGAAACACTAGGACGTATAAAACCCTTGTCTAGCAACTCCTGGAGCTGAATCTTCAACTCAACTAACTCGGCTGGGGCAAAACGATAAGGTGCCATAGAAATCGGCGCCGTGCCGGGCACCAGGTCAATAGAGAACTCAATCTCTCGATGCGGTGGCAAACCAACAAGATCCTCAGGAAAGACGTTCGAGTACTCACAAACCACCCTTGGCAACACAATCTGAGTCTCAACATCCTCACTAATCGAAAGGTTAGCAAGTAGACCACTAAGCTCACTCCGTCCTCGCGGAACATACCCCGGTGGCAACACACCACCAACCCGGTCCCCTAGAAAATGAAAATACTCTCCGCTCACGGTACAACAAGTGACCCTCTGGCGGTAGCAATCAATAACTGCCCGGTATGACGATAACCAGTCCATACCCAAAATAACATCGAAACCCCTCATAGGCATGACTACAAAGGAAAATGGGATTCTATGATAATCAACCTCTATATCACAACCCCTAACACCCTGTTTCAAAATCAATTCACCCCCAAGAGGTGACACTACACAAATAGGAGATGCTAGCTGTGCTAACTCCAACTCCAAAACAGATGCAAATGCAGCAGACACAAAGGAATGAGATGCACCCGTATCAATCAAAACATTAGCAACCGAGTTGCAAAACAAGAAGGTACCTCTCACAACTGATGGTGCTAGCACAAGATCCTGCGCGGTAACAGCATACACGCGCCCAGACGACCTCTGATCAACTTGCTCAACCCTAGGAGCATAAGATTGTTGCACTGACTGAGACGATGAAGCCCCTTGATTGGCCCTCGAGGCCTGACCCGACTGAGCTGGCTGCTGACCCTGAATCGGCCTCAAACCAGATGCACCAGATGTGCCACCCAACTGCGGGCAATACCTCTTCATATGCCCTGGCTGACCACACTGATAACACGAGAGTGGCTGACCTCTACCCTGACTCTGACTCTGAGATCGAGCCGAAGAAGATGCTGCTCTCTGAACTCCTCCCCTCTGAGGACAAACTGGAGACTTGTGGCCCAGCTGGCCACACTTGAAACAAGTAATGTCTCCCTGACTGCCTTTCCCCGAACTAGCACTCGGTATAGGAAAAGTCGATCTAGAAAAGCTACCCTGAGACTGCTGGGGATTAAAACCCTTCTGTCTCCTACCATCATTCTGACCATCCTGACTCCTCTTGGAGCCCTTCTGTCCTTCCTTCTCCTCCTGCATCATGATTTCCATGTGGGCTGCAGCATCAACCATACGCCCATAATCCCGAATTATAGTTCCCCCAACTCTCAGCTTGAGGCCACGCCTCAACTTCTTCTCAAATTCAATGCAACGGCGCTCCTCAGACGCCACCAACTCAGGTGCAAACCTGGACAAACTAGTAAATGCAGCCTCAAACTCGGCCACTGAAGAACTCGCCTGCTTAAGCTGACAAAACTGGTCTCGCAGCTTCTCCCTGACTGCCGGAGATAAAAACTTCTCCTGGAAAGCATTCACAAAAGCCTCCCACGTACCTCCTATACGCCCCTTAGTAAACTTCCACCACTGACCCGCATCCCCCTTCAACTGGAAAGATGCCAAGGTCACTTTCAACCCCTCGTCTTCGATGCCAAGCATCTCAAACGTCTTCGTTGTCTGTTCGAGCCATTCATCTGCCTTAAGCGGCTCTTTAGGATCACCCACAAATTCATCCGGATTAGACCGGAAGAACTCCCTCTTCAGAAAGGAAGGTCATGCATCTGCAATAACAGCCTGAGCTTGATTCTCAGCTCTGAGAATGCCTACTGACTCCCTGAATGCCCCTGCTATCTCTCGGGCTAGAGCGCCCATAGCCTGCTGGCCTACTGGCTCGGCCACATTGGCCTGGCCAATTCCCTCTTGAACTACCGGAATCTCTTCTGGCACAGGCACCTCCTGCCTACCCGGCCTACCACGCCTACCGCGTCCTCGTCCTCGTCCTGACATCCTAATAAAGGAAACAAAGACAGTAGCACATTAATAAATGTGCCGAAGCTAAACACTCGCGTCCTAATGCAATGGACAATAATAATTCATTCCACGTAAGCACATATTCACATAAGCACCTACGAATTTCATTCCCGGATAATGATAGTCCCAATGCGTTACTATAGTTTCGGTTGGAAGCAGCAGTGATCAAGTGCCTTTCCAACAAGACTACTAGAAACTCAAGGGTCCAATCAACATCCTAGAAACTACATTCCACACCCACATAATCACATAAACATGTTATCACATAAGCATATAACATTACACTAAGTCTCTATGAAACGAGACGAACCCAATGTGATACTAATCACTTCCCACGTACCCAAAGTATTCAAACCCGGTACGCTCTGATACCAAGTTGTAACGCCCTCAAAATTAACCCATAATATATCATTGACATGCATTATTTAAAGAAGACAATTTATTAATTCACTCATCAGAGTATTACTAAATAAAGCATTACATGTAACATCGAATAAAATGCCCAACAGGCTTACATCTTTCCAAGCCAACACTTGGATTCAAAAATATGAGTTCTAATCTCAACACAAGAAAAGCCCTGGGCTTGAATGTTTACATGTACTAATAAATAAAGACAATGAACTAAAGATAGTCTTCGAAATGCAAGTCCCTTCCAAGCTAAGTCCTTGGAGGTAGCTTATCACCTGAACCTGAAAATGATGTTCCCATATAGGGTGAGCCACAGCCCAGTAGAAAAATACTAAACCACATATAAGCAATGAATAAAGCAATAGCATTCAACAGATGGTTAATCAAGATAATCAATTACTTCATTTTACAGTCTCATGACACTATTGTCTAACACATGTTTACTTTCCAATTTTATCAACATGGCTCAGAACCTGGCCAAACTTACAACAGTGAATTATATATATCAATTTCACATTCTCCCAATATCAATAACAAATGAGACTCAAGCTCAATTCAAAACACTTCATACTTCCAGATTGATACACATTTTGGTGCTGTATCAATAAAACACTTCTATATAAATAAGCACACATAAAAGTGATGCTAATGGAGTCCATCCCCTATCTCCTCCCAAACAAAATCCGGTTTAGAGGTCCATCCCCTATCTTCCCCTAATCCGTGGAGTATATCCCCTATCTCCTCCCACACAAAACAATGTATGCATATGCAATGCTCAATCAATACACGTATATTCTGTATCAATGCAATAGTCAAAATTAATGACTTAACCAATGTGATTAGTTTCAGTTATTCCTAATCCACATGCAATGTCTACAACAATCACGACTATCCTCCACCGATAGCCCAAAACAGTTATTTCTAAACTGAAAATAACCATGTCAACAATTCAAAAGACAAATAATTCTAATGATCCAACTACGCCATTTAATCAATGATTTCCCCAATTTCATGAATTAACTATACAATTTAATTTATTAATAAAACTAGGGTTTTTCCCAAAATTTACCAACGTAACCCCAACATGTTAAAATCCCAAAACTTAGAACAAAACCTATAAAATGGAGTAGGAAATCCCTACCTTGAAGAAAATAACTCAAATGGTGAAGACAGAGATGAGTGCCCAAATACCAATGTGCTCCAAATCGCCAAATGCTCAGATTAAATGAAAGCCCTCGACTCCCTCTATATATTTAATAAAGCAACTAGGGTAGAAACACCCTCTAAATAGATCAAATCTAAAAAAAAAGGTGAGTAGGGAGAAGGAGAAGTCGGACCTAGGGTTTGGAATCAAAAGAAGATGTAAAAGACTGATCAAAACCCGCTGCTGTGTATATAAACTGGACAGGCTCGCTCGAGCGAAGACTTGGTCGCTCGAGCGACCAGACACAAGAAACTACGCTCGAGCCAAGGAAGCCTTGCTCGAGCCAGCAACCCAAACGCTCGCTCGAGCGAAAGAAAACTCGATCGAGCGAAGAACTCAAACCCTCAGGTCTGAACCTAGACACACGCTCGAGCGAAGGAACTATAGCTCGAGCGAAGGATGAACTAACTCGCTCGAGCGAAGAAAAGCTCGCTCGAGCCAAGAATGCAAAGCTACAGGTCCATACAGGATGCCAACTCTCGCTCGAGCGACCAAACCCCAGCTCGAGCGAAGAACAAAAACGACATCTCGCTCGAGCGACCAACACCTCGCTCGAGCGAAACACCAAAAACCTGGACAGCAACACTTGGTTTCTAAACCCAACCAACCTGAAACAAACCTGCCCAACACATCCTATAATTCCAAAAGAGAAAATAAAGGACAACAACAACAATTATACAATGACAGAATCTACGGAACCTAAGTCCGGATACAATAATCAAATGGGAAAAGACCGGGGTCGCTATATTCATCTACCTCCAAATTGACCCAATCAAGCACACAAGAAGGATCAGGCTCATACTTCCTAAGCATAGACACATGAAACACATTGTGAACCCCCGATAGTTGTGTCGGTAAGGCCAACTGATACCCCACTTCCCCAATTCTCTCTAATATCTCGAAATACCCAATAAACCTCGGAGACAACTTATCACACTTACCGAATCTCATCAAACCCCGTCTAGTTAGATCTTAAGGAATACAAGGTCACCCACTTTGAAAGACAAAGGTCGTCTCCTCTTATCGACAAAACTTTTCTGTCGGCTTTGGGTCGTAGCTAACCACTTCCGAATGAGAGCAACTTTCTCGGTTGTCTCCCTAACTATCTTCAAACCCAACGGTGCATCGCCCACCTCAGCCCAACAAACTGGTGATCTATAAGATCGGCCATACAAGGCCTCAAACAGCGCCATCTCGATGTTAGCTTGGTAACTATTATTATAGGCAAACTCAATCAACGGTAAGTGTCTCTCCTAAAACCTTTTGAAATTGACAACGCAAGCTCTAAGCATGTCCCCCAAAATCTGGATGGTACGCTCCGACTGTCCGTTGATTTAAGGGTGGTAAGAGGTGCTAAAGGTCAACTTAGTTCCCAATGCCTCTTGAAGGCTTTGCCACAACCGGGCAGTAAAATGAGGATCTCTATCTGATACAATGGTTATAGGAATTCCGTGAAGTCGAACTATCTCTTTAATGTACAACTCTGCCAAGTGCTCAACTGAGTCGCTGGTATGCATTGGGATGAAATGTGTAGACTTAATCAACCTATCAGCAATCACCCAAACGGCATTGCCCCGCTGTGTTCTAGGAAGTCCAACTACAAAATCCATGGTAACATGCTTCCATATCCACTCGGCTATCGGTAAGGGTTGTAACAAACCCGCTGGTTTTTGGTGTTCAGCCTTCACTTGTTGGTAGGTAAGGCACTTCGACACAAAGGAAACGATATCCCACTTCATAGCCCTCCACCAAAACTAACGGCTAAGATCACGATACATTTTGGTGCCTCCCAGATGTATCGCAAAGCGTGAGTGATGGAACTCCTGAAGCATTTCCTCTCTACAAGATTCTGGTACAAACAAACGGTCTAGGAATCGTACACTCAGATCCAAGTGGATGTTCAAACCCTTCTCTTCCTTCTCGTTGGAGATTTTATCACGAATTGACTCTACTTCACAGTCTCCTTGTTGTGCCTCTATAACTTTACTAATCATGGTAAGTTGAGCACTCAAAGTAAACAAAGTTGCACCCTCATCGGACTCACCCAAGTGCAATTCAAACTTGTCGATGTCACCCAACATAACCCTTTCTCGAATGGCCACACTCGCCAAACGACTTACGGATTTCCGACTTAAGGCGTCGGCCACTACATTGGCCTTTCCTGGATGATAGCGTAACTCGAAATCATAGTCCTCCAAAAATTTCATCCACCTTCGTTGGCGTAGATTCAAGTCTTTTTGGGAAAACAAATACTTTAGACTCTAATAATCGGAGAAAACCTCAAACTTCTCGCCATATAAATAATGCCTCCAAATTTTTAAGGCAAACACTATTGCTGCTAACTCCAAGTCGTGGGTGGGGTAATTCTTCCTATGAGTTTTCAATTGCCGTGAACCATAAGCTACAACCTTTCCCCATTGCATCAAGACACAACCAAGCCCATCCCGAGATGCATCACAATAAACGGTGCAACCCAAACCTCTTTTCGGAATTATCAACACTGGTGCGGTAGTCAGTCTAGTCTTAAGCTCTTGGAATGACTTTTCACAAGCCTCACTCCACACAAACTTAACCCCTTTTCTAGTCAATTTAGTCAAAGGCGCGGCTAGTCTAGAAAAGTCCCTTACAAAACGCCGATAATACCCTGCCAATCTCAAGAAACTCCAGATCTCAAAAATATTTTTGGGTTATTCCCAATCCTACACGGCTTCTATCTTCGAAGAATCTACAGTTACCTCCTCTCTTGACACTACATGACCCAAAAACTTCACCTCGATGAGCCAAAACTCGCATTTCTCAAATTTGGCATAAAACTGGTACTCCCTAAGCAAGTCAAGCACTACCTCAAGTGAGCCTCGTGTTCTTCCTTGGAGGTTGAATAAATTAAGATGTCATCCACAAAAAGGATCACAAAATGATCCAAGTATTCTCTAAAAATTTGGTTCATTAAATCCATAAAGGAAGCCTGTGCATTAGTCAACCCAAAAGCATCACAAGGAATTCATAGTGGCCATAACACGTACGAAAGGCCGTTTTCTGGATGTCCTCCTCCTGGACTCTCAACTGGTGGTATCTTGACCTCAAATATATTTTCGAAAAGCAACAAGACCCTCTAAGTTGGTCAAACCAGTCATTTATTCTAGGTAAAGGATACTTGTTCTTGACGGTAACCTGATTCAACTTACGGTAATCAATATAGAACCGCAATGACCCATTATTCTTCTTCGCAAAGAGAGCCGGTGCTTCCCAAGACAATGTGCTAGGGCGAATGAAACCCTTGTCTAAAAGCTCTTGGAGTTGAATCTTCAACTCATGCAACTCCGCGAGTGTAAATCTATACGGCGCCATGGAAATTGGTGCCATTCCAGGCACTAAGTCAATGGTGAACTCATTCTCCCGGTGGGGTGGCAAACTAGTAAGATCCTCGGCAAATATGTTCGGGTATTCACAAACTACTATTGGCAGCTCAACATGAGTCCCGTCACTCTCTCTCTCTCTCTCTATCCAAGAGAGTAGCAAGAAGCCCGCTAAGCTTGTTTATACTACGAGGGTCAAAAACTAGCGACAAGACCCTGTCGACCTGGTCTCCTAGAAAGTAAAAACAATCACCACTCAAGGTGCACACTGTAACTCTCTGACAAAAACAATCGATCACTACTTGGTACGAAGACAACCAATCCATGCCTAAAATGACATCAAAACTCAATATATCTAGCAACACAAAAGTAAACGGGAGCTGACTCCCGGCAACTTCTATCTCACAACCACGACACCCCCGGTCTAAATCAATTGTACCCCCAATCGGTGACTCTACTCTGAGCAGAGACGCTAACTGTGCCACCTCTAACCCTAATGCAGATGCGAATGCAGTAGATATGAATAAATGAGACGCACCCGTATCTATCAATACATTAGCCAAAGAATTATAGACAACAAAAATACCTCTCACAACTGAGGATCCCGGCAACTGCTTTAGCGCAGTAACAGCATACACGCGCCCCAGTGGCCTCTGATTAACCTACTCATCTCTCGGAGTATAGGCCTGTTGTACTGACTGAGCTGAAACGGCTCTCTGATTAGCTTGCGGAGTTTGAACTGAGTGAGCCTGCTGGTGGCTCTAAGTCTGCCTTGACCTTGATGCGCCAAATGCGCCTCCCAACTGCGGGCATGCTCTCTTCATGTGCCCTGACTGACCGCACTGATAGCAAGTAGACCCCGGCCCCATACTCTGAGATTGACTCTAAGATCGGTTAGGTGGTGGTGGTGGCAACATTTGTTCTCCTCCTCCCTTTTGTGGACATACAAAGGCATTGTGACCCAGTTGACCACGCTTAAAACAAGAAAAACCACTCGGTGCACTTTTTCCCAGGCCCGTACTAGGCAAAAGGAAGGTGGATCTGGACTGCTGCGGTTGAGACTGTGATGAAAAGGTACTCCTGAGACCCTTGACCCCTCGACCTTGAACCCCGGATTCTCTCCTCCACGGTAATCTCTACGTGTGCTGCCGCCTCCACCAGACGGTCATAGTTCCGAATCATGCTCCCAGCAACCTTGAACAAGATCTTAGTTCTCAACTTCTTCTCGAACTCAATGCAATGGCACTCTTCCGTTGCCACCAACTCCGGTGCATACCGGGACAAACTAGAGAAGGCCGCCTCAAACTCGGCCACAGACATATTGAGTTGCTTGAGGTCCTGAAATTCTTGCCTCAACCTCTCCCTAGCAGTGGGAGGTAGGTATTTGTCTTGGAAGGCCACCACAAATACTTCTTATGTTGGTTTTATTCGACCATTGGCGTATTTCCACCAGTGGCCCGCATGCTCGGGGCCACCATGGAACTCATCCGGCTTAGCCCGAAAAAATTCCCTAGTGAGAAAGCTCACCCTCGTCTCTAAGGCATTCTCTCTAGCTTGGTTCTCTGCCCTTAGTATATTCATCAACTCCCTCAAGGCCCCCGTCATTTCTCAGGCTAAGGCCCCCACTGCGGCTTGACCCGCTTGCCTCGAAATTTTTGCTTGGCCCACCTGCTCGGCCACATTAGCTTGGCCCAACCCCTCCGCTTGCACCAAAACCTCATGGACCGGTACTTCATGCACACTCCGGCGAACCCTACCACACCATCCACCTCTACCACCATGGGCTTGACCCCTTCCTGACATCCTAATTAAGGAACAAGGTAAACAATTTAGCACATAAATCTCAAATGTGCTCGCAACTTCTCTCACACGTTTGACCACCACAATTCTATACATTTTCTTCCATACAAACAATTCAATCCCACTCCACATAAGCACTTAGTCACATAAGCACATATGGATTATCCTTTTATGATGAAATTTGTGCCACGAAAAACCAAGAATTCTTAGTAGAATGAGTATTGATCAAGTACCTTTTTAATAAGACCTCAAAGAATTTAATAGGTGCAAACAACATCCCAAAAGTCCAATCCCATATCCAAATAGTAACATAAACATGTTATCACATAATTCACAAAATACAGGACACCTCCTAATCATGCACAATGAACCCACTGTGGTATAACAACCACTCCCTGCGAGTCCCAAGTTTCAAACCCGGTAGCTCTGATACCAAGTTGTAACGCCCCAAAATTTACCCAACATAATCTCGGTACATCAACTGACATTCATTAAAGAATAATAACAACTCCCCAATCATCATAACATTGATCATAGAAGTTTGTACAAAATAGTCCCACATGCGATTTATACATTCAATGATATTACATACAACAATCTATAGCATGTAGAACGTCAAATTCAAAAGTAAATAAAATGCCCTCAAGAACTTACAAATTCCAAGGCTTCAGCCCGATTACACAAAAATGGTGTCTCGAAACCCACACAAATATGGCCCTTGGCTTTACAAAAATATGATCGCAACAAAATAGAGCCTCGTGCTCTTGATACACACATCCACACCCTAATTTGGTGGATTCACCTCATCTTTTCTTGTACCAAAATCCCATAGGGGTGAGCATAAAGTCCAGTAGAGAATTCTCAACAAAGTATAAACATTTATGCAAGATTCCCAATGTGGAATGCATTGTCATGCTATGCCATTTAAAACAAGATTACATTTTTCATCTTATGCAAACCACCATGCTCAATGATAATTTGAAGTCTCAACAATAAGTAAATTTACAATTTAATTCAATGGGGTAGTAAATATGACTCAGGTAATCTCTAGGTTGTTGTCTGCAAGTAGGCTCAACTAGCACTACCAAAACTCTATTTTGTCGGTTGCTAACCGAAAAGGAAGTGGTACCTCCTCCGCGCGTGTTTTTCGGTCTTTCACCCCGGACACTCAGGTTAACTTAATCAATTTCATCTACACCTCTTACCCAGACTTACCAACGTATTTACCCCAAAACATTTCAATAAATTCATTTCATAACATTTCTTTCTCAATGTAAATGTTTTCAAATCTCAATTTGACACTTGCGACAATGCAATGTTAGAAATGCCAACACAACATATGTCAAAGCTAAATAATAACCTTGTAATAATCAACTGAATGAATATGCATTGTAATAATCGTCATCAGTACATAACATTTCTACATCATCAAATTTCTCAACGATGATTCATCATAATCAAACTTTCCACTCCTCTTTCAACATTATCTAGCATGATACCCATAATTTCGTTTAAATTCATCAACAAATGGATATTTTTCACATTTCACATTAGACCAACAATTTGTTACTTCATAACCGTATCTACAATTTCAACTACAAATTCCCATCTCCATATTTCCCACATTCCATGAAATTTATCATTTCTACAATGGAAAAAGATATTTTCCATTTCATTCTTCCATTGTGGCATAACAACAAATTGATTAATTTTATAGACACTCAACCCATTTCAAAAATCCATAAATTTGGGTCTTTAGCTAAGATTAGGTATCTCTTCACCTATTTAAAGGACACACACACACGCACAAAACATCCTTTCTCACACAATGAAGGTGAAACCCTCAAGGATTAACTTAGAAAGATTTGAAATTTAAACCCACTTTTGAAAATCCCTACATTCTTGAGCAAAAGTCAAAACTTTCATAATATCTTCAAGAAAACCTTAAAATCAACATCAACCTTGCAAAAACATGTATATATAACTCAAAGAAGTCCCTACCTCAAGTTTGGAGAAGAAAAAGAGATGAAACCCCAAAAATCGACGGTGCCAAAACCCAATCTCCACTGCACACAATGTAGCTCTTGCTTGGCTCTCCAACTTTGATGAAGGAACTTGGGTCAAAATGTGTATGGATTTGGAGAAATCAAAGATCTTGTGATGTTTTCGGTGAGAAATGTAGAGAGAAGGGAGAGAAAAGAGTTTTTTAGAGAGAGAGAGAGATATCCAAAGTGAGATACAAGCAGCCAAAAGGGAAGAAAATTAGAGATTTTCGGACTCCACCTACCACCGCACGTGCGGCCTTCACCCCCGCACGTGCGGTGCCTTTCCTGCTCCTTCTTCCGTACCTTCCTCTTCACGTGCCTTTTATGCAGAATGCAACCCAGAAATTTCCATTGTTCCCCGTACGTGCGGCCTCACCTCCCACACGTACGGCACCTCTCCGCACATGCGGCCCTTGCTCTCCAACCCAGAAAATTTCCAACTCAACTCTAGACACTTCGGATCTAACCTCACACTCTCCGGAACAAGTGAAAATCAACACCGGAATAAACAAGAGCAAGAATTTTGAGAAAAACTTCCGGACACAACAAACCCAAACAATTAACAAGGCTCCAAGTAAGACCCGACACTCTAATAAGGGCAAACCCAATGTAAACAAGGAGGGAAGAGACGCACAACGTAATTGGTCATCACAACGACAGCCCTTTCTCTTTTAACGGCTTTTTTCAACTATCAGTGTTCAACATTTTTTTAACTATACGGTCTACCATGAGTTATGAAAAAATATTCTATTTTAAACTTAAAGGACCGATTCCATCCCTATATTTGATCAAGTTGATAAAAAAAAGTCTTACATTCTTGCATCCAATATTTTATAAGGGAGTACACCAATCTTATTCAAGTCATGGTCTTTCTTTTCTTTACTCAACTATCAATGTTTAATATTTTTTAGGTGTAACGCACTTATAGGCCGAAGGGTCGATATTTTTTTGGGTGTAACCAACTTATAAGTCGCTCCCTTCAAGACTTGAACTGCAAAGCCGCACTCATTTGAACCCAAACTTACATAAATGCATCCGATCTCATACTCAATGCAAGTGCACATGATTCCATACTCCCAAACTTACATATATGCATCAGATCTCATACTCAATGCAAGTGCATCTGATTCCATACTCAACGTAGTAATTGACTTTGATACCACACAATAATACATACACCACGAGTAAAACTCATCCTTAGTAACTAAGAGACTTGTAACATTCCTTCTAATCACAATGTAAGAAGAAAGTCAATTTTGTATTTTTATCCAATAACATAAACACCCACAAAAATATCTAGAAAATTACTTTTATCATAGTCATTCAATACAATCCTTCTTGTTAGGTTTTTGTTATTAGCAATCCCGTTTGACAAAACTCCTTTCAGTTGTAATTTTGTTCAACAGTGAGGCTATGAGTTTTTTGATGCGAATCCAACTCGAATTGTGCCTTGCAGAGATGTTTCAAGAGTTAATTCTTTCATGTTTGCCACTTCACTGACTATGTCGGGGAAAAGCAAAATTGCAGTCGAAGTTGTTTTTCCGTACGAGCTGCCATTCCTGCGCTCGAGTGGAGATCGCGACCTTTTAGAAGTTTCACTCGCCTGCAAAAGTACTGGGAGTTGTTTTTTTCCGCTCAAGCGGCCATTCTTGCACTGGAGCGTAGACCCTGTTTAGTCCATGCGTTTTAGTCAGTCCACTCGAGCTGCAATTCCTGTGCTCGAGTGGAGATCGCAGATCTGTTTGCTATAAAAGGTGCAGTTCAGTTAGGTTTTAAGGTACGGCTTCCAGATCTTCTTCTTGGATATTACGGTTTTCTTCTGGAGCTTTTTTGTTAGTTTTTTTTATATTTGTTTGAGTTTAACTCATGGTTTGAGAAGTATACATCAAAGGATTGTTTGTTTCATTCAATACAAGAGAGAGAGTTGTTCTTTGGTGGATTCTGGGGAATTCGGGCGTGAAGCTTTGGTGGATTCCGGAGTGGCTCATCGTTGTGCATTTGACATCAACGTTGTGGATTCAACTTTGGGCAAGACAATTCCAAGGTAAAGACGAAGCTGGAATAGATACATACGGGTCGGTTCGATTTGGGAGTGGATTCGCTAGGTAATTGAGTACATTTGTGTAATTCCTTTATGTCTTCTTAGTGGATTGTTTTGTGATTTTTGTCCGTAATTTTTTTATCACAATTGGAGATGCTCTAATTGTAATTTTTCCACGTTAAAATCGTTACGTTGATTTGTCTTAATTGTTTGATTGAGATTGTTATTTGTTGCTTAAAATTGATACATAATTATAAATTAATATCTCTGAGATTTTAGATTTTTCACTTCTAATCACAATGTAAGCAGAAAGTCACTTCTGTATTTTTATCCTATAACATAAACACCCACCAAAATATCCAAAAAATTACTCTTATCATATTCAAGTGTAGCCTTACGCCCCACTTTTGAAATAATTGCCAAACCAAAAGAGTAAAAAGTTCAGGCTATAACATGGCCAAGCACTCCAAAATATTTACAACCAAACCCCAGTTAAAGCCATGGAGGAGAGAATCACAATTTGCATACAAGCTCATAATAAGATTCCAAGATGGGCATAAATGACCATTATCATTTTGTTGATGGAATGTAATCATGAGATCACCAAGTTCTTAATACATAAACCCCAAATTAATAAAAGAATTAAACAAGAAAAACAAAAGGAGAGAGCTGAGGCATGCTAGCTATAGCTCTCCTATGGTTGGACTACTTGTATTTGTTGCTGCATTTTCTTCTTCAGATTCACCTGGGAACATGATCGAACCACTTCTCCAGATAGTGGGACAATGGGGATGTTATCGTAGTTGCATATCTCGATTATGAAGCCATCCGGGTCATGGAAGAACAGTTGATCGATGTGAATCCCACCTTCCTCCACCATCTGCCTCATGCATTCGATTCCCATTTCCTTCAGCTTCTTCTCCACCATTACCATGATCTCACACTGCAATGACACAGAAAACAAACCGCGTATCGTTTAACTAATCTGACAGCCAGTTCCACATTCTGATCACTAAGTTGCTTAATCTCATATACTGTATACAACATAACTAATCAAAGAGAAATACTCCATCCCCTAATTCATCATCCCCAATTGCACCACAAACATGGAATTTAAGGATACAAAATTAGAAGGATGTAACACCATTCGGTATACCAAGATCAACAATTCTACCTCCTCTAATTTATCATCTCTAAATAACGATGTGGCATTGTTCGACCTAATAATAGGATAGATTTTATGGGTAATAAATTAGATGTCTCAACCATTTTTCATACCCAGATGTCAACCCATGGACAGCCTATACTCCTTCAAATTCTGTACAAGTTGTAATTCTCAAATCAAAATAGGAAATTGTCATGCATCAAAATTCCATTCATTCTGTTTGATTTAGTTTTTAAAAACTGCTTATAAATTTTTTGTTTTCCAAATTTTTAATCAAATTCTTATTTCAACCTGTTTTAATTAAAAAAAATTTAAAACTCCGAAAATAAACCAGAAAGTAAAAAAATCATTAAATAGGTTATTTTTTGGGTACCTATTGAATCTTGAAAGTAAAAAAATTAATTAAAATATTAAAAAAATACCAAACTAATATGAAAAATAAAAAATTTAAACATCTACTTTAATCACAAAGTCAAACAAAATGATTATTTTTAAACCTATCAGAACAGCATAATGTACACGTCTTGTTATGTTGATTCACAAGTTAAATTTAAAAATAAAAATAAAAAAACAAAAACAAAAACCAAAACAAAATTGGAAATCAAATTTTTTTCTGTGTTTTTGGCATGCAAACTAATAGAGCCAAAAAAAGTTGGAGAGAATCATCCTTGTCTTCATGTTGGGTTCCTTCTGTAACTATTCAGATACTGATTATTGTCATCATCCCAAGTTAGTTCAAGAAAGTGACAAATTACATATAAACATAATGAAAATAATAAAAACATATTACAATTGATCAGATTGAAACTTGAAAGTACCTGGAATGAAATATGATTGTCCTTGGGATTGATTTTGCTTTTCTTCGTCATATGTTCTGGGTCTTCTAATTGCAAAAGATGTAATCCATTTTATAACTGAACAACCTACATTAAAACCCAGAAACCCAAATCAATCAAATCAGCAACAAAAATATTTTCCCGAGAAAATTAAAAAGAAAGTAGGAACGCCATTATTCTAAGTGGGTGTTTTCTTACCAAGCTCCATCAAAATTAAACGAGTTGGGTCTTCTCACTGGGACGAACCCAAGAACATTCGTGTAGAAATCGATGGATTTATCGAGTGATCTACAAACAAATGAGACGTGATTCAGAGAGGTGAGCCGCAAAGGGTTTTCCAGATTTTCCTTCATTTTCTCAAGAAAGTTCAAAATTCAAGATTCTCTCAAGAAAGTTCAAAATTCAGAAAATAAAGATTGCCGGAACAGAGAAGAAGAGAGAAGCAGAGACTAAAAAACACAGAGAGAACAGAGAGACTGAGAAAAGTTGCTAAGATAGCCACAGAATTCTATGAAATTGAAAGGGAAGAGCCTGGTTTATAGACGACGTGAAAGGCCTTCGTGTCCACCACGTATGCATGCTTTCATGTACACGTGTCAGACATTTGACATGTTGCTGACTCAGATCATGAGACTTACCCCCGACTGAGTAATTGTCATGGGTGCGAATTTCATATTGGAAAATATTATGATCTTGAATAATTTAACAAACCTTTTAGATGGGCACGTGACTTATATAAATTTATATGTGTGGGTCTTATATTCATATAATTTAGTAAAAATTTGATAAATTATTTGAAATTCTTAAAATAACTCTTTCATGTTAGTTTGGGCAGTCATTAATAATAATTGTTTTTCTTTTTTTATGATGAGGGGCTTGTATTAATTTATGTGTGACTTGACTAGTCTTAACGTGCCGTGGCTCTAAAGAATCCAAAGAATTATATCATCTACAAACTAAAAAATGATAAAATAAAATAAAATAAAATAAAATGATATTGTTATATAAACAAATATAATTACGTGATCTTCTTGATTTGTATAATAATTTTTGCTTATAGTAATATTATATCTCACTAATTTAAAATTCTAAAACCAACCTCTAATAACATGATAAGATCTTATGGCATATCACTTGGATTAGTAGTCAAAATTGAGGTAAAAACATTTTTTTTGTGTGTGCTTATTTACCACTTCCATGCTTGACACGTAAGCTGTTCTTCTTCTCCGTTCACAAAATTCAATCACAACTTTCTCTTATGAGGTTGGGTTTACACATTTGGTAGGAACCATTTCATTTGAGGCGGTTATGTCCAATTTTAAGATTGAATTTTGTACATATAATTTTTTTTAATAAAAATTATTACACGTCCTCAGTTTTTTATCATTAAGAATTTTAAAAATAATTAATATAGAATTAATAAAAATAAATAATATTATATTCAAAACAAACAAAAAAAAATTGATATATATATTATAATCTATTATGAGGTGTCAATGGTGTTTCTTTATAAATTCAAATGTAAGTTAAATTTGCTTTATTAATACGATCGCGATTGGTAGCTCGAGATTTTTGGCTCGAAATTGGCTCGAAAAAGTGAGAGAGAAGGAGGAGGAGGAGGAGGAGGGAGAGGTTGGAGGAGGGGCGGAGGAGGAAGAGGCGGAGGAGGGACTAGAGGGGGCCAACATATTGGGGTGGAGGCGGAGGCGGGGGGCGAAGGGGGAGGAGGGGCGGGGGTGAGGGGTGGGGGCTGCGAGGCAGAGGCTGCGACGACGATCGGCGGATGCGGGGCTGCGACGATCGGGCAGAGGTGACGGCGGAGGGCTGCGACGGCGGGCGGAGGGTTGCGACGGATGACCTGCCTTCTCTCTCTTTCTCTCTCTCCCTCTCCTCTTCCTCTGTTTCAGACCAGCATGACGGAAAAAAAAAGTGTCGTTTTGGGCTGTCGAGCCACAAATTTCGAGCTACCAGTCATTTTCGTTATTAATAAACTACATGATAATTATTGTACAGTGCAGCTACGTAGCCCGAATTTCACTCGGCTTGAATGGTCCGAATGAGTTGGCAAGGGGTTGTCTTCTCCTTCGCCCAATCGTACACCTTCATGCAAGCACGTGTTTGATTTCCAAAAACAGAGATAAAGTGAGAATAGAGAGGAAAACAAAGACGAAGCGGGAGTAGAGAGAGAGGAGGACGAAAACGTAGCTCGTGACCTACTGACCGAGTTGTGTGCCACTACTGATCACCGGCCTAGTTGGTGCTGCTCATGATCAACCTGGGTGACCATCGACAACCACCAAAATTATCCTTTTGCCGCCAACACCATCGACCTGTTCGTGAATCGCATTTCGACTGTTAGTAAAGGCAACTCACGGGTATTTGTGTCTTCAACTTCAACTCCTTCACTCCCTCTTGTGTAATCTGTATATATATATATATATATATATATGCCTATGAAATGTTGGAATAATTTGCTTGTGTAATCTGCAACTCACGGGTACCTGGATTTTCTGCTGTCAAGGTGTTCGATGATTTGCTTGTGTTGAAATGGTGGAGTAATGATCTGGGATAGTTAAGGTTTACAAACATATTGATTAATGATCTGAAATTTGTGGCAGAAATCTTGAAACAAATTTAGTGTTTGAAACAAATCATGTGGAGTTTAATATCAGAACCTCATATTAAATGTTGGAAAATATTTGAGGCCTTCTTGAACATATTTTGCTTTGTTTGTTTGTGTTTTCCTATAAGATAGTTTGTTTTTAGAAAATTTTCCTAATAATAGTTGTGAAAAACTATTCAGTAGATATAAGTAGAATGCATGTAAGGTTGCATATACAAGTAAAATGCATGTAAGGATGGCCCAACCCTCAATGGGGCTTAAGGAAAAATCTTAATAAGAGGCCTTCTTGACCATTTATTTTGATAATTTAATAACACATGTTTTATAGCAATATTTTATTCTAATTAAATACTACATGTTTTATTCTGATTATTTTGGGGCTATTAATAGCAATGTTTTATTCTGATAATTTTGGGGTTAAATAATACGTGTTTTCTTTTATTTTGATAATTAAATTTGGGGCTATTCATAGCCTTTACTATTACAAGTTTTTGGATACTATTACAAGTTTTTGGAAAAAGAGAGTTTTTCTTTTTGCTTTTTAAATTTTTAAATCATTATGTGTAGACAAGAAAATTTTGTTCTTTATTGGGCTTTTGGACAAGGAATGTTATTTTAAGTTTTAAGCTACTACTTGAGTATGTAAAGCTTTGGAATTATTTAGGATTGTATACTCTTTCTCATTGTGAATCTATATTTCAGTTTTAAGCTACAATGGACATAGATTCAAATAATACTTCATTCAATGGGATTGAGGAAGTTGAAGAACCGGACAACAATCTTTCATTAAATGAGAGTGGTGAAGTTGAAAAACCAAAGAAGGGTATGCATTTTAGCTCAAAGCAAGAAGTGTACACGTTTTATGCGAAATATGCAAAACACCTAGAATTTGCTATAGCTTATAGAACACCGAATATTGGAGATGATGGGGAGGTAAAATACTTTGAAATTGAATATGCTCGGGGGCGGACGAGAACAAAAAGACAAGAAGTAAATCCTTTGGAACCATCTTTGTCATCAAAGATTGAATGTAAAGCAAGGGTAAGAGCTAGTCTATAAAAGGATGGAATATATAAGTTAACCACAGTTATGCTTGAGCATACTCATGACTTGATTCCTAGTGACTAGGGATGGCAATTTGAACCCGGCTTGAAGGGGACCCGACCCCTCGACCCCGAATTGAGCGGGATTTCCCTGAAAAATACACCCGACGGGACGGGAATGGTATTCAAAAATCAATCCCCAAACATATTCGGGTCGGGGACGGGGATAAGTGTCCCAGTCCCGTACCCGGCCCGTCCCCGTCCCTGTTCCTCGGCCCAGTTTATCCCCGATGTGAAATTACTATTTTATCCCTATATATATATAATCAAAGCATAAAAACCATTTCCAAACTAAGCAGGTCTCACTCACTTCTCTCTCTCACAACCATGTCTCTCTACCTCACTCACTACCTTATCTCTCTCTCTCAGATCCACCGCCGCCGTCCAGCTCCCGCCACCACCACCACCACCACCACCACCACCGCTGCGTCTCTCATCCACTCCCTCTCTTCTCGACGTCGTTGACCACCACCGCCGTCCAGCTCGCACCAGCACTACCACCACCGCGTCTCTCATCTACTCTCTCTCTTCTCGACGTCACCGACCACCACCGCCGTCCACCTCGCACCACCACCACTACCACCACCGCGTCTCTCATCCACTCCCTCTCTTCTTGACGTCATCGACCACCACCGCCGTCCACCTGAAACAGATTTTTTTTTTTTTTC
Source organism: Camellia sinensis (assembly GCF_055761805.1). Taxonomy (NCBI): domain Eukaryota; kingdom Viridiplantae; phylum Streptophyta; class Magnoliopsida; order Ericales; family Theaceae; genus Camellia; species Camellia sinensis. Next base: position 91,652,777 of record NC_138975.1, read on the forward strand.
AGATCTGGTTCAGATTTGTTTCACAAATTTCAGATTTGTTTTAGATTTGTCTCATTATATACAAATTTCATATATGATTTACACATTTGTTATTCTTGATGATGATGATGATGTTGTTGTTCTTGATGATGAATTGTTGTATTTTCTAAAGGTTTTTTTTTTTTGGCCGGGGAATGTTCGGGACCGGCGAAACCCGATCCCCGTTAGAGGGCGGGGGCGGTGATAGCTTCCCCATCGGGGATCAGGGACGGGGAGTGATCCCCGGCCCCGCCCCGCCCCGCCCCGTTGCCATTCCTACTAGTGACTCATGGCATTTTGCAATGAATAACTCCTGTGAAAAGGAGGCTAGAAATAAATGATGCAGCAGAGATATGGGTGGCTAGGAATTTCCATTCTATAGTTGTTGAAGCTCGGGGATATGAGGCATTAATATTTGACGAACAAGATGCAAGGAATCACATTCAGAATGATAAGAAATTGAGACTTGGGGTAGAAGATACTGATTCTCTTACACTTTATTTTCATAACATGCAACAACAAAATTCGAACTTCTATTCTACAATTGACTTAGATGATGATGGTTGCATGCGAAACTTGTTTTGGATGGATGCAAGGAGTAGGGCGGCTTGGAAAGCATTTGGAGATGTTGTCTCATTTGACACAACCTATTGTAGATCGCCCGAACTTCCTCCGCACGCCCCCCTTTCGGGGAGGGCGCGAATCACTTGGGTTCTTAGCTACTACAGTTCAGACTCTTATCACGGTTCTGAATCTAATCTCACAAAGTGCAATGTACGACTGATAAATCACCAAAGAGTTCAAATTCGGCAAATCGTTTTGGAAAACTGATTTTAATCAAAAAGCGCCAAACATGAACTGCTTTGCCAGATTATAGAGTCACCACCTAAATATTTTATTTTGGGAAAATTTAGGAAGCCCTGACTCGTGCCAAAGGCCACGTGTCTGTCATCACCAAAGTTGCCTCGGCTCGGGAACTCGGGTATGAGAGGGGAAGGTCATGAAATGAGCACCTCCGCTCGACCGATCAAAGGATCGGCCTCTACTAAGCATGATATGTTGTTTTATAAACACATGTGTTCTTATTCCGGTTATTATCTAACTTACTACATGATGCGCACAGCATACAAGTATAGACTGAATCACTCAATTTGGAACAAAACATCTCATGTTTATTTTCAAAAATGGTTTGAATTTGCCACTCTCAAGTGGACTTAGAAATGCGGATTTGCCACCAAACAAGGTGGGCTTAAAATATGATGATTTGCCACTCTAAGTGGGCTTAAAACTCACATTTTGATGAATTGTTCCAATTCAAATAATGAAGCCTTCATCCACAGGCATTCATGCAGTTAAATCACTTAAGCAAATAGCCTCATGGCAAGCATGCGAAACATGGCAACACTCACACTCATACAAGTATGCTAAAGCATAAATACTCACAGTGTACTCCAAGCCAAAATAGAGAACTAGTTAGAAATCAATGCATGATCCTAACTATGCTCAAGATGACTAATGCAACACATGAAAAAATGCAACTAAATAGGCTCGGCTATCTAAGATGGTATATGAAATGCAACAATTTGATAACATGCTTTGAAACACGTATTCAAATAAGTGTATTGAAATACAATGCAGTTTGAATGATGCGCCGAGCTAGGTGCATGCAATACAGATGAATGAATGCAAACATGCTAGGCATAAGGTATGCTAATTGAAAATGACCCTAAACTAACCATCGAAAGCGGTTAAGTAAAAAAGAGAAAGACATGAGGTTGGAAGACATTCACACACACACGCACACTTATTACAACATTTTCCCTCTCGACGGAGGGTCCGAATGAATTAACTAAGCTAATCTAACTAACTAATCTAATTAAGCTATTTAGACTAATTATTACACAACAAAACGAATAACTAGTAAACTACTTACTAATTATTACAACACTTAATTAATTAACAAACTAATTAATTAAACTACAAATTAAGCTAACTAACAAGTAAAGCTAATTACAAAGTACACTACCTCAGCTCTATTCTAAGAGGTTGAAGATGTATGCTCGGTTGGCGTTCGCTCGGAAATCCATTATCGTGCTGTCAATTGTCTCTGTTTGCACTTGCCTTGATCTCTGAAAATTGTGTCAACCTCCAGAATGCCTTTACTTTAACACAGGGATCTGCTGGTGGGCTGCCAGCGAGAAAAAGTGGCTGCCAGCCACTAAAACTAGCCAGTCGGCTAGTGCTACTGGCCGGTCGGCTAGTTGCTCCTCCAAGCTTCTAGTTTTGCTGCAACAGAGAACAATAGAAGCACAACAATGTATTTGCAAGACAATGTAGGCACTGCCACTCTCCCAATCATGTCTCAAGCTCAAAGGAGTGTGGCACTCGACCCTCAAGCCACCAACCAAGCACCTTGATGCATGGTGGCTGAGAACCAAGTTTATACCATGTTTATGAATACACAAACAACACACAAAGAGCTTCCACCCTATCATGCTTGATCAAGGGTGTTAGCGACCAAGAAACATGACACGTTTCATCACTTCAAGTATGAAACGTCCCATATTTCTTGTGTTTGGATTAACGTCTGATCCAAACACATGCAATGCAACACATATATGTTATCTTGGCATGTTTTAGTTGACTCAATTCTTGTTTACACATTTTACATTACCAATCCATTCTTTAATTGGTTAAGTCCAATGTGCAAGTCCTCTAAGCGGAGGAGGTCAACCAAGAGAATGGTTCTAAGGCATAGGAGAAACCATGCCTTTGACTAGGAGGAACTCTCAAAAGAGGGTTAAAGCCATTTAAGCACTAGCCTCAATCCCATGCATTAAACTCAAACTCAAGATTAACCAATCCCCAAAACAAATCAAAAGTGAAGAAATGAGGGAGATGGCAGATTTTTCAGTGCTAAAGTGGCATGAAAAACAAGACTCTAACATGCAAGCACTTCATGTACGACATGTTAGAAGGCTTAAGCATTAAAACTAGTGAAGAGCTTTACACTAGGACTATGAAAAATCAATCACAAAAGACCAAACCAGCCCTAGACAGACCTCAAACATGCCAAAATAATGGTCTAAACATGTTGAAATGAGAGCTCAAAATGCTAGAAGAACATGCACACATGTTGGCATATAAGCAAGACATAATACACCACCCTCAAAAGCTATGAAGAAGTGATGCATATGAAAGTGTGACTACATTATATTCACTGAAATTACATGCTAAATGGTGCCATACCATGCAAACATCACATGCACAACATGTTAAAGGCCTCAAAACTCAAAGCTAATCAAGGCCCGTTACACTACAACCATACTAAGCAATGCTCAAATGACCTTGACCATTCAAAATAGACCTAAGGTAGGTTGAAACAGTAGCAAAAACATGCTAGACTTGCAGCATAGATGGCAAGAAAGATAAGCTCATGTATTGGCTCACAAATAAGGCATGAGGCTCAACTTCTCAAAAGCATTGAAAGAGTGATACATGTGGAAGTGTGACAGCGGTACATGCTCTGAAATCACATATTAAATGATGCTAAATCATGCAAACAGCCCAAACAAAGCATGCTAGAGAACTCAAAACACAAAGCTATTAAAGCCTATCATGCTATAGCCATACAAAACAAGCCTCATAGAGCCAAAACCACTCAAAATAGAGTTCAAGCATGCTAAAACATGATTAAAAACATGCTGGAGTATAGCCAAAATAAGCTAGAATGATGGGCTAAAGTGGCAAGCATGCAAAGCTAGTGAGCAAGGTTACACTACAAGTGTCAGAAGCATGCAACAGGTGACTCAACCAAGCCAAAACAGAGTTACAACATGCTGAAATAAGACCAAAAATGGACTGAGATTAAGCCAACACATGCTAGAATAACAAACTAACTCATTAGGCATGCAAGGCTAGTGAGCAAGATTACACTACAAGTGCAAAGAGCAAGCAACCAATGATCAAACAAGCCAAAAATAGAGTTATGGCAGGTCTAAAAAGTCACAAAAACATGCTTGAACAAAGCCACAAAGAAGTAGAAACACATGCTCATTTGGTGGGCCATCAACACATGCAAACAAGACAAGAGGAGAGGGGACCACCCCCTCCTATTTGGGACCTCAAAACCACCTTTCCACCACTAAAATTCCTCTGGAATTCAGTGGTTTAAAGGCCAAGAAAATATTTCTTTAAAGGCTTTAAAAGATGGCAAGAAGCTTAGCAAATAAGCAACAAACAAGAGTGGATCACCCCCAACTCTAAGGAGACCTCAAACCACCATTTTTAACACTTAAAAATAGAGCTTTTTGTAGTTAACAACCAAGCCTAAAATGGCATGCAAAGGTGGTTAAACTAATGTACAAAAACAAAGCTTAAAGAGGTAGATTCTCACATTTGAAGCACAACTCTAAAATAGCAAGCAAACAGCCAACTTCTGAGCCAAAATCACTCCAAGGAGCTCCAAACAAGGTCTCCAAGAACCTCAAGCCTAAGGTTAAGGTTTTTAGCTAAGGGTTGTGTGCAAAAATGTGAAGAAAAATCAACGTCAAGCACAATATATATATAGAGAGAGAGAGAGAGAGAAAGAGAGAGAGAGAGAGAGAGAGAGAGAGAGGGAATTCTAGAGAGAGAAGGAATTTTCAACGCTAAAATTTCAGAACCTCTAACAAGGGGGAGGGACCTCCCCTTATATAGGCAATGCAAGCAAAAGCTTGCTTGACAAGCTTAAAGCTTGTTTCAATCCCTTCATACACGTGTATGGAGGATGGCTTCAATGCCCAACAGCTGGCTCAAAATATCTGAAAAAAATAGAAAAATGAGAAAAAAAGGCTGCCAGCCAGTTAAGTGGCCGACCGACCACTTAAACTAGCTGACCTACCACCCCAACTGGCTGGCAAGGATAAAAAGTGGCTGGCAAACACCAAAACTAGCCGGCAGGGCCCCACTCTCCTTTAGCTAAGAGGCACCAAGGTTTGGTCTAACAACAAGGCCAAAACACAGAGGGTTTAAAGGCTCAAAGACAAGGCACTTGGCCAAGACCTTCGGCCACTCAAAACTAGCACAAACATGCGCAATCATCGAGTGCATAGACGATGACTTCTTAGTCTTAAGGGCGGTCCAAAATGGGGTGTCTACACCTATCTGATAAACAAATATGATATGTTGTTTGCTCCGTTTGTAGGAGTTAATCACCATGGACAATCAATTTTATTTGGTTGTGGGATGTTATGTAATGAAAACACGGAGACATTTGTTTGGTTATTTAGATAATGGTTAGGTTGCATGTCAGATGCTCACCCAAAAGCCATAATAACTGGCCAGTGCAAAGCAATGCAAAATGCCATATTAATTATATTCCCACAGTCTCGACATCGATGGTGTTTATGGCATATAGTGAAGAAAATTCCGAAGAAATTTAGAAGATATTCCCAATATGAATCTATCAAGTTCGCTTTGCAAAATGCAATTTATGATAGTTTCACAAGAACTAAATTTGATGAAGAACGGCAAGCAATGCTTGCAGAGTTCAGTCTTTATGATAATGAATGGTTAGGGGTATTATATGATCAGCGACATAGGTGGATTCCTGCCTATATGAAAGACATTTTTTGGGCTAGCATGTCAACTACACAGCGAAGTGAAAGCATGAATGCATTTTTTTGATGGATATGTGAACTTGAAGACTACTTTAAAGAAATTTATTGAGCAGTATGACTGTCACGACCCGCTTCCTGTATCTAAAGGTTAAGCATCGTGATGGTCAGTAACTGAAGTTACCACTGGCCAATTCTTAAACTATTACTAAACGCGAGCGGAAAAATATTTAAGTGGGGGTACTAAAATAATCATTGGAGCTTTTACTTTTATAACAAAAACTTATTGACCAAAAGGCCGATATTTACATATAAAGAATAGAATTATAAACACTATAAAAGTACTCTGTGTGTCTATTTCACATCACTGCTCCTAGGACTTTCCAAAAGCTAGTTCTGAATTGCATCGTTTCCTGAAAATTGGTAAACAACTATAAGCACATGGCAAAGTAAGAAATATTATACTAAGAGCATAAGGGCATAAAATTCACATGGATAATTATTGGCTAAACAAAGCTTGATATTAAAATACAGAGTATATAATATAGAGATCATTTGACATATAATACATAAATCATATAAACAAAATAATCATAACCATGGTACATAACAGAACAGAATAGATGTATGGACTCAAGAGGTGGCTCCCACCATAGTGTAGCACTTAGCTCCGTACAACACTTTGCTCCACACCGGAAATCATAACCACGGTACAAAACGAAACAGATGTATGGACTCAAGAGGTGGCTCATACGAACTCTAGAGGTGGTTTTCACGGTAATGTAGCACTTAGCTCCGTACAGCACTTTGCTCCACACCAAAAATCAAAGTGTCGGTGGACCCATGACAGAAAGAGGGTCACAAAGTGACTAATCAGAGGGCCAATGGTTATTTAAGTCTCCCAAGGCATCGAACCTCCATGGTGGTACTTATAAAATAATTACTCAAAACACATTTTAATAAACAATTATATCAACGGGTTTTCCTTATTATATAAAATAAGGTTTATAAATTAAAAATGCTAATATAATTTATAAAACACAAATTGCGTAAAATAAATTATGGTAACTCAAAACATACGTAAAATATATGATGGTGACTCAAGGTATAATATAACTCACCTAAATGTTAATTCCAATTTTTACCTTTCGTTCATTGCCACCCACTAAACACTCCAAACTAAACTTATAGTTTTTTATATATAAAAAACTAGAAACCAGAGAGAGGATTAGAGAGCTTGGGAGATGCATAGGTGATTGACATATATATATATATATATAGTGAATCGTGGAATGGACGACAAGAGTCTTGAGCAACAAGAGACTTAGGAGGCACGTAAGTTTGTTGTACAGAAAATGTTATATTTCAATATATTATAATCTAGGAAAAATATAATAAAAATACCATAATACTTAGAAAATACTATCGAATAACAATATAAAGTTAAAATTATTTTTTTGAAATCATTTATAATTAAATAATACAAATATAAAATTCAAGGAATAACTTAAATTTTCGGGTTATTACAATGACAATGCCTTGAGAAGGGAAGGTTAGCAAAGTCGATGAAATCGTGAATCAGTTGAAGGGAAAGGATAAGAAGGCTACGAATGCACACGTAAAGTTTGATATGTAAATTTCGTTTGATATGTGAATTTCTAATTTTTTTAACCTAAATTATTAACCAATGTCTGTTACTATAGGGCCATAAGGTGCGCAAAGGTGAACCTCGTAACTTAAACCTTGATTCTACAGAAGGCATGCAACACACTATGTACCATCCAGTATGTATTCTCATAATTATATTGATTTTGATTGTTTTTATTTTAATCTGTCAAATTATTAATCACATGTTGGTACTATTTCATCATAAGGTGCTACAATCTCAATCTTACAACTATCCTTGCCTGGATGGCACGCAAGAGAGTATGTATGTACCAGTATGTGTTGAAGATATGAGTACAAATCTTTTTTATATCCATTAAATTTCATTTTAGTCAATATGTTTCTGGACAATATTTGTAACACGTACTTTGTTTTTATAGGTATGGGTTACCCCAATGCAAATGGTGGACAATATTTGAAGCACATCTCATAGTCAAGCAGGAATGAATATAAGCAGTCAAAGTTCGACACTAGCTTCAAAATTTATTGACTTCAATATAGATGTGGATCCAAATGCCCCATTTCATTTTTAGTGTCGAATCAGTGATTTGATGACAATTATTTGTAACCAAATGACAATTTGGATAGTTTGGTTTCATTTATGTTGGCTACAATTTGTAGATTCTGTTTTGCTTCATTTGTAAATGAAGCAAGTTTTGGTTAATTATGACTGAAAGTTGAATTGGTGGGATGTGTATGAAATTGTATGAAACTGGGAGCCTCCACTTGACATACTTTTGAAGTCGTGTTGGTTTGTCTTCTATGGAAAATTTTGAGAAATAAGAGTTTTTCTATTGGTGTTATCATGAATGAGCTTTTGTTACATGCTAAGCTCTATATCAGTGTGTTATCTTGTTTCACCTATAATTTTTCTTTATTTTGTTCTCTTTTCTTTTAATTATTACGCTTTCTTTTAATTCCATTTTTTTGTTATATTCTGTTCAATCCAAATACAATAGTTTTTTCATGGACAAAGCAGGTTTTCATGGACACAGCAGTTTTTACTGAAAACAGAGTTTTGATTAATTTTTGGGTGAAAACAGAATAGGTTTTTGTTGTGGGTGAAAACAAAACAGGTTTTGTAACAACATATTAAACACAAATAGAGTAGGTTTTGGTTGATGGACAAAACAGGTAAAAGCATGGACAAATTAGGTAAAAGCATAGACAGATCAGGTTTTGGTTGATGCACAGATCAAGTTTTGGTTCATGGACAGATCAGGTAAAAGCATGGACAGACCAGGTTTTGGTTGATGGACAGATTAGGTTTTAGTTCATAGACAGATTGGGTAAAAGCATGGAAAGATTTGGTTTTGGTTCATGGACAGATCAGGTAAAAGCATGGACATATCAGGTTTTTGTTCATGAACAGATTAGGTTTTGGTTCATAAACAGAACAGATCGGGTTTAGAACATGTATTTTGGCCTTGTTAATTTGTTGCTCACAAAAAAAAAAAAAGAAAAAAAAAAAGAACATGTAAATCCACAAGCAAATAAGGTTTAGAACATGTATTTTGGCCTTATTAATTTGTTGCTTACATTCAAGAACATGTTTGAATCAAAAAATAAATAAATAAATAAATAAGAACATGTAAATCGACAAGCAGATCAACTTTAGAACGTGTGTTTTGGCCTTATTAATTTGTTGCTCACATTCAAGAACATGTTTGAATAAAAAAAAATAATTAATTAAAAAGAACATGTAAATCAACAGCAGATCAGATTTAGAACATGTATTTTGGCCTTATTAATTTGTTGCTCACGTTCAAGAACATGTAAATCAACAACAATAGAAAATAGAACAGTTTTCATTCCCACATTCAAGTCATCACAACACATACCCACAATCCATCAAGTCCATTCAATCCATAAGTACATCCATCAAATTCCAAAAAGCTAACAACTGAAAAATTTACATTATAGAATAGAAAACAATACAAAATACAATAACACATTCTTGGTTTTAATCTTATGTTGCTGTTGTTAGTAGAGGAACAAGCCATTTTTTAATCTGCATACAATATACAAAACATACATGATACATAGGGCAAGCAGTGGCAAATTAATAAGGCCAGTAGCTTAACATAGGAACTTGGAAACCTTTCAAGGAGAAAATTCCATACAGGTTCAGGATTAATGTTTTTCAGTGCATAATTGCTAAGAAGGGTATGAACATGTGTAGTTTTCTTGCTATGGTAGGATTGCATAGTGATCACATGTGGGAGACCTGATATGATAGGTGCAAGTAGTAATCCTTATTTTGGAAAAACAGATACCTAAGAGTAATCCGTATTCCATAGACAGATTTCATACCCTTCTTAGACAGATATCCAAGAGTAATCCACATTCCATAGACAGATTTCATACCCTTCTTAGACAGATATCCAAGAGTAATCCATATTCCATCGACAGATTTCATACCCCTCTTACACAGATATCCAAAAGTAATCCATATTCCATAGACAGATTTCATACCCTTCTTACACAGATATCCAAAGAGTAATCCATATTCCATAGACAGATATCCAAGAGTAATCCTTATTTTGGGTAAATAACAGATTTCATCAACAGATAATAAACTTTCAAATGCACAGTTTTAAGCATTGTGTTGTCCATGCTTTTTCTAATTGAACCTTGTGAAGCAAATTAAGTTACAAAAATTGAGTCAGAGATGTTCATTTACATTTGAACATTAAGTTAGAAAAATTAAGTTAACCACATTCAGAAGTTAGAATATTGGTTTACAATCAAAATCAACATAACCAAAAAAAAAAATTAAGGCAAAACCCATAATGCCTAAACCCGGGTTTTTATGAACCTTAACAATCATTCATTCATAAGGCCGAAAAACATGTTCTAAAAATTCAACTCAAAACCAAAACCCTAGCACAAATTGCAAGTAGAATCATATCACAAACAGTCTGGTGCAATGAAGTTGTTTGAAAATTGAAGCGAACACATAAACCCTATGTTTTTTGCGATTTCGAGTTTACCTTTTGTTCTGCTAGGTAAACGACTTTCCATCTGTGATTCGACACCCGTAGCTCAAGATCTGTCTCTATGCATTCACAGAGTCGGATGTTTCACAGAGGGATGAAGGATGAGAGGATCGGATGAGAGGATTTCAAAGAGAAATTAAGTTAAGGGCTTGAATGCTTTTGGAGTGAATAGAGAGAGTATTTTGGAGTCTGAGGAGAGAGTGAGGACAAACAGATGGTTTCGGAGTCTGAGGAGAGAGAAAACACCTTTGCTTTTTATTCGGGCCATTCAAGCTCTTAATTTCGAGCTACAAATCATTTTTCATTATTGTAAGAACCAATCTCCAAATATTTTTTAGATTAATTGGATTATACGAAGAAGCATCTTTTGCATGAGACAACCCAAAAACCATGGTGCTAAGCAACACCCAATGTTGACTCCTCATGAAATGTTGATTAGAGCGAACTTCTAAAGCGGTGAGTGTAAATGTCGTAGGTTTGTAATTTTAGATTTAACCTTTTACCTGATTTGATGATTAAAGGCAGTTTAATGAATAAACAAAAATCATTTAATATTTTTGGTCAAAAATTTTGTTATGTTATTATTGGATGTGATAGTTACTAAATGTGAGTGACATTAACCAGCATTAACTTCTTTACACTACAACATATAATAGTTCTAAGAAATAAATTTCAGTAGATCAATTCTTATATTATCAGACAATGAGTTAATAAAATGGCGGATCAAAGTAAAAAAATAGACCTTTTAATGATAATATTTTTAAAATGTTCCTAATAAATACATTTTTAAGGAGAAAATAAATATTTACTTTTTTAAAGAACAATTTTGGTGATAAGGACACATTAGAAAAAGTCATCGGTGTCAAAAAAATTGTTGGAAAATTGTTCGTGGTGATTGGCGGTGGCAGCTGATGGTAATAATGTGGACAAAAAAAAGACATGTATAAATAAATAAATAAACAAAATTTAGACATATATGTATCATTTGGACAAATTGATGTTCTTTTAGCTACAAAATTTAAAATTGTAGTCTAAATGTCCCTTTTAAAACCTAATATAAAATTGGGATAGTGGATTAACATTCTTTAGGAATGAAATTTGTTTTAAGCATTTGTAGTGGATTTTTGTTTTTGCCAGTGGGCGTTTGGCACTCCACCCCGACTAATTTTTCGATTATATATAATTTCTCGGTTTTATATGTAACACTTGGGTGTTTTAATATATTGGAGGGTGTATTTAATATCCTTATTTTTATCTTGGGAGTCTTTGGAGTTGTTGTCTATTGGTTTTGATGGAGTACAATCTGATTTAAACTCGTTGGGTTTGTTCATTCGCGTTTATTCTCGTCAAAAGTTCCTTGGAAAGTTAGAAATTTTGCCTTGGGGTCAACACTAGCCTTCCTAAGGGTCGACCCTTTCATGTTGTAGTGTTTCAAGAAGTGTTGCTGGAAAATAAGGTAGACACCAGCCTTCCTAAGGGTTGACCCTTACTTGTTGGTGAAGTTTCTGGAGGTGTTGCTGGAAAATAGGGTAAACACCAGTCTGGGGAGGGTCGACCCTCTTACGTTGCAGAATTTCGATGTTAGTTGCTGGAAAATAAGGTCGACCCCTCTTGTCTAAGGGTCAACCCCCTTGCTTGTTGCCAGATTGTCTTTCTACCTAAAGGGTCGAACCCCTTGCCCGAAGGGTCGACCCCTGCGAGTTTTTTTTCAGAATTTTGGGCTTCGAATGGGCCCTATTTTTGGGGGTTTTTGGACTTATATGTTTCATTGACCATAGTGCTATCATCGCATACTATAAATAGACCCAAACCCCACCTTTCTCATAATTTTTCTCCTCTTTTTCCTCTCAAAACCGAGAGCCTCTCTCTCTCTCTTTCTCTCAAAACTCACTTTTTCCACTTCAATCCTTAGATCGACACTCTTAGAGGTGTTTTCTCACCTTGATCCTTTGAGATAACTTGAAGATCTTGTCAAGGGCTTTCTATTGGTCCGAGAAGTTCGTGGCTTCGTCAACCTTGAGTATTTCGGGTTTTCTTCCTCACGGCTTGAGGTAGGGACGCTTTTACCTTAGTATTTCTTTGTTTTGAAGGGATTTCATGGTATGATTATGATTTATGAGTTAATTGGAGGTATTGTTGGATCAATCTCATGTTTTACATAAATAAACCATTTTACTTGACTCTTGCTTGAGATTTCTTTACTCCCTCTTTTCAAAACATGTATGTAAATGTTATTACAAGCCATATCTATAGTAGAGGAGAAAAACCCCCAAATTGGTAAAAACCCTAGATTCTCTATTTAAGTTAAAAACACCACATTAAATGGGGAATTTCCTTGGTTCATAAAATATTGTGAAAAATAAATAGGTGAAGGACGTGGATATTGATATACTAAAAGAATTGTGGCTTGGATGTTATTTGTTTTCCTTAAATCTTGTGTTGTATTCAACTCTTGGGTAATGTTAGATGGTTGTTGATGGAATAAAATATGAATGAATTGTTAATCGTGCATGAGTCTGGGTAAGAGTCGGTTTTCCAAGTGTGGTGTTGTGTTGGTACCCACGCGGGGAGTTTAAAAAGGTGCCCAACTGCCCTGTCTAGGTTTATCGCTGGACAAATGTGGGAAAAATGTTTTTGGGTGTCCACACAGTCCTGCCGTATGATAGCCGGCAAAAGTGGAAAAATGGATGGTTTTCTTTAGGGTGCCCACTCCCTGTCGTATAATAGCCGGCAAATGTGGGGGTGGTTTTAAAAACAAAAGTAAAGGGTGTTTTTAATTGGATTCTTACAGATGGACACATGGTTTGCGTTCTATGGTTGTGCATGTTTGATTGTTGTGCTAGATGACATGAATAGTCACTGTTATTGTTTGGTTGTCATGGATATGTATGTTTGTTAAGGATTACATGTAAAGATAAATTTCCATGTAATGTTTGGTCGCAAAGATACTATAATCTTATTCAAAGGATTAAATACTTGGTTAAATGCGTTCCTATTGGGTATATAGCTCAACCCTATCTTTTTTTTTTTTTTTTCAGGAAATGATGGAGTTCCACCTCCCTGAAGGATTGGTCTAACAATAGCCCTTTTGGAAAAGTTGATCCATGTGTATTTTGTTATTTCGAATTGATATTTTTGTGACAAGACTATTAACTTATTTTGTTGTAATTGTACGCCCTAGAGACTTATATTTTGTAAGACCACCTAGTTCATTGAACTGGAACATGAATTCTGAACATTATGGGAATGTATATAGTAAACTGTAACCTCTTATCCTTTAGTTCAATGGGAAGGTGGACTTTTTGGGTATATTGTTGTATTTGTTTGGGCATATTCTTGTGGGAAAATTTCAGGGCCTTACAACTGGTATCAGAACCATAGGTTAGAATATCTCGGGCTCGTAGGAAGTGACGTGAGTCACAATATGGTCCCTAGGCTAGGACAAAATGCTTTGGATGTCTTGTGTGTTATTTTTTTTCATGTGATGATGTGGATATCGGGTGAGAATCCTATGATATGGCTTTTGTCCGTTACATTCATCAAAATCCTTTTGGAAAGGCACTTGATCACTGTTCTTTCCACTTGGAGGTCCTTGATTGCCATGGAACTAGCTAATATCTTAGGATAACAACTCACGCGTGCTTTTATTTGATTGTATGTGTGATTGTTTGGATTATTCTATGTGGAAGTTTGTGTGTTTACTGGGTGTATAAGTGTACGGATTAAGAATGGAGCACATGAGTGCGGCAAGTTGGTCTTGAATTTAATATTGTCTCTACTTCTTATAGATGTCTGAATGTGTTAGAGCTCGCGGTAGACCTCGTCGAGGAGGCAGGAATATTCCAACCGAACCTAAGATCCCTCCGCAAGAAGAAGGAGTGGGTCAAAATAATATACCCGTTCCACCAACCCAAGAAGCAATGGGGACCTTGGCTAGGGAAATGACAGGGGCTCTACGGGAGTCCATGGAGATATTAAGAGCCGAGCAAGGGGCTAGAACAATGGAGGGAGAAACAAGAGCTTCCTTTTTGAAAAAGGAGTTCTTTCAATCCAATCCCGTCGAGTATAACGGCAAGCCTGATCCAATGAAAGCTGATGAGTGGTTGGAGCAATTGGTCAAGTCCTTTGAGATCTTAGACATTCGAGAAAATGAATTGCGGGTGGCATTAGCGGCTACCAGTTGAAGGGGGAGGCCAGGCAACGGTGGAAATCCATAAAGAATAGGGTTGAACATACTTGAGAAGCATTTGTGCAAGCCTTCCAAGATAAATTCCTCCCTCCCACAGCTAGGGAGCGGTCGAGGAAGCAGTTTGAGGAGTTATCACAATTAGATGCACTAGTGGCAGAGTTTGAAGCCAAATTTACTAGCCTCTCACGTTTTGCAGTTAAATTAGTGGCAACGGAAGAACGAAGGCACCTTGAATTTGAGAAAAGGTTGAGACCGAAAATCCTGATGAAGGTGGTTGGCAATATGATATGTGATTATGACCGTTTAGTTGAAGCGGTAGCTCATGTGGAGATTATTGTAGAGGCCAAAGAGGCAAGGCAGAGATTGAAGAGAGTAGGACATTCTGATGCTAGGGGTGACACGAGTTCTTCAAAGAGGTCGAGGGGTTTATCATCATCCTTTCAATCGCCTCCACCACAAGCTAAATCCTCTAGTTCTGTGATGAATGGAAGTTCGGGAAGCATGACCCGAGTTGTTGGTGCCTGTTATAGATGTGGCCAAATGGGTCACAAGGTTGTAGAGTGCGGACAGAAAAGTGAAGCATGGTCCCAACCTATGCGTCCACAGGGTCAATCTCAGAATAAAAGCCAGCCCCAATCTTGTTATCTATGTGGTCAGCCGAGACATTTGAAGAAGTTCTGCCCGCAGAAAGTGGGGACTCCTAGTGTAGCAGGGTCTAGACAGTCAGGAGGTTTACAGATGGGTCAGGGACAGAGTCAATCTTATCAGCTGGCTCAATCAGGACAAGCATCCAGGACAGTTCAGGGAGCCACATCTGCTCAATCTGCACAACAAGCTTATGTTCAAAAAGGTGATGTAGGGAAGCAGAGGTCACAGGGAAGAGTGTATGCTGTCACCGCTTCTGAATAAATGTCGGGGCCATCAATTGTGTGAGGTACATTTTTCATTTTCAATACTTGGGCTAATGTGTTGATTGACACTGGAGCATCACATTCATTTATTGCCACATCTTTTGTATCATTGTTGGGGTTAAAGAATGGGCAACTGTAATCTTCACTTACAGTGGAGTCACTGGTTGGGGGTAAGGTCCTTCTAACCTAGGGATGTCAGGGGTGTGTAATTGAGGTGGCGGGTCAACAACGTCCGTTTAATTTTGTCCTACTAGAAATGTCAAGTTTTGACGTTATCCTCGGTATGGACTGGTTATTTACGTACCAGGCGACCATAGATTGTTATCGAGAGAGAGTTACGGTGTGCACTACAAGTAGTGATCATTCTACGTTTCTAAAAGACAAGTACGGTAGATCCTTACCCTCCTCATACTATCCACGTGGCCGGGCCAGTTTAATTCTCTTTTAACTGCCTTTTTGGATGATGGAAGTGGTGTAGTTCGGGGCGAATTTCCAAAGGTAGTATGTGAATACGTCGATGTCTTTCCTGACGATCTTATAGAATTACCTCCTCATAAGGAAGTATAGTTCACTATAGACTTGCTTCTGGGTACGGAACCTATCTCCTTGTCACCATACAGATTTGCCCCAGTTGAATTGGTGGTTCTGAAGGAACAGTTGCAAGAGTTACTTAGTAAGGGCTTTATACGCCCTAGCACCTCACCTTGGGGAGCCTCGGCGTTGTTTGCAGAGAAGAAGGATGGATCCCTAAGATTGTGTATAGATTATCATAAATTGAATCAAGCCACAGTCAAGAATAAATACCCATTGCCCAGGATAGATGATCTCTTCGATCAACTTAAAGGCTCTCGTTGTTTCTCCAAGATAGATTTAAGGTCGGGTTATCACCAAATTTGAGTTAGAGAGAAGGACATTCCCAAAACTGCCTTTCGTACCCGATATGGTCATTATGAGCTCTTGGTTATGCCCTTTGGGTTGACTAACGCTCCAGCCACATTCATGAATTTAATGAATAGGGTCTTTCGGGAGTTTCTTGATAAATTTGTGGTCTTCTTTGTAGATGATATTCTTATCTATTCACCTTCCGAATAGGAGCATGAAGGGCATCTTCGTACTATCTTGCAACTTCTTAGGGAGCATCGTTTGTACGAAAACATGAGAAGTTTCAATTCTAGCTTTCCGAAATGAAGTTCTTGGGTCACTTAGTTTTGGGAGATAGAGTTATGGTGGATTTTTCAAAAATAGAAGCTGTGCAGAAGTGGGAACAGCCTAAGAACGCCTCAGAAGTTTGTAGCTTTCTGGGCTTAGCCGGTTACTACCGTCGATTTGTAAAGAATCTCTCTTCCAAAGCATCACCATTAACAAGATTGACCCGTAAGGGAGTAAGGTTTGTTTGGAGCGAAACTTGCGAGAATGCTTTCCGAGAACTAAAGCTTAGATTGACCACCGCTCCAATTCTCATCATTCCGGAATAAGGCTTAAGTTATACGGTCTATTGTGATGCTTCAAGAGAGGGGTTGGGATGTGTTCTAATGCATGAGGGTAAAGTGGTAGCATATGGCTCGCGTCAACTGAAGACGCATGAAAGGAACTACCCGACACATGACTTAGAACTAGCCGCTGTTGTTTTTTCCTTGAAGTTGTGGAGACACTAGTTGTATGGTGAAAAGTTTGAAGTCTTCTCCGACCATAAAAGCCTCAAATACCTATTCTCCCAGAAAGACTTGAATCTTCGCCAACGGAGATAGACGGAGTTTCTAGAGGACTATGATTTTGAAATACACTACCACCCCGGTAAAGCCAATGTAGTAGCGGATGCTTTGAGTAGAAAATCGGTAAGTACGATGGCTAGTCTAGCGATAAGGGAATGGAAGATGATAGAGGATGCCAATGAATTTTCATAACAGCTCAGTGAATCTCCAGAAAAGGCTATCCTCTTCACCACCATCGCCCAACCTACCCTTGTTGCAAGAGTAGTTGAAGCACAACTAGGTGATCCAGAAGTGGATGCAATTAAAGGGAGAATTCTTCAAGGGAATGAAGAGAGAGGTTCAAATATTCATGTAGATTCTAGTGTTCGTTACCTCGACCGATTGTTTGTACCTGAATCTATGAGAAATGAAGTTTTGAGGGACTTTTATCATTCCCGCCTAGCTCTGCATCCCGGAGGCACTAAAATGTACCATAACCTGAGTCGTCAATTTTGGTGGAGGGGTATGAAAAAGGATGTAGCCTCGTTTGTGTCCAAGTGTTTGACATGTCAACAAGTTAAGGCTGAACACCAAAGACCGGCAGGATTGCTACAACCTCTTCCGATTGCTGAATGGAAGTGGGAACACATCAACATAGACTTTGTTTTTGGCCTTCCCAGAACTCAAAGAAGTAATGATGCAATATGGGTGATTGTGGGTAGACTTACAAAGTCCTATCACTTCCTCGCCATGAGCATGGGAGATTCCATAGAGTTTCTAACTGAACTTTACATCCGTGAGATTGTTCGCCTCCTTGGGGTGCCAGTGAGTATAGTGTCTGATAGAGACCCTCTCTTTACAGCCAGGCTATGGCAGAGCCTTCAAAGTGCCTTAGGTACTCAACTGAATTTTAGTATTGCTTACCACCCCCAAACCGACGGGCAATCTGAACGTACTATTCAGATTTTGGAAGACATGTTGAGGGCATGTGTACTAGATTTTAAAGGTTCTTGGGAGAAACACCTACCCTTAGTTGAATTTGCTTATAACAATAGCTACCAAGAAAGCATCGAGATGGCACCTTTCGAGGCATTGTATGGGTGTCCGTGTAGATCACCGGTATGTTAGACTGAAGTGGGAGATTCACCCTTGCTAGGCTCAGATCTAGTTCGTGGAACTACCGAGAAAATGGCCCTCATTTGGAAAAGGTTAGTTACCGCTCAAAGCCGTCAAAAGTGCTACGCAGATAGAAGAAGACGACCCTTATCCTTTGAAGTTGGTGACCATGTCTTCGTGAAGATATCTCCTAGAAAAGGGTTGATGAGATTTGGCCAAAGCAGAAAGCTATCACCTAGATTCATCGACCCCTTTGATATCATTGAGTGGATTGGAGAAGTTACATATCGCCTTGCATTGCCGCCACAACTCTCCTGAGTCCACAATGTGTTTCACGTATCTATGCTTCGCAAGTACGAACCCGATCCCTCTCATGTGTTAGATTGGACGGAGATTTAGATAGACGAAGATGTGTCTTATGAAGAAAAACCACCCCAAATCTTAGATACTAGAGAACAAGTTTTGAGGGGTAAAACAATTCCCTTAGTTAAAGTGTTAGGGGCGCTATCACGGTGTGGAGGAAGCTACATGGGAACGTAAAGCGAAGATTCGCGAGAAATACCCCGACTTGTTTTCTAAACTGTGATGTATTTGTTTTGTTGTTCTTTTTTGTACATGATGAATTGGGCATGAGCCAAAACCTTCTATTATTTCCTTGTCTTGGAGTCAAATTGATATACATGTTTTGCTTGGTTATGAGTTGGTTAAAGATTGAACAAATATGATGTTGTAGCCAAACCATGTTATCATGGTGAGGATGGATATTATTTCGAGGGCGAAATTTCCCAAGGTGGAGAAGTTGTAACACTTGGGTGTTTTAATATATTGGAAGGTGTGTTTAATATCCTTATTTTTATCTTGGAAGTCTTTGGAGTTGTTTTCTATTGGTTTTGAAGGAGTACAATCTGATTTAAACTCGTTGGGTTTGTTAGTTCGCGTTTGTTCTTGTCAAAAGTTCCTTGGAAACTTAGAAATTTTGCCTTGGGGTCGATACAAGCCTTCCTAAGGGTCGACCCTTGCATGTTGTAATGTTTCAAGAAGTGTTGTTGGAAAATAGGGTAGACGCCAGCCTTCCTAAAGGTCGACCCTTACCTGTTGGTGAAGTTTCTGGAGGTGTTGTTGAAAAATAGGGTAGACACCAGTCTATGGAGGGTCGACCCTCTTATGTTGCAGAATTTATGTGATGGTTGCTGGAAAATAGGGTCGACCCTCTCCAATCTAAGGGTTGACCCCCTTGCTTGTTTCCAGATTGTCTTTCTACCTAAAGGGTCGACCTCCTTGCCCGAAGGGTTAACCCCTGCGAGTTTTTTTCATAATTTTGGACTTCGAATGGGCCCTATTTTTGGGGGGTTTTTGGACTTATCATTTTCATTGACCCTAGGGCTATCATCTAATACTATAAATAGACCCAAGCCCCACCTTTCCCATAATTTTTCTCCTCTTTTTCCTCTCAAAACCGAGAGTCTCTCTCTCTTTCTCTCAAAAACTCACTTTTTCCACTTCAATCCTTAGATCTACACTCTTAGAGGTGTTTTCTCACCTTGATCCTTTGAGATAACTTGAAGATCTTGTCAAGGGCTTTCTATTGGTCCGAGAAGTTCGTGGCTTCGTCAACCTTGAGTATTTCGGGTTTTCTTCCTCACGACTTGAGGTAGGGACACTTTTACCTTAATATTTCTTTGTTATGAAGGGATTTCATGGTATGATTGGGATTTATGAGTTAATTGGAGAGTATTGTTGGATCAATCTCATGTTTTACATAAATAAACCATTTTACTTGACTCTTGCTTGAGATTTCTTTACTCCCTCTTTTCAAAACATGTATATAAATGTTATTACAAGCCATATCTATAATAGAGGAGAAAAACCCCCAAATTGGTAAAAACCCTAGATTCTCTATTTGAGTTAAAAACACCACATTGAATGGGGAATTTCCTTGGTTCATAAAATATTGTGAAAAATAAATAGATGAAGGATGTGGATGTTGATATACTAAAAGAATTGTGGTTTGGATGTTATTTGTTTTCCTTAAATCTTGTGTTGTATTCAACTCTTGGGTAATGTTAGATGGTTGTTGATGGAATAAAATATGAATGAATTGTTAATCGTGCATGAGTCTGGGTAAGAGTCGGTTTTCCAAGAGTGGTGTTGTGTTGGTACCCACGCGGGGAGTTTAAAAAGGTGCCCAAATACCCTGTCTAGGCTTATCGCTAGACAAATGTGGGAAAAATGTTTTTGGGTGTCCACACAGTCCTGCCGTATGATAGTCGGCAAAAGTGGAAAAACGGATGGTTTTCTTTCGGGTGCCCACTCCCTGTCGTATAATAGCCGGCAAATGTGGGGGTGGTTTTAAAAACAAAAGTAAAGGGTGTTTTTAATTGGACTCTTACAGGTGGACACATGGTTTGCGTTCTATTGTTGTGCATGTTTGATTGTTGTGCTAAATGACCTGAATAGTCGCTGTTATTATTTGATTGTCATGGATATGTATGTTTGTTAAGGATTACATGTAAAGATAAATTTCCATGTAATGTTTGGTCGCAAAGATACTATAATCTTACTCAAAGGATTAAATACTTGGTTAAATGCGTTCCTATTGGGTATATAGCTCAACCCTATCTTTTTTTTTTTTTTTTTTCAAGAAATGATGGAGTTCCACCTCCTTGAAGGATTGGTCTAACAATAGCCCTTTTGGAAAAGTTGATCCATGTGTATTTTGTCATTTCGAATTAAGATTTTTGTGACAAGACTATTAACTTATTTTGTTGTAATTGTACGCCCTAGAGGCTTATATTTTGTAAGACCACCTAGTTCATTGAACTGGAACACGAATTCTGAACATTATGGGAATGTGTATAGTAAATTGTAACCTCTTGTCTCTTAGTTCAGTGGGAAAGTGGACTTTTTGGGTATATTGTTGTATTTGTTTGGGCATATTCTTGTGGGAAAATTTCAGGGCCTTACATTATATACACTAATTAATTATCAAGTCAAAACAATATGTAACCTTAAAATAGTGATGAGGTGGTTTCCACCCCAATTAATTAATATTAATTAATTCCTTAAGTACAGGTAGGGTTTAATCCCATATAGTTGTGCTCTAGGAAAAAATCATTTTGAATTTTAGGGATTAAAATAAAATTATAAAGATTTTCAGGGGGCAAAAATATTAATTTCTATTATAAATAGTCAAAATATATCATAGGCAAAATGAGATTTTTTGAAGTTTAGGATGCAAGGTAAACTTATAACTCCGCCGGGGTTGTTAACAACTCCTCCAGTCCCAAGCCCGGGTTAAGGAGGAGGGTTGTATGTTAGGTAGTCGACAGCCAACACGTAAAAAAGCCGCTCGGATCCCTTATGAAAATGAATCCTACTTTGAATCGTTTAAATGCTAGGTCGTTCCCCTCAAGTGACGCGTTGCGCCTGCCTCCGGGTGTTTCGAAAAGTGAGCAAGAAGCGCCGCATCGACGCTTGGGTGTGGTGTAAAATGGGCAAAGGTTTCCTCGCTTTTCTAGACGAGCGCAGGTAAAGAAGCTAGTCCAAGACTATAGGTTTAGGATAGCCACTTGGAACATAGGAACCTTAACTAGTAAGACAATGGAATTGGTAGATGTTATGATTAGGAGGAGAGTTAGTATAGCTTGCATACAAGAAACTAAGTGGACAGGAGAGAAAGCTAGGGAAATTGAGGATACCGGTTTTAAACTATATTATAGTGGTAAGGATAGACGCAGGAAGAGGCTAGGAATCATAATTGCCAAAGGTCTTGTGGAAAGTGTAGTGGCGGTCACTAGGAAAGGAGATAGGATTATGCTAGTTAAACTAGTTATTGGAGGGAATATAGTGAACATTATTAGCGCATACGCCCCTCAAGCAGGGTTAGATGATCAGACTAAGAGGGATTTTTGGGAGCAAATGGATGAGATCTTACAGGAGATACCCGTAGGAGAGAACCTGGTTATAGGTGGAGATTTTAATGGCCATGTGGGCATAGATAAACTAGGTTATGAAAGGGTGCATGGTGAATACGGTTTTGGTGACAGAAATAAGGCTGGAGAGAGTATCTTAGATTTTGCGTTGGCTTCTGACCTGGTGGTGGCCAATACTATGTATAAGAAGAGGGAGGAGCATTTGATAACCTTTAAGAATGGATTAGTTAAGAGTCAAATAGATTACTTCTTAGTGAGAAAAGTGGACCGCCTAAAATGCAATGATTGTAAGGTGATTCCTAGAGAGAGTCTGGTCTCTCAACATTGGATTTTGGTACTAGATTTATGTTTTAGAGGGCAATACCAAGCTAAGAAGGATGGTGGGCGTCGTAGGACGAGATGGTGGGACCTAAAAGGGGATAAACTAGAAATATTTAAGAATCGAATGGATAACGAAGGTACTTAGGACTTAGAAGGTGATGCTAACACTATGTGGAACTCGATGGCCAATTGTATGAGGAGAATCTCAAGGGAAGTGCTTGGAGAGTCGAAAGGAACGGGACCCAGCTCTAGGGAAACTTGGTGGTGGAGGGAAGAGGTTCAAGCAGTAGTTAAGGAAAAAAAAGAGTGCTTTAAAAAGTGGCAGAAGGATAGAACTGAGGAAAACCTTAAGAGTTATAGATTGGCTAATAAAGAGGTCAAGAAAGTAGTGAGAGAGACCAAGTTGAAAGTATATGATGACCTATACACTAGACTAGATAGTAATGAGGGGGAGAAGAGGGTATACAAACTTGCTAAGATACGGGAGAGGAAAACAAGAGATTTTAATCAAGTAAAGTGCATCAAGAGTGAGGATTCTAAGGTATTGGTGAAGGATGATGAGATTAAGGAAAGATGGAAGAATTATTTTGAGAAACTATTGAATGAGAAACATGGAAGTACGACAATAAGGTAAGAAATAGCCAGTAATACGATAAACCAAGACTATAGGTTCTATCGCAGGATTAGGAACTTTGAAGTGGAAATTGCACTTAAGAAGATGAATCAAATAAGGCTTTAGGACCCAATGATATCCCTATTGAAGCTTGGAAGTGTTTGGGTAAAAAGGGAGTTGGTTGGTTGACTAGGTTGTTTAGCAAAATTTTGTTAACTAGGAACATGCCAGATGAGTGGAGGAAGAGTATTTTAGTGCCAATCTATAAGAATAAAGGTGATGTCCAGAATTGTAACAACTATAG
This sequence comes from Camellia sinensis, assembly GCF_055761805.1. Lineage (NCBI taxonomy): Eukaryota > Viridiplantae > Streptophyta > Magnoliopsida > Ericales > Theaceae > Camellia > Camellia sinensis. Next base: position 91,676,133 of record NC_138975.1, read on the forward strand.
AGGAATCAAGCTAATGTGTCATATAATGAAAGTGTGGGAGAGGGTGATGGAACGCCGATTGCGAGATATAACAGAGGTGTCAGAGAATCAATTTGTGTTTATGCCTGGTAGGTCAACAATGGAAGCGATCTATCTTTTGAGGAGAGTAATAAAAAAGTATAAAGAAAAAAAAAAGAGACATTCATATGGTGTTTATCGACCTTGAGAAAGCATATGACAAAGTGCCCCGGGATATAATATGGTGGGTGTTAGAGAAGAAAGGGGTGACCAAAGGTTACATTAACGTGATTAGGGACATGTATGAAGGGGTGGTGACCACTATTAGATCGCCAGCTGGAGAAACAAATGAATTTTCTATCACTGTAGGGTTACACCAAGGATCTATCTTAAGTTCTTATCTTTTTGCTTTAGTTATGGACGAGTTGACGATAAATATTCAAGATGACGTGCCAAGGTGCATACTTTTTGCACAGGATATTGTGCTAGTGGATGAGACTAGAGAAGGAGTTAACACAAAGTTAGAGATTTGGAGAAAAGCTCTTGAATCTAAAGGATTCCGGATAAGCAGAACTAAGACAGAATACATGAAGTGTAAATTTAGTAACAGTAACAATGAAAGCATAGGAGAAGTGAAGATTGAGAACCAAGAATTGCCTAAGAGTGAACATTTTCGTTATTTAGGATCGATTATCACAACAGCGGGAGAGATTGATGCAGATGTGGCCCTAGGATTAAGGCGGGATGGTGCAAGTGGAGAAGTGAGTCTGGGGTATTGTGCGATAAACGAATACCCACTAGACTAAAAGGTAAGTTTTATAGAACGGCTATTAGACCAGCTATGTTGTATGGGACGGAGTGTTGGGCAACCAAGAAACAACATGTAGATAAGATGAGTGTGGCTAAGATGATGATGCTAAGGTGGATGTGTGGTAAGACTAGACAAGACAGGATTAGGAATGAGTGTATTCGGGAATGGGTAGGAGTAGCACTGATAGAAGATAAGTTGAGAGAGAATCGTTTGAGATGGTTTGGTCATATTCAACGGAGACCAACAGAGGCAATAGTGAAGAGATGCGATGCTGTAACGGTAGATGGAAGTGTTAGGGGACGGGATAGGCCTAGATTAACGTTGACTAGCGTTTTAAATAGAGATATGAATCTACTTAATTTGACTAATGAAATGGCTTTTGATAGGGCCGCGTGGAGAAGAATGATTCATGTAGCTGACCCCATTTGATGGGACTTAAGGCTTGGTTTGGTTTGGTTTGGTTTAGGATGCAAGGTAAACTTATATAAATTTTGGAGGGGTCATAGATTTTCAAGGGACCAAAATAAAGCTATATAAATTTTGTAAGGGCCAAATTCTATTTTTTTTTTTTTCCCTTATAAATAGTTAAAATAGACTTGGTCAAATAGTATTTTTTTATTCCCACCGTCAGCCTAAAATTGGTAATTGTCTAAAAAGATAGAAACAAGTATAACATTTAACTATTGATCCACCTTTTTAACTTTCATATATTTAATTATTAGTATTTCTGGATTATGATTATTCAATATTCCTAAGATTTGTGTTTTAATCACTTCCAACCCACAATAGAAGTTGTGAAAGTGATTGCAAATGATGGGTCCTTTCTTACTTGGTTAAAAACTCAACTTCTCCATATGAATGCTCATCTCTTGTCAACATTGCACTAAAGCAGTTATGCATAGAATATGAAATAAGGAAAGTGACACAAATAGATTTTGATCACCAAATAAAGATAATGTGTATATATCATATTTAAAAAATACTAGATCCCCAGCAAGACAAAACTGAGAAATCAGTCACACTAGCAAGACAAAACTGAAGAAGAGACAGACCTCTATACATTCACCATTTTTTTTTTTTGGTGGAAATTTCTTGAAAAAGTTACATAGCTAATGACAAAAATGTAAAGTTCAAATAAAATACAGGTATGAATATGATGATATTCCCCAATACTTCCCTAAATTCCTAGTATAATTATAAATCGTACAAACAAAACTAGAACAACAAAAGTGTATGAACTCTCTCAACAGATCAAAAATAACCATACTGGTATAGGTAACAAGGCTCAAGGAACATTGAAAGGTTGTCCATCTCAAAATTCAGTTGAGTAGCTTGTTGTTGTGGGTGTGACTGGTAACAAGGCTCCATTAACATTGAAACATTGTCCATCTCAAAATTCAGTTGAGTAGTTTGTTGTTGCAATTGTGGCTGGTAACAAGGCTCAATCAACATTGGAAAATTTTGCATCTCAAAATCCAATTGAGTTGTTTGTTGTTGTGGTTGTGGCTGGTAATGAGGCTCAAGCAACATTGCAAGATAGTCCTCAAAATTGTTGATTGCATTGGTATCATCAAACCAACAAGCTTCATCTGTTTCTTTCCCCATTACCATTACTTCTCTGTTTTTCTACAAGTTGTCAATCGCATTCATATCATGAAACCAACAAGCTTCCTTTGTTTCTTTCCTCGCTACGATTACTCCTCTGTTTTTCTGCAAATTGTTGATCGCATTCATATCATCAAACCAACAAGTTTTCTCTGTTTATTTTCCTATTACTACTACTCCTCTGTTTTCTGCTCATTCACCATCTTCAAGAACTTGATTCTTGCTTTCAAAACCTCTAATTTTAACTCCAACTTTCCCAAGAAACTCATCACCGACTATGCCAATAACCCATCAAGCCAACCATAACCATCCTCATTCCCCAACAAAACTTTCTTAGCAACTTTCGCAGTACCCAAACAACAATCAGAAAAATAAGATCCACAAGTTTTCCTAACTGGGCTTTTCTTGGCAGACTCTTTGTACATCTTGATCACAGCTTTCACTTTGTTTGGGTTTTGGGGCCACGTGTCAACCTCTTCATTGGGGCTGAAATAGAGTGTGAAGACATTGATCCCGCAGAGAATCGAAAGCTCCATTGTCTTCTTGATAGCACAGTCCTTTCTCTTCATGTGCATAACTCTCGGAGCTTTCTTATTTTGAGAGTCATCACTAACTCTCTCCACTCTCTAAAATCTTCTCTCTAGAATATTCTAGAAGTTTCCATATGAATCTAGAATACTCCAAAAAGATCAAGAAGATTCTGGAAAGAACTAGAGAAATCTGGAAGATTCTAGAATATCCTAGAAGGTTCCGAAACATTATCTCTACAGAGACATCAAATAAACAATTCAAAAAAATAAAAAATAAAAATCAACAAAATAGAACACAATCACAAATTTGGGGACTAGGGTTTTGTTTACCTTGGCGAGATTGACATAGAAGAAGAGAGGCTTCTTGGTATTGGAGACTTGAATACGATTCTTCGCCTTTGCTTCGATGATGGTGCTGTTGTGCACTCCCTCTGCAATCTCCTCCATTTTATTGATCAAATCTATAAAACCTAAATACACTAATCCAAATCTCTCAACCTAAATACAATCTCAATCTTCGAGCTTTCAATGTCTGCAAGTTAAGAATTTTTTTCACTTTTTTGTGGGCTAGGGTTTGTATTCTGTTTTAGGAATTGGAATTGTTTGGGAACAGGTGTTAACTTGTCATGCTTGTCAGGTTATGTCAAATACCGGGACAGCTTTGTGTCCTAGTATTTAGTATTTATTATTAAGGTAAATTATAAATACACTTCTTGAGATTTGATTAAAATATGAATTGTCTCTTATGATTTTGAAAATTACATTCCACCCTTGAGATTCTTAATTTCATAATAAATGGCCCATTTTATTAATAAATCATCAAATCAATTAACAGTTTTTAATGATGTTTAAAATATGTTTTAATTAATAATTCAGGTAATTTTATTATTGTACATGAGAGCAATTATGAATTTCATTTTTTTAGTTAATTCTATTAAAAAAATTCTAATAAAAGGGGTATTTGTAATTTTTCAAACCACAAGGGACAATCTGTATTTTAAGCAAACCTCAAGGGGTGTATTTGTAATTTACCCTTATTATTATTATTATTACTCCTTCTGTTTAAAATATTATTTTTTTTTATTGTTTCAAAATATTAGTCATTTTTTTAAAATTAAGGACTAAAATAATATAATTTTTTTAATAATCCATTTTTTAAAATTCATTAACAATACAAAAAGTACAATTATGACAATTGATATTTCTAAAAAATGTACTATCAAATGGTAGTTTTGAAAAATTAATATTTTTAAAATGTAATAATTGTACTATGAAAAAAAAGTTAAATTCTCCAAAAATGACTATTATTTGAGGACAGATGAAGTATTATTATTATTTTTAACGGTATAAGTGTTACTCCTTCTGTCTCAAAATAATAATAATTTTTGAGAAATCTAACTTTTTTTGATATTACAATTATTACATTTTGAAAATATTAATTTTTTAAAATTATCCTTTGATAGTACATTTTTTTGAGAATATCAATTATCATAATTATATTTTTTATGTTATTAATAAATTTAAAAGAAGGGCAAAATAGTAAATTCATATTATTTTATTCCTTGATTTTTGAAAAGAGACAAATATTTTAAAACAATAAAAAATGAAATAAGGAATAAATATTTCTGAGCGAATGATGTAATTTAAAGTTAAAAATGTTAATTTCACTTTATTCCTTTAACTTTTATTTTTTAGGTAAATTATAAATATAATTATGAAATTTGTTTAAAATTTGAATTACTTTCTATCAAGTCATTTAACAGGTATTAATAATGTTAAAATTATATATTAAGATAATTTTTTAGAACCTCCCAATAGAATAGAATATTTAATGCTTTTCTTCTTCCTTTTTTTTCTATTAATTTTGTTAAATAAAAATTTTTGACAAGAAAATATTTATAATTTTTAAAACTACAAAAAAAATTATATTTTAAGCAAGCTTGAAGAGATGCATTTGTTATTTATCTTTTTCTTCCATTTCATTTTAAATTAGCAATTTAATCTTGTAAGCGCCGTTCTCGGAATTAGATTTTTTAATAATTTGTTAATTTTTTATTATTATTTAAATTGCCAAATGGGCTTTCGTCATTAGAGTTTTTTTTATTTTTTTAAAAATTTTAAATTTCAATTCACACGAGCTAATTGGAATTAACATGTCTAAATTAATAATGGTGAAAACTTAATGAGTAAAATGGGTAATTTTACAATTTCATATCTATTTTGTATTTTAATATATTTTATTGAACGATTTATTGTTAAATATACAATGTATTAAGTTTTGAGTTTTCTGATTAAAAAATTTAAATAAAAAAAACATGCAACTAAACACATGCCATCTTATTCAGAGCATATTATACACCTTACAACCAAATATATAACTTCCTCTCCACCCATCATTTCAAAATAGTGAACAAAAAAATATAAGTATTTTCTTGTATGATTTAAATAATTTAAATTTTAAAATAATATTTTTGTCTATTAAATTAGACTTCAACATTTTGACAACCATATGCAATCTAAGATTATAAACAATAGGAAGTAAATAGATAAAATTAATATTTTAATAATTCAATAGAAAAATAACGATAACTTAGGAATAATTGTTTGGATCAACTCATTTTTCTAAAAATTAAGTTTTTGTTTTCGGTATTTTTTTTTATTTTTAGTGATCTTTTTAAATATTTATGCAATTTTTTTTTAAATACATCTGATCTAGATACACTTAAAAATATAATATTTGTAAAAAAAAAAAAAAAAACACTTACCAAATACAAAAAAAATAAAAAATGAAAATTTAGTACATTCTAATGTTTTTTTTTTTAAATTGTACAAATTTTATATTTTTTAAGTATATCAAAATTAAGTAGATCTAATAAGTAAAAAAAATTAATAAAAAAATCACTAAAACTATAAAAATACGAATTAAAAATGCAAAAAATTATTTTTAAAAATTCACCAAACATAAATTTTCTTTCATTTTTCTTTTCTTTTATTGACATTAATTCTGTTAGGCAAAACCTAACTCATAAAATCTCAAATCAAATATGGCAGTAAATGAACAACAAACAACTCAATTGGATTTTGAGATGGACAATTTTCCAATGTTAATTGAGCCCTGTTACCAGCCACAACCATAACAACAAGTTATTCAACCGAATTTTCAGATGGACAATGTTTCGATGTTGATGGAGCCTTGTGTCACGGCCTTGGATTTTCCAAGCCAACCGTGCGGCCTTAAATGCTTATCAACCCATTTGATTGCACCTAAGTCAGCCTTCCTCATTCGACCACACTAACTAAAACACAAAATTTAGGTGGAAGAATGTATTCACTCTACAAATATAGTTGTGTACAAAGCTTTACAAGGCTCTCACCCTCACAAGTGCTTTACTCTTAGAGCTCTCTTGGATCTCCTCTCTTGGGTCCTCTACAAATGAGACTCCTCCCCTTATATAGCCATCTACCTCCTCAATGGATGGCTAGGATCATTTTGATCGGAGGGCTACAAGTTCTCCTCTAGAACCCTCCATAGAAATATCTAGGACAACTACCCTTGTACTACCTTCTAGAATTTTCTATACTAGTGTAATACATGGTAGGCTTCTCCATGATATTCTAGGATGTTCCAGACCCATCCAGACTCTTTTGGACCCTCCAAGGTTCTTCCATCATATTCCGGAATCTTTCAGGCCACTCCAGACCCTTCAACCAGGTTCTAGAGCCTTCCAGCATACTCTAGCTCGTTCTCACGCCTTCCGGAACCTTCCAGCACCTTCAGCACACCTCAAACGCTGCTCTTTGTGTCACAGAAATTCTCGGGGGCGTGACACTTGTTACCAACCACAACCACAACAACAAGATACTCAAATGAATTTTGAGATGGACAACCTTTCAATGTTGCTTAAGCCTTGTTACCAGTACCAATTTGGCATTTTCTGATCTGTTGAGAGAATTCATTCACTTTTGTTGTTTTAGATTTATGGGTAAGCTTTATAATATACTAGGAATTTAGGAAAGTATTGGGGAATATCATCATATTCATACCTATATTTTATTTGAACTTAACATTTTTGTCATTAGCTATGTAACTTTTTCTAGGAATTTCCACAAAAAAAATTGGTGAATGTATAGAGGTGTGTCTCAGTTTTGTCTTGCTAGCGGTCTAGCATTCTTTAAATATGATAAATATGATGTATACACATTTTCTTTATTTGGTGATCAACATATATTTGTATCACTTTCTACATTGCCTCATATTATATGCATAACTGCTTTAGTGCAATGTTGACGAGCCATCATTTTCAATCACTTTCTGTGGAGATATATTTTCTGAGTACCAATACGTGGCAAGGTGATGCCGACGTGTCAGCCGAGGTGCCACGTGTCATGGTCGTTGTGCCGACGTCATCTCGGCTAGGCCGAGGTTGCCTCCGAAGATATCGGAATCCGAGATAAGTGGATAAGGGACAAGAGTCCTAGAATGAAGAGGGAACTCAACTTGGATATGGACAAGAGTCCTAGATTGGGAGAAGACTTCAGTTTGGGTAAAGATAAGACTCTTAGAGAGTTTATCCTAATCCCACTGGGAGTCCCAGATTAGCAGTAATCCTAAGTCCATTAGGGCCAGGCTCCTTTTGGGACTAGGATTGTGTTGGCTATAAAAGAGAGGCACCCCCATGGGTCTAAGGTATCCTTTTGATACTCAAGCTTGTGAGTTTAGTACTTGATTATCTTTGAGAGATATACTGACTTGATTGTCGGAGTGCCCCCGGGTGGTCGAAACCACCGCGGGATTCTTATATTTCTGTTGTAGGTCAGTCAGGTACCATCTATTCTGCCAGTGCTCTCCAACTGGTTACTAAGCGGGCAGTGTGGTCGGAAAATCACCCACACAATTTGGCGCCGTCTGTGGGAATCTTAGAAGAATAGATGGCCAGTAACGGACAGAAGGAAAACATTGGGGGCGACACTCCTGCTGGGAGTGGCAGACCAATTGACCTTGACGTTGAAGGAGACAACCACAACACAGAAACTCGTGACCAGAGTCACGGAGTGAAAGAAGCCAGCCAGGAAGGTGACGCACCAAAAACAACAGATCGAAGCAACGAAGACAACCTCCAGATATGGAAGGATAGATACCTGCGGAGGAACGAAGACCCTTCCAGAAGGGATGCAAAGACAGTGGGCATGAGCACTCCCAAGGAGATAACATTCAAGTATAGAAGAACTCAACCTGAGTGAGCAAATCCCGGATTCTAGATCCCAGAAGACATGATCTCGGCCTAGATGAGTAGGTTCGAGAAAAGAGGAGCTCAACCTGAGTGAGCAGATCCAAGATTCCAGAAGATAAGATCTCGGCACCTGAGTACGAGAAGAGAAGAGCACAATGAGCAGATCTCAGATCCCAGAAGATAAAAAGGAAACACATAAGATCAGACTAAAGTTGGCCAGAATTGAGAAGTATACTAGGGTCGAGAAGGACATACCGGGAACAAAGGCGTCAGAACAAGAAAAGAGAAACGGCTCGCCAATGTGAAGCCGAAAATTAAACTCAGGTTGGAGCCAAGTAAGATCAATAGAGAAACCAAGGCCGACAACCTCGGCTTGAATTCAACCTCGGCGACAAGGTCGAAGCTACATATATGATGAGAACCCAAGTGGATTTTAAGTTTACATTGGGGGCGTAGAGAAGAAGAATGCGTTTGCCACTTGTTGAAATTTGTGGACAATTTACAAGTTGGTTAAACGAAGATGATGTTTAATCGAAGTTAAGCCGAAGATGATGCTTAACCAAAGTTAAGCCGAGATAATGCTTAACCGAAGTTAAGCCGAAGATGATGCTTAATCGAAGTTAAGCCGAAGATGATGTTTAACCGAAGTTAAACTGAGATGATGCTTAATCGAAGTTAAGCCGAAGATGATGCTTAACCAAAGTTAAGCTGAGATGGTTCCTTATCTTCACTTGTTGAAATTTGTAGCAATTTACAAGTTGAAGTTAAGCTGAGATGGTTCCTTATCTTCACTTGTTGAAATTTGTAGCAATTTACAAGTTGAAGTTAAGCTGAGATGGTTCCTTACCTTCACTTGTTGAAATTTGTAGCAATTTACAAGTTGAAGTTAAGCTAAGATGGTTCCTTATCTTCACTTGTTGAAATTTGTAGCAATTTACAAGTTGAAGTTAAGCCAAGATTACTGTTTCTCTTCGCTTGTTTAAATTCATAGCAATTTACGAGTTGAAGCAAAGCCGAGGTTATTGCTAGACACTTGTAGCAATCTACAGGTTGGTTAAACCAAAGAAGATGCTTAACACTTGTTGAAATTTGTAGCAATTTACAAGATAACGTTAAGCCGACATATGATCATCTGTTGAAATTTGCAGCAATTTACAAGTTGAGGAAGGAGCTAAGTATATTTAAACACTTGTTGAAATTCGTAGCAATTTACAAATAGATTATTGTTTAACACTTGTATATGTTAATCCTTGTTGATCCCTGTTGCAGTAAATGTTAATCATTATTGAAATTTGTAGCAATTTACAAGTAGGCTAGACCGAGATCACCGTTTAAACACTTGTTGAAACTTGAGAAAAAGTTTGCAAAGTCAACATTGGGTAGTATATGTTTCACACTTGTTAGAATTTATGAAAAGTTTACAGGTCAGTGTCTTGCCGAAGTAAAAGTTTTGTAGCTATTATACCCGAGGTATGTAACCCCAAGAAGATTGCACAAAGGAGGCAAAATATGAAAGGCATACAAAATATTCTAAGTATAGAATCATGCAAGAGCAGTTAGAAGAAGATCAAAACAGAATTCGCCGTGATTGACACGCCTTCACCTTACAACATCATCTTGAGAAGGCCATAGTTGCATGCAATGGGGGCAGTTCCCTCAACGTTGCATCAACTATTGCGGTTCCCCACAGAACATGGGATTGAAGAAGTCAAAGGAGACCAACTGCAGGCAAAGAATTGCTCCATGGCAGCAATGAAAACTACCTGCAAACATTCGGGAACCAGGGAAGGCAGAAATTGAAGACGAGGACATGGAGGTCCTAGATGATGTCGGCAAGGAGCCAGCCGAAGAGAGTGAAGAGACACTGAAGAAAATCCTCGTCCAAGAGGGTAACGAAGAGCACTTCTTTCTTCTCGGCTCAGGCTTAGCCGAAGAAGAAGAAAGAGAATTGAAAACAAAACTACTTGGCATCAATGGCAAGATATAGAAGACAGTTGGGAAGACTTCTCAGCAGCCTTCTCGGCCTCGAGCTCAGCCTCGATCTCCTGAAGAGTTTGATCAAGGCTCTTCTCGGCGATTGGCACCTCGGAGTTTGAAAGCAAAGATTGAAAGCAAGAATCTGGAAAAAGACACAGAAAACAGAAACATGAATGTAATTCGTAATCAAGAATGATGATAAAGCTATCAAGAAATCAAGACCAAAAGATTACACAAGTATGTCAAGCCAAGAACAGTGGTAGAAATCAACAGATGTGTGAACAGTGTGTATTCAAGAAGATGATTTGAAAATAACGGGTAAAACAAGCAATGGTGATTAATAATGAAGCAGAGCTTCTTGGAAAGCAACAAGAAATAAAACCAGGAGGAACAGTTGCTTACCAGAAAGAGGGAAGCCGGAATGAGAATCGCCGAAGTCTGACGACAATGACAGAATGACGTAAAGCTTCACCGGAGGAGAGAAACGAAGACAGTTGCAGAAGCTTGAAAGCTTGGAACAAATGACGGATTTAAGCAAAAGAGCTAGAAAGAGAAGAAGCCAGAGGATTAAATGAAAAAAGAGAAAAATAGTCAAGAAGACGACAAAGTTCAAGAATAAAGTCAAATGCACAGGCACTAAGTAAGTATGTGAAGAACAAAAAAGTAATGACCTAGACACGATGCTAGCAACAGAAAGCGGATATGACAAGAACAGTGCCAAGCATTCAAACAATTCAAGACTTGAAGATAGATGAAAATAGAAGGCAACAGATGGCAAATAAACAGATTTAAAGTAAATCAAAAGAGTTATGAAAGATTGAGCTTAATAGCAAGTAAAGAGTTTATGAACCTACAAAGTGAAATGAACGCCGATATGAAAATCGCCGGAGTCGAATAGATGACTGGAAATCGGGAACTCACCAGAGAGTATGAGTGGAACAGTTACATAAGCTCTTGGAGTTTACGAATTAATGGAACCAAAACCTCGGCTAGGAGGTGCAATTTCAAGCAGCTTGGAAGGCATGAATCTTGACACTTGACAGAAGTGGACAGTAAGGTCCAGGGAACTTTGAGGTCGGCGAGTATGATCTCGGACAGAGGGGCACAGATGGACGAACAGTGTAGGTTCCATCACCTCAGAATGCCGAGGTAATAGAACCTAGGGGGCAGTTGTGGGGATATATTTTCTGAGTACCAATACGTGGCAAGTTGAAGTCGACGTGTCAGGCGAGGTGCCACGTGTCTTGGTCATTGTGCCGAGGTCATCTCGGCTAAGCCGAGGTTGCCTCCGAAGATATCAGAATCCGAGATAAACGGATAAGGGACAAGAATCCTAGAATGAAGAGGGAACTTAACTTGGATATGGACAATAGTCCTAGATTGGGAGAAGACTTCAGTTTGGGTAAAGATAAGACTCTTAGAGAGTTTATCCTAATCCCACTGGGAGTCCCAGATTAGCAGTAATCCTAAGTCCATTAGGGCCAGGCTCCTTTTGGGACTAGGATTGTGTTGGCTATAAAAGAGAGGCACCCCCCATGGGTCTAAGGTATGCTGTTGATACTCAAACTTGTGAGTTTAGTACTTGATTATCTTTGAGAGATATACTGACTTGATCGTCGGAGTGCCCCCGGGTGGTCGAAACCACCGCGGGATTCTTATATTTCTGTTGCAGGTCAGTCAGGTGTCATCTATTCTGCCAGTGCTCTCCAGGTGGTTACTAAGCGGGCATTGTGGTCGGAAAATCACGCAGACACTTTCACAACTTCTACAGTGGATTGGAATGAAGACATAATACAGATTTTAGGGTCATTGAATAATCATAATCAATAAATATCAATTACAAATATTCAGTTGATTTGTGTTTGCCTTGAAATTTGAAAACGATATAATTAGTTTCATTCTTTTGATATAATTATATTAATCTGTTTTAAGGTTCTAATTTACGTCACTTTCATCAAATTTTTGTCAATCGTATAAATAGGGGAAAAAATAATATTATTATCTATTTTTCATTAAAATATATATTTATCTTTATTTATTTCAGTAATTATATCAAAAGTATGATAGTAATTATATTATTTTTAAACCTCAAGAGAGGGGAGTATAATTTATCACAAAAGTTACTAGTTAAAAGAGTGATCAATAGTTAAATGACACTACCAACAAATATCATCAAATATTAAGCCATAAAATTAAAATTTATGGCAATGACCCTACAACAAATATAATTTTAGAGACAAAAATTTAGCAACAAAATCACTTTTTAATAACATAATACTTTAGTTTTAAAAAATATCATTTTTTTAAAAAAAAAAAATTAGTGACAAAATTGGACATTTAATAATGAATCCTTATCCATTTGGGACCAAAATTTTCTTCTAAAAAAAGTAAATGGACGAAATTATTTTATTCCTAAAAGTATACTATTTATTAGGGACATTTTTTAAATTTTTTGTAACAAAATTTACTAAACCAAATAATCACTCTTTCATCAGATATCCAATTCTCCTGAATTTCTCAACATCGGTATCGTTTGTAGAGAAAATACAAAAATCCATACAGCTAAATTCACGCAACAAAAAAATGTAAAATTTATTTTATCCTCTTGTAATTTAAACTACGAATACATTGTGACTTAAACTCCAAATATGTTACTTTTTATGGTTCAAATATTGTAAGAAAGCCCCACCCATGTGATTTTAGACTAAAACATAATTGTTAACTTATATGTAAGGTTGCAAACAAACCGAGCCGAGCCAAGCTTTTCTAAGCTCTAGCTCGACTCGTTTACTTATCGAGCTCGTTTATTGAGCTTGAGCTCGGCTCGATAAGAAACTAGGCTCAAGCTCGACTCGGCTCATTAACATTAATAGAACTCGAGCTTAGATCGGCTCGGCTTGGCTCGATAATTTTTTTTTAAGTATTATTTATATTATTTAAATAAAAAAATTAATAAAAAATATTATTTATATTATTTAATATATACCATTACGAAGAGAAGGAGAGCGGAAGGAAGATGTTTCCAATGTTCGTCTATGGATTTAGAAAAAATAAGAATGTCGTCAATGTAAACGATGGAAAATTGACTAAAGGGATTGAATGTTTCATTCATGATATTTTGAAATTCACTAGGTGCATTTTTTAAACCAAAAGGCATGACATTTCATTCGTAATGACTAAAGGGTGTAGTAAATGCAATTTTATACCTATCGTTAGGGTGAATTTGTATTTGCCAAAATCCACTTTTAAGATCAAATTTACTAAAAATGATGGCTTGACTAAAATGTTTAATTAAATCTTTTTTATTAGGAATTGGATAGCGTATCTATTCTAAAACTTTGTTTAAAGGTTTATAATTGATGACTAATCTTGGAACACCACGTTCAAGTTTAGCATTTTTATTAACATAAAAGGCAGGATAAGACCAAGGTGACTTACTTTTACTAATGATATTATTTTTAAGTAATTCATTGATTTCTTTTTTACGCATTTCGACTAATTCATTATTCATTTGAATTGGACGAGATTTAGTAGGAATTTGTCTTTCATCAAAAATTTTAATATAAGAAAGTGTAACTATATGTTTTTTTCTCTATGCCAGAAAGTACTAGGTAAAGTAGAACAGACAGTAGTTTCCAAATGTGTTTTGAATTGTTCAATTTTAGAAACAAGAATGAGATTTGTTAATTGAGATTCAACTCTTTTATATTTGACATCTTCCTTAAGAAACTTAAGTTGTTTGGTTAATCGGTAGATAGATTGGGATATGGAACATTCTTTTAATTGATTTAATTCTTTGATTTCAGGAGGAGATAAGAATTTAAAGATTACTGTTTGACCAAAAGCCTGTGTTGTTATTCCATGATTTGTGGTAGTGAAAGGGTATAATAAAAAGATAAATGGTGTTCCTAAAATGACTTTGTCTGTCATATTTTGAACTAAAACAAATGATGTTTTAAAACAAACATTATTTTGACAAATATGTACTTTATGTAATTTATATTTAATATACATTTGACTTCCATTAGCATAACTTAATTGTTCACTAGTTTTATGATAACATTTTGTGGGGATTAAACCTTCTTGCATACAATTTAAATCAGCGCCAGTATCAATTAGGGCTATGACTTCTGTTTCAAAATCATTAATAACTAATTTGAATTTTGAATGCCATTTTTGAATATTAATTCTATTAATAATATTTAAACGATTACTGTCATCGTGATTATCACTGTCATGATGAGATTTAGTTGATCGATTATCAAAGATGACACGGTTGGGATTGTGATTAGAACTAGATTCATTGGAGGAAGTATCATTATTATTTTGGAAATCATTAAGACTTTTGTTGATTTTTAATATTGCAATTTCTTCTTCTAATGATTTGATTTGTCTTTAGTTTTTAATTCTTTAATTGTTAATTTAATTTGGTTGATTTCTTTTTGTAAATCTTGTAAGGTTACTTATTTATGGTGAGCTTTTTTGAATATTTCTAAAGTAGAAGTTAAACTGTAATTGTTTTTTTTTTTTTTTTAATCTTTGTTCATTAGTAAGGATTTTAATTTATTAGTATATTTTCTTTTTAAGTCAGGATTGTCTAGTTTATGAATTAATTCAATTAATATATCTTCTTCTTGTTGGGATTTATTAAGTACAGTGACTTGTTTACAGCAGGTATCATTACATCCTAGTTCAATTGGATCATCATCAGTATTATCAGTGGGAGAATAATACCCAGAAGTAATACTAGATAGATTAGGATCACTTGATGAGGTATTAGATGGATGAGGAGAGTGATTCGGGGTATTAATTAAGTTGAATATTTCAAATGTTTGACGTTGATTTTCTTCAATAATGTGTAATTGGTTAAGTTTGTTCTTTAGGTTGGCTTTAGCTTTACATTTGTTAGAATAGTGACCCCTTTTTTATCACAATTTTAACAAGTAACATCTTGGGTAGATTTTGACTTCTTAAAGATTTTAGTTTTCTTGTGATATTTTCTGTTAGGTTTAGCATAATATTGATCATGTGATTAAGATGATGAATGTTTTTTACGATATTTCTTATATGGTTTTGGAAAAATTTTATTTTTCATATGTTTTTTACGTGATGGGGCTTGTAACGCCCTAAAAAAAGTACAAATAATTCATTCCAAAGACTTATGAACATCATAAAATAATATACTTCATTCATCAAAGTTTGTATTACAAAAAGGTATTACATGCTTTATACATTCATAAATATTCATCCTGAATCTATAGCATGTAATATTAGATTAACAACAACAAAGAAAATGTCTTACGAGCTTAAATCTTTCCAAGAAATAACTTGGTTACAACAAAAGAGAGGCATAAGCTCTTTACATGTAAAGCTCTCGGCTTGAATAAACATTTAGCACCAAAAAATAAAAATAAAAATAATAATAATAATAATAATAATAATAATAATAATAATAATAAAAAAAAAAAAAAAATAGAGCCTTCAGCCCCTAGTCCTCTCAAGCTATGTCCTTTGAAGTGGCATGTCACCTGTACCTGAAAATGGTTTCCCAAGTAGGGTGAGCCAAAACCCAGTAGAGATATACTAACACAATGTATGAGAATTAACTAAGATGTAAGCATTAGTTAAATGTTCAATACTTAAAAACCAAGTGATATCTTCTCATGACCAATCAATAACATCATTATCTCATTCCATTTCCATTCATACATTCAAACCAACTCATAAATATAGTCCTTTGTTATCTAAACAATCACAAACGAGACTACAACTCATTTGTTAACACTTCAATAGCAACTATTATTCAAACACTTCACTTTTCTTGCCATTTTACGGAATTCTCATCCGAGGAAATCGGCACCCATATATATATATATATATAAGGTTTCGGGACTTTCACCCTAGATACTCTGGCCAACTTAATTTTAAATGGAGCCTATCCCCTATCTCCTCCCAAACAATGGAGTGCATCCCCTATCTTCTCCCAAACAATGATACATATACAATGTATTTAAGAACATGTCATATAAAATGACTACCCAATTCGCATATTCAACAATTTAATCAAACCGTCATATTCATTGACATAATTCATATGATTAGTTTCAGTTTACCTAATCCTCATGCAGTTTCTACAACAATCATAGTTATCCTTCACCAATAGCCCAAAACAGATATAGAATCTATCAAACAGATAATTTATCAAATTTTCCATAGGTGAGTGATTTATCAATCTAACTACACCATTCATTCACACATCCTCCCAAGTTCATATTTACCATAACAATTTTATTATTCATACAAAATAATATTTAACACAAATTAGGGCTATTTTTCCCTTTTTTCCAAATATCAATCCCAAGGCCAAATTTCACCATTTTAACCTATGTAACATCATCTTCAATACCACATATATATTTATGGAAACAAACATAGAAATCCCTCTTTTAAATTTGAACCAAAACCCTAGCTTCACCCAAATCTTTCCAAATTCTACTATTTATACAAAATGACAAATACCTAGGTTAAAACCCATATTAAAGAGTAGAATATCTCTACCTCAAGTGTAGAAGCCCAGAGGAGAGAAGGAAAAACTTTGAAGATGCCCAAAACTCAACCTTTCTTGAATCAAATGGAAGCCCACAAGTTGCTCTGCCTTTTTTCTCAAAGGGAGTAGAGTAGAAACCCTTAGATTCTAGGGGATTTGTAGAGAGAAGTAGAGTTTTAGAGAGAGAGAGGGAGTCGGATTAGGGTTTTTGGCAAAAAGAAAATCAAAAAGTGATGTAAAAAGACTCAGCTGCGAACTAATATACGCGACCTTCGCTCCAATGAAGGAGTTGTCGCTCGAGCGCCCAGACACAACAAGTGACCTCGCTCGAACTCTGAATGCACAGCTTCAGAAGTTTTATAAACGCACATGCTCGTTCGAGCGAAGAAGCAATTTAACAAGACTCGCTCGAGCGCAAGAAGCCTCACTCGAGCGAAGAACTTCACCCTTTCCAGAAAATTTGCGTCTGGGAAAGAAACCTGAGAACTCTCAAATCTCGCTCAAGCGCAAGAAACCTCGCTTGAGCGAAGAAGCAATTTATACAAGGCTTACTCGAGCGCAAGAAGCCTTGCTCGAGCGAAGAAGCCAAAATATGGGCAACAACAATCAAAACCAACTAACAACCAAACTGATCCAAACACGCCCAATATATTCCAAAACTCAAATTTAAGGGAGAAAACAAGACATGGACATAATATTTAACCACGGAACCCGAGTCCGAAACATAATAAAGGTCGAGTCAAAACCGAGATCGCTATAGGGCTATAGGGGGTAAACCATATTGTTCACAAAAGTTACCTAATTCATATTTAGCCTTATGTTTATCTCTAGCTGCTTTTTGACTAGGTTTCATATCAATACATATTTTCAATCCTTCTTTCTGAATAGTACTGATTATATCACCATAAGTTAGTTATCATATTCAATAATACCAGTAGGTTGACTAAGGACATCTCTTACTTTATGGGCAAAAAGACTAGGTAATTCATTAATAAATTTTTCTTTCCAAAATAATTTAGTACAATCATCTCTAAGCATAACTCTAGAAGTAAAGACATCTTTATACCAACGAAAATCACTTAATGTAGGGCAAGTTAAATTACTAAGTTGATCATGGATGCGAGAATGAATATTAGTATGTGTTCCAATAAAATGTTTGATTATGGTAAATATTAAAGTGTTAATGCCATCAAGTTTACTTGTTCCTATGTCTTTATCAAATACAGGGAAGTCATTTTCATCGACTTGGATTGCATTTTGAATATCTTCATGCATATCCCGAGTGAGATATTTGTCCCACCAAGATTTAAGCAGACCGGTAAAACCAGAGGTAAGTAAAGAGACGATTTCAGGTTGAGTGTAGTCAGGATAATTACTAAGATAACTATTAGCTACCATAGACATGTGATTTAACTTTTAAAGAATTTGATTTTCACTAAGACCATCAATATTTCATTCATACAATTTTTTGGTAGAAACAGAAAATTGATTGCTAATATTAGTTTCGTCAAATTGAAGATCAAGTGGAGTTGGTTTATTATACCAATTTTTTGTAAGAGTAGTAGGATTAACTTTTGGATGTACGATTCGATTAAGATGAGCAGTTTGAAATTGTTGTGCTAATTGACTAATTTCATTAGTAGATGTGTCAGAGTCACTAGTAAATTCTAAAGGTGGCTGTTGTGTTAAGACAGTAATTTCTTTGTCGTTAGAAGGGGTAGATAACTTAGTAAATAAATGTTCAATAGTTTCAACAGTATTAGTATCTTGAGTAACTAGACTTAACCTTTTTCTAGTAATAGGAAAATTAATAAGAGGTTTGTCTAAAGGTTTACTAGTTGATGTATGGCTAGTTGAATAATCATCAAAATGAATTTCAATTTTATCTAATTGTTTACCAATAGTTTTTAAACATTTTGTATAATTATTTTGTTCAATCACTTTTTTAATTTCAGATTCATCACCAGGAAGTTTAAAAGGAGAAACATGTACAAGCGATCCTTTATGTTCAATGAGGATGGTTTCTAAAGGAGGATGACTAGAAGAAATAGTAATATTAGGGGAAGTTTTCCATTTAGTTTTTGTAATAGTATTTAATTTTTGTTAATAATTTTCAAGATAATCAAAGAAATTGACTTCAGTACTGATTTCATTCATAAATTTATACCCTGTCTTAATTATTTTGGATTGTTGTCGTTCACTATAAGTATGCCTATAAATCTGTCGTTTTAATTTATTATCTTTAGATTTAAATTCAGAATGAAATTTATTAAGATCTGGAATAAAAGGTTTACAAAGAGTTAACAATTATGGATTAACTGGAGGAATGACTTCAAAGTCTGTTTGAGTGGGTGAATCTTGAGAAGTGGTATCTTCTTCATGAAGATGTGTGTGTGTTGAATAAACAGGCTTACTAATTTGAAATGTAGAGGAATTATCGATTCTTTTAATTTACTATTAGCAGTATGTGGGGTTTGACCAATAAAAAGTTTTCAATCTTTGCGAGTAAATAAAGAGGTACTAAAATTTCATCGTCATCAGTAGGGATACTAGAGGTACTACGGCGAGAGGAGTGACTAGTTAGGCGATTAAATCGTATGTGAACTGAACCATCATTGAATTGTTGGATTTGTTGGACATCATTTTGATCAGATTGGTGTGGTTAAGAATAATTTTCATTGACTGTAACCCATTAATCTGAAAGAGTTATATCATTCCAACATATGGTTTTACAGACTTTGATATTTGTTTGACTAGTACTACCTTGAATAAGTAAGGTTTTGTCTTTTGGACTTTTTACTAAAGCATGTACATTAAGATTTGTTTTAATAAATTTATAATAAATACATTATATTAAAGAAATAAAATGGGCACCACCAAGTATTCTAGTAAATGTGCCAGAAAGTTGTATGCTTAATGTAAGGGCTTTTAAGATGTGAGGGTCGCGAAGACTTAAAGTAAAATCAGGAAAACAATTAAAATGGGCAGGTCCTTGTTGAAGTCCTGAATCTATCATACCGATTAAACTTTCATGATAATTAATAAATCGGGCATCGCGTAAACATAATAAAATAGAGGAATTAAGTCCTCATTGTGTTAAAGGTTTGACCGCTGCTTGGATTAATCCTATATGGATAAAATTATGACCAGCGGATATATATTTTTTAATTGATTCTTTACTTAGCAGATGACATGTTTCTTGAATTTTAGTTAAAGCATAAACTTGTTTGACAGTTTTTACTGCAAATCAATATTAAAGGATGCCTTTAAAAAACTGATTTTATAAATTTCTTTAATAGGTACTTTAGGGATATTCTAACTTAAATCTATTTTAACATCTTGGAATTCATGTTCTTCTTCATTTATGACTGTATCATCAGGTCTAGGAGCTAATGTTGTAGATCTAGTGCTAGCTGACAAGTTACTTCTGAATTGGAATTGTTTGGGAACAGGTGTTAACTTGTCATGCTTGTCTGGTTATGTCAAATACCGGGACAACTTTGTGTCCTAGTATTTAGTATTTATTATTAAGGTAAATTACAAATACATTTCTTGAGATTTGATTAAAATATGAATCGTCTCCTATGGTTTTGAAAATTACATTCCACCCCTGAGATTCCTAATTTCATAATAAATGGCTCATTTTATTAATAAATCATCAAATCAATTAACAGTTTTTAATGATGTTAAAAATATTTTTCAATTAATAATTCAGGTAATTTTATTATTGTACAGGAGAGCAATTATGAATTTCATTTTTTTAGTTAATTCTGTTAAAAAATTCTAATAAAAGGGTATTTGTAATTTTTCAAACCAAATGGGACAATTTGTATTTTAAGTAAACTTCAAGGGGTGTATTTGTAATTTACCCTTATTATTATTATTACTCTTTCCGTTTTAAAATATTATTATTTTATTATTTTTATTGTTTCAAAATATTAGTCATTTTTTTTAAATTAAGGACAAAAATAATATAATTTTTTTAATTTTCCATTTTTTTAAATTCATTAACAATACAAAAAGTACAATTATAACAATTGATATTTCTAAAAAATGTACTATCAAAGGTTAGTTTTGAAAAGTTAATATTTTTAAAATGTAATAATTGTACTATAAAAAAAAGTTAAATTCTCCAAAAAGGACTATTATTTGAGGACAGATGGTGTCACGACCCGCTCCCCGTACCCAAGGGTTAGGCATCGTGATGGCCAGTAACTGAGGTTACCTCCGGCCAAATCTTTAAACAAATTAATAAACGCAAGCGGAAGAAATGTTTAAATAAGGGTACTAAAATAATCATTGGAGCGTCTATTTTTATTACAAAAGGTATTGACCAAAAAGGTCGATTTTTACATAAAAAAAATACATCAATAAAAGTGCTTTGTGCCTACTCCACACGCTGGTCCCGACATGTCACCTGAAAGTGGTAAAAAAACTATAAGCTCATGGCAGAGTGAGAAATATTATACTAAGAGTATAAGGCATAAAATTCACCATGGATAATTAGTTAGGCCAAAAAGAGCTTGTTACATATAATACGAAAATCATTTGATATATACTTTAGATCATTTAATATGTAATACGGAAATCACTATACAACCATAACCACGGTACATCACTAAGTGCCAAGCACTACACTGGTCAATGGATCCACGACAAACACTGGACCACAAAGTGGTCAATCACTAAGCCCATGGTTATTTAAATCCCCCAGGCATGGGACTCACTAAGCCAATGGTTATTTAAGTCCCCCAAGGCATAGGACTCCCGTGGTGGTACTTACAAAACATATTTTCATATAAGGTCATAGCCAAATATTCTTTAAGAGTAAAACAAACATATCCATGGGTTTCCTTTTAAGCAAATAGGGTTCAGAAATAAAACCACGTAACTGAAACCTTTATAAAACATAACTTTTATTAATATACTAATAAAATATAACTAGTATAAAATAGATTTTGGTAAGTCAAAACATAAATAAAACACATTTTGGTACTAATAAAATATAACTAGTATAAAATAGATTTTGGTAAGTCAAAACATAAATAAAACACATTTTGGTAACTCAAGGTATAATATAACTCACCTTAACTTTAATACCTTACTCTTTCTTTCCACCATCAAAAACCCTTTTAGCTTCCACTATTCTTTCCTTTCCTTTCCTCTCTTTTCTTTCTTTTCTTTCTCTCTTTCTTTTCCTTTTCTTTTCCTTTCTTTTCTTTTCTTTCTTTCTGCGGACGCCTCCGCCTTTTATAGGGGGAGAGAGCAATACGTGGCAGTTTTCGATAATAATTACAAAGATTCATTCTTATCCTTAATAGATATTTAAGATAATTACTTTTTTGACCCAATATTTTAATATAATTATATAAATTGATTAATTCTTAATTAAATTACACATTATCACATACTAACAGAAAATTAATTATTTATTTTATTATTATGTCCATTATTATTATTGTTATTTATATTTTGACCCCTAAACTTTTAATAATTATATTATTTTACAAAATTACACATAATAATATATATAATAAATTATATATTTTCTGAACTGAGATTAAATAATATTAATATAAATTCTACAGAATAACGAAAAATCTGGGTTGTTACAGATGGAGTATTATTATTATTTTTAACGGTATAAGTGTTACTCCCCCTGTCTCAAAATAATAATAATTTTTGAGGAATCTAACTTTTTTTGATATTACAATTATTACATTTTAAAAATATTAATTTTTTAAAATTACCCTTTGATAGTACATTTTTTTGAGAATATCAATTATCATAATTATATTTTTTATGTTATTAATGAATTTAAAAGAAGGGCAAAATAGAAAATTTATATTATTTAATTTCTTGATTTTTGAAAAGAGACTAATATTTTGAAACAATAAAAAATGAAACAAGGAACAAATATTTCAGAGCAAATGAAGTAATTTAATGTTAAAAGTGTTAATTTCACTTTATTCCTTTAACTTTTATTCTTTAGGTAAATTATAAATGAAATGTTTAAAATTTGAATTACTTTTTATCAAGTCAATTAACAGGTATTAATAATGTTAAAATTATATTTTAATTAATAATTAAGATAATTTTTTAGAACCTCCCAATAGAATAGAATATTTAATGCTTTTCTTCTTCTTCTTCTTTTTTCTATTAATTTTTTTAAATAAAAAATTTTGACAAGAAAATATTTGTAATTTTTAAAACTACAAAAACTAATTTATATTTTAAGCAAGCTTGAAGAGATGCATTTGTTATTTATGTTTTTCTTCCTTTTCATTTTAAATTATCAATTTAATCTTGTAAGCGTCGTTTTCGGAATTAGAATTTTTAATAATTTGTTAATTGTTTATTATTATTTAAATTGCCAAATGGGCGTTCGTCATTAGAGTTTTTTATTTTTATTTTTTAAAAATTTTAAATTTCAATTCACACGAGCTAATTGGAAATAACATGTCTAAATTAATAATGGTGAAAACTTAATGAGTAAAATGGGTAATTTTACAATTTGAGATCTATTTTGGAGAAGGCACCATTAAATCCCTAATTTGGGAATGTTAACCCATTTAGTCTCGACGTTTTTTTTGTTGGACTAATAGGTCTTATTTTATGTGTAAAGACATTAGTACTCATTTTTTTAGGCTTCTGGGTCAGTAATTGAGGGGGTTATTTTGGGTTGGTGTTTATGTGTAATTTACCGAATTACCCAAAAAGCTTATTATAGACCTTTTTTTAGAATTCCCTCATTTTCCAAACATCAGCAACATCTACAAGAACATTCAGAAACAAACATTGGTGGTGAAAGCTTACGCATCTGATGTTTGAAACAAAAAGCTTACGCTAATGTTTGAAACATTGCCCAGAAAGCTCACGCGTCTGATGTTTGAAACAAAAAGCTTACTCTATTGTTTGAAACATTGCCCAAAAAGCTTACGTGTCCGATGTTCAAAACAAAAACAAACATCAAGAACATTCAGAACAAACATTGTTTCTACCCAGCATGAAGACAATGTTCAAACATCAACAAACATCAAACATCATCAAAACATCAACAAACATAATCAAAAAATATTGAACATCATCAACATTCTGAAACCCTAACCCTAACGCTAAGGTCTACAACAATGGTGGTGACAGCTTCCAAGGCCGAGAGGAAAAGCTCCTACGACACTAAGCTGTGCAGCCTTCTCAATATCTCCTCTTAGATCTTGATCGTTGCCGCCAATAATGTTGGATCGAACAAACGTTGCACGATCTCACGGCGGTGGTACTGGATCGGTGTGGATCGGCGGAGGATCTAGGCAGAGAGAAAGTAGAGAGAGATCAATGAGCTTGAGACATCCTTGATTTAAATCATCAGAGATGGAGGTTTCTCTACACATAACATCGAACCCATCAATTAGATCGAACGGGGAAGGAGAGACACAACACTAGTGATCGAACGGTTTGATTTTGGCGACGTTGGTGTTGGTCCTGAAGGCGTCATTGTTGGGGGATATGATTGGGTTTGTGAATTTGGGGCCGAGACGAGGCTGTTGCGGCGGAGCAAAACACAGAGCCTCCATAGCTATATAGATATATGTATGTATAGATGTAGAGAGAGAGAGAGAGAGAGAGAGAGAGAGAGATGGCTGCAAAGGAGTTGCAGCTATGGTGGTTTGAGGGAGACGAAGGAAAGCAACGGCAGGCTATGGTTTGTATACAAAGCGCGAGGAAGACGTTGATGATGTTTTTGATGATGCTGATGATGTATTTGATGTTATGTTTATGTTGATGTTGATGATGTTGTTATGGGTAAAAATGTAAACTCTGTATATAATATATTAAAAATATATATCATATAAAAAATAAAAAGGATTGAATGGTTTAAGAAAAAACATTTAGGACTAACTAGAGCAACATGTATTAAAATAGGATTTATAAGTAATTTTTCCATCAATTTTGTATTTTAATATATTTTATTAAACGATTTATCGTCAAATATACAATGTATTAAGTTTTGAGATTTCTGATTAAGAAATTAAAATAAAAAATCATGCAACTAAACACATGTCATCTTATTCACACCATATTATACACCTTACAACCAAATACGTAACTTCCCCTCCGCCCATCATTTCAAAATAGTGAACAAAAAAATATAAGTATTTTGTTGTATGATTTAAATAATTTAAATTTTAAAATAATATTTTTGTCTATTAAATTAGGCTTCAACATTTTGACAACCATATGCAATCTAAGATTATAAACAATAGGAAGTAAATAGATAAAATTAATATTTTACTAATGAAATAGAAAAATAACGAAAACTTAGGGATAATTGTCTGGATCAACTCATTTTTCTAAAAATTAAGTTTTTGTTTTCGGTATTTTTTTATTTTTAGTGATCTTTTCAAATATTTACGCAATTTTTTTATTTTTATTTTTTAAATACATCTAATCTAGATACACTTAAAAATATAATATTTGTAAAAAAAAAAACTTACCAAATACAAAAAAAAAATTAAAATAAAAATTTAGTACATTCTAATGATTTTTTTTTTAAATTGTACAAATTTTATGTTTTTTAAGTATATCAAAATTAAATAGATCTAACAAGTAAAAAAATAATAAAAAATCACTAAACTATAAAAATACGAATTAAAAATGCAAAAAAATTATTTTTAAAAATTTACCAAACATAAATTTTCTTTCCTTTTTCTTTTCTTTTATTGACCTTAATTTTGTTAAAAAAAAAATCTATTAGGCAAAACCCAGCTCATAAAATCTCAAATCAAGGATTTTTCCATGATACATGAAGGTGGTTTTCATGTAC
The DNA here is from genome assembly GCF_055761805.1 of Camellia sinensis. Classification (NCBI taxonomy): domain Eukaryota; kingdom Viridiplantae; phylum Streptophyta; class Magnoliopsida; order Ericales; family Theaceae; genus Camellia; species Camellia sinensis. The sequence continues at coordinate 91,701,652 of NC_138975.1, forward strand.
CATACATAAATAAATTTGGACCATTAGATCTAAAAGTAAAATAAATCTAATTATTGATTGGTAATAATTAAAACCAGGTTAAGAAATCTAGGTAGTTTCGTAAAAAATAAGATAGTTTTCAATGGTTTTGAAACCAAAAAGTGGTTTTCAACTTATCACAATAACTAAGTACACTTACTATTTGATATGATTATATTTACTATTTTTAATAACTATATTTACCATTCAATTATTAATAAAATACACTTATCCTGCTATTCAAGTAACAAGTAAAGTTAAAAAATTAAGTTATAATATATTTTCAAAACCTCTTAAATAAAAATAAAATTTATAAAACAGAATTTAAGAAAAAAATATACAAAATAAATGTGAATTTTATACATTTTATTATAATTTATTACATTTTATGAAATATGATTTTTTTTTAATTTATTTATCTACTTAATGGCAATAAATGAAACCTAGTTTTCTTTTCATTTACCACACTTAAAAATAATAAATGCAATTAATGAGCAAATATAATTAATATAATATAGGAAAATTTAAAATTTATTTGAGGAATCCATGAACAAAATTTTATGTCTATTTTTAAAAATTTTGAATATTTGAAGATTTAAAGATAAGATTGTTGTTGATTTGGAACTCCTTAGGTAATCTATGTCCCTATAGTCTCTATCTCTTTTTTTACTTTAACTTTCCGTGATATTTTGAATTTATAAATTTTAATGTTTTGTTGGAACAACATTTCACCTAGTTAAAAGAAAAATTATGAGATTTAAGTGGTAAGAAAAAAAAATCAAGTTTAATGAAACGGTAAGTATAGTCTTAAGTTTAGTTTAAATGATTAATTAATTAAGTCTACTAAAATAGTAAGTAGAGTCCCATTGAGTAATAAGTATTTCTTAAGTGATAGTCAAGTTTGATAAAGTAGTAATTAGAGTCTAATTGAGTAGTATGTGTTGTTTAAGTGATGAGTCAAGTTTGATAAAAATAGTAAGTATAGTCTCATTGAGTAGTAAGTGTTATTTAAATGAGTAGTAAGTTAAGGTACTGTTTGGTGTAGCTGTTAAAACAGATTATAGATTATGACTTTAATCAGAAGCTGTTAACCTGTTTGGTATAGCTGTTGGATTATATATTTAAGTTGATGAGTAGTGTTTGTTAAATAAGCTGTGAAGGAGCTTTTTCAATTAATTTTTATTTTTTATTATTCACTATTTGTCTACATTTCTCATAAAAAATAATAATAATATTTTATAGTCCATTTGGGTCTTTTTCAATTTTAAAAAAACATAAAAAAAACAAAAAAATTTAAGAGTATAACCGTGAATTAACATGTCCACAGCAGAAGCTGATAATCAGAAGCAAGGGGTGAGCAACTTCTCAAGATCAGCTTTTTTGACTTAAAATAAGTTGTTAGAATCAGAAACTGTTTGAAATAAGTTTAACCAAATAGTCCAAAATAACTTTTTAAAAGCCAGAAGCCATAAGTTGGCTAAAAAAGCCCCACCAAGCACCCCCTAAGTCTGATAAAATAATAAGTAGAGTCTCACTAAGTAGTAAGTGTGGTTTAAATGAGTGGTAAGTAAGTATGATAAAATAGTAAGTATGGTTTAAATGAGTGGTTTCCAACTTACTACAACAACTAAACACATATTACTTGATATGGTTGTACTTTTTTTTTTTTGGTGAATAAATATGGTTGTACTTACTATTCCACATAACTACACTTACCATTCAAACATTAATAAAATGCACCTAACCTATAAAATAAATATAAAATTTATAAAATAGAATGTAAAAAAAAATGTTCAAAATAAATATGAAATTTATAAATTTTATTATAATTTTTTACATTTTATGGAATATGACTTTTATTTATTTATATACTTAATGGCAATGAATGGTAATAAATGAAACCTAGTATATTTTTCATCTACCACAATAAATTCAATTAATGAGAAATATGATTAACAAAATATAGGAAAATTTCAAATTCATTTGAGGATTCCATAAAAAAAAATTTGATGTTCATTTCTAAAATTTTGATGATTTTAAAATAGAATTGTTGTTGATTTGGAACTCCTTAGGTAAGTCTCTATATTTGTACTTTCACTTCCGTTATATTTTGAATTTATAAATTTTTATATTTTGTTGGAACAACATTTCACCTAGTTAAAAGAAAAATTATGAGATTCAAGTGGTAAGAAAAAAAAAAATCAAGCTTGATGAAATAGTAAATGTAGTTTTAAGTTTAGTTTAAATGATTGATAAGTCAAGTCTAATAAGGTAGTAAGTAGAGTCTCATTGAGTAGTAAGTATTGTTTAAATGAGTGATAAGTCAAGTTTGATAAAATAGTAAGTATAGTCTCATTGGGTAGTAAGTGTGGCTTAAATGAGTGGTAAGTCAAGTATGATAAAGTAGTAAGGAGAGTCTCATTGAACAGCAAGTGTGATTCAAATGAGTGGTAAGTCAACTTTGATGAAATAGTAAGTCCAGTCTCATTGACTAGTAAGTGTAGTTTAAATGGCTGATAAGTCAAGTTTGATAGAGTAGTAAGTAGAGTCTCATTGAGTAGTGAGTATGATTTTAATAAAGTAGTAAGTACAGTCTCATTAAGTAGTAAGTGTGATTTAAATGAGTGTTAAGTCAAGTTTGATAAAATAATAAGTAGAGTCTTATTGAGTAGTAAGTGTTGTTTAAATGACTGATAAGTCAAGTTTGATAAAGTAGTAAGTAGAGTCTCATTGAGTAGTAAGTGTGATTCAAATGAGTGGTAAGTCAAGTCTGATAAAGTAGTAAGTACAGTCTTATTGAGTAGTAAGTGCAGTTTAAATGAGTGTTAAGTCAAGTCTGATAAAATAATAAGTAGAGTCTTATTGAGTAGTAAGTGTTGTTTAAATGACTGATAAGTCAAGTTTGATAAAATAGTAAGTAGAGTCTCATTGAGTAGTAAGTGTGATTCAAATGAGTGGTAAGTCAAGTCTGATAAAGTAGTAAGTACAGTTTTATTGAGTAGTAAGTGCGGTTTAAATGAGCAGTAAGTCAAGTCTGATGAAATAGTAAGTACAATCTCGTTGACTAGTAAGTGTGGTTTAAATGGCTGATAAGTCAAGTTTTATAAAATAGTAAATAGAGTCTCATTGAGTAGTAAGTGTGATTCTGATAAAGTAGTAAGTACAGTTTCATTGAATAGTAAGTGCGGTTTAAATGAGTGTTAAGTCAAATCTGATAAAATAGTAAGTAGAGTCTTATTGAGTAATAAGTGTTGTTTAAATGACTGATAAGTCAAGTTTGATAAAGTAGTAAGTAGAGTCTCATTAAGTAGTAAGTGTGATTCAAATGAGTAGTAAGTCAAATTTGATAAAGTAATAAGTACAGTCTTATTGAGTAATAAGTGTGGTTTAAATGAGTTTAATTACCACTGAAAAACACAATACTTACTATTCATTCTCATTCTACTTGCAACTCTTTGTGACTCAACTTACCATTTACCGTCCATTTTACACCTAGTAAGTAGAATCTCATTGAGTAGTAAGTCTGATTCAAATGAGTGGTAAGTCAAGTCTGATAAAATAGTAAGTACGGTTTTATTGAGTAAACGTTACCAAACGCTACCTTAACCATTTATTTTGATTCTATTTACTATTTATTATAATTCTACTTATCACTTCTATTTTATTTTATATATATATATATATATATATTTGTATATTTACTATAAGAAGAACAACGATTGGAACGTGTCATGCCCCACTTTTTTATTACTTGGATTTCATTACCAAAACCATTATTATAAACTCAATTTCAGAGATAGCATACAGAAGCTCGTTATACTTACAAGGAATACATAAATAATAATTCTCTCATTCGAATATAAAATGAATGCAACAAGAGTTTATCCAAATAAATTACTCAAAGGCTTACATCTTTAAAAGTAAAAGAAAAGGTTTGACCCTTTTACAAAAAGGCATTCCACCAACAAATAAAAGGCCCCGTGGCCAACAGGTAAGGAAGATCCATGCCCTTGAAACACTTCTCGATGTTCACCTGAAAAGGATTAGCAATGTGGGATGAACATATAGTCCAGTAGGGATCTCAACATGATCCTCAACAACAACAACCTATAGATAGCTATGATCATAAATGCTTAGTCTCATATTGTATAAGTAATATGACAATTTATAACCAAAGTATACTTACATATATACTTTTCTCAGAAACATTCATTTCTGTCATTAACGTAGGCAACTCACCTTTCCTTTCTCTTAACACCATTTTACAAATTTTTATATGACAAATAACAAATTCTCAAAAGAAAGACTTTCACCAAAAACCTTTTACACTTTCTTACCCTTTTTAAACTTGCACCTGATTTGACTTTTCAAAAACATGTTTACGAATATCTGATAACTTTCACATTACTTACAATCTCAACACATTACTCACGTCTACTTCCCACACATCCATGCCCGTGCAAGTATACCTTTAGTACAAAAGGAAACACGACAAGCATCCAACAACTATCTACTTTTAAAATTTAAGCATTTCGGCCTTCCAAAAACCACAACCATCATAACACATGACATGCTCAAATATACCGAAGCAATAATAATAAATAAATTCTACTCTACCTGCCTCTAGCACGGTAAGCCAATGATACATCTTTTCACAATGAAATGCCAATTTACGAGACACTGGCTGGAAGGTAATGGTACCTCTGCCAATTCTCTAAGCGCTAGCTAGAAGGTAATGGTACCTCTCATTCTCAGCGCAACCAATTCTCCAGGCGCTAGCTGGAAGGTAATGGTACCTCTCATTCTCAGCACATTATACATTTTTCCAACCATTACATTTTACAACAATCATAGAATACTCAAGTGTACTACAGACACATAACCTTTTCAACATTTACAATGTCATCCTCCACCGATGACCAAGGACAAAATCTCTAAACAATATGTATTATATGCACGAAACACATTCATCCCATTCTTATGAGGCATTATGTCCAACAACAACAATGATGTTCCAAGGTTTTCAACTTTTACCATGGTTCTTTCTCAATTTACAGAAGAGTTATAATTGTCTCTACATTCCAATGTCAATTTCTAAAATTTCCAATTCACTGTACACCAATTATATCTATATAAGAATGAAACTCTTTTTCCATCAATTAACCAAGGTCCCAAATCCATGGATAACCAAATCATAACTCCCTCAATTTCAACTCAATCAAAAGTATTACCCAAACACTCTAATCTCATGATTACCCCTTTTTTAGTGACTTACAATTTCCAATTTGTTGTACCCAACAATGAACAAACAACACAAGTTAAATTCCAAAATTCGCAAAACTCAATTAATCTCAAATTAATCAACAATTCTTTATTTGCATCCCTTAACTCATAGCATGGTTATTTCACAATTCCACCCCCTTTACCCATTAAGCATTGTTATAAAAAAAAAATTGGGACTTTATTTCTCTCTAAACATGAATATGTTAAACCACACCTCAAATTAACCCAACAACAATTTATTTCACAAAATCTCAACCTCAACATCAAACCTTAGATCGCCTATCATGATTTTCAAAGAAAATTCCATAACAACATGGTTTTTATGCAATAAAAACATACCACATGTCTATCTAGAAAAACGTATTGGAAAAGATCAAAGAAATCCCTACCTCAAGAGAGGAGAGGAGAAAAGCCCAAAAATCAACTTTGCCGAAATTCGATCTCCACCGGTCAAGACAAAGCCCTCGATATGCTCATCATTTTGGTATAAGGGACTAGTACCAAAATCTCAATGGATTCTTGAGATCAAAAGAAAATGCAAAGTTTTAAGGGTTTGGATAGAGAGAGATGAGAGAAAAAGAGAGAAAAGTTGCATAGAGAGAGAGAGAGACACAGTCAGAAAATGAGAAGAAAATGAGCAAAAGAGCAAAATATAGCTGAAAAGCACGAAAAACGATGCTGAGCACCCTCCTGGCCGCACGTGCGGCTATCACCCCCGCACGTGCGGTCTATCCCACAACTCTTCTCACGCACCTGCACATAATGTAGTGTCACACACAACCTCCCCCTGATTCCCACACGTGCGGCCCCTCTGCAGCATGTGCGGCCCAAGGCCCCGCACATGTGGCTCTGGCCCTCCAGTCCGGAAAAACTTTGGCTTCTCTCCCTACACTCCGGAGTCGACCTCACACCCTCCGGGACAAGTGAAAACTCAGAATTGAAACAAACAAGAACGAAGATGTAACGCCCTCGAAATAATAACATTAAACCAACATTTTAGACATGCATTGATACCAAAGAAATCGACCATTTCTATTCATCAGAGTAATTCTTACAACTGTATTACATGTTAACAACAAAAGCAAATGCCTTAAGGGCTTACAGCTTTCCAAGTTAACACTTGGTTACAAAAAGAAGAGTGCTAACTCAAAACATATTAAGCCCTTGGCCTGAATTTACATGTAATACATCAAAATAAACAAAAGAAAGAGTCTTCAACTCTCATCATCATCCAAGCTATGTCCTTGGGGGTGGCATACTACCTGTACCTGAAAATAATGTCCCATAAAGGGTGAGCCAACGCCCAGTAGAGATATGCTAAACACAGTATGAGCAATAACTAAGACATCAGCAATTGATAATTGTTCAATTTTCATCAACCAATTCATAACCCATTTCCATCTCATGACCACTACGTTCATGTTTCATTTCAGTTTTCCATGTCTTATCAATTTCACAATTTACATCAATGGCTCAGAACCTGGCCAACTACTTATATGAGACAGTGACTCATATTAAACATTTCTTATTATCACAATAGATAAACATACTAGTTGTATCAACATCTCAACAGTTAAGCATACAAGTTGTACCCACATTTCAACAGATATGCATATTAGCTATACCAACACTTCCAATGACAAGCATATGAGCTGTATCAACACTTCCAATGACAAGCATATGAGCTGTATCAACACATTATCTGACAAGCATATGAGCTGTATCAGTGGAGTCCATCCCCTATCTCCTCCAAAACAACATCCGGTTTAGAGGTCCATCCCCTATCTTCCCCTAAACCGTGGAGTACATCCTCTATCTCCTCCCCCACACACACAATGCATATATACACAAAGGTCATATACACAATCAGTCAATACATAACGTTAATGTATTCTGTTAACCGTCATATTCTATGACATATCCAATTGATTAGTTTTAGTTTGCCTAATCATCATGCATTGTCTACAACAATCGAAACTACCCTCCACCGGTAGCCCAAGCAATTATTTCTAAACAGGTAATAAAAGCTCCAACAGATAAAATATCAATATTTTCAAAAGTGAGCGATTTATAAATCCAACTCCATCATTTCACAACATAATGAGCCAATTTCATTATTTCCAACTCAATTCCATTAGTTCACAATTTTCCCAAATTAATTATACCAATTAATTTTTAAAACAACAATTTAGGGCTTTTACCCCCCCAACTCTCGATATTAACCCAAAGGTTCCAATATTACTAACCAACAACAATATCATCATTTTGAAACCCAAAATACATATTATGAGCCCAAAATCATAAAACCCTCTTTAACACATTTTGAAACCCTAAGTCCCAAAATCAACCATTTAAACAATAGGCTCAAAATCTAGGTTAAAACCCATAAGAGTGAGTAGGAATCCCTACCTCAAAAGATGAGACCCAACGAGGAAGATGGTGAAAACGAAGTTGCTCCAAACCACGAGTTTCTCAGATCAAAAGATAGTCCTCGACGATCAACAACCTTTTTGTAAAGGCTAAAGGTGAGGAAAACACCCTAGCTAGGTCAACATCTAGAGAGAAGGCAAGGTTTTAGAGAGAGAGGCTCTCAAATGGCCTTTTCGAAAAAGTAAGAGAGAGAAAGGATGAGAAAAAGTGATTTAAAATTGCCTCACAGCCAACTGATATACGACATTCCCGCTCGAGCGGAAAACACAACGCTCAAGCGTCCTGAACAAAAACTAGGTCCGCTCGAGCGCAAAAAGACCCGCTCGAGCACCAAGACACAAGAATAAAGTAAACCCGCTCGAGCGTGAAAACCAGTCCGCTCGAGCGCAGATTTCCTACTCCCAGAACTTACACCCAAAGGTACTACCCGCTCGAGCACCAACAAACCCGCTCGAGCGCCACCGCTCAAGCATAAAGAAACCCGCTCGAGCGTAAAAATCACACCTGCAGAAGTTTTGCAGGGACACGAAATACTGGGGGTATGAAATCCCCGCTCGAGCGCAAGAAGACCCGCTCAAGCGGAACGCCTAAAAACTAGACAACAAGGAATTGAAACCAAGGCCTAACCAACCTGTAACAACCCCACCCAAAACATCCTAAAACTCAATCAAGCGGAATTAAGGGACGACAACAAGGTGTACCACCACCAACATCACGGAACCGAGTCCGAAATACAACAAAACAGTAAAGGGACAACCGGGATCGCTATAGAAGATTTTCAAGAAAAGTTTTCAAAAACAGCGAGCTCAACTGTTAACTGGACCACACTTTGGAAATCCGACATTTCAACGAAGGTAAATCCAACATAACCTAGGAGAACAAAGCAAAGTTCGCACCGGTCATCACAGAACGTTTTTAGTACGTAGTTGTCACTCAATATGATTATTTAGTATGACAAAACTTACAATAATTCTAATATTACTTAGCATTTAGTCTCATCTAATTAATTTTCTTATACTCTTTATGGATGTGTTGTGGGGTGCTAGGAGGCATTACTTCTTGACGAGTAGGTGGAGTAGCCTATTTACATATCTATTTATTGCACCAAAAAAAAAAAAATTTAATGACAAGTAAAATCATGTTTAGTGGACAAATGGTTGATTTTGTTCAATAAAACAAAAATGAATGACAAGTAAAATCATATATCAAAAAAGTAAGTCTCATGAATTTGGTTCAATTGATTTAGTTTTATTGTCTTATTATGTTTTCAAATGTGGGTATGCTTCATTTGAGAGATTTTAATCTTGTAAGTCTATAAAAATATTTATAGGATTAAATGATCCATAAGTCATGAATATAGGATTTATTAGTATACCCCTTGATTTAATTATAATGGCTAGACAATTAACTTAAATTGTTTGATTTTATTAAAATAATAAAATAATTATTTTGCACTTAATTTGATTAAATTGAAGTTAATTTGGAATAATGTGCTATATAACTGAAAGGGTAATAGCTGATTTTTTCAATTAATTGGATGCACCTCGCGAGATGAGTAATTCAAATAAATGGGGTAAGTTTGATTAGCCAAAATTCCTACACCTCAATAGGAGGTCAGTAGTTCGAATTTTCACACCTGCGTAGGTCTTATTCTTTGTACGGTAATTAGACTTTGTATTTGATTTTCATTATTATGATTATAATTCATTAGGGTTCATTATAATATCTTACATGAATCAAATTTATAAATAAAGCTTTGAATCAAAAAAAAAATATATATAAATAAAACAAAAATTTGCGTGCTACAGCTGTTCCCTTAAATCAAATATGGCAATGAAGAATATCTTCCAAAAGATTTGAGTCTTCCAATCTATAACTAGGGTATTGCTCTCTCTCTAGATTGTATCATCTAATTCTCTTTCACTCTACTTGTGTCTGTTGGTTGATTTGCAAGTGCTTCGGTTATCTCGATGGAGGGTGATGAAAAGGGTAAGAAACCCATGAAGCGAATTGAGAACAAGAAAGCTCTGAGAGTTACTTACAAGAAGAGAAAGGACTGTGTTATCAAGAAGACAATGGAGCTGTCGATTCTCTGCGCTATCAATGCCTTCACACTCTGTTTCGGCCCCAATGGAGAGGTCGACACGTGGCCCCAAAACCCAAACGAAGTGAAAGCTCTGATCAAGATGTACAAAGAGTCTGCCAAGAAAAGCCCGGTTAGGAAAACTTGTGAATCTTCTTTTTCTGATTGCTGTTTGGGTGCTGAGAAAGTTGCCAAGAAAGTTTTGGTGGGGAATGAGGATGGTTATGGTTGGCTTGATGGGTTATCGGCAGAGTCGGCGATGAGTTTCTTGGGAAAGTTGGAGTCAAAATTGGAGGTTTTGAAAGCAAGAATCGAGTTCTTGAAGATGATGAAGGAGCAGAAAAACAGAGGGGCAGTGGTAATGGGGAAACAAACAGAGGAAACTTCTTGTTGGTTTGATGATACGAATTTGCAGAAAAACAGAGGAGTAATCGTAATGGGGAAAGAAACAGAGGAAGCTTGTTGGTTTGATGATACGAGTGCGATCGACAATTTTGAGGAGGACGATCTTGCAATGTTGCTTGACCTTTGTCACCAGTACCAACTTGGCATTTTCTGATCTGTTGAGAGAATTCATACACTTTTGTTGTTGTCTTAGATTTATGGGTAAGCTTTATAATTATACTAGGAATTTAGCAAAGTATTGGGGAATATCATCATATTCATACCTGTATTTTATTTGAACTTCACATTTTTGTCATTAGCTATGTAACTTTTTTCCGAAATTTCCACGAAAACAATTGGTAAATGTACAGAGGTCTGTCTCAGTTTTGTCTTGCTAGGGGTCTAGCATTCTTTAAATATGATGCATACACATTTTCTTTATTTGGTGATCAACACCTGTTTGTGTCACTTTCTATATTTTTATTTTGTAGTGCAATGCTTTAGTGCAATGTTAATGAGCATATGCGTATGGAGAAGTTGAGTTTTTAACCCAGTAAGAAAGGGTCCATCATTTTCAATCACTTTCACAACTTGTACAGTGGATTGGAATGAAGACATAATACAGGTCTTACTATCATTGAATAATCATAATCAATAAATATCAATGACTAAATATTCAATTGATCTGTGTTTGCTATCTGTTTTGAGATTCTAATTCACGTCACTTCCATCAAATTTTTGTCAATCATATAATTAGGGGGAAAAAACAACTGTTTTTATCTATTTTTTTGTTGAAATATATATTTATTTTTTTTATTTCAGTAATTATATCAAAAGTATGATAGTAATTATATATATATATATATATTTTTTTTTTTTTTAAACCTCAAAAGAGGAGAGTATAAGTTATCATAAAAGTTGCTAGTTAAAAGAGTGATCAATAGTTAAATGTTATATTTTTCTCTCCTCCTGGACAATTACAAATTTTAGTTGAGTAATTACCGGATATAGATGGACCAGACAAAGAGTTTGGTGGCAGTGACCCCTTTCCAAACTTCCCAAAAAATATTATTTGGCCAATCCTATTTTAAGTATTTATAATTATAAAAAAAATTAAAAAAAAAAAAAGCATTTTGGCCTATACAAAATTTATATAGTTTTATTTTGGTCCCTTGAAAAGCTGTATAATTTTAATTTGATTCCTCCAAAAATTTATATAATTTTATCCTGACATCCTAAACCTCACAGAAATCTAATTCAACATGTCTTATCAACAAAAAAGATTAATTATTGAATGTAATGTTGTATCTCCGTAAATATAGACTTTCACCAATAAATCCTTTTAAAAGGCAACATTTGAAATAAATGTTGTGGAGGGGTAAAATATTGGCCCAAACCCAAAGCAATTGGGAAAAGCAGACCAAAAGAAAGGAAAGTCCCAAATAAATTTCTAAGGAGACCATTAGAGATAGTTGGCAAGATAAAGACACGTGGCTAGGAGCGTAAAGAGCAATGAAGAGTAAAAGATCTCCTTTGAAAAAGAGATCTGCGGAATGAAAGTGGAACGTCGGATTTATCTTCACTCAACGGTACAAACATCAAAGTAGTAAGTACAAGAGTATAGATTAGGCCTACTAGACGGTAAGTCTGTCTGATCAACTTGATCCGACAAACGTAACACTTGGCAAGCTGGCCACTAACATCTGACATAATCTATGCTGTCTATAGGAGGATGATCCAACGATCAAAGTCAAAGGCAACTTGACTACTCGTCCAATCAGAGTCAGGAGTGGACAGAACCCTCAAATCAAATATTGATCCAATAAATGGGATTCAAGTCTGGAAAATTATAAAAGGCAAAATAGGTGAAGCAAAAAAGGACATACTAGAGGTAATTCAAGAACCCTCCTTTAAATACAAATTCTCATGGCCGAACAATATTCTCACTTGACCGTCGGAGGGTCCTCTCGACTAATCCTGATCGGGGGTGATCATTGACGTTTGGGTTTCTTTCGGCAGAGTAAAAAAAAAGGACATGTCATCTCGCTTTCTTTATGGAGAAGAATTCTATCTTCCGCAAATGCAAGGAACAAAATTGCTAAGCCAATTTATTTGCAGTTTTTCTATTTTAAATATATATTTTATAATTAGAAAAGATGTGAACTCAAGTATATAATTTTGGATTAAGAAAAGGTTCCTTCTATACGATAACGCGTTCAACTAATCTAATCCATTATAAAGCCATAAAATGAGAAATTTCAATTAATCCAATTTATTAAGCCATAAACTTAAAATTTATGGAGTAATTTTTTTTAAAAAATTTTTTATTGAACCAATATCCAATGACACTACAACAAATATAATTTTAGAGAAAAAAATTTAGCAACAAAATCACTTTTTAATAACATAATATTTTAGTTTTAAAAAATATCATTTGTTGTTTTAAATTTTAGTGAAAAAATTGGACATTTAATAATGAATTCTTATCCATTTGGGACCAAAATTTTCCTCTAAAATAAGTAAGGAAAATTTACCCATAAATCCTATTTTCTGAAAAGTTGAACCATTTAGTCCTAAAAATTTTCTTATGCACCATTTAGTCCATTTTATTTTAGTAATGTTGTTTATTTAATTTTCATTATTCTGGAGGTTACAATAGTACCCTTTTTGTGGAAGGTTTGTTTCCTATAAATCTGCAACATCATAAAAACATCACTGACAACATCAAGGATGAGCAGTCAATGAGCAAAAATCTGCAGATCCGGGGGGTTCGGGTTCGTGACGTTCAAGGATGAACAGTCGATGAGGGACGCTATCGAGGGAATGAACGGTCAGGATCTTGACGGGCACAACATCACTGTCAACGACGCCCAGTCCCGCGGAAGCGGTAGTGGCGAGGGCGGCGGGTTCCGCGGTGGTGGCCGTCATCGTGAGGGTGGATATGGTGGTGGTGGATGTCGCTGATGTTGATGATGGAACTAATGTTGATGATGTTGATCATGGCCCTGATGTTTGATGATGTCTACCACTGATGTTGAAGCCATCAGTGTGTGTATGTGCATGTGTGTTGAAGCCATCAGTGTGTGTGTGTGTGCGTGTATCAGTGTGTGTGTTATGCGCTGGGTGTGTCTTAGAGAGAGAAGGCAGAGCTGGGTTTGGTGTGTGTTGTGTGTGTGTGTGTATGTGTATTGAAGCCATCAGTGTGTGTGTGTGCATGTATCAGTGTGTGTGTGTTATGCGCTGGGTGTGTCTTAGAGAGAGAGGACAGAGCTAGGTTTGGTGTGTGCTCTGTGTGTGTGTGTGTGTGTGTGTGTGTGTGTGTGTGTGTGTGTGTGTGTGTGTGTGTGCGCGCGCGTGCGCTCGTGCGTGTATCAGTGTGTGTGTGTTATGCGCTGGGTATGTCTTAAAGAGAGAAGACAGAGTTGGGTTTGGTGTGTGCTCTGTGTGTGTGTGTATGTGTGTGTGCGTGTATCAGTGTGTGTGTGTTATGCGCTGGGTGTGTCTTGGAGAGAGAAGACAGAGTTGGGTTTGGTGTGTGTGTGTGTGCGTGTATCAGTGTGTGTGTGTTATGTGCTGGGTGTGTCTTAGAAAGAGAAGACAGAGCTAGGTTTGGTGTGTGCTCTGTGTGTGTGTGTGTGTGTGTGTGTTGTGTGTATGGTGTGTATGAGTGTGGCTGCTGGGTGTGTGTGTTAATGGTGTTTTGTGTGCATGGTGTCTTGTGTCTGCTAGAGAAAGGAGATACGTGTGTAGCTGGGTCTCCATGTGAGAGAGAGAGAATGCTGGGAGAGATGAGTAGTGTCTAAATTAGGGTAATTACGTCCCTCAGAATTTTTTAGGACTAAACGGTTTACTAGAATAAAAATGGGACCAATTGGTTCATAAGTTTACATTTTGGGATTTATTGGTAAATCTCCCAATAAGTAAATGGATGAAATTATTTTATTCCTAAAAGTATACTATTTATTAGGGACATTTTTTAAATTTGTCACTAAAAGTATATTTTTTAAATTTTTTGTAACAAAATTTACTAAACCAAATTATCACTCTTTCATCAGATATTCAATTCTCCTGAATTTCTCGACATCAGTATTGTTTGTAGAGAAAATATAGAAATCCATAAAGCTAAATTCACGCAACCAATAAAATGTAAAATTTATTTTATCCTCTTGTAATTTAAACTACGAATACATTGTGACTTAAACTCCGAATACGTTACTTTTTATAGTTCAAATATTGTAAGAAAGCCTCACCGATGTGATTTTAGACTAAAACATATCGATTAACTATATATGTGTGAAATTATTGTAATACTCTCAAACCTTATACTTTCTTTTTCCTTTCTTTGTCCTATTTCATAAACAATTTATAATTTATAACATTAATTCAATTAAATCACAATTAATCATATTTTTTTAATTATTTATTGTAATTCTTTAATTTTTAATCTAATTTTAATTTAATTATATTTTAAGTCACAATTAATTTTAAATTCGTAATTATTTATTTTAATATCTATCTTTTTAATCTAATTTTAATTTAGTTATATTTTAGATCAAATTTTAAATATTATTTATTTTGTTCTATATTTTAAAACCAATCATTAATTAAATTTATCTTTAAGATAAATTGTTATTTATATTTTAATTTAATTTAATTTTAATAAACATCTTAATCTAATTTTGAGTTTGGAGAAGATAAGGTTAAAACTATCTTTCTATTGTGTTAATTTTATCTTATTTAAATAAAATAAAAAAATTCAAATCCACTCCTTAAAATTGTGTGTGATATTTATTTATTTTTAGATCGGTGTTACACACAAAGGTAACCCGAGAAGGGGATGAATTGGGTAATTAAAAAAAATATGACCAGAAAATAGATTTCAAATGACTAAGTAAATGCAGTAGACAATCAATTGATACACAGAAAATAAAGGAGAAGGAAAGAAGAGCTCAAACACAAGGATTTGTAGTGGTTCGGCTCACCGGCCTACATCCACTCTCAAGATACCTCCTTGAGAAGTTATTCACTATGAATCAATGCACCACCAAGCTTTACTTAGATTGTGAATTTTTACAAAGGATTTACTTCTATCTGTTGAGGACCTCTCAACTAGATTCATTCCACTAGTCTTTGATTCCATACATTGCAACCACCATGTTTTCCACACTTGTTTTGGCAACTTCAATGGCCTGGGCCTGTTGGATCTTCATTCGATCAATATCGTGCTGCATCTCAACTTGCTAAAAGAGAAGGTGTTGGGCCATGGAGGCCAACTGATCCATTTTTTGTTCCATAGCAGAGGAGGATAAAGTAGGAGCAGAGTGGGATGATGATGGAATGTCAGAAATAGGAATGGATTGGGAATGTATAGCGATCCCGATTTTTCCTCTATTATGTATTGTGTTCCGGACTTAGGTTCTGTGGTTGTTGTTGTTGTTGTTGTTTTTGTCTATATCTTTTTTACATCCTTTAATTCCTTGTATTTGAGTTTTGGAATGTGTTAGGTAAGCTTGTTACAGGTTGGTTATGTTTTATAACAAATGGTCGCTGCCCAAAATTTGGCTTCTTCGCTCGAGCGAGGCTTTTTGCGCTCGAGTGAGGCCTGGGTATTTGCTTCTCCGCTCGAGTGAGCATTCTTGTGCTCGAGCGAGTATTGTGGGTCTTCAGATTTCTTTTCAGACGCCCCTTCCACTGGAGTAAGCTTTCTTACGCTCGAGCGAGGTCTGTGTTATTTGTCTCTTGGCTCGGGCGAAGACTCTTGCACTCGAGCGTGCGTAGCGTCTAGTTAGACCTGAAGGTTGGTGATCTTCGCTCGAGCGAGGCTTTTGTCGCTCGAGAGAGCTCGCTTTATGTTTTGTGGTCCTTTGCTCGAGCGAGAACTCTTGCGCTCGAGCGTGCATCTGAGTTACAAACCTGAAGCTCCTCGTTTTTCGCTCGAGTGATGCTTCTTGCGCTCGAGCGAGGTCTGTTTGTGTCTAGTCGCTCGAGCGGCCATTCCTTCGCTCGAGCGAGCCCTGTATATATCAGTTTGCAGCAGCGGGTTTGAACATCACTTTTTCATCCCCATTTCTTTCCAAACCCTAGATCCAACTCTCTCTCTCTCTCTCTCTCTACATACTACTTCTCTCTACAAATACACTTAATCTAGAGGGTTTCTATCCTACTCTCTTTGTATAAAAGTTAGAGCATCTCTTGGGCTATCGTTGGATCCGAGAAAGTGTTGATTTGGAGCACTCCCAAGTTTCTTCATCTTCTCCTTTGAGTCTCTCCACTTGAGGTAGGGATAAACTACTCCTTCTTATGAGTTTTAACAGAAATTTTGGTTATTTTGTATAAGTGGTGGGTTATGGAAATTTTGGAAAAGTTAGGGTTTGTAGTTTGAAATATTTAAAAGAGGGGTTTTCAATTTTAGACTCTATTTGTATATGTGGGTCTTGAGATGGAGTAATTAGTGTATAAATGTTGAAATGGTGAGATTTGGGCTTTTGGGTCAATGTTATGGAAATTGGAAAAAATGCCCTAATTAGGAATTAAATAACTATTTGGTATAAATAGTAAATTCATTGTGGAATTATGAAATTGGGAAGGATTGTGAATTGATGGTGTGGTTGGATTGAATAATCACCCACCTATGGAAAAATTGATAAATTATCTATTTGGTAAATTTATTATCTGTTTAGAAATAATTGTTTTGGGCTATCGGTGGAGGATAGCCATGATTGTTGTAGAACTGTATGATGATTAGGTAAATTGAAACTAATCAACTGAATTATGTCATTGAATATGACAGTTGGATTGACACATTGAATATGTGCTTTAATTGATCATGGTATATGATTAAATGTTTAAATACATTGTATATGTATTCTGTTTGGGAGGAGAAATGAGATGTACTCCATGGTTTGAGAGGAGATATGGGATGTACTCCATGATTTAGGAGGAGATAGGGGATGTACTCCATGATTTGGGAAGAGATAGGGGATGAACTCCATTGATAATTAAGTTGGCCAGAGTGTCCAGGGTAAAAGTCTCGAAATCTTTTATACATCTGAATGATGTTAATGAATTGAAGTGTTGATAGTATGAGTTGTAGTCTCATTTTAGATTGTTGATGAATTGAAGTGTTGTCTTTATGAGTTGAAGTCTCATTTGAATCATTTGGATAAACGAACCATGTCAATAAGATGAATTGGAAATAGAAATTAAACCGGTTTGAAAGATGATTATCAATGTTGATGGAATATAGAATTGATGTAAACCGATATGTATGAGTTGAACATTTATCAAATGCTAAGGTTTTAGTTATTTCTCATATCTGGTTTAGCATATCTCTACTGGGCTTTGGCTCACCCTTTATGGGACATCATTTTCAGGTACAGGTGATATGCCGCCTCCAAGGACTTAGCTTGGGTGGTTTTGAGGCTGAAGTCTCTTTTGTTGTTTTGTTTATGTGTATATGTTTTTATTTCCAAGCTGAGGGCTTTAATTGTAAAGGACTTCCGACCCTCTTTTGTTGTAACCAAGTGTTGGCTTGGAAAGTTGTAAGCCCATAGGGCATTTACTTTTGTTGTCAATATGTAATATTTTTGTAAAGAACACTCTAATGAATGAATATGTTTTATTCTCTTACGTTTACGGTTAGTATGAATGTCTGATTTACGTATTTATTTTGAGGGCATTACAGAATGTAAAGTAAGGTTGTTAAGCCTCAAATTCAATGCAGCAATCCCATCCAATAAAGGACCTTAAACCAGGGAGTGAAGATAATCTATTTTGAGATAAAGAAAGGAGATGTCAGATGGAGGTGGTGGAGTAGAAAGACCAGGCATGGAGAAATGAAGGGAAGAAAGACTAGGAAGGGTAAAGCCAAGAGTAGAGAGACCAGGGGAAGAACCAGGTTTTTTTGTCTTGGTCCAGACATTGTTGATCAAGGAATAACCCATGTGGCTCAGTGTTTCAGACCCATAACCAGAAGCGTCTCTAGGAACTTTTTCCTCACTTTTAAGATCGGTTTTAAAATGTTTGAAAACTTTTGTAAAAATCATCCCAGAAGGAAGGGCTTGATTGTTTTGTTTGTGTGCTTTAATAATACAATGACACACCAAAAACCCAAAATCTGTGAGAAAGCCAGTGGATAAGGCCCAGATAGGATAAGTGTGACCATAAGTAACAACATCAAAATGACCTGACCGAGGAATGATATTGTGTGTGATAATATGATGTAAAAGTCTTATTTCAAGGGAAAGATCCTTGCTAGAGACAGCAATATGATGATCTAGGTCAAGGTTATTTATTAAAAGTTGGAGACCAGTGAGATGAGAATAGGTTGGAGGTTTAATGGCAACAGATTGAGTGACTCTATGACCATCATTTATGGTTTTTAAAATGAAGTTAATAACAGAGGGTTTCAGAGTGAAAGAGACCATTTACAAAACAGTCTAATGTATGAGGAAAATATTCCTCATCATATGAGAGATTGACAAAGAACTCTTTAATAAGGGTGGGATAAACATCACAATCAAGTTTTAAAAGAGAAGACCATTTTTGATTATCAAACCATGCTTTGACAGGAATGAAATGTTTTTCAAAGAAGGCAATGTCAATAGTGTGACCAGAGAGTACCTTACGCAAATTAAAGTTTTTGTTGAAGGCAGATTTGCAGTCATTGTTCTTGAATCGAAGAACATGAGGAGTCACAGCGATGGTGGTGGAAGAGGTAGAGGTGCAAGGTCGTTTCCTTGTTGGAAAAGAAGGAGAGGCTTGTGGATCCATGGATGATGAAGAAAAAAGGTCGCGAGAGAAACAAATGAAGATTGGAATAGGAATCGATGGTGGGAGTCGCCAGTATAGGAAAAGGTCTAGGGCTAGAATTTTGAGTGGTGTCACAAGAGAAAAAGGAAGGGTCGCCAAGTATATATACCCTCGAGAAGGTGTCGACCCTCGCGAAGAGAGGGGTCGACCATTAAAAGCTGAAGAGGTCGCGCGACAAAGCCTTAACCAAAAGCAAGTGCCAACCCTTAAGATGAAGAGAGTTTGACACTAAAAAATAGAATCCTCAGACACCATCAAATGCTGACACCTTCGAAGAGAGGTGTCAACCCTAAAAAGCAGTGAACCAAAAACCAACTGGTGTCGACACTAGCAAAGAAGGGTGTCGACCCTTAACAATAAAAAGGACGAAGTAAGTTCACAAGGTGTCGACCCTATAGAGCAGGGGGTTGACCCTTAAGGATCTTGAAAGACCAAATCTAGTGTTTTTCAAAGCAAATTTCACATTGAAGCATATGAACACATATTTTAACATCGCATAGAAATATTTAACATGCCAAGCTCAGTTCGAATAAAGTAGAATTGCTCCTCATTAAGAGGCTTGGTAAAACTATCAGCCAATTATTGGCTTGTAGGCACAAATTTGAGTTTGATGTCACCTTTAAGTACATGATCTCATAGAAAGTGATGTCTTATTTCAATGTGTTTAGTGCGCAAATGCTCTATTGGATTTTTTGAAAGATTAATGGCACTAGTGTTATCGCATTTAATAGGAAAGTGATCAAAGTGAAATCCAAAATCAAGAAGTTGTTGCATCCAAAGCATTTGAGCACAACAACTAACGGCAGCAATGTATTCTGCTTCAGCAGTTGATAAAGCAACAGAATTTTGTTTCTTGCAAAACCATGAAGTGAGTGAGTTTCCAAGGAAATGACAAGCGCCACTAGTGCTTTTTCGGTCAAGTTTGCATCCCGCAAAGTCAGCATCCGAGTAGCCATAAAGATCAAAAGCATTTGTTTTAGGGTACCAAAGACCCATGTGGAGTACCAACAAGATATTTAAAAATGCGTTTTACTGCAGTGACGTGTGATTCTTTTGGAGCAGATTGAAAACGTGCACACATACAAATACTAAACATTATATCAGGTCTATTAGTAGTTAGATAGAGTAAGGAACCAATCATGCCTCGATATTTCTTTTCGTTTACCGATTTACCTTGCTCATCTTTGTTGATTTTAATCGATGTGCTCATAAGAGTTGCTGCAGGTTTGGATAAGTCCATTTCAAACCTTTTGAGGAGATCCTTGATATATTTAGCTTGAGATAGATGGATTCCATCTTGGGTTTGTTTTATTTGTAATTCGAGAAAGTATGTCAACTCTCCCATCATACTCATTTCAAATTCGCTCTACATATCCTCAGCAAAATCCTTGCACAAAGATTCATTAGTAGCACCGAATATTATATCATCAACATAAATTTGAACAATAAACATATCATCATTTTTGGTTTTTATGAAAAGAGTGGTATCAATTTTGCCGCGAGAAAAATCTTTTTCAATAAGAAAATTGTTCAAGCGTTCATACCAAGCTCTAGGAGCTTGTTTCAAACCATATAAAGCTTTTGAAAGTTTAAAAATGTGGTCCGGCTGTTTGTGATTTTCAAAACCGGGAGGTTGTTCACCATACACTTCCTCCGACAGGAAACCATTTAGAAAAGAACTTTTCACATCCATTTGGAAAAGTTTAAAATCTTTAAAATATGCAAATGCAAGCAACATGCGAATGGCTTCAAGACGAATAACGAGTGTAAAAGTTTCATCAAAATCAATGCCCTCTTCTTGGTTATAACCTTGGGCTACAAGTCTAGCTTTGTTTCTAGTAACAACACTGGATTTTATCCATTTTGTTTTGAAAAACCCATTTAGTTCTAATAAAGGAATGATCCTTAGGACAAGGAGTTAAAAACCAGACTTCATTTCTGTCAAACTCATTTAACTCTTCTTGCATAGCAAAAATCTAGTTTTCATCATGTTCAACCTCAGAAAAAGCTTTTGGCTCAATTTGATAAACAAAAGCTAAATTACCACAAACATTATGAATAGAAGAACGAGTTCTTACACCTTGTGTGACATCTCCTATAATGTGATCTTTGGGATGACCATGAGCATACTTCTATTATTTGGGTAGATCATTTTCCTTCGCTGGATGGGCATACTCCTTTTGGAGATCTTCCATAGAGACTTCAATATTGGGTTCCGAAGAATGAAGTTTATCATTTTCTCATAAGTAAATGCCTTCTATTCTTAGATTAGAATCTGCAACATCATCACTAACAATATTCTTGGAAGCATAGGAGTTAGATTCATCAAAAGCAATGTGTACAAATTTTTCAACAAGTAAAGTTCTTTTATTAAAGACACGATAAGCTTTACTAGAATTTGCATAGCCAAGAAACACAGCTTCATCAGATTTAACATCAAACTTCCTAAGATTTTCTTTATTGTTATTGAGTACAAAACATTTACAACTAAATGCACGCAAATGACCAATGTTGGGTTTTCTACCTTTCCACAATTCATATGGTGTTTTCGTAAGTATGAGTCTAATCATGGCACGATTAATAACATAACAAGTTGTATTAACGCCTTTTGCCCAAAAATATCTCAGCAAATCATTTTAACAAAGCATAGTACGAGTCATTTCCTCAAGAACTCTGTTTTTCCTTTCTACCACACCATTTTGTTGAGGAGTTAGGAGCAGAAAAATTATGATCAATGTTATGCTCATTACAAAATAGAATAAACTTGTCATTATCAAATTCTCTACCATGATCACTTCTAATGCTACAAATAACAAGACTGATCACATTTTGAATATATTTACAAAGAGCTGAAAATGCAGAGAAAGTATCACTTTTATGTACCAAGAAAATCACCCAAGTAAATCTAGTATAATCATCCACACAAACAAGATTATAAGATTTACCATTAAGACTTAAAGTTCTAGATGGTCCAAACAAG
The DNA here is from genome assembly GCF_055761805.1 of Camellia sinensis. Lineage (NCBI taxonomy): Eukaryota > Viridiplantae > Streptophyta > Magnoliopsida > Ericales > Theaceae > Camellia > Camellia sinensis. The sequence continues at coordinate 91,723,641 of NC_138975.1, forward strand.
TCAATATGCAGCAATTGAAGAGGTCTAGATGTGGAAATAATATTTTTGGATTTGAAAGAAACTCTTGTTTGTTTTCATTGTTGACAAGCATCACAAAGTCTATCTTTTTCAAAATTAGTTTTTGGTAAACCAATAACTAAATCAAATTTTGAAAGTTTTGAAAACAAGTCTATATGAGCATGTCCTAACATTCTATGCCATAACCAACTTGATTCATTAATAGCAGATAAGCACTTAACATCATGATTAGGAAATAAACTATGCAAATCAAATACATACACATTTTCGTGCCTATGACCAACAAAAAGCACTTCGTTATCAGCGGAATTTTTAATGGTGCAGTGAGATTTTCAAACGTGACATGAGTACCTTTATCATACATTTGACTAATACTAAGCAAGTTATATTTCAATCCTTCAACAAGCAACACATTCTCGATAATGGGTGAAGAAGTTTTACCAACACTACCTATGCTGATGATCTTTCTCTTGCTATTGTCTCTGAAGGTTACATGACCTCCTTCTTTGGATTTAAGGGTTGAGAACATTGCTTTATCGTCGGTCGTGTGCCTTGAGCATGCACTGTTGAGGTACCACCGGTTGTTGCTGGATTTTGACGTAAAGCACACCTGCAAAAATCAAATTTTTGTTGGCCTTTTGGTACCCATTCTTTCTTGGGTCCATAAGAGTAAGGATTTGAAGTGTTTTTGGGAACCGACTCCTATTTCATTCTAACAAACGAGTTTCTCTTAACAAGACATGAAGGAGAGATGTGACATTTTTTCCCACAATAATGACATGTGAGATTAGAGCGATTAGATGAAGCATGAACAAAGGTCTTTTTGAATTTTTATGCTTTTGAAAAAGGTTTATATCAAATCGTCATTCTTCCATAGGTTCGAGTTTGAATTTTGAGAATTATATCTTAGGTATCTACCTTTGAGTAAATTTCAAAAGAAATTTTTTTAAATCTTCTATGTTATCATTTAAAACAATTTCCTCCTTTTTTAGAATTTCATTTTCTTTTTGCAAATCATCTTTTTTCTTTTCAAAAGTGGAAGATTCTTTTTCAGTTGAAAATTCTTTTTCCTTTTCCATTGTTAAGACTTCATTTTCTAAAGTATTCATCTTAGAAGTCAAGGATTCCTTTTCTTATGATAAACTCGAAATCATTTTCTTTTGACAACCACTTTTCACACTCAATTTTTTAAATTCAGCATGCAATTCATCAAAGACAATTTGTAATTCATCAAAAGTAAAGGATTCATCATTTACCTCATTTTCATCTTCAAGTGCCATCAAGTATAGATTAGCAACTTCATTTTTGCAAATTTCAGCTTCTAAGTCGCTATCGTCATTGTCTTCTCCTCATGTTGCGATCATGGCTTTCTTTTTGTCCTTCTTGAATTGTTTCTTGAGCTTCAACATTTCGATTTGCAGTGTCCCAATTTGTTGCATTCATAGCAGGTAACTTCAAAAATTTTTTTATGATTTTCACCTTTTTGAAAATCTTTGTTGAAGTCTTTTCTAAAGAATTTCCTTACACCTTGTTTCTTTTTTTACAAACCTTTTGAACCTCTTGGTAATGAATGTCATTTCTTCATCTTCCTCTGAAGCATCTTCTTTTTCCTCTTGAAATTTTGAGATAGACTTAAAGGCTATTCCTTTCTTCTTAGTCTAGTCTTCTTCTTCTTTTCCTTCTTACATAATGAGCTCATGGGTTAGGAGAGATCCCATTAACTCATCAAGGCTTAATGTTGATAAGTCCCTTCCTTCTATCACTACGATAACTTTGTTTTCTCAGCTTTTTGGCAATGACCCGAGGATTTTTCTAACAACTTCTGCATTAGTATAAGTCTTCTCAAGAGATTTTAGACTGTTTATAATATCTGTAAAGCGGGTGAACATTTGAGATAATTTTCATCAGGTTTCATCTTGAAGAGCTCATAGTTGTGAATAAGCAAACTAATTCTAGACTTTTTGACTTGAGTTGTTCCCTCATGAGTTACAATAAGTTTATTCCAAATTTCTTTCACCGTTGTGCAAGTGCATATTCTGTTGAACTCAGTAGCATCAAGTGCAGAATACAACATATTAACAGCTTTGACATTGGCTTGAATATCTTTATAATCAGCACTAGTCCATTCACTCTCAAGTTTGGGAACTATCAAACCATCTATGTTTTTGTGGGAACTTTGGGACCATCACAGATGATTTTCCACACCTCATAATCGATAGATTGGATATGCATAATCATATGGGTTTTTCAATAGTTGAAATTTGTGCCATTGAAAAAGGGTGGTCTATTTAAGGTTTAACCTCCAGGAAGAGAGGAGCTAGGGGTTGCCATAGATCACTCTAAGATGATTAAGTCACAATACTAGAGACGAGGCTCTGATACCAATTGTTACACAGGAAGGCAACCCAAGAGGGGGGTGAATTGGGTAATTAAAAAAATATGACCAGAAAATAGATTTCAAATGACTAAGTAAGTAAATGTAGTAGACAATCAATTAATACACAGAAAATAAAGGAGAAGGAAAGAAGAGCTCAAACACAAGGATTTATAATGGTCTCACCGGCCTACGTCCACTCTTGAAGATACCTTCATGAGAATTTCTTCACTATGAATCCATGCACCACCAAGCTTCACTTAGCTTATGGATTTTTACAAAGGACTTACTTCTATCTGTTGAGGACCTTTCAACTAAAATGCCACACTTTACTGAGGAAGAAAATCTTCATTGCAAAACAAATAAAAAAAGTCGAATTAATTTCATACAGTGGTAGCAAAAGATCTCATAAAGAGATACCAAACTTTCATAGAAGAAAGAATCCTAGCCTCCATAGAGGAGGAGAAAAAACCCTCACAAAGAAAGGACACAACCTCTAAACATGGAGGATTATTACAACAAATATATTATATAAGGAAAATGAGGTTTCTAGTGAGGAGCCTTGTGAGAGCTTCAATATCTCATACTAATTTTCTTGATTTTCTTAATTAAGAAAATCCCCATTGGCTAGCTTTTATTTGATAATCTTATATCTGGAAAATAAGGGAAAAAAATGAGTTATTTTACTCATATAAATAGAATCTTATACTCTCATCTCATTTAGTTAGGAGCCTTGTGAGAGTTTCAATATCTCATACTAATTTTCTTGAATAAGGTTTTTAGTGAGGAGCCTTGTGGGAGGTTCAATATCTCATACTAATTTTCTTGATTTTCTTAATTTTAAACAATTAAGAAAATTTTCATTGGCTAGCTTTTATTTGATAATCCCACATTGAAAAAGGGAAATCTTATACTCACATCCCATTTAGTGAGGAGTTTTGTAAGAGTTTCAATATCTCATACCAATTTTCTCGATTTTTTTAATTTTAAAAAATTAAGAAAATCTTCATTGGCTAGCTTTTATTTGATAATCCAACATCAGGAAAAGAAAAAAAAAAGTTGAGTTATTTTACTCATATAAAGTCAATCTTATATTGCCATTCCATTTAATATTCTAGTGTTGTGCATGATTCAATTCAATATAGTTTAAATTTTAAAAGTTTTAATTAATTAATTACGACCAAGCCGATTAGCCTACATCATTTTTGATTTGATTGATTTGTTAGTTTAACCGCAATTTTAGCGATTTTATCAAAATATATTGATTAGATTTGTTTGAATCGAAATAAACTAAAGATTGATCTTTTTAAAGATTGAAAGACTAAGATTGCTTGATTAAAAATTAACTTTCCTTCCAAATAATTATTAACTTTAATTTTATAATTCCACATCAAAAAAAGAAAAAAGAAAAAAAAAATGAGTTGTTTCATTGATATAAAGTGTATCTTAATAGTGTAGTATTGTGTATATTTCAATTCAAGACATTTTAAATTTTAAAATTAAAATAACATTTAAAAATTTTAATTAATTAATTTTTGTATAAGTTGGTTAGTCATTTGAGCTAACCAATAAGGCTGAACCATTTTTGGGTTTGACTTATTCGCCGGTTTAATCGCGATTTCTCATTCTGATTTTATTAATTTTTGTAATGCCCTCAAAATAAGGAGGATAATCCAATCCAAGAGATTCATAAACATAATAGGAAATGTATTACTTTTATTCATCAGAGTTTATATTACAAAAGAGATTACATCCATTATACTTTTATAAATATTCATTCTGAAACTATAGCATGTAACACTAATTAATTACAACAAAATAAATGCCCTACCGCCTTATATCTTTCCAAATATTACTTGGTTACAACCAAAAGAGTCCTAAGCTTTGTACATATAAAGCCCTCAGCTTGAATAAACATTTAACACAAGGCAAAATAACAAAAATGGAGCCTTCAGCCCCAAATCCTCCCAAGCTATGTTCTTGGAGGTGGCATGTCACCTGTACCCGAAAATGGTTTCCCAAGTAGGGTGAGCCAAAGCCCAGTAGAGATATGCTAAAACAATATATGAGATTTAACAAAGATATAAGGATAAGATAAATGTTCAATAATCATAACCAACACAAATCCTTTCCCAGACCATTCAATATAGATAACCATACCTCAATCCATTTCCATTCATCTATTCGGGTTAATTTATTAGCCAAATTCATTATTATCCAATCAACCAAAATGAGATTACACTCAATGGTTCACAATTCAATGCATTCATCAATCCAACACTTCTATTTTCTTGCCATTTTACGGAATTCACATCCGAGAGAATCAGCACCCATATATATATATATATATATATATAAGATTTTGGGACTTTCAACCTAGACACTCCGGCCAACTTAGTTTTCAATGGAGTCCATCCCCTATCTCCTCCCAAACAATGGAGTACATCCCCTATCTCCTCCCAAACATTGATACATATACAATATATTTAAAAGCGCTGTCATATACAATGACTAACCAAATCACATATTCAATAGTTTAATCAAACCATTATATTCAATGACATAATTCAAATGATTAGTTTTAATTCACCTAATCCTCATGCAGTTTCTACAACAATCATAGCTATCCTCCACCGATAGCCCAAAACAGATAATTCTAAACAGATATACAATCCATCAAACATATAATTTATCAAATTTCCATAGGTAAGTGATTTAACAAATCCAACTACACCATTATATTATACACCCTTCCAATTTCATATTTCCCACATCAATTTCATTATTAATTCAAAATAGTTCTTAAACAAAAATTAGGGCAAAACCTTCCCCTTTTTCCCAATATCATCCCCAAGGCCTAATCTCACAATTTATTTTCATATAACATCATAATCAAGTCCTCACCTACACATATGGAGCCAAATATAGAAAATCCCTCTTTCAAAATTCAAACCCAAACCCTAGCTTCACCAAAAACCTCCCAACTCCACCATTTATACAAAATAACCAATACCTAAGTTAAAAACCATATCAAATAGTGGAATATCCCTGCCTCAATGTTATGAGAGCAAAGGAGAAGATGGAGACACTTCAAACAAGCCGACACCACGATCTATTCAGATCAACACGGAGCCCTCAAGGTGCTCTACCTTTTTAACAAAGGAGCTAGGGTTGAGAGACCCCCAAATCAAGATGTATTTATAGAGAGAGAGAGAGAGAGTCAGATTAGGGTTCTTAGGGAAAAAGAAGTTCAAAAGTGATATAAACTCACCCTGTTGCGAACTGATATACGCGATCTTCGCTCGAGTGAAGACGTTGTCGCTCGAGCGACCAGACACAACAAGTGACATCGCTCGAGCATAAAATGCAAAGCTTCAGAAGTTTTACAGACGCACACGCTCGCTCGAGCGCAAGAAGCCTCGCTCGAGCAAAGCACTTTACCTTTCCAGAAATTCTATGTTTGGGAAAGAAACCTGAAGACTCTCAATTCTCGCTCGAGAGCAAGAAACCTTGCTTGAGCAAAGAAGCAAATTACAAAAAGCTCGCTCGAGCACAAGAAGCCTCGCTCGAGCGAAGAGGCCAAAATTTGGGCCACAACAATTTAAACCAACTAACAACCAACCTGTTCCAAACTCGCTCAACAAGTTCCAAAACTTAATACAAAGGGTCAAAGGGGAAAAAAAGTCATGGATACAATATTCAATTATGGAACCCAAGTCCGGAACACAATGAAGGTCGGGGCAAAACCGGGATCGTTATAACCTCCCCCCTTAAAGAATTTCGTCCCTGAAATTTTAGTACAAGTTTCAAAACCACGATTATCCAATTTTCAAGATGATAACAGTTCAACTCTCATCATCATGACCCACCCACCGGCCATTCAATCCCTTCACAAGAGGACTAACCACAATGTATATAGCCCAACATATTTTACCAATATGCATTTTCTGAAATTTAACTAATTTCAATATATATATTCCATATTTCCAAAACATATTCAATGTTTATAATATATTTGCATTTCCCAAAATTCAAACAACATATACAATGCTTTCATAATCCAAAACGTACACAGCGTGTTTATAGTTCATAAACAAAACTAAAATTTCAACATATACTCAAACATCGACAAATAAGTCCGGATATTTCTCTCGGACTTCCAATTCATGCTCCCAAGTTGTTTCCTCAACCCCGTGATGTTTCCACAATAATTTGACCAAGGGAATTGTCTTGCCTCACAAGACTTGGTCTCGCCTATCTAAGACTCGCACCAGTCTCTCCTTATACGAGACATCCTCGTCTATCTCTAAGTTGGTCCAATCCAGCACATGCAATGGATCCAACTCATACTTCTGAAGCATGCTAATATGAAACACGCCGTGCACCCCAAAAATTTGTGGTGATAATGCCAAAGGATAGGCAACCTCCCCAATCCGCTCAAGGATTTCAAAAAGGCCAATAAACCGTGGGGATAACTTTCCACTCTTCCCAAATCTCATCAAACCCCGTCTAGGTGATATTTTCAAAAAGACATGATCACCCACCTCGAATGACAAGGGTCTCCTCCTATGGTCGGTGTAACTCTTTTGGCGACTCTGGGCTGTAACCAACCTCTTACAGATAAGTGCCACTTTCTCTGTCGTTTTCCGAACCAACTCTGGACCTAACAAAGGTGCATCACCCACCTCGGCCCAACACACTGGAGATCTACACGGTCGGCCATACAAGGCCTCAAACGGTGCCATACCAATACTTGATTAGAAACTATTATTTTAGGCAAACTCCACTAAGGGTAAGTGTCTCTCCCATGACCCCTTAAAGTCAAGGACACAGCCTCGAAGCATATCCTCTAGGATATGAATAATACGCTCGGACTGCCTGTCAGTCTGAGGATGGTAAGCAGTACTAAAGGTCAATCTAGTGCCCAAGGCACTCTGCAAACTCTGCCACAACCGAGCAGTGAAACATGAATCTCTATCCGAGACAATTGTCACAAAGACCCCGTGCAACCTCACTATGTCCCGAATATACAAGTTAACAAGATAATCAACCGAATCTCTTATGCACATAGGAATAAAAGGAAAATGTTTGGTGGCCTGAATTTTTGTGTCTCGAACGGCTCGAATGTGTCAAAACGACGTCGTTTTACACCCAAAACGACGTCGTTTTGGATGTTTCGAGCCATGATTTTTTGAGCCACCTAGCATTGTTGGGAATAAAATGCGTCGACTTAGTCAACCGGTTAACTACCACCCAAATGGCGTTGCTACCCCATTGTGTCCTCGGAAGGCCCACAACAAAATCCATCGTGGCATGCTCCCATTTTCACTCAGCTATAGGCAAGGGTTGCAACAAACCCGCTGGCCTCTGATGTTCGGCCTTCACTTGCTGACAAGTAAAGCACTTTGATACAAACACTGCCACATCTTTCTTCATACCCCTCCACCAAAACTGGCGACTCAGATCATGATACATCTTTGTGCCTCCCATATGCACCGCAAGGTGTGAATGATGAAATTCTCGGAGTACTTCCTCTCAGCAAGGCTCCGACACAAACAAGCGGTCACGGTATCTTACACTCAGGTTGGGATACACAGTCAAAACCTTCTCTACCTTCCCACTGGAGATCTTCTTCCAGAGGGATTCTACCTCAATATCACCCTTCTGCACTTCTAACACTCGGTTCACAAGTGTAGGTTGTGCGACTATAGAAAACAAGGCTGTAGACTCAACAGACTCGCCCAGATGCAAGTCATATCCACCAAGGGCACCCAGCATCTCCCATTCTCGGATAGCAATATAAGCTACACTATTGATGGATTTGCTACTTAGGGCATCAGCCAAAACATTGTCCTTCCTCGGATGGTAATGTAACTTGAAGTCATAATCTTCTATGAATTCCATCCACCTTCTCTGCCTCAAATTTAAGTCTTTCTGTGTAAACAGATATTTCAGACTCTTTTGATTGAAAAACACCTCAAATCTCTCACCATACAGATAATGCCTCCAAATTTTCAAGACAAAAATCACAGCTGCCAACTCTAAATCGTGAGTAGGGTAGTTCCTCTCGTGGGTTTTTAACTGTCGTGAGCCATAGGCTACTACCCTCCCCTCTTGCATCAGCACACAACCCACACCTTCTCGTAAGCCATCTGTAGACACCCCATTTTTGACCGCCCTTAAGACTTGGGCACTATTGATTGCTTACTTAGTGATGCAGGCTATGCTATGCAAATGGTCGATTTCTTTGGCAAGAAGAGCATCAAATCCAAACCTCACACCCCTTTTTTGGACCAAAAATATTTTGAATAGATTTTAGACCTTGAAACCCTCTCTTTCAAAATAGTTTTTGAAAAATGTTCCTACGATGTTCCGACGCTCGCATTTTGTTAAATGTTGCGCTTTTCGGTAAACCGAGTAAGAACAAAGTGGAAATGAATGAAAGAGAGATGAAATCTTTGAATAATCTTTCAAAACACCTTATTTAGGGGTTTGGAGTTGAAGAAAAGAGGAGAAGAGGGAAAAAACCAAGTTGGGGAAGAATATGGGCATGAACTATTAACAGAGAGTCGAGTATCCCTCGCTAAATCAGGCCTATCCTTTTGAATACTTGGATTTCAGCTATGACGCCACCACCGTTGGAAAGCTTACTTTTGGGGCTTCATTTTTCACTTAAGAATCTCCTAAAGCCGTGTCCGAATGAGGGAGATATAGCTGGTTGAAATTAGGCATCAATCCGGTTGGACTGAAACTGAGCAGTCTTCACTAAAAGAGAGATATCTCTTGGCACACTTCGAATTTTGATGCAAGGCTTGCTCCTTTGGAAATCTTACTTCCGAGGCTTCAGTTTAGGCTCAATAATGACCTGAAAAGGTGTCATGACCCAAACCCGCCCCTATGGGTTTAGGACATAACTGGCCAGTAATCAAGGGATTACCTACGGCCTCAAACCAAACCAGACATAACTCATCAGAGTAGAGGGGCCAAACGGAAGCTATTTTTAAAACTTTGTCCATAGAGTTGTGCTTACATGGCATATCATAACAAACCATACACATACATGTTAATAACTCACATCAAAAAATGTACTAACACAAAGCACTGTACATACAGGATCATTCAAGTCTAAGTCAGCCAATCAAAAACTATATACAAACATATCCAAAGTCCTCGCTAACATGACAAAATAAACTAAGATGGCAAAAGGGCGAAAATGAGTCTCATGCGTGAGACGTAAGGTATAGCGATCCCGGGTTTACCCTTGTCGTACAGTGATCCGGACATGTGTCCGTGGATGTTGGTAGTTGTTTATTATCGTGTTTACATTCCTTTTTCTTCATATTTGAGTTATAGGATGTGTTGGGCAGGTTTGTTGCAGGTTGGTTGTGTTCGGGAGCCTAGTGTTGCTGCCCAGAATTTTGGACCTTCGCTCGAGCGAGGAGTTGGTCGCTCGAGCGAGAGTTAGGTTCGTGTCTGGTGGGTCGAGCTAGAGTGGCTCGCTCGAGCAAGCGGTTGTACCTGGTTCTGGACCTGAGAGCTGTCTTTCTTGGCTCGAGCGAGCTTCCTTCGCTCGAGCGGTCTGGGTTTTTCTTCGCTCGATCGAGAACTTCTTGGCTCGAGCGAGAGTTTTCTGTGTCTGGTCGCTCGAGCGACCAAGCCTTCGCTCGAGCGAGAGTGTTTTATATCAGCAGACAGCAGCGTCTAAAACATCACTTTTTCACTTTCTTTTTGATCCAAAACCCTTAATCCGACACTCTCTCTCCCTAAACTTACACTCTCTCTATGATTTGATCTCCCTAGGGTGTGAATCTAGCCTAGGGCCTTTGTTAAAAAGATAGAGGGTGTTGAGAGCTTCGATTTAATCTGAAAAGGTTTGGATTTGGAGCACGTTGATCTTCGAGTCCTCATCTCCTTTTTGGCTAAAACTTTGAGGTAGGGATATCCTACTCCTCTCTATGGATTTTGTCTTTAAATTTTGGCATTTTGAGATGTTGGGCTTGGTTTGGTAATTTTGTGAAAGTTTGGGGCTTTTGTGTAATTTTACAAAAGTTGGGGTTTTATTCATAATAAACCTAGATGCATGTTTGGCATAGAGAAATGGAATGATTGTTGAATCATTGATGAAAATGGGACCTAAGGGTTGAAATGTTAATTATGGGAATTGACCTAATTACATTGTTTAATTAATTGGGATAATTAATTGAAAAGAATGAAGAAATGAAATGTTGATTGAATATCCATTGTGCATTTATTTTCTGTTTAGAAATAACTGCTTTGGGCTATCGGTGGAGGATAGTCGTGATTGTTGTAGACAATGCATGATGATTAGGCAAACTGAAACTAATCAATGAAATGTGTCATGGAACTTGACGGTTGATAGAATACATTAACTGTATGTATTGGATGATTGTATATAGAACCAATGTGTTTATATACGTTATGTGTAGAGGAGGAGATAGGGGATGTACTCCGCGGTTTAGGGGAAGATAGGGGATGTACCTCTAAACCGGTTAGTGTTGGGAGAAGATAGGGGATGAACTCCGTAGATACAGCTCATATGCTTGTCTAGAAGTGAAGATAGAGCTTATATGCTTATCTTTGTGATGTGTGGATATAGCTCATATGCTTATCTGTGGATATTGTGGTTATACATATCTGTTGTAGAATGTGGATATAGCTTATTTGCTTATCTGAGAATGTGGATATTGTTGTTATACATATCTGTCGAGAATGTGGTTAGTGCTTATATGCCTATCCGTTGAAAAAGGGAAAATGAAAGGAAACTTGGACTCATAAGTCGTATGACATAAATATGTGATTTATGTGATTGTATCAGTGTTGGCCATCTATCAATTGCTAATATTTTAGTCATTGTTCATGGTTGGTTTAATGTATTTCTACTGGGCTGTGGCTCACCCTATATGGGAATATCATTTTCAGGTGCAGGAAGCATGCCACCTCCAAGGACATAGCTTGGGAGGCTAGAGGCGGACATGTTTTGTCGTTTTACTTTTGATGTATTACATGTAACTTCAAGCCAAGGGCTTTATGTGTAAACGAGTTAGTACTCTTTTGTTGTAACCAAGTGTTAACTTGGAAAGCTGTAAGCCCGTAGGGCATTTTGTTTTGATGTTAACATGTAATACTTATGTAATGGAACTCTAATGAATAAAAGAATGTGGTTAGTTTATATGTAAATGCATGTCTTATTTGATGGGTTTAATGTTATTATTTTGAGGGCGTTGCAACTTGGTATCAGAGCGTACCGGGTTCGAATACTTTGGGTACGTGGGAAGTGATTAGTATCACAATGGGTTTGTCTCGCTTGATAGAGACTTAGATGTAGTATCATATGCTATGTGCTTAAATGCTAACATGCTTATGTGACTATGTGGGTATGGGATTTAATTTCTAGGATGTTGATTGGATCCTTGAGTTTCTGGGAGTCTTGTTGGAAAAGCACTTGATCAATGCTGTTTCTAACCGGAACTCTAGTAACGCCTCGGGACTATTATTATCCGGAAATGAAATTCGTAAGTGCTTATGTGTTTTTGTGCTTATGTGGAGTGAATTACAGTTGTCCATGTATTAGGACGTGAGTGTTTAGTTTCGGCACATTTATGAATGTGCTAACGTTCTGTGTTGCCTTTATTAGGATGTCAGGACGAGGAAGAGGAGCTAGGCGTGGTAGACCTGCGAGGCTGGAAGTACCGTTACCGGGTGAGATTCCGGCAGTGCAGGAAGGAGTTGGGCAGGCCAATGTGGCTGAGCCAGTAGGTCAGCAGGCCATGGGTGCCTTGGCCAGAGAGATAGCAGGAGCTTTGGGTATTCTTAGAGCTGGGAATCAGGCAGCTGAGACAGGGCCTTCTTTCTTGAAGAGGGAGTTCTTCCGGTCTAATCCGGATGAGTTTATCGGGGATCCGAAGGAGCCACTGAAGGCTGATGAGTGGTTAGAACAGATGAGTAAGACGTTCGAGATGCTGGGCATTGAGGACGGAGCACTGAAAGTGACCTTGGCATCCTTCCAACTGAAGGGAGATGCGGGTCAATGGTGGAAGTACGAGAAGGCTCGTGTTGGTGGTACTTGAGAGGCGTTTATAAATGCTTTTTAGGAGAGGTTTTTGTCGGCAGCAGCTAGGGAGAAGCTGAGGGATCAGTTTAGCCGGCTTAAACAGCAGGGCTTGTCAGTGGCCGAGTTTGAGGCTACTTTTACCAGTCTGTCCAGGTTTGCACCGGAACTGGTGGCGTCTGAGGAATGCCGTTGCTATGAGTTTGAGCGGAAGTTGAGGCGGGGCCTCAAGTTGAGAGTTGGTGGGTCTTACATCCGAGAGTATAGACACCTAGTTGATGCTGCTGCTCATATGGAGATTATGATGCAGGAGGAGGAGGAAGAACAGAGGGGCTCCAAGAGGAGCCAGGATAGTCAGAGTGATGGCAGGAGACAGAAGGGTTATAACCCTCAGCAGTCTCAGGGTGCAGTCTCTAGATCGACCTTTCCAGTGCCGAGTGTAGGCTCGGGGAGAGGCAGTCAGGGGAATTTCACTTGTTACAAGTGTGGCCAGCTGGGTCACAAGGTTTCAGTTTGCCCGCAGAAGGGTGGGGGTCAGAAGGCTGCTTCTTCTTCAGCTAGACCGCAGAGTCAGAGTTTGGGCAGGGGGCAGCCCTTGACTTGTTATTAGTGTGGACAGCCTGGGCACCTGAAGAGGTTTTGCCCACAGTTGAGTGCCACTTCGGGAGCATCTAGTTCTAGGCAGACGCAGGGTTTTCAGCCAGCTCAGTCTGTGCAGGCTTCGAGGGCCAATCCGGGAGCTTCGTCATCCCAGTCTGTGCAGCAGTCTTTTGCTCCGAGAGGTGAGCAGGTAGACCAGGGGCCTACGGGGCACGTGTATGCTGTTACCGCGCAGGATTTAGTACCAGCTCCATCAGTAGTGAGAGGTACTTTTCTGTTTTGCAACTCGGTTGCTAATGTGTTGATAGACACGGGTGCATCTCATTCTTTTGTATCTGCTACATTTGCATCTGTTTTGGAATTGGAGTTAGCACAGTTAGCATCTCCTATTTGTGTGGTATCGCCTTTGGGTGGTGAGTTGATTCTGAAACAGGGTGTTAGAGGATGTGATATAGAGGTCGCCGACTATAGGCTTCCTTTTCCGTTTGTTGTCATGCCCATGAAGGGTTTTGATGTTATTTTGGGTATGGACTGGCTATTGTCATACCGGGCTGTTATCGATTGCTACCGCCAGAGGGTCACGTTATGTACCTTGAGCGGGGAGTGGTTCCATTTCTTGGGAGACCGGGTTGGTAGTATTTTGCCACCGGGGTATGATTCGCGAGGGCGAAGTGAGCTTAGTAGTCTACTTGCCAGCTTTGAGAGTGGTGAGAGTGGTGAGACCCAGCTTGTGTTGCCGAGGGTGGTTTGTGAGTATTCGGATGTTTTTCTCGAAGATCTTGTTAGTTTGCCACCTCACCGAGAGATAGAGTTCTCTATTGATTTAGTGCCTGGTACGGCGCCGATTTCTATGGCACCTTACCGTTTTGCTCCAGCAGAGTTGGTTGAGTTGAAAGTTCAGCTCCAGGAATTGCTCGATAAGGGCTTTGTTCGCCCTAGTGTTTCACCGTGGGGAGCGCCGGCCCTCTTTGTTAAAAAGAAAGATGGTGCCTTGAGATTGTGTATTGACTACCGGAAGTTGAATCGGGCTACGGTTAAGAATAAGTACCCTATGCCCCGTATAGATGATTTGTTTGACCAGTTGAAGGGTTCTCGTTGTTTCTCTAAGATAGACTTGAGATCGGGTTACCATCAGTTGAGGGTCAGGGAGGAAGATGTTCCTAAGACGGCATTCCGTACGCGGTATGGCCATTACGAGTTTTTGGTGATGCCATTCGGGCTTACCAATGCACCGGCGGTCTTTATGGACTTGATGAACCGGATTTTCCGGGAGTTCTTAGACCGATTTGTGGTTGTCTTCGTGGACGATATCCTTATCTAATCGTCTTCTGAGGAGGAGCATAAGGCACACTTGAGAGTGGTGCTTGAGTTGCTGAGAGCCCATAGGCTGTATGCCAAGTTTGGGAAGTGTGAGTTCTGGCTGAGGGAAGTCAAATTCTTAGGCCACGTGGTATCCGGGGAAGGGGTGTCTGTTGATACATCCAAGGTTGAGGCAGTGCAAGATTGGGCACAGCCTAAGAGTGTATTTGAGATCCGCAGTTTTCTGGATTAGCTGGGTATTACCGTCGGTTTGTGAAAGATTTCTCCAAGTTAGCGTCACCGTTGACTAGACTGACTCGGAAGGGAGTCAAGTTTGTGTGGAGTGAGACTTGTGAAAAGTCGTTCCGAGAGTTGAAAGTTAGATTGACCACCGCTCCGGTGTTGATTATTCCGGAGAGAGGGTTGGGTTATGCAGTTTATTGTGATGCCTCACGAGAGGGTTTGGGTTGTGTGTTAATGCAAGAAGGGAGAGTGGTAGCTTATGGCTCACGTCAGTTGAAAATTCACGAGAAGAATTACCCCACACACGACCTAGAGTTAGCGGCTGTGATTTTTGCCTTAAAAATCTGGAGGCATTATCTTTATGGTGAGAAGTTCGAGGTGTTCTCGGACCACAAGAGTTTGAAGTATCTGTTTACACAGAGAGACTTGAATCTGAGGCAGAGGAGATGGATGGAGTTCATCGAAGATTATGATTTTGAGTTGCATTATCATCCGGGAAAGGCCAATGTTGTGGCCGATGCCCTTAGTAGGAAATCCATTGGTGATGTAGCTTGTATAGCCATCCGGGAATGGGAGATGTTGGGAGAACTTGGCGAGTTTGATTTGCTACTGGGCGAATCTGTTGAGGCTGCGGCCTTGTTTTCTGTTGTTGTGCAACCTACACTTGTGACTAGAGTGTTAGAGGCACAGAGAGGTAACCTTGAGGTAGAGTCCCTCCGAGAGAAGATCTCCAGTGGGAAAGTTGAGAAGGGTTTGACGGTGTATCCCGACCTGAGTGTGAGATACCGAGACCGTTTGTTTGTACCGGAGTCTTGCCGAGAGGAAGTACTCCGAGAGTTTCACCATTCGCGCCTTGCGGTGCATCCGGGAGGTACTAAGATGTATCAGGATTTGGGTCGCCAGTTTTGGTGGCGGGGTATGAAGAGAGATGTGGCTGTTTTCGTATCAAAATGCCTTACTTGCCAGCAAGTGAAGGCCGAGCATCAGAGGCCAGCGGGTTTGTTGCAACCCTTGCCTATTGCCGAGTGGAAGTGGGAGCATGTCACTATGGACTTCGTTGTAGGTCTTCCGAGGACTCAGCGGGGTAGTGATGCTATTTGGGTGGTTGTAGACCGGTTGACTAAGTCGGCGCACTTCATTCCTATGCGCGTGAGAGATTCGGTAGATCATCTTGCCGACTTGTATATTCGGGACGTAGTGAGATTGCACGGGGTCCCAGTGACGATCGTCTCAGATAGAGATCCTCATTTTACTGCTAGGTTGTGGCAGAGTTTGCAGAGTGCCTTGGGCACTAAGTTGACCTTTAGTACGGCTTATCATCCTCAGACTGACGGGCAGTCCGAGCGTACTATTCAGATCCTCGAGGATATGCTTCGGGGTTGTGTCCTGGATTTCAGTGGGACGTGGGAGAGGCACTTGTCGTTGGTAGAGTTTGCCTACAACAACAGTTTCCAGTCTAGCATCGGTATGGCACCGTTTGAGGCCTTGTATGGCCGACCGTGTAGGTCTCCAGTGTGTTGGGCCGAGGTGGGTGATGCACCTTTGTTGGGTCCGGAGTTGGTTAGGGAGACGACGGAGAAAGTTGAGCTTATCCGTAGGAGGCTTGTTACAGCCCAGAGTCGACAAAAGAGTTATGCCGACCGTAGGAGGAGGCCTTTGGCGTTTGAGGTAGGTGATCATGTCTTTCTGAAGATATCACCTAGACGAGGCCTGATGAGGTTTGGGAAGAGTGGGAAGTTATCCCCTCGGTTTATTGGTCCTTTTGAGATCCTTGAGAGGATAGGTGAGGTTGCTTATCGGTTAGCCTTACCGCCGCAGTTGTCCGGAGTGCATGACGTGTTTCATGTGAGTATGCTTCGGAAGTATGAGCCAGATCCATCACATGTGTTGGATTGGACTGATTTAGAGGTAGATGAGGATGCCTCGTATGAGGAGAGACCGGTTCGGGTCTTGGATAGGCAGGATCAGGTCCTGCGTGGCAAGACCATTCCTTTGGTGAAAGTCTTGTGGAAACATCACGGAGTGGAGGAAGCCACTTGGGAACGTGAGTTGGAAGTCCGAGAGGAATATCCGGACTTGTTTGTTGATATGTGATCTTGTATTTAAATTTTTCATTTTGTTGAACTTAAGAGCTTTTTATATGTCTTAAGTTGTGAAACATTGAAAATGTTTTGATTATTGGAAGTATGTTTTGGAACTTGCCTCATATGGAAGTTGAATGTGACACTATATATGTTGAATATATTGTTGAAATTGGAAAGATAGTGCATAATGTTGATGCATGTTGAAAATACATATGTAGTTTACATATTGTGATATGTCTCTTGTTAAAGGGATGGGGTGACCGGTAATGGGTCGAATTGTTGAATGTTAAAATGTAACATTGTCTAAAATGGAGAAAAACTTGTTTTGAAAACTTGTGCTTAATTTCGGGGGCGAAATTCTTTAAGGGGGGGAGGTTATACCGATCCCGGGTTTACCCTTGTCGTACAGTGATCCGGACATGTGTCCGTGGATGTTGGTAGTTGTTTCTTATCGTGTTTACATTCCTTTTTCTTCATATTTGAGTTATAGGATGTGTTGGGCAGGTTTGTTGCAGGTTGGTTGTGTTCGGGAGCCTAGTGTTGCTGCCCAGAATTTTGGACCTTCGCTCGAGCGAGGAGTTGGTCGCTCGAGCGAGAGTGGGGTTCGTGTCTGGTGGGTCGAGCCAGAGTGGCTCGCTCGAGCGAGCGGTTGCACCTGGTTCTGGACCTGAGAGCTGTCTTTCTTGGCTCGAGCGAGCTTCCTTCGCTCGAGCGGTCTGGGTTTTTCTTCGCTCGATCGAGAACTTCTTGGCTCGAGCGAGAGTTTTCTGTGTCTGGTCGCTCGAGCGACCAAGCCTTCACTCGAGCGAGAGTGTTTTATATCAGCAGACAGCAGCGTCTAAAACATCACTTTTTCACTTTCTTTTTGATCCAAAACCCTTAATCCGACACTCTCTCTCCTTAAACTTACACTCTCTCTATGATTTGATCTCCTTAGGGTGTGAATCTAGCCTAGGGCCTTTGTTAAAAAGATAGAGGGTGTTGAGAGCTTCGATTTAATCTGAAAAAGTTTGGATTTGGAGCACGTTGATCTTCGAGTCTTCATCTCCTTTTTGGCTAAAACTTTGAGGTAGGGATATCCTACTCCTCTCTATGGATTTTGTCTTTAAATTTTGGTATTTTGAGATGTTGGGCTTGGTTTGGTAATTTTGTGAAAGTTTGGGGCTTTTGTGTAATTTTACAAAAGTTGGGGTTTTATTCATAATAAACCTAGATGCATGTTTGGCATAGAGAAATGGAATGATTGTTGAATCATTGATGAAAATGGGACCTAAGGGTTGAAATGTTAATTATGGGAATTGACCTAATTACATTGTTTAATTAATTGGGATAATTAATTGAAAAGAATGAAGAAATGAAATGTTGATTGAATATCCATTGTGCATTTATTTTCTGTTTAGAAATAACTGCTTTGGGCTATCGGTGGAGGATAGTCGTGATTGTTGTAGACAATGCATGATGATTAGGCAAACTGAAACTAATCAATGAAATGTGTCATGGAACTTGACGGTTGATAGAATACATTAACTGTATGTATTGGATGATTGTATATAGAACCAATGTGTTTATATACGTTATGTGTAGAGGAGGAGATAGGGGTACTCCGCGGTTTAGGGGAAGATAGGGGATGTACCTCTAAACCGGTTAGTGTTGGGAGAAGATAGGGGATGAACTCCGTAGATACAGCTCATATGCTTGTCTAGAAGTGAAGATAGAGCTTATATGCTTATCTTTGTGATGTGTGGATATAGCTCATATGCTTATCTGTGGATATTGTGGTTATACATATCTGTTGTAGAATATGGATATAGCTTATTTGCTTATCTGAGAATGTGGATATTGTTGTTATACATATCTGTCGAGAATGTGGTTAGTGCTTATATGCCTATCCGTTGAAAAAGGGAAAATGAAAGGAAACTTGGACTCATAAGTCGTATGACATAAATATGTGATTTATGTGATTGTATCAGTGTTGGCCATCTATCAATTGCTAATATTTTAGTCATTGTTCATGGTTGGTTTAGTGTATTTCTACTGGGCTGTGGCTCACCCTATATGGGAATATCATTTTCAGGTGCAGGAAGCATGCCACCTCCAAGGACATAGCTTGGGAGGCTAGAGGCGGACATGTTTTGTCGTTTTACTTTTGATGTATTACATGTAACTTCAAGCCAAGGGCTTTATGTGTAAACGAGTTAGTACTCTTTTGTTGTAACCAAGTGTTAACTTGGAAAGCTGTAAGCCCGTAGGGCATTTTGTTTTGATGTTAACATGTAATACTTATGTAATGGAACTCTAATGAATAAAAGAATGTGGTTAGTTTATATGTAAATGCATGTCTTATTTGATGGGTTTAATGTTATTATTTTGAGGGCATTACATAAGGGCTGACTCTTCAAACTTCGGTTGTTCCACACAAACTTCACTGAGGCTGGGTTTGGACCTCTCTTGGCTCACCTACAAATACATGAATGAGCGTGAGCAAAAGCCCAGTGAATAATATCAAATAAAGAAGTTACACAAACGGTTTTTAGAACAACGTGCTTCAAACGGCCTTGGGCCCAATTCATATTCTATCTAGCATATATATATATAAATGCAGGTCAAGTGACTGCGGTTCCAAACACATCATACGGCCTCGGGCCCAATTCGTGTCATACGGCCTCTGGCCCATTCGTTCATTCATGTCAAACTGGCCTTCGGCCCATTCATTCTTTCATATCAAACTGGCCTTTGGCCCAATTATTCTTTCATGTCAAACTGGCCTTTGGCCCAATCATACTTTCATTCAGATCATACTGGCCTCTAGCCCATTCATTCCATCATTTAGATCATACTGGCCTCTGGCACATTCATTCTATCATTCAGATCATACTGGCCTCTGGCCCATTCATTCTATCATTCAGATCATACTGACCTTTGGCCCATTCATTCTATCATTTGGCATAGCAAACATTTGTCCACCAGTCAGATAAACAGACTTATAAGACTTACATAGAAGTAAGCAATAGGAAAAATAACCTACTTCAAATATCTTTATTAAGATATTACTCACAGTGATCGGCCGAATGATTTGCCCTGGAGCTCGACCCTACACATTCCATGAACACAATGGGTCATAAATAGTTCAATCCGTTCTTAATTCACATATATTCCTCTTTAGGATTCTTTCTTATCCTTTTAACTCATTTACAATGTTCAATGCATGCCTAAGAGTGCTTAGAAATGAAAGAGAACGGAAAATGAAACACATAACCTAATTACAAAATTTCAGAAACAAGGGTCCCCGCTCGAGCAGACCCATGAGGTCTGCAAAAGTACTGGATACATCAAATTTATGCTCGAGCGTGAAGTCGGGCGCTTGAGCTGAAAACCTCACTACATGGCTCCCCGCTCGAGCGTGAACTTCCCCACTCGAGCGGACACCATGTCTGCAAATTATGCTGGGAGTTCGTATTTCCCGCTCGAGCAGCGGTTCCCCCACTCGAGCGGACATCGAAACTTCTGGGTTTTCCAGCAATGTTCTTGAGCTCAAATTCAACATTCAAATCAACATATCTCGCATTTTATGACCCAAACTTCACATATACTTGTACTAACATGATCTAACACCCAATTCATTACATTATGAAGCTCAATTTCACAAATTAATCACATGCATGACCCAATTTACACCAAACTTATACCCAACATAACAAACTCATGCATTCAAAGCTTATACTCTTATGAATTGTACATGCATGTGAGATATAACCCTCATTCTCAACTTAAATGATGAAGAGGTGGTTAAAAACATGAACTTCAATCAGAGATTCAACATGGATCATGTATTTCAAGCTCAAACATGGAAATACATAGCAATTTCCTACATGTATGCATCTATTGGCTTCCAATTCAACAAAACCAACTCAAATTCATCATAACCAATTTAATTCATGCTCTTGATCATTATTCAACCTTAAATTTACAAAATTACAAGTTAACATCCATGAATTACTTACCTAGAGGCTTTAATCTTCTCAAATTCTAGTTGAACCTTGAGTTCAACCTTCCAATTTCCCAAACTTGAGCCCAAACACACAATTCTCTTCTTTCTCTCTCTCTAGCCGACCCTCTCTCTTTTCTCATCAGCCAAATTGAATAAAAGAGAAATATTGAATATGTAATGGCCCATATATAGCGCCTCTAAATCACATTATTTTAATATAAAATAATTGAGCACTTAATTCATTAATTTAATCTATTTAATCTGATCCGAATCAATTTTCAATTAAGTTTCACCATAGGCTCTAAAAATTATGCTAATCACAATGGCGTAATCAATTTCGGATTTTGTGGCCGATAAGGCCTTCAATTTAAATTCCAAAACAGATAATCAAATAAATATTCCTACGGTGAACAGATAGAAATTCAAAATCACATATTTTCACATAAATGGCACACAGAATCATATCAAACACATAATCACATTCATAATAAGGACCAATTAGCATAATACAAAACAGGGTTATCACAAAAGGCATCCAGATGAAGGAGTTATGCTTGCTTCAAGTTGGGGACCAGGACTGATTTTTGCTGCAGAGCACTAAGGGAGTGTGCCGACCACAAATGGAGCGTGCCGACCATATGCCTACCAAAAATGATCATTGCAGACTAGAAAAAGTGGTCGGTCGACCAGTTGAGGTGGTCGGTTGACCAAAAATTTCTAGAAAGTCTAGAATCTACAGATATTTTGCTCCAGCTGTTCCAGGTTGTCCTGGATATTTCTAAATTGAGATATTTCGACCAATGCTCATATATTGCTATATATTGAGCTATATCTCATCTTTTTGAAAGGGTTGGCAAGTTTGGAGAGCCTCTCTCTCTAAAGTCTCTCTCTCTAGAATTTTGAAGAGCAAAAATTCCAGCCCCTCCCTTTAGAAGCCTCTCACTCTTCTTGTTTTAAGCCTTAAGCTTAGAATCCCCTGCACTTTTGCAAAGAGACCCTCTATCAAACTTAACCACCATTGGGCTAAGATTCTTTGGGACTTTGTTTGAGCTCCAAAAGGTGATTTTAGCTAAGAATTGGGGCTGTTCTTGCTGCTATGCTTCAAGAGGTAAAAGTCTAACCTTTCAAGCTCTTTGTGCACTATTATTTTACTATAATTTTCAACTACTTTGGGGCTGTTTTGGGGTGGTGTTGAACTACAAAAACCCTTATTTTTCCTCTTTTTTTCAGTCCTAAAAGTGTTGGTTTATGCCTTGTTTGGCTAGGGGGTTTTCCTCCCTTTTGCTCCTTGGCTTGTAAAGCCTTTTGAGCCATCTTTCACCACCTTTCAAACCAACTTTTTTTGGCCTTTAAACCACTAAATTCCAGAGGAATTTCAGTGGTCAAAAGGTGGTTTTGAGGCCTCAAATAGGAGGGGGTTGTCCCCCCTCATCTTCTTTTGTTTACTTGTGTTGATGTCCCATCAAAAGAGCATGTATTTCTCCTTCTTTTAAGCTTAGTTCAAGCACCTTTTTGTGACTTTTAGGACATTCCATAACTCTGTTTTGGGCTGGTTTGGTCACCTCTTGCATGCTTTATACACTTGTAGTGTAAACTTGCATGCTAGCCTAGCTTACTTGGTGGTTTAGCCTATTAATCTAGCATATGTAGGCTCCACTCCAGCATGTTTTTGCTCATATTTTAGCACGCTTGAACTCTTTTTTGAGCTAGTTTGATCATTCGAGCTTTGTTTTTTATGCTTGTAGTGCAATTGTGCTAAATTGCCTAACATGTGCTATTGTTTTGGCCTCTAAGTCTAGCCATTCTTAGCTTATTTCAAGCATGTTTTAGAACTTCATTTAGGATGTTTTAGGATTGTTTTGGGTTTTCTTGGTCATATGGCTCATGTTTTGTATAGCTATAGTGCAAATGCCTTCACTAGCGTATTGTCTAAGGCTTCTAGCATGCCTTGCTCGAGTTGTTTGCATGCCTTGGCATCATTTTGTATGTGATTTCAGAGCATGTTTCACTGTCATACTCTCATCTGTATCGCTCTTTCATCACTTTTGAGAAGTTGAGCCTCATGCCTCGTTTATGAGCCAATACGTATGCATGTTTGCCTAAGCTTTTGGGCTATCATCTCAGCATGTTTTTGGTGTTATTTTGCCATATTACAACTCTAATTTTTGTTGGTGAAGTCACCTCATGCTTGGTTTTGGTATGTGTAGTGTAATCCCACTCTTTGGCCTTGCATGCGTCATGCTTTATGCTTTATGCCTTATGCCACCCATTCTAGCATGTGTTGGCTATGTTCAAGCATGTTTTTGGCATTGTTTTGACCTGCCTTGGGACTGTTTTGAGTCACCTTGGCCCTTTGAGGCTTGCTTGATATGGCCATGGTACAAGTGCCTTTGCTAGCCTTAAGCTTTTAGCCTCTTAGCATGCCTTATTTGTGATATATGCATGATATGGCATCATTTGGAATGTGATTTTAGAGCTTTTGTCTTTGCTATACTCCCATGTTTACCACTCTTTCATTGCTTTTGAGGGTTATGCATTATGCCTTGTTTGTAAGCCAATGAATGAACATGTTTTGCTTTCCTTTTGATCCTATGTTTTAGCATGCCTCAGCTCTCTTTTGAGTAGATTGGGTCATATGGGATTTGTTATGCATGGTTGTAGTGCAATAGCTTTGACTAGCCTAATGATTCAAGGTCCTTAGGATGCTATGCTTGTGTTGTTTGGATGATTTGGCATCATTTCTTACATGATTTCAGAGTATATTTCATTGCCACACTCTCGCATTTTCCACTACTTCAATGTGTTTGAGAATTGTGGCCTTATGCCTTGTTGATGAGCCATTACACGAGCACCATTATCTTGCCTTTCATGCCATCATTTTAGTGCATTTTGGCCATTGTTTGGGCATGCATGAGGTCTATTTGGGGTTGGTTTAAGTCCATTGAGCATTGTATTGCATGCCTCTTGTATGATGCTCTTTACTTGCTAGGATGTTCTTGGCCTCCGAACATGCCATGCATGCATTGTTCATATGTTAGAACCTTGTGCATGCATTGCTAGCATTGATAGATAAGCATGATTGTTTGCATGTGTGTTGCATTCATTGTGTTTGGATCGGATGTTGATCCAAACATGAGAAACGAGGGACGTTTCATACTTGAAGTGATGAAACGCGTCTCATTTCTCGGTCGCTGACCCTCTTGATCAAGCCTGATAGAGGTGGAGGCCCTTATGTGTTATTTGTGCATTCATTAACATTGAATTGTGCAAACCTGGCTTCTCGGCCATCGTGCATTGCGATGCTCGGTTGGTGGCCCGAGAGTCAAGTACCGCACTCCTTTGAACTTGAAAAATGATAGGGAGAGTGGTTGTGCACACATATCTTGCAAATACACTGCTATGCCCCTTGTTGTTCTCTGCTGCAGCAAAACTGGAGTTTGGCAAATTTTCTGGTCTACAGCCAGTTTTTCTGGTCTATAGCCAATTTTTTTGGTCTACAAGTGGTCTACAGTCAGTTTTTCTGGTCTACAAGTGGTCTACAGCCACCTTTTCTAGTGGGCAGCCCACCAGGAGGTCCCCATGTTGGAGCAGAAGCAATCTGGAGGTTTGTGTACTTTTCAAAGAACAAATCAAATGCAAACAGAGGCAATTCCGGGCATAGTAATGGATTTCTAAGCAAGGCAATCGAGAGCATGCATCCTTCATTGTTCAAGGCAGAGCTGTGGCAGCCTAGTTCACATACCTCACACGCTTAGTTAGTTACCATGATTAGTTAATTTGTTAATTAATTAAAGTGTTGTAATGATTAGTAATTAGTTGTAGCTAGTTATTCAATTTATGTTGTGTAATAATTAGTCTAATTAGCAAAATTAGATTAGTTGTTAGCTTAGCTTAGATTTAGCTTAGCTTATTATTCAGACCCTCCGTCGAGAGGGCAAAGTTGTAATAAGGGTGCATGTGTGTGATGTATGTCTTCCAACCCCATTTCTTTCTCCTTTTTACTTATCAACTTTCGATGGTTAGTTTAGGGCATATCTCAATTAGCATACCTTATGCTTCGCATGTTTGCATTCATTCATTTGTCTTGCATGCACCGAGCTCGACGCATCATACAAACTGCATTGTATTTCAATACACTTTCTTGAATACGTGTTCAACAGCATGTTATCAAGTATTGCAACTTATATGCCATCTTAGATAGCCGAGCTTACTTAGTTGCATTTTTGCATGTGTTACATTAGGCATTTTAACATAGCTAGAATCATGCATCGATTACTAACTAGTTTTCTGTTTTGGCTCGGAGTACTCGGTGAGTCTTTACGCTTTAGCATATTGTATGAGATGTGTATGTTGCCATGTTAGCATGATTGCCATGAGGCTATTTAATTGCTATAATTGCATGAATGCTTATGGATGAAGGCTTTATTGTTTGAATTGGAACAATTCATCGAAATGCGAGTTTTAAGCCCACTTGAAGTGGCAAATTGTCATGTTTTAAGCCCATTTGAGGGTGGCAAATCCGCGACTTAGCCTACTTGCGAGTAGCAACTCCAAACCATTTTCAAAAACGAACATGAGATTCCAAATCGGGTGATTTAGTCTATACTTGTGTGTTGTGCGCATCACATAGTAAGTTAGATTAATAAATCGGAATAAGAACGCATGTGTTTTCAAAAACATCATATCATGTTAGTAGAGGCCGATCTTTGATCGGGCGAACGTGGGTGCTCATTCAGGACCTTCCCCTCTCGTACCTAAGTTCCCGAGCCGAGGCAACTTTGGTGATGACGGACACGTGGCCTTAGGCACGAGTCAGGGTTTCTTAAATTTTCCAAACAAAATATTTAGGTGGCGACTCTGAAATCTGGCAAAGCAGTCCATGTTTGGCGCTTTTCGATTCAAAATTGATTTTTCAAAACCAATTGCCGGATTTGGACTCTTTGGTGATTTATCAATCTTACATTGCACTTTGTGAGATTAGATTCAGAATCATGACAGGAGTTTGAACTGTAGTAGCTAAGAACCCAATTCGCGCCCTCGCGCGGGGAGCGGAGCTCGGGCGGTCTACAGCATCACAATACACAGAATAGCCCAAACCCCTCTCCAGAATAATCAATACTGGAGTAGTGGTTAGCCTAACTTTAAGCTCTTGGAACGACTTTTCACAAGTCTCACTCCACATAAATTTGACCCCTTTCCTCGTTAATCTAGTCAAAGGCGAAGCTAATCTGGAGAAATCCTTTTCAAACCAACGGTAATACCCAGCTAGACCCAAGAAACTACGGATATCAAAAGCATTATTAGGCTGTGCCCAATCCTGCACTGCCTCTATCTTGGATGAATCTACAGTCACCTATTCCCCAGATACCACATCGCCTAAAAACATAACTTCTTTTAGCCAAAACTCACACTTCCCAAACTTAGCATACAACTTATGGGCTCTAAGCAACTCAAGCACTACTCGCAAGTGTTCCTCGTGATCCTCCTCAGAAGGTGAATAAATCAAAATGTCATCCACAAAGACGACTACAAAGCGGTCTAAGAACTCTCGAAAGATTTGGTTCATCAAGTCCATAAACACAGTTGGGGCATTGGTTAGCCCAAAAGGCATAACAAGAAACTCGTAGTGGTCATACCGCGTACAGAATGCCGTCTTCGGGATATCTTCCTCTCTCTCAACTGATGATAGCCCGATCTTGGGTCTATCTTGGAAAAACCACGTGGCCCTTTCAACTGATCAAACAGGTCATCTATACGAGGCATAGGATATTTGTTCTTAACCGTAACCCGGTTCAACTTTCGGTAGTCAATACAAAGTCGCAAAGCTCCATCTTTCTTTTTAGCAAAGAGGGCCGGTGCTCCCTAAGGCAAAGTACTAGGGCGAATAAAGCCCTTATCTAGTAGTTCCTGGAGTTGAGTTTTCAACTCGCTCAACTCTGCTGGTGCAAAACGATACGGTACCATGGAAATAGGTGCCGTGCCAAGCACTAGATCAATAGAGAACTCGATCTCTCGGTGGGGTGGTAAACTAATAAGAACCTCGGGAAAGACATCCAAGTACTCACAAACCGCTCTTGGCAACTCAACTCGAACTTCATCATACTCACTACTCAAAAAGCTAGCAAGAAGACAACTAAGTTCACTCCGCCCACGCGGATCATACACCGGTGATATGACTCTATCCACCCGGTCCCCCAAGAAATAAAAGCAATCACCGCTCAAGGTACATACAGTAACCTTATGACGGTAACAATCTGTAATAGCCCGGTATGACGATAACCAGTCCATACCTAAAATAACATCGAAACTAGTCATATCAAGCAAAACATATGCAAAAGGTAATTGACGACCTGCAACCTCGATGTCAAAACCCCGACACCCCTGCTTCAGAATAACCTCACTACCAATAGGTGATTCTATACAAATAGGAGATACTAACTATGCCACCTCCAAACCCAAAACAGATGCAAATGCAGAAGAAATAAAGGAATGGGATGCACCTGTATCAATTAACACATTAACAACCGAATTACAAAACAAAAAGGTACCTCTCATAACAGATGGAGCCAGTACAAGATTTGGCGCAGTAATAGTATACACGCTCCCCGTAGGTCTTTGATCTACCTGCTCACCCCTCGGAGCATAAGACTGCTGCACTGACTGAGCTGAAAAGGCTCTCTGATTAGCCCTCGAGGCCTGTATTGACTGCGCTGGCTGGTGACTCTGTGTCTGCCTCGAACCAGACGCACTAGGTGTTCCACCCAACTATGGGCAAAACCTCTTTAAGTGCCCCACCTGCCCACACTGATAACAAGTGAACGGCTGGCCTTTGCCCTGACTCTGGCCCTGAGAACGAGCCGAAGATGAAGCTGTTCGCTGCCCTCCTCCCCTCTATGGGCAAGCTGGAGACTTGTGGCCCAACTGACCACATTTGAAACAAGTAATGTCTCCCTAACCACCTCTCCCAGAACCCGACCTCGGTACTGGAAAGGTAGACCTTGAGTGTGCCCCTTGGGACTGCTGGGGGATAGAACCCCTATGCCTCTTACTGTCTCCCTAGCCATCCTGACTTCTCTTAGAGCCCCTCATCCTCTCCTCCTTTGCATGCATAATAGTCTCAAGATGGGCTGCAGCCTCCACAAGGTGCCCATAGTCCCTAATCATGGACCCGACAACTCTAAATATGAGTCTGGTCCTCAATCTCTTTTCGAACTCCGAACAATGGCGTTTCTCAATCGCCACTAACTCCGGTGCAAACCTAGACAAGCTAGTAAAGGTGGCCTCAAACTCAGCCACTGGTGTATTCAACTGCACCAACTTGGAGAATTGATCCCTCAACTTCTCTCTCACCGTGGGAGGCAAAAACTTCTCCTGGAAAGCGTCAACGAAGGCTTCCAAGTTCCTCCAATGCGCCCCCATACATACTTTCACCATTGACCCGCGTCTTCCTTCAACTGGAAGGGCGCCAAGGTCACCCTTAAACCTCCATCTTCGATGCCGAACATCTCAAGCGTCTTCACCATCTGCTCCAACCACTCGTCAGCCTTCAGTGGCTCCTTGGGATCACCCAAAACTCGTCCAGATTCGATCGGAAGAACTCCCTCTTCAAGAACAATGACCCTGTTTCAGCTACATGGGCCTGGACTTAATTCTCAGCCCTGAGAATGTCCATGGAATCTCTCAATGCTCCTGCCATTTCGCGGGCTAAGGCGCTCATGGCCTGTTGACCTACTGGCTCGACCACATTGGCCTGACCAACTCCTTCCTCCTGCGCCAAAATCTCATCTGGTATAGGCATCTCGTGCCTCCTAGGCCTACCACACCTACCACCACGACCTCGTCCTAACATCCTAATAAAGGTAACAAAAAGAGATTAGCACATTTACAAATATGCCGAAGCTATCTCACTCGCGTCCTAATTCGATGGACAACTGTAATTCACTCTACATAAGCATGTAATCACATAAGCACATACGAACTTCATTTTCGGATAATGACCGTCCCATGGCGTCGCTAGAGTTCCAGTTAGAAACGGCAGTAATCAAGTGCCTTTCCAACAAGACTCCCAGAAACCCATGGACCCGATCAACATCCTAGAAATTAAATTCCATACCCATATAATCACATAAGCATATTATCATATAAACACATAACATCATACTTAAGTCTCTAACAAGCGAGACAAACCTATTGTGGTACTAACCACTTCCCACGTACTAAAAGTATTCAAACCCGGTACGCTCTTGTAACAACCCACATTTATGGCTTAGTCATGTTCATGTGCATTCACATCATGTGGTCTTGTTAAGTTTGCATTCATGAATCTTGCCTTGTTTTGTGCTCATGTGATTTGTCTAAGTGTTGTATGCATGTTTTGTTCCCTCATTGGTGTCTCAAGCCTAAGTTATGTTAAGCCTAGATCATTCTAAGCCGAGGTCATCTTCAGTCTAGAATTATCTTGGAACCACTTTGTTTGACCTCCACCTTCACCCTGACATATTGGTCGAGATGTCATTATTTAGGCCGAGGTGTTCATCACCAAGGCCGAGATGTGTATTATCTAGGCCGAGATGTTACCTTTGCACCTAAGTGATCTTGTCCTAGAGTGGTATGACCTAGACCGAGGTGTGGCACATCTAGGCCGAGGTATGGCACAGCTTAGTCAAGTGTTATCCTTCCTAGCCGAGGTCATTGCCACCTTAGTTGCCGAAGCTTTGTCCTTAGCCGATGTCATCACTTGCCGAAGTGCCTTGTCGGGTAGCTTGTTAGATACGTTTTGTCTTACACATGTCTTGTCAATCTATCACCTTTTTTAGGAGAACCAACCAGCCGTTGTCACGTGTCCGAGCTGAGTGTTAAATCAGCTGGCAGAGAGAGAAACCTATCATTTGCTATACCCTTGTTTTGAAGAGGAGAGAGAAGCTCTAGGAGAGGAAGAGGAGTTCTTGAGAGAGGAGTAGATTTCCAAGCTTGATCCCTAGAGATCGAACCGTTAGATCCGTGTTCTAAGGTTAGATTCTTGATCTGCGCATGTTGTTCTTTATGTTCATGTTATTGCATTGCATGATTGAATATGATTTGTAAGCCATGCATTGCTTTGAAGTTCGGTTTTAGAAAGAGAAAATAGTATTCATGTGTTCTTCAAGAAAAGTCATGTTTTGATCCGAAAGCTCATGCCAAGATCCATGTTTTTGTGTTTGTTTCCATATGATCTTCAAGTATGGGTACCCGGTCCATGTTTTCGAACTCATAGCATGAAATCCCAGATTTTGTAATAAAGAAGTTATGATTTTAGCATTCATGTTCTTCATGTTCTTCACGGGTGGAAACCCAGATCTCCAGATCTCACTTCCCTAAGTGTAGTCGCCGAGATCACTCTTACCTAGACCTCACACTTAGGCCAAGCATCGTATCTCACCTTGGCCTACCTTGCATGATCACTTACACCTTTAGTTTGTCTTGTGCGCACCTCGGCATGTAGCCGCACGCCGAAGCCTAGGTAACCACACCTCGGCCAGGAGGTATGGGACCTCGGCAAAGACCTGGTTGGTACCCAGTATGTCTTCCTGACATGTAAAACAGTGTTTTGACTTCCAGCATGTTTTCCGAGATCATTTGCATGCATGTAAGACTTGTTTTGAGAAGTGCATTCAGTAGACTTTGCCATGTGTTTGTAGGACTTGGACCTTTGCCTTGATCCCGACGTCCGAAGAGCTAAGTGAGTGGTATTTTTAATAAAGCTATGTTATACGTTTTGATAAAGGCTTTGCTTTGCTTTGTTTTGAAAGTATTTGTTAAGCATGAATGATTATCCCTATGTTTATGTATCAAGTAAGTTTTGTTTTGATGACATTCCTGGAAAGTCCCTTGTGCTGGAGGACTCTAAACTTTCGCAGTACTAAAGTCCCTTGTGCTGGAGGACTCCAAACTTTCGCAGTACTAAGCATGAGAGATCTCTGCCATCGACGGTCTAAGAACGGATGGCCCCACCGACGGTCTATGAACGGATGGCCCCACCGACAGCCTTGTGTGGGTGTTTGTCTAATCGATTTCAGGTTGATTATTCCCTTGTTTTGCCACTGACGGTTTACCGCGTGGGTTTTGTAAGTCCGGAATGTCATCCCTTGTATCATGTAGATGTTATTAACATCCAAAGTAAGTAAGTAAGTTTTGTAAGATCAAGGTTGATGAACTAGATTCATCCCATGTTTTGTACAAGCTATGATATGTATGTTTTGCAAAGATCTCAGTTATCATTCATTTAAAACCTTTATTATTTATACCATTCACTGAGTATCCAAGCTCACCCTCCCTTTATATATATGTAGGTAACAAGCAAGAAGTCGGCTACGCCGAGATGTGTGTTTTGTATGTATGTTATGTCGGTAGTGAGGATGTAAGCAATCTGGAAGATTATGCTTCTTAGTTGTATTTCATATATTTTGTATATGTCGGCTTGAGAAGCCTTTTAGTCAAGATGTAATATGTATTTTATTTTGCTTATAATCAAGTTGTAAAGCTATGTAAAGATGTATGCCATTTCATTTGACTTATGCACAGCTCTTATGGACTAATTAGATTTATATATATTGCTCATATGTAATACTCTGATTGTGTGTGAATTTTGAAAGTTGGCCTTCGGTAATCTCGGATTACTGGCCATCACGACACCATTCTACTAGGGGCGGAATGGGGTCGTGACAGCTCTGATACCAAGTTGTAATGCCCTCAAAATAAGGAGAATAATCCAACCCAAGAGATTCATAAACATAGTAGGAAATGTATTACTTTCATTCATCAGAGTTTATATTACAAAAGAGATTACATGCATTATACTTTCATAAATATTCATTCTGAAACTACAGCATGTAACACTAATTAATTACAACAAAATAAATGTCCTACGAGCTTACATCTTTCCAAGATATTACTTGGTTACAACCAAAAGAGTCCTAAGTTGTATACATATAAAGCCCTCGGCTTGAATAAACATTTAACACAAGGCAAAATAACAAAAATGGAGCTTTCAGCCCCAAATCCTTCCAAGCTATGTTCTTGGAGGCGGCATGTCACATGTACCTGAAAATGGTTTCCCAAGTAGGGTGAGCCAAAGCCCAGTAGAGATATGCTAAAACATTATATGAGATTTAACTAAGATATAAGTATCAGATAAATGTTCAATAATCATAACCAACACAAATCCTTTCCAAGACCATTCAATATAGATAACCATACCTCAATCCATTTCCATTCATCCATTTCGAGTCAATTTATTAACCATATTCATTATTATCCAATCAACCAAAATAAGATTACAATCAATGGTTCACAATTCAATACATTCATCAATCCAACACTTCTATTTCCTTGCTATTTTATGGAATTCACATCTGAGGGAATTGGAACCAATATATATATATATATATAAGATTTTGGGATTTTCACCCTGGGCACTCCAGCCAACTTAGTTTTCAATGGAGTCCATCTCCTATCTCCTCCCAAACAATGATACATATACAATGTATTTAAAAGCACTGTCATATACAATGACTAACCGAATCACATATTCAATAGTTTAATCAAATTGTCATATTCAATGACATAATTCAAATGATTAGTTTTAATTCACCTAATCCTCATGCAGTTTCTACAACAATCATAGCTATCCTCCACCGATAGCCCAAAACAGATATTTCTAAATAAATATACAATCCATCAAACAGATAATTTATCAAATTTTCATAGGTGAGTGATTTAACAAATCCAACTACACTATTCAATTATATACCCTTCCAATTTCATATTTCCCA
Organism: Camellia sinensis; assembly: GCF_055761805.1. Taxonomy (NCBI): domain Eukaryota; kingdom Viridiplantae; phylum Streptophyta; class Magnoliopsida; order Ericales; family Theaceae; genus Camellia; species Camellia sinensis. The sequence goes on from NC_138975.1 coordinate 91,756,126, forward strand.
CATCAATTTCATTATTTATTCAAAATAGTTCTTTAACACAAATTAGGGCAAAACCTTCCCCTTTTTCCCAATATCATCCCCAAGGCCCAATCTCACCATTTATTTTCATATAACATCATAATCAAGTCCTCACCTACACATATGGAGCCAAATATAGAAAACTCCTCTTCCAAAATTCAAACCCAAACCCTAGTTTCACCCAAAACCTCCCAACTCCATCATTTATACAAAATGACCAATACCTAGGTTAAAAACTATATCAGAGAGTAGAATATCCCTACCTCAGCGTTAGGAGAGCAAAGTAGAAGATGAAGACACTTCAAACAATCTGACACCACGATCTGTTCGGATTGACACGGAGCTCTCAAGGTGCTCTACCTTTTTAACAAAGGAACTAGGGTTGAGAGACCCCCAAACCAAGATGTATTTATAGAGAGAGAGAGAGAGAGAGAGAGAGCCGGATTAGGGTTCTTAGGGAAAAAGAAGATCAAAAGTGATATAAAATCACCCTGCTGCGAACTGATATATGCGATTTTCGCTTGAGCGAAGGAGTTGTCGCTCGAGCGACCAGACACAACAAGTGACCTCGCTCGAGCACAAGAAGCGTCGCTCGAGCGTAAAATGCAAAGCTTCAAAAGTTTTACAGACGCACACGCTCGCTCAAGCGCAAGAAGCCTCGCTCGAGCGAAGCACTTCACCTTCCCAGTAATTTTGCGTCTGGGAAAGAAACCTGAGGACTCTCAATTCTCACTCAAGCACAAAAAACCTTGCTCGAGCGAAGAAGCAAATTACAAAAAGCTCGCTCGAGCGCAAGAAGCCTTGCTCGAGCGAAGAGGCCAAAATCTGGACAACAACAATCTAAACCAACTAACAACCAACATGTTCCAAACTCGCCCAACAAGTTCCAAAACTCAAATACAAAGAGTCAAAGGGGAAAAACAAAACATGGATATAATATTCAATCACGAAACTAGAGTCCGAAACGCAATGAAGGTCGGGGCAAAACAAGGATCGCTATAATTTTAAACAATTAAAAAAATTTCCAATGGTTAACTTCTATTTAACCATATAAAAATAAAACTCTAATTAGTTTATAATTTATTTTATAATCCCACACCAGGAGAAGAAGAAAAAGCAAAGTTTATTTCACTCTCTATCTATCTATATATTATATAAGGAAAATGGAGTTTTAGGAAGGAGCCTTCCAAGAGCTCCAAATCCTTATTCTAAAATTATTGAATTTTCTTAATTTTAAACAATTAAGTAAATATCCATTGGCTTGCTTTCATTTACCTTTTATTTTACAATCTCACATCGAAAAAAGAAAGAAAAAGAGAATTGTTTCACTTACATAGAGTGAATGTTATACTCCCATTTATATAACCAAAAGGAGATTTTTAGTGAGAAACCTTATGATTAATATCTCATACTCATTTTTTTATTTTATTTTAATTTTCTTAATTTTAAGCAATTGGCTAGCTTTCATTTAACTTTTACTTTACAATCTTACATAGACATTTTGATTTTAAAAATAATTTTGTATGAGATTTTGAAACTCTCATAATATTTAATTTTAAAATAATTACAATCCCACATTAATAAAAGAAAGAAAAAGTGAGTTGTTTCACTTATATAAATAAAGACAAAGTGAGTTATTTCACTTATATAAATTGAATCTTATAAAGGGAGTTTTGAAGGAGGAGCCTTCTAGAAACTCCAAACCCTCATTCTAAAATTATTGAATTTTCTTAATTTTAAATAATTAAGAAAATTCTCATTAGCTAGCTTCCATTTGCCTTTTATTTTACAATCACAAATCGGGAAAAAAAAAGGAAAAATTAAATTGTTTCATTTACATAAAGTGAATCTTATGTTCTAATTTATATAAATTATTAATTTTTTTTAATTTTAAACAATTAAGAAAATCTCCATTAATTAGTTTCCATTTAACTTTTATTTTACAATCCCACATCGGGAAAAAAAAGGAAAAAGTTAATTGTTCACTTATATAAAGTGAATCTTATGGTCTCATTTATATAAGCAAAAGAAGATTTTTAGTGAGAAATCCTAAAATCAATACTATTTTTTTTTTAATTTTCTTAATTTTATACAATTAAGAAAATCTATATTGGTTAGTTTTCATTTAACTTTTATTTTACAATCACACATAGACGTTTTGATTTTAAAAATGATTTTGTATGAGATTTTGAAACTCTCATAATATTTAATTTTAAAATAATTACAATCCCACATCGAGAAAAGAAAGAAAAAGTGAGTTATTTCACTTATACTCTCATTTAATATTATAGTATTGTGCATGCTTCACTTAAAGATGGTTTAAATTTTGAAATAAAATTTAAAGGTTTTAATTGATTAATTTTGTTTAAATTGGTTTGTCTTTTGACATAGGCGATTAGGCTGAATCGTTTTCGATTTGACTAATTTACTGGTTTAACCGCGATTTTAGTTGTTTTATCAAAATATATTGCTTAGAATTGTTTAATTTTAAATAAATTAAGATTGACCTTATTCAAAATTGAACGACTGAGAATGCTTGATTAGAAATAAACTTCCTGTCCAAACAACTGTTAAGTTTTATTTTACAATCTCACATCAAGAAAATGAGGGAAAAATGAGTTGTTTCACTATATAAACCTTATGCTCTCATTTAATATTGTATTGTTGTGTATGTTTTAGTTCAAGATAGTTTAAATTTTAAAATTAAAATAAAATTTAAAAGTTTTAATTAATTAATTTTTGTATAAGTTGGTTGTTCATTTGACCTAGCCGATTGGGTGAATCGTTTTCGGTTTGACTAATTCACTGGTTTAACTACGATTTTAGCAGTTTTATCAAAATATATTGGTTAAATTGTTTGATTCAAAATAAATTAAAGATTGGCCTAATTAAAGATTAAACGGCTAAGATTGATTGATTCAAAATAAACTTCCCGCCCAAACAATTGTCAACTTTTAAACAATTAAGAAAATTTCCATTGGTTAGCTTTCATTTAACTTTTATTTTATAATCCTACATCGAGAAAAGAAGGAAAAAGTGATTTGTTTCACTTACATAAAGTGAATCTTATACTCCCATTTATATAAGCAAAATGAGATTTTTAATAAGAAGTCTTATGATCAATATCTCATACAATTTTTTTTTTTCTTAATTTTAAACAATTAAGAAAATCCCAATTGGCTAACTTCCATTTAACTTTTATTTTACAATCTCACATAGAGGTTTTGATTTTAAAAATAATTTGTATGAGATTTTGAAACTCTTATAATATCTCTCTTTAAAAGTATTCTTTTAGAAAATATATAGATATATCGATAATCTCAATGTCACTCTTACTGCTCCTTAGTACAAAAATTATGAGATAATTATGTTAATTTTAAATTTGTATTTAAAACTTATAAATTATGAGATAAATTATTATAATTTTAAATTTATATTATGTCGATTTCAAATTTAAATTAACAGATTGTTTTCCATATTTAGTGACATTTTAAATTTTAATAAAATAAAATTTAAAAGTTTTAATTAATTAATTTTTGTGTAAGCTGGTTGGTCTTTTGACCTAATTGATTATGCTAAACCATTTTTGGTTTGAATGATTTGATGGTTTAACCATGATGTTAGCAGTTTTACATGTTACGATGATTCTTTTTTGCTCATTAAGTTTTTAAAATTTCTTTAATGATTTCCCTTTCAAAAACCAATATGATAATTTTTTAAAATTCATATATTTTTATTCTAAAATAGTGAAGTATTAGAATTATGTCATTTTTTTTATAACAAAGCATAATTTTAATTATTAATTGTCAATACAACAAGTTTATCTATCTATACTATATGTTACAGTAAAGGAACATTTGAAAGAAAATCCATAAACTTATATATAAAATTTTATTTACAAGAGACAAAATATAAAAAAAATTAAATATAATTATCATATTTTTAATAAATAATATATTATTTTATCTCGTGCATAGCATGGGTGATAAACTAGTAATAAAAAAGCAAAAGGTAAATTGAAAACAACCAAATCCAAGTTGCCAAACACATCCAAAGCTCCATTTAAAAAAAAATGAAAATTTAGTACATTTTAATGAATTTAAAAAAAAATTTGTACAAATTATATATTTTTTAAGTACATCAAAATTAAGTAGATCCAATAAGTTAAAAAAAAAGTTGATAAAAAATATATAAAAATCACTAAAACTATAAAAATACAAATTAAAAATTCAAGAAACTATTTTTAAAAATTCACCAAACATAAATTTTCTTTCCTTTTTCTTTTCTTTTATTGATGTTAATTATGTTAGGCAAAACCCAACTCATAATCAAATATGGCAATAAAATAATATCTTCCAAAAGATTTGAGTCTTCCAATCTATAACTAGGGTATTGCTCTCTCTCTCTCTCTCTCTCTCTCTCTCTCTCTCTCTCTTTATTGTATCATTTATAGTATCTAATTCTCTCTCTACTTGTGTCTCTGTTGCTTGATTTGCAAGTGATTTTCTTTATTCCTTCATTTATTACGATGGAGCATCATAAAAAAGGAAAGAAAATTCGACGACCCATGAAGCGAATTGAGAACAAGAAAGCTCTGAGAGTTACTTACATGAAGAGAAATGAATGTGTTATCAAGAAGACAATGGAGCTCTCGATTCTCTACGGTACCAATATTGTCACACTCTATTTCGGTCCCAACGGAAAGGTCGACACATGGCCCCAAAACCCAAACGAAGTGAAAACTCTGATCAAGATGTACAAAGAGTATACCAAGAAAAGCCAAGTTAGGAAATCTCGTGAATCTTCTTTTTCTGATTGTTGTTTGGGTGCTAAGAAAGTTGCCAAGAAAGTTTCGATGGAGAATGAGGATGGTTATGGTTGGCTTTATGGCTTATCGGCAGAGTCGGTGATAAGTTTCTTGGGAAAGTTGGAGTCAAAATTGGAGATTTTGAAAGTAAGAATTGAGTTCTTGAAGATGCTGAATGAGTAGAAAATCAAAGTAGTGGTAATGGGGAAAGAAACATAGGAAACTTTTTGGTTTAATGATTCGAATGCGATCGACAATTTGCAGAAAACAGAGGAGTAATCGTGATAGGGAAAGAAACAGAGTGTATGAGAGGGTTCAGGAAAGTTGTTGGAAAATTCAAAGATCTTCGAAGATCTTAGAAGAAAAATTTGAATTCTCTAGAAAATTATGAGAGGCCTAGATTCTTCAATAGTCACAACTAATAACACAAAAGCAAAGAGATGATGGAGATAAGAGATTGGGTGAAGAAGAAGTCAAAGTAGTTAGAGAGAGAATAATGGCAAGGCTCTCCCATAGATCTCCCACTTTCACTTTCAAGGTTGATAATGGAGAAAAGAAATTAGCTCTTTCCCAAGAGTTATCTCTCTAAAATCCATCCCTTGTAAAATTATGAGTGGATGTTATTTATAGGCACCTCATGATATAGGATGGAGCCCATGTGAAAGGCACATGGAGAATATTCTCTCTAACCACCTTGTCCGAGGAGGTGACCTCTGTAAGGCCCCGGTGTCCCACATCAGAAATGGAGGGGGAGTTCATGGGCTATAAAAGTAAAAACCTAGACTCTTATATAGCATCGAGGCCTTTTCCTGGGTGGTGAGATCCCTATTAGAACTCTCCAGTTAAGCGTGCTTAGGCTGGAGTAGTTTTGGGATGGGTGACCCACTGGGAAGAACAAATCCGTGCGGGCGTGGCCCAAAGCGGACAATATCGATGATATGTGAAGAGTTAGGGCGTTACAAATGGTATCAGAGCCAACTCTCCGGAGTACCCAGTGTGGCCCCCTGGCATCTCTCGGTGTATGTGGGCGGGCTTGCGAGCTGGCAGGCTACTGCACGGGAGCGTGCAGCCTTATGGGAGGTGGATTGTAAGGCCCCGGTGTCCTACATCGGGAATAGAAGGGGAGTTCCTGGGCTATAAAAGTAAAAATTTGGACCCTTATATAGCATCGAGGCCTTTTCCCGGGTGGTAAGATCCCTATTAGAACTCCCCAGTTAAGCGTGCTTAGCCTGGAGTAGTTCTGGGATGGGTGACCCACTAGGAAGAACAAATCCGTGTGAGCGTGGCCCAAAGCAGACAATATCGTTGATATGTGAAAGGTTGGGGCGTTACAACCTCTCTGAGGATGAAGAAAACCCCGAAGAGAAGATCAACCTCTCGGCGAACCTTTCTTCTTAGCCATACCTAACCAATGATTCCCAATCATCCCAAAGGGTCAGGGGTAGTCCTAGAGGACGTCCTGCTACAAAAGGGTCGGGAGTAGTTCAAGAGAACATCCTGCCGCGAATATTGCCGAGTCTCAAGGACCCCCTAGATCATGCCACCTCGACCCGGGTATAGGCTAGTTTAACCGAGGAGTGAATTTATCTCCATTCACCGTCCTCGAGATTGGGTCCTTTGTTCGGACTCCATTACGCCCATGGTTCTGGTACGTAGATCCTGGAAAGCTTCGAGTCCGCAAGTGTTCTAGGACTCATTAATAGAGCAGCTTCTAGATTGCGTATGAATCCGTTCGAAGCCAAGTGCTTCGAAGCTCTAGGTTCGTGGATCCGAACCCTTTCGAGTCCGGGCCCGAGTAAGTCTCTAAGTTTGTGGATTCGAACCCTTTTGAGGCTTAGAGTGATTCGGACCGTTTGATGGTGATAAATCCGAGCTCGCCAATCTTGAACTTGCGATAAATTCGGGTCCACCAACCTTGGACTATTGGGCCTAATTAATTTAGTGGGCTCAAATTAGCTCCTCTTACACAGAGGAAACTTGTTGGTTTGATGATACGAGTGCGATAGACAATTTTGAGGAGGACTATCTTGCAATGTTGCTTGAGCCTTTTTACCAGCCACAACCACAACAACAAACAACTCAATTGGATTTGGAGACGAACAATTTTCCAATTTTGATTGAGCCTTGTTACCAGCCACAACCACAACAACAAGCTACTTAATTGAACTTTGAGATGGACAATGTTTCAATGTTGATGGAGCCTCGTTACCAACCACAACCGCAACAACAAGATACTCAACTGAATTTGAGATGGACAACCTTCCAATGTTGCTTGAGCCTTGTTACCAGTACCAATTTGGCATTTTCTGATCTGTTGGGAGAGTTCATACACTTTTGTTGTTTTAGATTTATGGGTAAGCTTTATAATTATACTAGGAATTTAGGAAAGTATTGTGGAATATCAACATATTCATAGCTGTATTTTATTTGAACTTTACATTTTTGTCATTAGTTATGTAACTTTTTCCAAGAATTTCCACAAAAAAAAATTGGTGAATGTATAGAGGTCTATCTCAGTTTTGTCTTGCTAGGAGTCTAGCATACCATGATGACATGGACCTATACATATATCTACATAAGATTTATATATAGCTAACTTTTACAAATCATTTAAAGGTCATGAATCATGAATATTGTATGATAGAAACAATGGGAAGATGATTCTTTGCTGTCCATATTGAATTGGAAAGTGTTGTTGAATTTTTATAGGTTCATTACAGAGTCTACGTTGACAATTCGAACCGTTCAATGTAGGGCTGTCAATGGATCAGATTTAATCCGAATCCAACCCGAATTCGATCCGATAATCCAAATCTGTTTACAAAAAAATCCGATCTGATAATCTGAATCCGTTTAATCCTTTTATTAAACGGATTGGATATGTAAAAATCCGATCTGACCCGATAATCCGATAATCCGATCCGATTATTCTCAATTTGAATGAAAAAAACACACAAAATGAAAAAAAAATCAAATTATATAAAATTGTAGCTCAATAAATAAATAAAATGGATCGGATCGGATTATCAGATCGGATATATGAAATCATCGGATTCAGATTCGGATATCTATAATCGGATATAGACTAAACGGATTCGGATAGGATTCGGATTTTGACAAATCTGATCCGAATCTGATCCATTTACAGGCCTAGTTCAATGTATAGGGCTTGTCGAGTATGTCATTCTTGCAAAAAATCACATTGATTGAAAATCGATAACCACTTGATTAGATCACAGTTGTGTCAACGGTAAATGTCCAATGATGAGTGTAATTTTTTTTTAATTTAAAATAATTACTATAAATTTATATTCTTATTTCATAATCATTAAATATGTAATGAAAATCCTCAATTAATTACATAAAATGGAGACGATCAAAGTCCGTAAAAGCCTAGTATCCTTAGCACTTTTCAATTAATGTAATCCAATTTAAAGGTACTAAGATTATCTACTCTTTTTTTCCTTCTTCTTTTTTTTTTTTTTTTTTTTTTGGTGTGCTGCAATGTGTTATAATTTTATTGTGGTGATCTAACTGTCAATATTTTATTTTATTTACGGTCATTTGAAAATGTATAATTTGAAAATTATCTTCTTTTAATTTTAAACATAGCCTTTTATTGACGTGTTATGAAAAAAATTGTAGTAAGATTATTGACGTGTTGTGTTTAAAGTAATTTCGTTTCTTAATCCCAATAACAAATATGCCAATCCGCTTTACATTAAATTTAGTTGCTAGTATGATTACATGGAACCCTTAATAATGTTTTTGATTAGTAAAACGGAATTTCTTATCAAATGTTCATATTAATTATTTGACAGTCACAGCTAGAAATTAGATTTTTAGCGGCGTTTTGCTAATTCTTCTTGTGACGTTTAGTGCCAAACGCCAACAATGCAGCCGTCGCTATAGGTTTATCGCATTTAAAAACGTCGCTGTATTAGTATGTAAAAACGCCGCCAAAAACGCCACCAAAAGTCCTACCCTAACAATACTATGACGTCACTATAGTTTTAACGATGTTTTTAAAATGTCGTCATACGTTTTTTTAATTTTAAAAATTTCAACCGTTATAGTGGCGTTTTAAAAACGCCGCCTTATCTTTTTTTTCTTTTTTTCTTTTTTGAAACTGTGCTAATTTTATGTGATTAAACTAAAAGAACACCTGCAATAAAACTAAATAGCACTAATATGAAATAATAACTCCCATTCAAATAGCAAATATAGCATTAATTCACTTTCCCATTCAATTTAATATCCAATCACTATTACTCACAAAATAACATATTTAAAAATTGAATTCACAATTTTCATTAATGTAACACTATTTCATTAACCACTGTAACACTATTTCTAAGATGCACCTGCCAACAAACCTTGAAATAGAACACTATTTCATTAATGTAACACTATTTCAACCTTGAAGCAGGGGTACCTCCAATGTAACACTATTTCTTTTTCTACACATAATGTAACACTATTTCATTAACCACTGTAAGGAAACCTTAAAATTAGGCCAATCCAATCCCTTGTTGGGTCATTCATTCTGCACATGAATTGAAACAAGAAAACATAGACAAAGCAAACAGAAACAACAGATTGACAATTAATGCTTGTTTAAGAAAACACAACAAAACTAGTGATGATTAATGTTCTTCAAAGATGTCTTAGATAAACATATAAAACTATATAAACACACATATGTACTCTATAGTCATCATGTACATATCCTTGTTTGGCTCCTTTGCTGGATCTTCCAGGATGTCTCTCTTCATCGCCACACCACGGCATGCACACGCACGTGAGAGAGACAAAAATTAATTAATGAAGAGTTATAACAATATGTGGGATGTTAAATTCATCTTCTAAGGGAACAATTCTAAAAAGCTCAAATTAACTAGTCCCAGAAGTTTGACTGAGAAACGCATAGTAGACATCAAGCACTTGTATTACAGAACCCAACCAAGAAGTTGAAAATTAAGCATTTAATTCCAGATTATAAAAGACGAAGTTGATCATACTAACACATCAATTTGAATACCTTTTTATATTTTTAATTTAAAATAAGACTAGATAGACTCAAATTTGTTTCCCTTCATTTACAATTCCAAATGAAGTCATTTTAAAGGTTATAAACTGCACACTATTGACAATAGAAAATTAAGAGATTCATAGTGACAATCAAGAAGCATAAAGCCACAATCAGTCTTAGCACATGTCCAATATCATAATAATGAGAAGGTCAACTTCCAAGACTACTTGTACTAACCAATATCTAATTGCCATTTTTGTTAGATAGCAAAAGAATAGCTTTTGTCTATTGCAGTCGAGTCAAGTGCAAGTGCTTCTCGTAACATCATGTCTCTACGTATATCATATGTTCCACTTAGTTATATGTATATATATATATATATAAATACAGTGTAATGCCTTACTCTGATTTGCTTGTGTCACTAAAAAAGACCTAGTAAAATGCCAAGGGGAAATTGATGGGCTTGACTATAATTTTTATGCACTCGATTAACTATACAGAGTAATGAAACCCATCTCCCTCAGTAATGCCTCTCTGTTCTCCAAATAGTATTAGGACTGGAAACAAAGTACAAAATATGAAAATCAATTTAACTTTGTGGCAACAGTCACTATAGTAGCCATCAAAATATGTTCTCAATTGGCCTGGCGCAAACACAAGCTTCTGGAAATTGTAATGGAAGTTGGAGAAGCATACCAGATCGGCAACATTGCCAACACATTCTCCCTTCGCAGTAACATCCCCAATGTTTTCACCTTTGGCAAAGGCTTCATATATTGGAGTGTGAGTCGAGGTTGATGTGACAGCACCAACATTCTGCAAGTGAAACAATATGAAAGTAAAGCAATAAAGCAAATTCATCACATAGATTAGCCAGAATTTATAAAATGGGAAGAAAATGAGAAACAGAAAAGGGTTGAACCTTGGCCACATTGGTAGCACAAGCTAAAGGCAGAAAAAGGTGTGGCACAGCTGTAGTTGCCAACTCTACCCCAGCACCCAACTCTATTAGAAAAAAAATAAGGAGGAACAAATTTCTATGATGCCAAAGACTATGCCCTGACCTCTTTTATATTAATAGAATGAATGAAAATTAATCGACTTAGGAATTTAAACATGGATAACTTTTTTTCTTTTCCTTAATGTAAGAGTGGATTAAGCAGTTATAAATCATTACACATGTACGCACATTGAGGCATGCGATGCCGATACCGGATGACATTCTGGCACAGGAGGAAGGAATTGGCCAAGCTAATGTGGCTGAACCAGTTGGTCATCAGGCCTTGGGCACCTTAGCCCATGAAATGGCCGGAGCATTAAGGGAATCTATGGACATTCTCCAAGCTGAGAATCAAGTCCAGGTCCAAGTAGCTGAAGTAGGGCCATCTTTTCTGAAAAGGGAGTTCTTCTCGGCGAATCTGGATGAGTTTGTAGGTGATCCCAGGAAGCCATTGAAGGCAGATGAGTGGCTAGAACAGTTGGTGAAGACATTCGAGATGCTGGGCATCGAGGATGATCAGTTGAAAGTGACCTTGGCGTCTTTCCAGTTGAAGAGGGATGTAGGTCAGTGGTGGAAGTATGCGTATGGGCGTACTAGAGGAACTTGGGAGCCTTTTGTTGAGGCTTTCCAGGATATGTTTCTACCTCCCACGGTTAGGGAGAAGTTGAGAGATCAATTCTCTAAATTGTTGCAGTTGAACACACCAGTGGCTGAGTTTGAGGTAACCTTTACTAGTCTGTTGAGATTTGCACCTGAGTTAGTGGTGACTGAGGAGCGCCGCTATTTGGAGTTTGAAAAGAGGTTAAGGGCCGGGTTAATGTATAGAGTTTCCGATTCCATGACTAGAGATTTTGGGTGCCTTGTGCAGGCTGCAGCCCACCTTGAAACTATTATGCAGGCAGAAGAGAAAAGGATAAGGGGCTCCAAGAGGAGTCGGGATAGTCAGGGGGACAGTAAGAAGCAGAGGGGTTTTAACTCTCAGCAGTCCTAGGGGTTTTAGTCGAGGTCCACTTCTCCGATACCGAGTTCAGGTTCTGGGAGAGGTGGACAGGGAGATTTTACTTGCTATAAGTGTGGTCAGTTGGGCCACAAGTTTCCAGCTTGTCCTTAGAGAAGAGGCGGACAGCGTGCGGTATCATATTCGGCTTGTTTTTAAAGCGAGAGTCAGGGAAGAGGCCAGCCACTCACTTGTTATCAGTGCAAGCAGGCGGGGCACCTGAAGAGGTTTTGCCCACAGTTAGGTGGTACACCTAGTACGTCTGGTTCAAGATAGACACAAAGTTACTAGCCAGCACAGTCAGCACAGGCCTCGAGGGCCAATCAGGGAGTCTCTTCAGCTCAGTCTGTGCATCAGGCTTATGCTCCGAGGGGTGAGCAGGTTGAGCAGAGGCCTATTGGACATATGTATATAGTTGTAGGCTCAGATCTTGTACCTGCTCCTTTTGTAGTGAGAGGTACCTTTTTGTTTTGCAATTCAGTTGCTAATGTGTTGATTGATACGGGTATATCCCATTCTTTTATTTCGTATGCGTTTGCATCAGTTTTGGGTTTGAAGTTGGCACAGTTAGCATCTCGTATTTGTGTAGAGTCACCAATTGGTGGTGAGATTATCTTGAAACAAGGATGTCGGGGTTGTGACATCGAGGTTGCTGGTCGTCGATTACCTTTTGCATTTGTATTGATTGACATGCATAGTTTTGATGTCATATTGGGTATGGACTGGTTATCGTCATACCGGGCTGTTATAGATTGCTACCGTCAGAAGGTTACTGTATGTACCTTGAGAGGTGATTGTTTTTATTTCTTGGGGGACCGGATGGATAAAGTCTTATCACCTGTGTATGATCTACGTAGGCAGTGAACTTAGTTGTCTCCTTGCTAGCTTTTTGAGTAGTGAGTGTGATGAAATTCGAGTTGAATTGCCAAGGGTAGTTTGTGAATACTCGAATGTTTTTCCTGAGGATCTTGTCAGTTTGCCATCTCACCGAGAGATCGATTTCTCTATTGATTTAGTACCTAGCACGGCACCGGTTTCTATGGCTCCATATAGATTTGCACTGGCTGAATTGAGTGAGTTGAATATTCAAATCAAGGAATTGTTAGATAAGGGTTTTATTCGCCCTAGTACTTCACCTTGGGGAGTGCCGGCTCTCTTTGCTAGAAAGAAAGATGGAGCATTACGGCTTTCTATTGATTACAGAAAGTTGAACCGGGTTACTGTTAAGAATAAGTACCCAATGCCTCGTATAGATGATCTGTTTGATCAGTTGAAGGGTTCTTGTTGTTTCTCTAAGATAGACCTGAGGTCGGGTTATCATCAGTTGAGGGTAAGGGAGGAGGATATTCCGAAGACGGCATTCCGTACGCGGTATGGCCATTATGAGTTTCTTGTGATGCCTTTTGGGCTAACAAATGCTCCAGCTGTGTTTATGGGCTTAATGAATAGGATCTTCCGTAAATTCTTAAATCGTTTTGTGGTTGTCTTTGTCGACGAAATTTTGATTTATTCACCTTCTGAGGAAGAACATGAGGAACATTTACTAGTGGTACTTGAGTTACTTAGAGCCCATAAGCTGTATGCTAAGTTTGGGAAATGTGACTTTTGGTTGGAAGAGGTTAAATTCCTAGGGCCTGTAGTGTCAAGGGAAGGGGTGACTGTAGATTCATCCAAAATAGAGGCAGTGCAAGATTGGGCACAACCTAAGAATGCTTTCGAGATTCGTAGTTTCTTGGGGTTGGCCGGGTATTACCGTCGATTTGTGAAAGATTTCTCTAGACTAGCTTCACCTTTGACTAAGTTGACTAGAAAGGAAATCAAGTTTGTGTGGAGTGAGACTTGTAAAAAGTCATTCCAAGAACTCAAGATTAGACTCACCACTGCTCCAGTATTGATTATACTGGAGAGGGGTTTGAGTTATTCAGTTTATTGTGATGCTTCACGGGAAGGTTTAGGCTGTGTATTGATGCAAGAGAGTAAAGTAGTAGCCTATGGCTCACGATAACTGAAAACACGTGAGAGAAATTATCCTACTCATGACCTAGAGTTAGCAGCAGCAATATTTGCCTTGAAGATTTGGAGGCATTATTTGTATGGTCAGAAATTTGAAGTGTTCTCCGATCATAAGAGTTTGAAATATCTGTTTACACAGAAAGACTTAAATTTGAGACAAAGGAAGTGGATGGAATTCATAGAGGATTATAATTTTGAGTTGCATTATCATCCCGGGAAGGCCAATGTTATGGTCGATGCTTTGAGTAGAAAGCCAGTTAGCAGTGTAGCTTCTATCGCCATTCGAGAATGGGAAATGTTGGGTACTCTTGATGAGTTTGACTTGCAACTAGGCGAGTCTATTGAATTCGCAGCTTTGTTCTCAGTAGTTGCACAACCTACATTTATGAATCGAGTGTTGGAAGCACAAAAGGGTGATCTTGAGGTGGAATCTTTCCGAGAGAAGATTTCCAATGGAAAAGTAGAACAAGGTTTGATTGTGTATCCCGACCAAAGTGTGAGATACCGTGATCACTTGTTTGTACCGGAGTCTTGCCGAGAGGAAGTACTCCGAGAGTTTCATCTTTCGCGCCTTGCAGTGCATCCGGGAGGCACGAAGATGTATCATGATCTTAGTCGCCAGTTTTGGTGGAGAGGTATGAAAAAGGATGTGGTTGTGTTTGTATCAAAATGCCTTACTTGTCAACAAGTGAAGGCCGAGCATCAAATATTTCTAAACAGATAATTTATATTCCATAAAGATACACTTTCCAAATTTGAAGAGGTGAGTGATAATACATATCCAACTCTACCATCCTCATCAATACTAATCCAATTTTATAATTTCAACATCAATTTCATTATTTATACAAAACCAACATGTGAGACATTTAGGGCAAAATTCTTACTCTTTCCAAAATCAACCCCAAGTATCCAAAATCAATCATTTCCACCCAACTTAACATTATTTCCAACATCAAAATCATTTCCAGGAACCTATTTGAAAAACTCCTCTTTTGATTTTTATCCAAAACCCTAGATTTGTTCCAAATCTTCCAAATTCGCTATATGGTTTACAAATGAAAAATAACTAAGTTAAAGCTCATAAAAAGTGTGAAAAATATCTCTACCTCAAGCTAGAACACGAGAGAGAGAGAGAGAGAGAGAGAGAGGAAACCCAAAGACACCAAAAACAAACTTTGCTCTGGTTAGAACGAAGCCCACGGCGAGCGCTAACTTTTTAACAAAGGCAAAAGATCAACGGATCTAGGTATATTTGAGGGAAATAGGTGAGTTTTAGACAGTGAGTGAGAGATATTAGGGTTTTGAAATGTTTAGAGAGAGAGAGAGAGAGAGACTTAAATGGGTTGTTTATGAACTGATATACGCATAGTTCGCTCGAGCGCAAGATGTGTTTCTTAAGCGACCAGACACAATAAGTTTTACCGCTCGAGCACAAAATACAAACTCCTAGTAGTTTTGCAGACATAGGTCGTCGCTCGAGCACAAGAAGCTTCGCTCGAGCAAAGAATACAAACTCTTCGTATTTTTGTAGACCTGCAAAAGTATTGAAGGTTCACAAAGACTGCTCGAGCGCAAGAAGCTTCGCACGAGAGAAAAGACAAAAATCTGGACAACAAAAGTTTGAAAAACAAGTTACCAACCTGTTCCAAACATAATTAACACAGCCCAAAAGCCAAATCAAAGAGATATAAAGGGAAACAAGACATGGATAACTATATATCACAATGAAACCCGAATCCAAAACATCAAATGGGTCAGGTCCAAACCAGAAACTCTATAACCTCCCCCCCTCCCTTAAGGAATTTCGTCTCCAAAATTTAAACTAAACATTAATACCAAGGTATAAACCAATTAAAACAATGATAGCGAATTATAACCAACACCATGACCCATCCACCGGTCATATTCTCCCATTAACATACTAAACGAATTTCCAATACTGAATATACAATTCACATTTTCAAAGCACATACAATGTTTATATTTCATTAGCATAACAAGGTTTTCAATACATGCTCAAACATTAACAAATAGGTCCAGGTATTTCTCACGGACTTCCGTCTCACGCTCCCAAGTGGCCTCCTCAACCCTGTGGTGTCGCCACAACACTTTTACCAAAGGAATTGTCTTGCCTCGCAAGACTTGGTCTCAAGTATCTAAAACACTAACCGGTCTCTCCTTATATGAGGCATTCTCTAACTCAGTCTAATTCAACACGTGTGATGGATCCGGTTCATACTTCCGAAGCATACAGATATGCAACACGTCATGTACCCCGAAAAGCTATGGCGGTAAGGCCAAATGATAAACTACCTCCCTAATCCGTTCTAGGACCTCAAAAGGCCCAATAAACCTAGGCGACAACTTTTCACTCTTTCCAACCTCAACAAACCCCGTCTAGGTGATATCTTCAAGAAGACATGATCCTCTACCTCAAAGGACAACGGTCTCCTCCAATAGTCGGCATAGCTCTTCTGACGACTCTGAGCCATAACCAACCTCTTACAGATAAGTGCAATCTTCTTCGTCGTTTGAACTAACTCTAAACCCAACATTGGTGCATCACGCACATCGGCCCAATACACAGGGGATCTACACGGTCGGCCATATAAGGCCTTAAATGGTGTCATACCAATACTCGACTGGAAGCTGTTGTTATAGGCAAACTCCACTTAGGGCAAGTGTCTCTCTCACAACCCCTTAAAGTCAAGGACACAACCTCGAAGCATATCCTCAAGGATCTGAATAGTACATTTGGACTGGCCGTCAGTCTGAGGATGATAGGCACTACTGAAAGTCAACCTAGTGGCCAAGGCATTCGGCAGGCTCTACCACAATCAAGCCGTAAAACGCGGATCTCTATCCGAGACAATTGTCATAAAGTCCCCATGAAGTTGAACAATGTCTCTAATGTAAAAGTCGGCTAGAAGGTCTACCGAGTCATTCATGCGCATAGGTACAAAGTGCGCTGACTTGATCGATCGGTCAACTACCTCTCAAATGGTGTCATTACCCCGTTGAGTCCTCAGAAGACCC
Organism: Camellia sinensis; assembly: GCF_055761805.1. Classification (NCBI taxonomy): domain Eukaryota; kingdom Viridiplantae; phylum Streptophyta; class Magnoliopsida; order Ericales; family Theaceae; genus Camellia; species Camellia sinensis. The sequence goes on from NC_138975.1 coordinate 91,773,032, forward strand.
GCAACAAAATCCATCGTGACATGCTCCCACTTCCACTCTGCTATAGGCAAAGGTTGTAACAAACCCACTGCCCTCTGATACTCGACCTTCACTTGTTGACAAATAAGGCATTTCGACACAAACACGGCTACATCCTTTTTTATCCCCTTCCACCAAAATTGAAGACTAAGATCGTGATACATCTTTGTACCTCCTGGATGCATCACAAGGCGTAAATGGTGAAACTCTCGGAGCACTTCCTCTTGGCAAGACTCCGACACGAAAAGTCGATCAAGGTATCTAACACTCGAGTTAGAATACACGTTCAAGCCCTTCTCTACCTTTCCATTAGAGATCTTCTCCCGAAGGGATTCTATCTCAAGGTCACCCCTCTATGCTTATATAACTCAGCTCATAAGTGTAGGTTATGCAACTACCAAAAATAAAGTGGCAGACTCAACGGACTCGCCAAGATGCAAGTCAAACTCACCAATAACACCTAATAGCTCCCATTCTCGGATGGCAACACAAGCTATACTGTTAATGGATTTCCTACTCAAGGCATCGGCTACTACATTAGCATTTCCCAGGTGATAGTGCAACTCAAAATCGTTGTCTTCTATAAACTTCATCCACCTCATCTGTCTCAAATTCAGATCTTTCTGTGAAAATAGGTACTTCAAACTCTGGTGATCAGAAAACACCTCAAACTCTCACTATATAGGTAATGCCTCCAAATCTTCAAGGCAAAGATCACAGTTGCTAGTTCTAGATCATGGGTAAGATAGTTCCTCTCGTGTGTTTTCAATTGACGTGAGCCATAAGCTACTGTATTTCCCTCTTACATCAAAACACAACCCAAACCTTCCCATGAAGCATCACAATACACAGAATAGCCCAAACCCCTCTCCAGAATAATCAACACTGGAGCAGTGATAAGTCTAACCTTAAGCTCTTGAAAAGACTTCGCACAAGTCTCATTCCAAGTAAACTTGATTCCCTTTCTCGTCAGTCTAGTCAACGGTGAGGCTAACCTAGAGAAATCCTTCACAAACCAACGGTAATACCCAACCAACCCCAAGAAACTACAGATCTCACAAGCATTCTTAGGTTGCTCCCAATCTTGTACTGCTTCTATCTTAGAAGAGTCTACCGTCATCTCTTCTCCGGATAGCATATGGCCTAAGAACTTAACTTCTTTCAACCAAAATTCACATTTCCCAAACTTAACATATAGTTTGTGGACTCTAAGCAACTCAAGCATAACCCACATGTGTTCCTCGTGTTCCCCCTCGGAGGGTGAGTAAATCAGGATGTCATCGACAAAGACGACTATGAAACAATCTAAGAACTCATAGAGTATTCGATTCAGTAGATCCATAAACACGGCTGGTGCATTGGTTAACCCAAAAGGCATCACTAGGAACTTATAATGGGCATACCGCATATGGAATGCCGTCTTCTGGATATCTTCCTCTCTTATCCTCAATTGGTGATAACCGGATCTCAAGTCTATCTTAGATAAACAACAAGACCCCTTCAACTGGTCAAACAAATCATATATGCAAGGCATTGGGTACTTTTCTTAACAGTTACCCTGTTCATCTTCCGGTAATCAATACAAAGTCGCAACGCATCGTCTTTCTTCTTGGCAAAGAGAGTCGATGCTCCCTAAGGTGAAGTACTTGGGCGGATAAACCTCTTATCTAATAATTCCTGGAGTTGAATCTTCAACTCACTCAATTCGGTAGGTGTAAATCTATATGGTGCCATAGAAATCGGCGTCATACCAGGTACTAAATCAATAGAGTACTCAATCTCATGGTGAGGTGGTAAACTAGTGAGGTCCTCAGGAAAGACATCCGGGTATTCACAAACTACCCTTGGCAATTCGACTCAAACTTCATCACACTCTCTACTCAAGAAGTTTGCAAGAAGGCAACTAAGCTCAGTCCAACCTCGCGGATTACATACTGGCCACGAAATTCTATCGGTTCTGTCTCCCATGAAATAAAAACAATCACCACTCAAGGAACAAACAATAACCCTTTAACAATAACAATCTAGGACTGCCCGGTACGATGACAGCCAGCCCATACCCAATATAGCAACAAAACTCGACATGTCAATCAACACAAATACAAAAGGAAGTCGGCGATCAGTAACCTCTATCTCATAACCCCGACACCCTTGTTCCAAGACAATCTCACCACCAATAGGTGACTCTACACTGAGTGGAAATGCTAACCGAGCCAATTCTAACCCCAATGCCGATGCAAATGAAGACGAAATAAAAGAATAAGATGCAAGCATATCAATCAACACATTGGCAATAGAATTGCATAATAAGAAAGTACCTCTCACAACTGAAGGTGCTAGCATTAAGTCTGGCGTGATAACAGCATACACACGCCCTGAAGGTCTTTGCTCTACCTGCTCACCCCTCAAAGCATACGTCTGATGCATTGACTGAGTCGAAAAGGCCCCCTGATTGGCCCTCGAGGCTTGTGCTGACTGTGCAGGCTCATAGCTCTGTGTCTACCTCGAACCAGACGCACCAGGTGTGCTACCAGAAAAAATTCCCATCTAACATAATTTGGTCCAAGATGTAACACCCCAGAAAAAATTCCCATCTAACAACCATTAAGAACATGCTCCGTAAATCCAAACAACACAACTCAATTCTAATATTTCTCTTTCTCATTGAACTATAGATTTTAACTTACAAAATTACATGTTACATCTCACAGTTCAATAAGTTAGAGAAAACAACAAAACACATTGTCCTCTGGGTTTACTAATTACATTGTGCCACTTAATACAAAAGGCGCAAAATTTCAAAATAATAATAATAAAGAAGTTCAACAGTTATATTACAACTTCGAAGTTCACAAAAAAAAATTAAATATTTAAGAGATGGTCATCTTCTTCTTCATTGGCGAGATTGTGGCTTATCATGTCCTGAAATGTTATTAGATAGGAATGAGCAATTGCCTAGTAGAGAACATATTTAACTGAGTATAGAAACATTTCATTTAAAATATGCATGATCTCTACCAATACCCATGAATTTCAATGTTTCAAATTTTACAACACAGCACACAATTCAACATTCCATATTTTTCTGTCCTCACACAGATAACCAGTGAACACCTCAAACCTTCCACATTTGTTGTCCTCACATGACCGGGCAAGTGGACACCTCATTACATTTTCACATTTGTCGTCCTCACATGACTCGGGCAAGTGGGCACCTCAACACATTCCAAAACTAATAACACTTTAAACACATCACAAGGAATCACAAATACCCTCCAATTCTACTCATCAATTTTCCTTTTTCCCCTTTTAAGTCAAAATCAATGAATAATCTCTAGGGTTACACAATAAGTTTTAGGACTTTTCCTTCTATGTATTAATTTCCCTTAATTCAAGTCTCTTTACACAATCTTCCATGATTGGTTACCCAACCCTTCATCAATTTCGCATAAGACCCATCATCATCACAAAATCCATATATATATATATATATATATCACCTATCTCAATAATCACCCTACACCTTAAGATTCACACACACTTAAGCCAAATTATAAATATACAAGGGTAAAGATATTCCTACCTCAAGAGTTGTAAGCAAAAGATGAAGATCCATGCAATGAACTTCCGAAATAACACGATCTAATCGGTTTAAAACGTCAACTTTGTTGAAGGCACAGAGATAGATTCTTGCTATTACTAGATGAAATCTAGAGTTTCAGCGCTAGGGTTTTTCGAAAATGGTTAATAGAGAGAGGAGTATGAAAAAGTGAGCTAGAAATGTGTTTAGATCGCATTTTAAAAATGCTGCCTCGAACAGACCGCTCGAGCGAACTTTCTATTGCTCGAGCAGTAAACGTATGAAGTTTTGCAGAGCTACAATGAAATACTAAGAGCTTGAATTTTGTGCTCGAGCGACCTCTCCATCGCTTGAGTGGTCTCACCTGCAAACATGCAAGATACTAGAAGCTATGCATCTATGCTCGAATGACCAAATGACCACTCGAGCGGTCACCCAAAATCAACTGTTACACAAGATAAATCACTTTGTGAAATATTAACCCTTTGGGGATGTATGTTTGTAGTTATTTTGAAAATGAAGGAAAACCCCTCTTTTGATCAAACCCAAGGTTTCAGGTTAATTTGGAAAAAAAGTGAAATTGGTGTAATATTCATGAAATTGATGTTAAATCTCTTGTGAAATTGAAGAAACCTTCCTTAGGTTGTTATGTTTTTGAGGCACTCATGAAAGGAATAAGAATTTTGGTTGAACAATTATGGTAATATGTGATCTGTATGTTTGGATATGAAAAAATTGAACAAATATGGATGTTGATTGTGAATATGAGGAAATGTCATATGTCACATGGATTCATACCTTACCATGATTTTGAGAACTATTGAACCATGGAAGCTTTATTTGAACAAATGTGAGAATTATGGAGATATTGTGCACAGAAGATACTTATATGCAATTATTTCTCATTCCATTCATTTGCATTATATTGAAATATTATTCACTTACGATCTTGACTCGGAAACTTATTTATTGTTTTTAGAAAACAACTGTTATTGTTGAAAACATTTTGGGATAAATATGTTTAGTAAGTCTGGTTAGGGGGTGTAGATTGGGAATTAAGTTAGTTTGAGTGTCCTTGGTGTAAGACTAGAAACACGCGCATGTGGGTGCCTAAGCCCTCCAGTTAGTAGCCGGTAAGGTAGGATTTGGTAGTACTTGATATGCCTACTTACAGACACTAGCCCTGGGAAATTATCTGAGTCGTATTTACCACCCAATTGTTTAAATTTTGACTTTCATGAAGATAATGAACCTTGAATGAAATATTGCATGGATTTCAAAAGAAATGGAAAAATTTTGACATTTGAACATGATATGGCATGGCATATAATTATATGAGATTGCTTAAAACATATATACTTTGTTAAAATATCTCTATTGGGCCTTGTGCTCAACCTTAGTGGATTTGTGCAAGAAATAATGTAGTGATCCCGCCTAATTGAAGGTGTGGAATGTATTGAGGGCAAGAGGCTCTACCTTTTGTATGATGTCATTGCAAGCCAAGGGCTTAATATGTTTAGGTTTGGATAACTTTTTTGTGTAACCAGGCTTAAGCCTTGGAATTTATAGCCTCAGGGCATCTATTTTGTTGTTCTTTCTTTCTCTTTTATAACTACACATGCTATGAATTTATCTTTTTAAGAGGGTGAATATGTATTGCATGTGAACACTTTTTGTATACTTCTTCTATGAAATGATGTACTAATTGAGGGAGTTGATTGATCGAGACAGGATCGTGTGTTAGGTATATTCATCTTATTCAATTTTTTATAATTTGCTAGCGTTACAGTACAATTGTCATTAGTTATGCTCTATCTTTTTATTTTTTCCAAGAAAAGGTTTGAAGGGATTGAGAAATCTCCATTACCTCATAATACTCATAATGTGGCCTTGGTGCCAAGATTCTCTCAAATAGCTAAACATATTTGATCTTCCTGCTTGCCCATTAAAACCTTCATGCAAGTTATGATTAATGTGCATATCCCATCCCTCTTAAGGAAAAAGAAACAAAGAAAAAATTATCTAAAAATATTCTTACACTGTATGATTAAGACATGTTCAAATATGACAAAATACATTTAAAAAATATTTTTAGAAAAAAAATGAAGAAGAACATTATTTTAAAGCACACTTAACAAACCAGTAGTTGTAAATAAGGGTTCTTTTAACTACAACATATAAGTTAGTTTACATTTTAAGTTTACTTTTGTCATTGATTAACTTTTTTTAGCGAACAAAAGTAACAAAGAATAGGGTTAGCTTAGTGACTAGTGACGTACATAGATCTCTTTCGTTTTTTCAAAAAAAGTCACTAAATTGCAAAGTAATTATACTAGCATAAACGTTTCCTAAGTAGAGGTGTACGTAAGTTGGTCTGATGTTTAATTTAGGGTTTCAGAATTAGTCAAGGTACATATAAGTTGGCACGAACATCTGATTATCAAAATAAATAAATAAACTTTTCATTGGTTAACCGGTAAGATTAACTTACTGACTAGTGAAGTACACACATTTGACTCCCTATTCTTTTTGGGTAAATTATTTATGAGTCATATTTGGAAAACTTATACAAGATATGGCCCTATGAAAAAACTTCTAACCCAATAGGTCCTGTGATTTTCTTGTGGACACATTTACCCCCAATCTTAATTAATTAATAACCTGATTAATGATAATATCATATATGGAAAATTTAATATTATCATATATTGTGATCATATCTATACAGTTAGAAATTTAAAATTCAAAATAACTTAATTATGGCAATACTATGTGGGTGTTTGGGAAGTTACTATTTTAGTGAGCTATTTTAATAGGCTAAAACTTTTGTGTTTGGGAAGATAGTTAGATTTTTTTGTAGTTTGATATGATATTTGTGAGCGAAAAAGTGAAATGATTATGGGTTTGATGTGACTTTTTGTCTTATTGGCTATTTTAGCATATTTTGTCATTTTATGGATTTTAGCCCAAAAAGTCAAAAAAAGTCTTTGCCAATCCAATGTTACCATATATTATAATCATATCTATATGGTTCGAAATTAAAAATTCAAAACTTAAATGCAACATGTAACATCCTAAACCCAACGTGGCATTTCCAAATCAAACGTGACATTCCCATATGCTTATGAAATTCAAAATAACTAGATTAATGGCAATACCATATATGAGAAATCCAATATTACCACAGATTGTGATCATATCTATATAGTTGGAAATTTGAAATTCAAAACATAAATGTAACATATAACATCACAAACTTAACGTGATATTCTCATATGCTTCTCATTCCAAACACAACGTAAATGTAACATATAACATCCTAAACCCACGGTGATATTCCTATATGCTTTTCATCTCAAACCCAACGTGACATTTCAATACTCCACTATTGAATTATGAATAATGTAATCTCCTAAATATAACATGTAACATCCCATCCCAACCCATCTACTAAACCACCATCACCCCCAACCCAGCGTAACTTCAACATCGAACGATGAGATTCAATCCACATTCAATTACAAACCCAAATCCTCAATAATTTTGCGCAACATATTGTAACATGTATGTAAACACTAATTACAACAAAGACACAATACATATTCAAACACAAATACAACCGAACAAACACACAAATGTCATCTACTATATGGTGTATGTGAATTAACGTTACATATTAAATGTAACATGCATTATCATCTAGGTCTCAATGTACAATTGTCATCCTACAACGTGGTTCACATTCAACATCCAATTAACAACCAAAACCAAATATCCCCAACCCAACCCTTGAACCCATACATACCACCCCACACATCGAACATATCAAAACGCATTAACCATCACAATGTCAAGTACACACATTCAATCAGAACATTGGCCAAAGTGTGCCTATCAATGAGTGTAATAGATAGTCAATGCCCTATTAAAGATAAACAATTCACACTTCAACAAACAGCAAAAAAAAAAAAAAAAAAAACCCTATTTTCCTCAACCGATTAGAGTGAAATCTGTCAAAGGAATCGACACACAACCCTCAAACTTCATCATATCATCGGACCATATCCACATCCATTTAAGAAACATCTTGAAAATGCACTGAAATCCCACGATTAAGGCGAAAAGAAACTTGCATTGTTGTTGCCTGTAGAGTTGTCTTTCCCAAATGCCTTCTCAAACGTGATATAATGAATGAGAAAATAAGGAACAATCACTACAAGAAAAAGCATTTTTGCCGACCACTTTTGGCTACCAAAACTAATTTAGTCGCCAAAAGTCACGGAATTGGCTACCAAAAATAATATTAGTCGGCAAAAGTCAACTTTTTAGCTACTAATTTTTTTTAGTAGGGGAATGTTGATTATTGGCTGCTAAAAAAAATTTAGTAGCTAAAGATATTACAATTGGTGACTAAAACAATTTTTAGTAGCTAAACATATGACAATTGGCGACTAAATAAAAATTTAGTAGCCGTAGAGATACCTTTAGCTACTAAATTGTTTGGTAGCCGAATGAAAATTAAAAAATTAATTTTTAATCTTTCCCGACCAAACTTTTGGTCGCCAAATGTCAAGTTTCGACGACAAAATTTCTTTTAGTCGCTGTATACCTACTTTCGGCTACTAAATTGTTTGGTAGCCGAATGAAAATTAAAAAATTAATTTTTAATCTTTCCCGACCAAACTTTTGGTCGCCAAATGTCAAGTTTCGGCGACAAAATTTCTTTTAGTCACTGTATACCTACTTTCGGCTACTAAATTGTTTGGTAGCCGAATGAAAATTAAAAAATTAATTTTTAATCTTTCCCGACCAAACTTTTGGTCGCCAAATGTCAAGTTTCGGCGACAAAATTTCTTTTAGTCGCTGTATACCTACTTTCGGCTACTAAATTGTTTGGTAGCTGAATGAAAATTAAAAAATTAATTTTTAATCTTTCCCGACCAAACTTTTGGTCGCCAAATGTCAAGTTTCGGCGACAAACTTTCTTTTAGTCGCTGTATATCTACTTTCGGCTACTAAATTGTTTGGTAGCCGAATGAAAATAAGAAAATTAATTATTTTTATTTTTATTTTTATTAAGAGGTTGTACACCCACCATCCAAAAATATTAATATCTTATTTTTTTTTATTATCTCAAAATATTAATTTTTTAAAAAAATTAATTATTAAAATAATATGAATTTCTTATTTTGTCCTTTTTTTAAATCCATTAATAATACAAAAAGTACAATTATGACAATTGATATGTCTAAAAAAATATACTATCAAAAGGTAATTTTGAAAAATTAATATTTTTAAAATCTAATAATTGTATTATAAAAAGACATTAAATTTTGAAAATAGATTATTATTTTTAGATGGAAGAAGTAGTCGGCTTTCATTTGATGGTTGAACACATCTTTTAATAATTGGGCCCTCACGCGAAAGGTATGCTAAAATGGGCAAATTGTTATTGGCTGTTTGTCGATAGTTTTACATTGCAAAAATTTAAAGGCATAGTTACAGGTCAATCTGATGAATTTAATTTTTAATAATAAATTTATTATTTTTAAAAAGTACAATTAAACTATTTATACTTTTTACATCATCATATTTCAATAACACTAATAAATTAAGAATAAATCAAATTTCACAAATAAAAGACAAAATATCCCAGTTATTTATCATTTTAATAAATTTTTCAATATTATTACCAGTACTAATGAAATAATCATTTTACAGACACAAAACATATATTTAAAAAGTTTTTAAAAAATTTCATTATCAAAACGAGGGCTAAGTGTGTAAAACAAATTCACTCATGACTTATGAGTAAATAAGTCTGATTTGTAAGACTTATTTTTAAATTTATACTTTCTAAATATTTCTAAATTTTGTAATTTTTTTTTCACAAACTGAGTCATAAAACTCCAATAAAGTAAAAAGTATAAACAATAAATAAAATTATAAAATATTAATTTAACAAGCCTGATCTATTTTTCATTGACTCGAAAAAAATTAGCAGCAAATATTCGCTCTATTTCTCTCTCTTTTTGTCTATCTCTCGCTCATCTTTTGTTTCTCTATTTTTCTATCTCTTCATCTCTCTCTCTCTCTCTTTCTCTCTCTATCTCTTTTTCTGTCTATCTTTATGTGTCTATCTGTCTGTTTATCTCTCTCTCCCATTGTGTTCACATTGCTCACTCTCTCCCTCATCTCTGTGTCTCTCTGTGTCTCTCACTCATCTATCTCTTCTTTCATCTCTTTTCTCCTCTCTTTTCTCTCTCTGTCTCTTTCGCTCATCTCTCTTCTCTTTATCTCTCTCGCTCATCTCTCTTCTCTCTATCTTTGTGTCTCTCTGTCTATCACTCTCTCCCTCATCTCTGTGTCTCTCTGTCTATCACTCTCTGTCACCACCCATCTCTACTATCACCTTCACCACTACTGCAAACACCATTCCACCACCACTATTACTTCTACTATCGCTACTTCACCTCTACGACTACCATTACTACTATTATCGCCACCACTCTACTACCACCACTACTACTACTGCCACTACTACTGCCATTACCTCTCTTCCACCATCGCCACTCCATCTCCTCTACCACTACCACAACTTCACCACTAATCTCCTTTGCCGCCACCGCCGCCACCACCACGACCACCACCACGACCATCACCTCTTATCCACCACCTTCACTGTTGCTCCATTTCTCTACCACAAAAAATTAGTTTCTGGTTTTTAGTAACAAAAAAAAATAAAAATGAGCCGCAGAAAAATATTTTTTATTAAAATATTACCCTTGCTTCTTCAAAATAAAAAATAATAATTTTTTTTCATTAAAATAAAAATGAAACAAATAAATTTTCAACCTTAGTAATTAAAAAAATGGAAAATAAAAAAAATTCATTAACTACAAAAAAATAAATTTATTTTAACCAAAAAAAATTTATTTTCCCGCTCTTTAATTCCCCCATTTCTTTTCCCCCTTTTATTTCTCATGATCTCAAATCATCAATCCCCAATCCCTTAAACAAAAAATTCCCAATTTCAAAAATCCCCCAAAAATTACCTCTACTTCTACCAAATAAAAAAATAATAATAATTTTTTTTCATTAAAATAAAAATAAAACAAATAAATTTTCAACCTTAGTAACTAAAAATAAATAAAAACAAAAAAAGTTTCATTAACTACAAAAAATAAATAAAAATAAAAATTACTTTAATAAAAAATAAAGAAAACGACTAGCTCTCCTCTTCTTTTTCTTTTTCGTTTTCCCGCTTTTTTAATTCCCTCCTTTCTTTCCCCCCTTTTGTTCCCCAACCCCTTTAACAAAAATATCCCCAATTTCAAAAATTCCCAAAATACTATCTCTCTCTCTATCGACTGCAAGCAGCGGCAAGGGGGGACGACGGCGGCCAACGAGCGACGACGGTGAGCAGCGATTGACGACGGCGAGCAGCGATTGACGACGGCTAGCAGCTGCAGCAGCAGTGGCGGTGCGGCATCTCAGATACCTTTGCCGATACCTTCGTCGTTGGGTCGTTTGCCGTGGGCGACATTGGGTGTCTTTCTCGCTACTTTGCGAGTGTTTTTTTTTTTTGGTGCTTGTTCTTCTCTTTGGTAAGCCTTCTTCTCTCATGATATACAGAGTTTGGTGCATTGTTTCCTAATTTTGTTTATTTATTTCTCTTTCAGAAATATAGGTTTATTTATTTCTCTTTCAGAAATATAGGTTTTATTTATTTATCTCTCATGATATACAAACTTGGTTCTTTTGTTTATTTATTTCTCTTTCAGAAATTAATCGAATCGATTCGTAAACTTGTAGCTAACCTTTTTCTTTCTTTTTTGTCTTTTTTTTTTTGGGTGTGTTGGTGACAAGTGAAACAACAAAGATACAGGGCTCGTTGATTTTCGTGTATATTTTGCAATTTTGATATCTGGGTCGTTCTTCGATTTGTGATGGGTTGGAGATACAGGGCTCGTTTGTTCCTGATTGCTGCTGTTGTAATCATTTGGGTCACCTCTACAGAAGTCACCCAGGTGGTCATACTTCTTTCTCTAATTTCATTTCTAGTTTAAGGTTTTAAAATTCTGTATTTGCAATGTATGTTCTGCATGTTTGTATGCATAGCTCATGTACCTTCATTTATATGGTGAAGTTTATACATTTGCCTAAGTTGATGAATTCTTGTTTGTTTTTGAGGAATTGCCAATGAGATTTGAATTAAAAGCCTGAAATGTCAATTGGGATTCAAATAAAAAGTAAAAGATTCAATAACACTAGTTTGATTGTTAAAAAGCTTATTACAACTATTCATTTTCGTGTGTACCCCCAGAAAAACTGGAGGAAAATAAAGCAAAATAGAAGTGAAAACTTAAATACTTTGGACTGTCTTGGTTTTTGGAAAAAAAGTTGAAAATTAGGTCTCGGGCTATCATTTGCTTGCAAATTATTTACCTCCGTTTAGGTTTCTTGGCAACCAAACAGAGGATTAGTGTAAACTCAGAGGTTCTTGCTAACAGAAGTTTCACCCTTAAAAACATGTTTGCTTGGATCTAACTAGTGGAGGATGCTGATTTGTTCTGAAATTAAATTGTTAAAAATGTTGTTTGCTTGCATTTTCAACTTCCGTCATGTTGTAAGGTAATGAGATTTCCTTATTTTAGTTGCAAAAAAAGAAAGTCTTTTTTCAGTCAAATGGAGAAGGGAAAGATTTTATTCCATGTGGAAAAAATTGAATTATCTGGAACTAACATGAAAATAAGATGGAAAATCATTGGAAGTTGGAACTAAGAAAGAAATATGCATTGGAGGTTGGAGGCCTGAACAGAGTTTTGAATTTTTTTATTTTCCCAAGACCCCTCAATAGCCCTTCTCTAATTAGCCTATTGATATATGCCCAAGGCATGCACTTTAAGTACTGAAAAATCCTTCACTTTTCTTTTTTTTCCCTGATGAACTGTTGTTTTGTGGCATAAATATGCAAGAACTCATTAATTTAAAGTGGTGTTTCATGTGTCCTCAATTGACTGTAAAAGTATGCTTTATTTTTTTTCTCCATTTTTTATTCATATGACTAATGAATTACTAATAAAAAAGGGCTTAACTGTTAAGGGAGGCTAATGCAATTATGTCAAAAGTGTAGGGCTAATTGTATTTTCCCTAACTTAAGGGAGGTGAGGTGAGTGTAATTTGCCCTTAAATATTTGATCCATCAATGTTTTTATATTTTGTTCCTCGTAATTAATGTTTTATATTTGATCCATCAATTATGTAAAGAAGAAGAAAAAGAAGAATGGTCATGTTTTAATGTTTTATTTATAATGTTTTAATGGTCATTTTTTTCTTTTGGGAGCCATAAAATCAAATAGGATTTACACGTAGTTATGGGTCAGAATCCCTCAGAACTATCACGTCTCATAGCCAATTCTGCTGCACAGATAGCACAAATCTGATAGCCTTGCCATAGGTTGTCAAGGGTTTTTCTTATAAGTGAGAGCCCTTTAGGTAGGGTTCATTTAAATTTATCATCAGTCTGACTCAGTGAGTGAGTGTATAGCGATCCCGGGTTTACCCTTGTTGTACAGTGATCCGGACATGTGTCCGTGGATGTTGGTAGTTGGTTATTATCGTGTCTACATTCCTTTTTTTCTTCATATTTGAGTTATAGGATGTGTTGGGCAGGTTTGTTACAGGTTGGTTGTGTTCGGGAGCCTAGTGTTGCTGCCCAGAATTTTGGACCTTCGCTCGAGCGAGGAGTTGGTCGCTCGAGCGAGAGTGGGGTTCGTGTTTGGTGGGTCGAGCCAGAGTGGCTCGCTCGAGCGAGCGGTTGCACCTGGTTCTGGACCTGAGAGCTGTCTTTCTTGGCTCGAGCGAGCTTCATTCGCTTGAGCGGTCTGGGTTTTTCTTCGCTCGATCGAGAACTTCTTGGCTCGAGCGAGAGTTTTCTGTGTCTGGTCGCTCGAGCGACCAAGCCTTCGCTCGAGCGAGAGTGTTTTATATCAGCAGACAGCAGCGTCTAAAACATCACTTTTTCACTTTCTTTTTGATCCAAAACCCTTAATCCGACACTCTCTCTCCCTAAACTTGCACTCTCTCTATGATTTGATCTCCCTAAGGTGTGAATCTAGCCTAGGGCCTTTGTTAAAAAGATAGAGGGTGTTGAGAGCTTCGTTTTAATCTGAAAAAGTTTGGATTTGGAGCACGTTGATCTTCGAGTCTTCATCTCCTTTTTGGCTAAAACTTCAAGGTAGGGATATCCTACTCCTCTCTATGGATTTTGTCTTTAAATTTTGGTATTTTGAGATGTTGGGCTTGGTTTGGTAATTTTGTGAAAGTTTGGGGCTTTTGTGTAATTTTACAAAAGTTGGGGTTTTATTCATAATAAACCTGGATGCATGTTTGGCATAGAGAAATTGAATGAATGTTAAATCATTGATGAAAATGGGACCTAAGGGTTGAAATGGTAATTATGGAAAATGGCCTAATTACATTGTTTAAATAATTGGGATAATTAATTGGGAGAAATGAGGAAATGAAATGTTGATTGAATATCCATTGTGCATTTATTTTCTGTTTAGAAATAACTGCTTTGGGCTATCGGTGGAGGATAGTCGTGATTGTTGTAGACAATGCATGTTGATTAGGCAAACTGAAACTAATCAATGAAATGTGTCATGGAACTTGACGGTTGATAGAATACATTAACTGTATGTATTGGGTGTTTGTATATAGAACCAATGTGTTTATATACGTTATGTGTAGAGGAGGAGATAGAGGATGTACTCCGCGGTTTAGGGAAAGATAGGGGATGTACCTCTAAACCGGTTAGTGATGGGAGAAGATAGGGGATGAACTCCGTAGACACAGCTCATATGCTTGTCTAGAAGTGAAGATAGAGCTTATATGCTTATCTTTGTGATGTGTGGATATAGCTCATATGCTTATCTGTGGATATTGTGGTTATACATATCTGTTGTAGAATGTAGATATAGCTTATTTGCTTATCTGAGAATGTGGATATTGTTGTTAAACATATCTGTTGAGAATGTGGTTAGTGCTTATATGCCTATCCGTTGAAAAGGGGAAAATGAAAGGAAACTTGGACTCATAAGTCGTATGACATAAATATGTGATTTATGTGATTGTATCAGTGTTGTCCATCTATCAATTGCTAATATTTTAGTCATTGTTCATGGTTGGTTTAGTGTATTTCTACTGGGCTGTGGCTCACCCTATATGGGAATATCATTTTCAGGTGCAGGAAGCATGCCACCTCCAAGGACATAGCTTGGGAGGCTAGAGGCGGACATGTTTTGTCGTTTTACTTTTGATGTATTACATGTAACTTCAAGCCAAGGGCTTTATGTGTAAACGAGTTAGTACTCTTTGTTTGTAACCAAGTGTTAACTTGGAAAGCTGTAAGCCTGTAAGGCATTTTGTTTTGATGTTAACATGTAATACCTATGTAATGAAACTCTAATGAATAAAGGAATGTGGTTAGTTTATATGTAAATGCATGTCTTATTTGATGTTATTTTGGGTATGGACTGGTTATCGTCATACCGGGCTGTTATTGATTGCTACCGCCAGAGGGTCACGTTATGTACCTTGAGCGGGGAGTGGTTCCATTTCTTGGGAGACCGGGTTGGTAGTATTTTGCCACCGGGGTATGATTCGCGAGGGCGAAATGAGCTTAGTAGTCTACTTGCTAGCTTTGAGAGTAGTGAGTGTGTTGAGACTCAGATTGTGTTGCCGAGGGTGGTTTGTGAGTATTCGGATGTTTTTCCCGAAGATCTTGTTAGTTTGCCACCTCACCGAGAGATAGAGTTCTCTATTGATTTAGTGCCTGGTACGGCGCCGATTTCTATGGCACCTTACCGTTTTGCTCCAGCAGAGTTGGTTGAGTTGAAAGTTCAGCTCCAGGAATTGCTCGATAAGGGCTTTGTTCGCCCTAGTGTTTCACCGTGGGGAGCGCCGGCCCTCTTTGTTAAAAAGAAAGATGGTGCCTTGAGATTGTGTATAGACTACCGGAAGTTGAATCGGGCTACGGTTAAGAATAAGTACCCTATGCCCCGTATAGATGACTTGTTTGACCAGTTGAAGGGTTCCCGTTGTTTCTCTAAGATAGACTTGAGATTGGGTTACCATCAGTTGAGGGTCAGGGAGGAAGATATTCCTAAGACGGCATTCCGTACGCGATATGGCCATTATGAGTTTTTGGTGATGCCATTCGGGCTTACCATTGCACCGGCAGTCTTTATGGACTTGATGAACCGGATTTTCCGGGAGTTCTTAGACCGATTTGTGGTTGTCTTCGTGGACGATATCCTTATTTATTCGTCTTCTGAGGAGGAGCACGAGGTACACTTGAGAGTGGTGCTTGAGTTACTTAGAACCCATAGGCTGTATGCCAAGTTTGGAAAGTGTGAGTTCTGGCTGAGGGAAGTTAAATTCTTAGGCCACGTGGTATCCGGGGAAGGGGTGTCTGTTGATACATCCAAGGTTGAGGCAGTGCAAGATTGGGCACAGCCTAAGAGTGTATTTGAGATCCGCAGTTTTCTGGGATTAGCTGGGTATTATCGTCGGTTTGTGAAAAATTTCTCCAGGTTAGCGTCGCCGTTGACTAGACTGACACGGAAGGGAGTCAAGTTTGTGTGGAGTGAGACTTGTGAAAAGTCGTTCCAAGAGTTGAAAGTTAGATTGACCACCGCTCCGGTGTTGATTATTCCAGAGAGAGGGTTGGGTTATGCGGTTTATTGTGATGCCTCACGAGAGGGTTTGGGTTGTGTGTTAATGCAAGAAGGGAAAGTGGTAGCTTACGGCTCACGTCAGTTGAAAATTCACGAGAAGAATTACCCCACACACGACCTAGAGTTAGCAGCAGTGATCTTTGCCTTGAAAATCTGGAGGCATTACCTTTATGGTGAGAGGTTCGAGGTATTCTCGGATCATAAGAGTTTGAAGTATCTGTTTACACAGAGAGACTTGAATCTGAGGCAGAGGAGATGGATGGAGTTCATCGAGGATTATGATTTTGAGTTGCATTATCATCCGGGAAAGGCCAATGTTGTGGCCGATGCCCTTAGTAGGAAATCCATTAGTGATGTAGCTTGTATAGCCATCCGAGAATGGGAGATGTTGGGAGCACTTGGCGAGTTTGATTTGCTACTGGGCGAATCTGTTGAGGCTGCGGCCTTGTTTTCTGTTGTTGTGCAACCTACACTTGTGACTAGAGTGTTAGAGGCACAGAGAGGTAACCTTGAGGTAGAGTCCCTCCGAGAAAATATCTCCAGTGGGAAAGTTGAGAAGGGTTTGACGGTGTATCCCGACCTGAGTGTGAGATACCGAAACCGTTTGTTTGTACCGGAGTCTTGCCGAGAGGAAGTACTCCGAGAGTTTCATCATTCGCGCCTTGCGGTGCATCCGGGAGGTACTAAGATGTATCAGGATTTGGGTCGCCAGTTTTGGTGGCGGGGTATGAAAAGAGATGTGGCTGTTTTTGTATCAAAGTGCCTTACTTGCCAGCAAGTGAAGGCCGAGCATCAGAGGCCAGTGGGTTTGTTGCAACACTTGCCTATTGCCGAGTGGAAGTGGGAGCATGTCACTATGGACTTTGTTGTAGGTCTTCCGAGGACTCAGCGGGGTAGTGATGCTATTTGGGTGGTTGTAGACCGGTTGACTAAGTCGGCGCACTTTATTCCTATGCGCGTGAGAGATTCGGTGGATCATCTTGCCGATTTGTATATTCGGGACGTAGTGAGATTGCACGGGGTCCCAGTGACGATCGTCTCAGATAGAGATCCTCGTTTTACTGCTAGGTTGTGGCAGAGTTTGCAGAGTGCCTTGGGCACTAAGTTGACCTTTAGTACGGCTTATCATCCTCAGACTGACGGGCAGTCCGAGCGTACTATTCAGATCCTCGAGGATATGCTTCGGGGTTGTGTCCTGGACTTCAGTGGGACATGGGAGAGGCACTTGCCATTGGTAGAGTTTGCCTACAACAACAGTTTTCAGTCTAGCATCGGTATGGCACCGTTTGAGGCCTTGTATGGCCGACCGTGTAGGTCTCCAGTTTGTTGGGCCGAGGTGGGTGATGCACCTTTGTTGGGTCCGGAATTGGTTAGGGAGACGACGGAGAAAGTTGAGCTTATCCGTAGGAGGCTTGTTACAGCCCAGAGTCGACAAAAGAGTTATGCCGACCGTAGGAGGAGGCCTTTGGCGTTTGAGGTAGGTGATCATGTCTTTCTGAAGACATCACCTAGACGAGGCCTGATGAGGTTTGGGAAGAGTGGGAAGTTATCCCCTCGGTTTATTGGTCCTTTTGAGATTCTTGAGAGGATTGGCGAGGTTGCTTATCGGTTAGCCTTACCGCCACAGTTGTCCGGAGTGCATGACGTGTTTCATGTGAGTATGCTTCGGAAGTATGAGCCAGATCCATCACATGTGTTGGATTGGACCGATTTAGAGGTAGATGAGGATGCCTCGTATGAGGAGAGACCGGTTCGGGTCTTGGATAGGCGGGATCAAGTCCTGCGTGGCAAGACCATTCCTTTGGTGAAAGTCTTGTGGAAACATCACGGAGTGGAGGAAGCCACTTGGGAACGTAAGTTGGAAGTCCGAGAGAAATATCCGGACTTGTTTGTTGATATGTGATCTTGTATTTAAATTTTACATTTTGTTGAACTTAAGAGCTTTTATATATGTCTTAAGTTGTGAAACATTGAAAATGTTTTGATTATTGGAAGTATGTTTTGGAACTTTCCTCATATGGAAGTTGAATGTGACACTATATATGTTGAATATATTGTTGAAATTGGAAAGATAGTGCATAATGTTAATGCATGTTGAAAATACATATGTTGTTTACATATTGTGATATGTCTCTTGTTAAAGGGATGGGATGACCGGTAATGGATCGAATTGTTGAATGTTCAAGTGTAACATTGTTTAAAATGGAGGAAAGCTTGTTTTGAAAACTTGTGCTTAATTTCGGGGGCGAAATTCTTTAAGGGGGGGAGGTTATAGCGATCCCGGGTTTACCCTTGTTGTACAGTGATCCGGACATGTGTCCGTGGATGTTGGTAGTTGGTTATTATCGTGTCTACATTCCTTTTTTTCTTCATATTTGAGTTATAGGATGTGTTGGGCAGGTTTGTTACAGGTTGGTTGTGTTCAGGAGCCTAGTGTTGCTGCCCAGAATTTTGGACCTTCGCTCGAGCGAGGAGTTGGTCGCTCGAGCGAGAGTGGGGTTCGTGTTTGGTGGGTCGAGCCAAAGTGGCTCGCTCGAGCGAGCGGTTGCACCTGGTTCTGGACCTGAGAGCTGTCTTTCTTGGCTCGAGCGAGCTTCCTTCGCTCGAGCGGTCTGGGTTTTTCTTCGCTCGATCGAGAACTTCTTGGCTCGAGCGAGAGTTTTCTGTGTCTGGTCGCTCGAGCGACCAAGCCTTCGCTCGAGCGAGAGTGTTTTATATCAGCAGACAGCAGCGTCTAAAACATCACTTTTTCACTTTCTTTTTGATCCAAAACCCTTAATCCGACACTCTCTCTCCCTAAACTTGCACTCTCTCTATGATTTGATCTCCCTAGGGTGTGAATCTAGCCTAGGGCCTTTGTTAAAAAGATAGAGGGTGTTGAGAGCTTCGTTTTAATCTGAAAAAGTTTGGATTTGGAGCACGTTGATCTTCGAGTCTTCATCTCCTTTTTGGCTAAAACTTCAAGGTAGGGATATCCTACTCCTCTCTATGGATTTTGTCTTTAAATTTTGGTATTTTGAGATGTTGGGCTTGGTTTGGTAATTTTGTGAAAGTTTGGGGCTTTTGTGTAATTTTACAAAAGTTGGGGTTTTATTCATAATAAACCTGGATGCATGTTTGGCATAGAGAAATTGAATGAATGTTAAATCATTGATAAAAATGGGACCTAAGGGTTGAAATGGTAATTATGAAAAATGGCCTAATTACATTGTTTAATTAATTGGGATAATTAATTGGGAGAAATGAGGAAATGAAATGTTGATTGAATATCCATTGTGCATTTATTTTCTATTTAGAAATAACTGCTTTGGGCTATCGGTGGAGGATAGTCGTGATTGTTGTAGACAATGCATGTTGATTAGGCAAACTGAAACTAATCAATGAAATGTGTCATGGAACTTGACGGTTGATAGAATACATTAACTGTATGTATTGGGTGTTTATATATAGAACCAATGTGTTTATATACGTTATGTGTAGAGGAGGAGATAGGGGATGTACTCCGCGGTTTAGGGGAAGATAGGGGATGTACCTCTAAACCGGTTAGTGATAGGAGAAGATAGGGGATGAACTCCGTAGACACAGCTCATATGCTTGTCTAGAAGTGAAGATAGAGCTTATATGCTTATCTTTGTGATGTGTGGATATAGCTCATATGCTTATCTGTGGATATTGTGGTTATACATATCTGTTGTAGAATGTAGATATAGCTTATTTGCTTATCTGAGAATGTGGATATTGTTGTTAAACATATCTGTTGAGAATGTGGTTAGTGCTTATATGCATATCCGTTGAAAAGGGGAAAATGAAAGGAAACTTGGACTCATAAGTCGTATGACATAAATATGTGATTTATGTGATTGTATCAGTGTTGGCCATCTATCAATTGCTAATATTTTAGTCATTGTTCATGGTTGGTTTAGTGTATTTCTACTGGGCTGTGGCTCACCCTATATGGGAATATCATTTTCAGGTGCAGGAAGCATGCCACCTCCAAGGACATAGCTTGGGAGGCTAGAGGCGGACATGTTTTGTCATTTTACTTTTGATGTATTACATGTAACTTCAAGCCAAGGGCTTTATGTGTAAACGAGTTAGTACTCTTTGTTTGTAACCAAGTGTTAACTTGGAAAGCTGTAAGCCTGTAAGGCATTTTGTTTTGATGTTAACATGTAATACCTATGTAATGAAACTCTAATGAATAAAGGAATGTGGTTAGTTTATATGTAAATGCATGTCTTATTTGATGGGTTTAATGTTATTAATTTGAGGGCGTTACAGAGTGAGAGAGAGAGAGAGAGAGAGAGAGAGAGAGAGAGAGTGAGT
Source organism: Camellia sinensis (assembly GCF_055761805.1). Lineage (NCBI taxonomy): Eukaryota > Viridiplantae > Streptophyta > Magnoliopsida > Ericales > Theaceae > Camellia > Camellia sinensis. Next base: position 91,793,699 of record NC_138975.1, read on the forward strand.
TTCTATCAATAACATCCCTAGTGCTAGGAGTTTCGTGCTATTTGTTTTGACTTTTATCTTTTTGTTTATACGAGGACTTCTTGTCCTCTTTCCTTCTTCTTGCTTTTTTATTAAAATTCTTTATTGAAGCTCAAAGAAAAAAAAGTGTTTCTATCAATAAAAGTCTCATGAGAATCATATTTCCACTTGTGCAACCTCTCCAATGAATCGTCAAACTGTTTGTAGTTGTCAGATTACCTATCGGCAAACCACTTATTTATACCAAAAAGAGGGTTATAGAGAAGTTCATCTCTACCACTGTCAAGTCCTTCCACTTTTGAAGCACCATGAGATAACACTCGTAACTGATCAAGGCACTTATTCCAGAATTCTCTGACCATCCTCTTCTTTGTTAAAAGAGCATGTATACATATATTCTCTGACGATTAGTAAGAAGTAGTTCAGTTTTTTGCATATAGGCTGCGGATATCCAAGTTAGCAGAAGCAGAGGTATAGGAAGTGATCTAGGTTAATTAATGGAGGGTTGGGATTCATGTTAAAAGGAATTAGAAGAACAAAATGTGTGATTTACCTAATGATGATTAAGGGAAACTAAGGAAATATATGCCACTCTAGGTTTGGCCCAGTCTGGGTATTGGGATTAATTTGGCCATCCCAAATCCAATCCTTAAAAACATTCAAACTGCAGTCTCGCCTGTTACGTTGTTATATATGGCTGTAAAGTGAATTTGACTGACATGTTAATATTTTGTAAACTTTCCACTGATATGTAATTTTCCCTTAGTAGTATTAGTTCAAATCCTAATCCTATACAATGTAAGCTAGGGGGCTGAAAAAATGGCCATGTGAGGTGCATATTATCCCTATGAATGGAAGTAGATGGAGAATGACGTCTTTATTGATTTAATTTTTCACTAGCTTGACTTCCACTCACTCGTGCTTCACTAGCTTGACTTCACTCAATTGTACTGTGTGGGTTGAGAAACATGGCTAGTGTGAATGCAATGGTCATGTTTTAATGTTTTAATGTTGTGCGAAGGTATTTTTCATGTTTTAATCCTTTTTATTTTCTGATTACACTGAGAAGTTTGAATGGTCATGACCGCTGGACACATTGAAGTATTGCTAAAGTTTTGTTCATTTTTTTTACCTTTCAGGTCACTTTGGGTATATAGAATTACCAATTCCAATATATCATCCTTCCCATGTGAGCGAACTAAAGCGGTTGTTGAGCCTGGTTTGCTTTAAGTGCTTGAAGTTGAGAAGTGGGAAGGTAATGGATATGTTTATAGAAGGCTCCACGTAAAATCTGTTTGTCATAAGTAATTAAATCCTTTTGCTTTCTTGATTGAGAGGGTAGCTGATTATTGTGTTGTGTTATGGTAAGAATTTGAAGCTCTCGGTGATTATAGATCATTCTGCCATAATATATCCTATATTTGATTATTTAATAAAGGAAGTTGGTAGACATTTGAGTGTGGTCACATATGTGGTGGCCCTTTTCTAAAAGTGTTGTGTAAATATCATTATTTTTCTATTGTTTCTCTGAGACATTTAATTTTATAAATTGTTTCTCTCCTTATTTTAACTAAAATGTAGAGTTAATTTGTGGAACTGATATCTCAACATAGAAGTGTTATATGTAAGAATATCTATGTCATTAACAGGGAAAGCTTTTAAGCCTTCTTAACATTTTATAGGCACCCAACTAATGAATTTTATTTTTTTTTCAGATGATTTTGGACATACAAATGTGGATATATAATTTTGACAATTACGGGAGGGCATTGTTTTTATACCTCTATTTGTATATATAGTGGTTCGAACAAATTAATTTGGTTATTCATGTATTATGTATGGATTTAAATTATTGACGTTGGATTAGACTTGGAGTGTATGGAATTTGTATGGATTATTGACCCTAATATATTTTAGTGTTGATGGATTATATTGTTTATACAGGGTACAGGTTGTAATTTAAATTATTGACGTTGGTTATTCATGTATTATGTATGGATTTAAATCATGGTTATTCATGTATTATGTTGAATGCTTTAATGGTTGATAATATATTTTAGTGTTGATGGATTATATTGTTTATACAGGGTACATGTAATATAAATGAATATAGGTTGTTTACAATTTTTTTTTTTTTTTTAAAAAAAACAGAAAATTATTTGGCCACCAAATGTTTTGGTAGCCAAATAGGTAATCAAAAGTTTTGGCTACTAATAATTTAGTAGCAAAAACATAACCCAAAACGTTTTTGCCACAAAATAATTAGTAGCTAAAAAATTTGAGAATGAGAGAAATAAACAATTGGCTACTAAATTTTTTAGTCACGGAAAAAAGGGTATCATTTGGCGACTAAAACTTTTGGTGGCAAAAAGTAAATAAATGAATCTTAATAGGTTTTTGGCTACGAATAGTTTTAGTCGGCAAAAGTTACCACGCCTAAGGTAGAACTTTTAGTGACTAAATGGTTAGTAGCCAAAAGTTTAATAAAATGAAAAATAATATTTTTGGCGGCTAAATTCTTTAGTCCCTAAATGTAGTAATGTTGTGACTAAAACTTATTCCCGACAAAAAGTTTTAGTCGCTGAAAATTTAATTTATTTTATTTGAATACTTTTGGCGACTAAATACTTAGTCGCCAAAATATACCCTTTCCCTACTACTCAGAGTTTGGTAGCCGAATGTTCACTTTTGGCGACTAATATTTTGGTCGCCAAAAGATAATCTTTACCGACTAACTAGAGTTTAGTAGCCAAAACCTTCACTTTCAGCGACCAAAAATAGTTTAGTCGCCAATACTATCGCCGACAGGCTATAGGCGACGACTTTGGCGACGAAAACTATTAGTCGCTAATTTGTTTCGGCGACCAAAAATGGAGCTTTTGGCGACCAATATTTTGGTCGCCAAAAGTGGCATTTCCTGTAGTGAATATAGAAACAAATTAGAGGAATAATAATACACTAATATCATTCATTTACAACTCATAAAACCTTATGAAACACATGCCTATTTAAATATGACTTCAAACTCTAAAAGAATATTCATAGGATTTCACATTACATTAAATAAGTCTTCCAAATAGGACTTATAAATAATTTTCTCATTCTTTTTTAATATACCCAAAAAAAATCCCTTGGTTCATTAATTAATGTAAGTGCAATATGTGTTAAGCCCCAAAAAAAAAAAAAAATTTCTTGCCAACATGTGAAGGTACAAAATCAGGAATGATATCTTGTCATTAATTATTTAGAAAACAACAAAAAAAAAAAAAAAAAAAAAGAGGCAACTCAACAGAAGATTTTTATTATTTCTTAAACAACAATTTCATTCACCTTATTGTGAAGAAACATTCATCAAATATTTCATGTATGATAGAGACCTAGATTCTCTTTTTATTTATTTTCTAAAAATATCCGTGCACATTATGATCAAACCTCCTTAATAAAAACCTAAAAACTCATATTTTTAAAACAAATTCATCATCGTTTGGAAACATACTATATTAATAACTTTTTTGGCTTATTATGAAAAAATGTACAGAAAAATAGAAAAAATAATATGACAACTTATAGTGGCTTTTTGATTTTTTAACTAAAATATATATCTCCAAACAAGGCTATTATTAGTCACACATTGAAGAGTAGGATCTAAGTCCTAGCTTCTCCTCTGGATTAAATTTGAAAGAACTAGTAGGCCAAAAATCAATTGAAAACACATTTTTGTGACTGAAACCTAATCACAAATTTTATTTTGAAAGATTGTTGGTACAACTTGGACGACCAAAACCCTTGGTAGTCACTTGTGTGTAGGTAGATTTTTTTATTTTTTTATTTTTGAAAAAAAAAATATTATAAACTCAAAAATAATAATTTAAAAAATGGTTAGAAAATAAAACGCATGGTATATATATTTAAATGTCATGTGTAATACATCCCATATGAATTTGATCCACACATTATTAATGACTTTGTAAATTATCACTTTTTTTTTTAATTTCATAATATATGTGGTTTATTTGGAGACAACTCCAACACTTGATACCAAAAAAAACAAAAAACAAAAAAAACCACTAATCATTATTATCTTAGACCAAAAAAATGAGGGAAAGTCATGACTTGAATGATAATTCAACAATCTAATACAATGATCTTGTTATTGTATATTTAACAGTTTAATTTTAAAGTTAAAGTACAATAATGTAATTTTAAAACATAATTTTTTTATAATGTCAAATTTTAATATTATTTTATCTAATTTTATATGAAACTTGTTCAATTATTTATTTTATTATAATAAAAAAGAGTAAATTACACTAGCCTCTCCTAATATTTGAAGAAATTATAATAAACTCTATGATTTTGACATAATTAATTACGTGGGTCTCTTTTTTAATATGGTTACAGATATTGAAACTAATGTAAATAATGTAAAGACATAGGATAAATAATGAAAAATACACATTTGAATGTAAAATAGAGGTGTTTTGAGTTTGTAGTTACCCGGTAAAAAAATTATAAAAGAGATGGCAATTATCATTTTTTTCATCGATATGACTATCAAATTATTAATGAAAATATGATAAGTGTTATATAAATTAAAATTTTAAAGGAATTTAATGTAATTATATTAAAATTATAAGATTTGTTGTATTTTTATCAAATTTCAGAAGTAATCAATGTAATTTAAGTAACAAAAAAAAAATCATTTAAAAAAATATGATAGGAAATTCTAATTCATGTTAAAATAGTCAGCGAGTGCTGATTAGGGTTTATATGGTGGAACTTGGAGAACTGGAAATTGAACCATTCACTCCTCCACAAAAGTATGTCATCACTCACACACTGGAAAGTACTAGTCCGCTTTTGTTCACAGAATATATGTTTTTTAATTGATAAAAAATAATAAAATTTATATCTGTGATGGAATTATTATGTATATATTTTTAAATATGAATCCCACTATCTTAAACTAATAGTAGATCTAAAAAATTAAATCAAATGGAGTACTTATTAATTATAATTTTAAATATTTTACAAAAATATTTTACATAAATATTTATAATTGATTTTGAGAAAGATAAAAAAAATGTGTTTGGTTTAAGTTTAGAAGGATCATTTGTATGAAGGATCATTTATATGCGGTTTGAGTTGAGAAGGATCATTTATATGAAGGATCATTTGTTAAAGTCAAGATGGTGTAAAACCAGCATAAATATTTATAATTGATTTTGAGAAGGATCATTTGTTAAAGTCAAGGGATTTGAGCCAGCTGTGTTTGAAGTCCTGATTCTTAAACTTGGGGACTTCCTCTACATAGTTCTCCAAGGTGGCGTCATTCCCAACCTGGAACGCTTTGGAAATTTCGGAGTTAGCTTTTTCCTTCCCCTTCTTTGATTCTTCCAAGTCGGCTTCCATCTTGGCAATCACCTCCTTGGCTAACTTGAGCGCATCCTCGATCGCATTTGCCCTCTCCTCGGCGGCCAATCTGAGCCGGTCAGAACTCCTCTCCTTTTCTGCCTCAGCATCGGCCCTTACACTTTCCTCCGCCGCTCTCGTTGCCTCGTGCTCGGCTCTTTGAGCGGCCTCCGCGGCCTTGCCCTTCTCACTTTCAATTTCCGTTTTCAGAAAGCTAATCTGTTCAATAGCATCATGTTGACGGCGGCCTATCTCGGATATCCTTCCCGCCGTCTACAAAACAGGGAATTAGAATAAAAATAAAAATACATATATATAATAATAAATAAATAAATAAAAATATAGGCGGAAAACGGCAGACAAGGATCAAGTCATGTTCTAGTATGGCCGACTGAGCGGCTAATGCTAATGCTATTGCTAGCAAGTCTGGTTCCGTCCGAAAGGTTTCCCTGTCAGTCGATAGGGAAATTGGCGAAGCCATACTCAAGGCCACGGTCGAATCTTTAAGAGCCGATGCATCAGAGGAAATCGACACATTTTTTATCCTTGGTTGAACCACAAATGCCACAACCGAGTCCGACTCCTCTATGCGCGGCCGTTCGTCCACAACCGAGTCTGACTCCTTTATGCACGGCCGTTTGTCGGTAGGGATTTCCTCATAGTCGACTTCGCTTTCGGCGGGACGTTTCTCCCCCCTCGGATCATTCCTTTGACTCAACCGTTCAACTGGCTGCACCGTCTCGGCCATCTCAATTTGAGCCATTTCTTCCGCAATAACAGGTAGAGAAGACTCAATCATGGCAGTAGGTTCAGAACGGATGGTTTCGGCCCTCCTCCGGGCTGCCATCCGTTCGGCGTTTTTCCTCCTCTCCAGTTGCATAAGCGATTCCCCCACCATGTTCTCAGGATACAAGCCGGGAAGATCTCCTAAATCAGTAAAAATGTCTCCAAAAGTGACGTCCCCTCGACCTGAAGTGGATGGAAGGTTGGATGGATTAAGGCCGGCTTCTTCAAATGCCAAGTTTAGAGCCTCATCAACCTCTTCGGCTTCCAAAGCGGACTGACTCGGCTGCTCGGCGACTTCCTCGGCCACTGGCTCTTCGGCCTGCTCCGAATCAGAAGCTTCCAAACCAATCTGCCTAAGGCTCTTGAAATGAGGAAAGATAAGGGTAATGAGTTGCTACTCGCCCTGCGGAATTAGAATGTTGTCTGCGGCCGAAAATGTTGTATAAGTTGGCTCGTACTGCAGAAGTATATGGGATGCCCTCCCTTGCTTTTGGAGGTTTGGACAGCCGAAAAACTAGAGTGCGGTTTTGATTTCCGCAAGCACAGCGTCGTCGGTCGAAACCAGAGTTTTCTTCAAATCATTTCCTGCACAAATAAAACCATGAGAACATGAAAAGAAAGCCGAATAAATATAGGGTAGATAAACGCAAGGAGATATACGGCCACCTGGTTCGCCTCTCCGTCTAGGTATAGGATCTAGGCGATCTTCGCCTTTGCCGAACTCCCAGTTACCTCGTACAACAACCATGACATCATCAACTCGCTTGCCAGAGCTGGCAAGCATAGTCACCAAGTGATGGTCGGTGTCCTTGGCCCTGAGGAAATAGCGCTTATGTCGGCCAGAAGATTTGGCCAAGGCATAACAATGCCGAATAGCAGGTATGCCAAGATTGATCTTAAGACGTCGGTTCAACTCTATAATCCCCATTATGATTCAAAAAAAAATTTGCATTAGGTTGGGAAGGGATTAGACCCCAATGGCGAAGAACGGCCCTAAGAAATGGGTGAAGGGGGAAACGGACTCCGCCTTCAGTAATTCATAAGAGAGGGAAGATGATTGTGCTTTCATCAGCCCTCTCCATATCAAGGGTGCTGTCTGTCATGAGTGATAGATGAACATCGTCGGGTGTAGATGCGCCCGTGGGCCTCATGCTACAGTTCGGACTCAAATAATCACGGTCCTGAATCTAGTCTCGTAAAGTGCAATGCAAAACTGATAAATCACCAAAGAGTCCAAATCCGGCAAATCGTTTTGAAAACAGATTTTTAGAAAGAAGTGCCAAACATGGACTACTTTGCCAGATACAGAGTCGCCACCTAAATATTTCATTTTAGGGGGATTTAGGAAACCCTGACTCGTTGCCTAAGGCCACGTGTCTGTCATCACCAAAGTTGCCTCGGCTCGGGAACTTAGGTACGATTGGGGAAGGTCAGCTATGAGCACCCCCGCTCGCCCGATCAAAGATCGGCCACTACAAAACATGATATCTCGTTTTTGAAAACACATGTGTTCTTATTCCGATTAATTAGCTAGAATTACTATGTGATGCGCACAGCAAAACAAGTATAGACTAGATCACTTAATTTGGAACAAAGCATTGCATATCCGTTTGTTCGGAAAAATGGTTTGGGTTTTGCTACTCACAAGTAGGCTAAAATACGGATTTCAATGAATTGTCCCAATTCAAGCAATCCAACCTTCACCCACAGGCATTCAGGTAGTTACATCACATACGTAAATAGCCTCATGTAAGCATACTGTCATGGCAACACTCACACACATGCAAGCATGTTAAAGCGTAAATGCTTACTTAGTACTCCAAGCCAAAACAGAAACTAGTTAGTATTCAAATGCATGATCCTAATTCATGTTAAGATGGCTAATGCAACACATGCAAAATGCAACTAGAAATAGGCTCGGCTATTCTAAGATGTCATGTGAAATGCAACTTGATACATGTATTCAAATTGGAATTGAAATACAATGCAGTTAGCATGATGCGCCGAGCCCGATGCGTGCAATACGAATGAATGTATGCAAACATGCTATCATAAGTATGCTAATTGAAATGTGCCCTAAGACTAACCATTGAAACCAGGTAAGTAAAAAGGAGAAAGACATGGGGTTCGAAGACATGCATCACACACGCGCACGCTTATTACAAATTCGCCCTCTCGAGGGAGGGACCGAAAGAATAATACAAATTTAACTAACTAACAAGCTAATTAAATAATTACAAAACCGCTTAACTAATTAACAAATTGATTAAGCAAAGAAATCAGTGAAGAGGCCTCGGGAAGAAGGATGAATGCATGTGTGCTCGGCTTTGCTCGGAAATCCGTCGCCATGCACAAGCTGCCTCTGTTTACCCTGCTCTACTCCTCTAAAAATAGTGCAAGTCTCAATGATGCTCCAGAATCACTTCCTGATCACTGTGGAAGGTCACCGACCAAGAGGAAACACCACCGGCCAGGGGAAACTGGTCATCGACCATTGGTATGGCTCTCGGCCAAAGATATTTAGTCGGCCAGCACTGAGAATGGTCGGTCGACCATATCTTCCTACAGAATCCTGTTTTGACAGCAGCAGAGGGCAAACAAGGCATGGCAATACATTTCAAAGCAAATGTTTGCACCACCACACTCCTTATCATATTCATGACTCAAAGGAGGATGGCCCTCGACCCTCGGGCCACCAATCACACATTCCGATGCATGATGGCCCAAGAAATCGAGTTGTGCATTTTGGTGTCAAATGAAATGCAAACCAAAACAAACAATAGGCCCAACCTCTATCACAATCAATTCAAGAGGCAAGGCATGCATGCAAAATGCAACCTAAGCATGCAAGCTAAGTATGCAATATGAGCGTGCAAGCAAGTAATGAGCACTAGTCACACAACCTAAGCAAACAAGCATGCTAGACATGTAACAATAATGCTAATGACCAACATGCAACAACATGTGAAGGGGACTTAGCATAGGAACATGTAAAGCAACTTAACACAAGATGCATGCCAAATGCAACACCACTTGAACATGCAACAACGTGCCAATAGACCGAGTATGTGACAACATGCAAGGCAAATGTACACACAAGCATTCATGCACACATGGTCCAAAACTTAAGCATAGAAAGGGGACTTTTAAGCACACTTAAAAGGGGACAAACATGGACAAAAGGCAAGCATGATAAACTCTGAAAATCATGTTGAGGATGGTGCCAAACCAACTAAACAAAACAATCAAAGCATGCAAGCAAGGTTCAAGGCTCAAAGCTATCAAAGGGGATTAAACCATGGCTATGCAAGGCGAGTCCCAAAGGGTCGAGGGGACTCAAAACAGTTCTAATGTAGGTCGAGACAAAGCCCAAAACACACTTAGATGGCATCTAAATGGCCTACACATGGAAGCATACATAATGGTCCAAACATGGAGCATAAGACACAAACCTTTTGAAGCATCAAAGGAGCCATAAATGCAAGTATACAAGCATGCTATATGGACTGAAATGGCATAACTAATGGTGCCAAACCACTGAAATGATGCAAGCAGAGCATGCTAGAGGATCCAACACCCAAGGCCTACAAAGGGGGATTGCATGGTAGCTATACAAAGCAAGTCATGGATGACCCAAATGACCAAAATTAGACCTCAAGCACATCAAAACATGCATAAAAGCTTCACGAAGCTAAGCCAAAATCATGCTAAAAACAAGGCTCAATGCACAAGGCATGTTAAGGCAATTTCATGGCATTACAAGACAAGTATGCAAAGCATGCATGGTGTGTCTGAACCAACTTAAAACAGTGCTATATCATAGAAAAATAACCACAAATACCAGCTAAGACATGGCCAACATGAATTTAAACAAGGAGCTCACACATGAGGCAAAAATGATAAGTTTTGAAGACAACAAGGAGAGGGGATGGCCCTCTCCTTCTTAGGACCTCAAAACACCATCCCCGCCACTGAAATCCCTTTGGATGGTGAGGAGGCCAATACAAGGTGGTCCCGGAGCTCACAAAAAGTGCACAAAAATGAGGCCAAACAAGGCCTAAGAGGGGTCAAACAACCCCAAACACCAATGTGACCTTAAACAACTATTTTAAGCACTCAAAATCAGAACATTTGCTAGTTACACACTAAGCTTAAAAACAGATGCAAGGATGGCTAAAAACCTATGCAAAAATGAGGAATAAAGGGGTAAAGTTCTTACCCTTGAAGACCTTCTTCAAGAAGACCCCTCCAGCACCTTCTTTAGGTCAAAACCAGCTCAAAAACTCCAAGAGCAACCCTTTGGCACCTCAGCAACCAGGGTATGGTGTAACACTAGGTGTCTTAGTGCAAAACTAAGGACAAAACAACCTTATACACACACAAAGGCAAAAGGGAGGGACATATAGAGATATATAGATACACAAACCCTAACCCTAATCTCAGAGCCCTCTGGAACTTCTTGGAACCCTTGAGGAGAGAGGAGAAGCCCTCCTCTTATAGAATTCTAACTCTTGCAAAGCTTACAAAACAAGCTAAGCAAGAGGGAAATCCCTCCATACACGTGTAGGGAGGGGGTGCAAAGTGGGTGCCAGCTATCACAGCTGACATAAAATATCTCCCGAAAGCAGATGAACAGTGCTCGGCCTGCCTAAAATGTCAAATTGACCAAGACAATGGTCGGCCGACCAGAAAGAGTGCCGACCGGCCAAACATTTGGCCGATGGAAACAAAACATGGCCGGTGGCCTCAATCCATGGCCGATGAGGTGTGGGGATGGCCAACAAGCCATTTCTCACCCTCAGAAGCAAAAACACAAGTGTTTAGTGCAAAACCAAATACAAAACAGGCAAGTTGAGAGATCCTAAGGCAGGGCGCGTAGCCGAAACCTTCGGGAACTCAAAACGAACACAAACATGGATGATCACCGAGTGTTCAAACGGTGACGTCCAAGTCTTGAGGACAGTCAAAAATAGGGTGTCTACAATTGCCCCTCTTTGACAGAACTCAAAAGTCATAACAATGATGGGAGTGAATGTCAAAGCCCAGAGACGACCCATTTTTGACAAGGCCGAAGACTTAGACAAAGCATACAAGCTACAGATAAAGATATGCGCCCGAAGGCAGGGGCAAAATGCAAAAACAATGCACAAAGCCGAGCATAACTTATGATCATGCAAAGAAAGCTGTAATGAAGCATATACATACAATAAATGCAACAGTTTAAGCAATTAAACACAAATCCAACTACATTACAATGTAGAAAGGATGTAAGAGAATTATGTAATTCTCGCTACGTCTCACACGGAGAATACAATACCTGTGTGGTTCGTTTGGTCGTGCCAGCTTCAAATGAACCGTACATACAATATCGTGCATGAAAAAGAAAGAAACTTAACAGGTACAATATCGTTAGCAACATGCATAACAATGCAATCTAAAACTGTGTGACAACGCGAGTGAAGGGGTGCATGACAATGCAACCTATGCGTGGCGTATAACAATGCGGAATGGATGCATGATAATGCAATATTTACAAAACTATGTATAAACAATGCAAATGATATGCAATGCATTCAAGATGATCAAACCATAAACAGTACAAAACCACACAAATATCATAAAGATGATAGAGATGCAAAATTCATCTACCATAGAAAAGGTGCCGACACCCTCAAACCACAATCCCATCAGTGGAATAGGCGCGTACACATGCAGAACTATCTGTGTGTAGACGAAACACAAGATACAAGTAATTGGGTGGGATGATATAAGTGAGGCATGCTCTGCTCAGGAAAGATTGTGAGCCTAAATGCTGGATGCAACAAACTACACTACAATGTAATGAATGCAGTGGACAAGGCGCGTGGCCAAACCGTATCTTGCCTAGGAAAGGTATGGACACATACAAACCGCGTCTAACACAGAAATGGTGCCGTCACCCACAACACTAGGTACGTACACATAATATCATAACCGTGCTTCAACATGAAAAGTATGAGCACATACCAGACCAAGCTTAACTTGGAAAGGCGCAAACAATAAATGGAGGATGCAGCAAATGCATGCGATGCTTTCTATGTACAATGCAATGTAATCACTAAACATGCACTGGATGGATGCAATGCAGGTGGAAACGAAGCATGCATGTCAATGCAAGTGAAGAATGCATGACAATGCAGGTGGAATAATGCAGTAAATGCATGCAAACTACAATGCAATATATTCTATATGCAATGGATGTAATAGATAAGGCATGCGGCCAAACCGTATCTTGCCTAGGAAAGGCATGGACACACACAAGCCGCGTCTAACACAGAAACGGTGCCGTCACCCACAACACTAGGTGCGTACACATAATATCATAACTGTGCTTCAACGTGAAAAGTATGGGCACATACCAGACCAAGCTCAACATGGAAAGGCGCAAGCCATAGATGGATGTGATGCAGTAAATGCATGCAATGCTTTATTTACAATGCGATATATACAATATGCAATATTCACAATGAATGCATGTAAACTATGTACAATGCAATATTTACAGTGAATGCTAATGAAACACGCATAACAATGCATGTTTGTTTTTTCTGTTTTTTGTGTTTTTTTTTTTTGAAATGCATGATAATGCGAATGAAAGAAAAATGCATGACAATGCGAATGAAACGTGCATGATAATGCATGTTTGTTTTTTCTGTTTTTTGTTTTTTTTTTTTTTGAAATGCATGACAATGTGAACGAAACGTGCATGATAATGCAAATGAACTGCGCATGACAATGCGAGATAAGGAAGATGCATAACAATGCATGTAAGGTGCGTATGACAACGCGTGACAAGGATCATGCATGACAATGCATGTGGGGTGCGCATGACGATGCGACCTAAAGAAGATGCATAACAATGCAAGTATGGCGTGCGCGACAACGCACTAGGTGTGTGCATAACAACGCGAGTGAAATGACCTATAACCAACGCGCGCTTACGACAAAACGTTGTAATGTAACGCATGTAAAGCAATTTCTGAGCCTCTCAAGAGACAAAAGAATACGAAAAGGATACACCTTGCACGTATTCAAGGATGGCACACAGAAGACACGGTCCGAGGTCAAAACAGAGACCGGTTAAGCTTCGGAAATGCACTCTCTTGCATTGTGTTGGGCAAAGAAGGTCCCAAACCACATAAAAGACCCAAACAAGGGTGTAGGAGGTTCACCGGCCACCGAGGAAGACCACCAGCCATCCACCGGCCGAAAAACAAGGTCACCGGCCAACAATTTGGCCGACCGGCCAACAATGTGGCCGACCGGCCAAAAATGCCTGTATCGGGGCAGTTTTGTCCTTTTGGCCACGGGTCTTTAAATATAGGGCTTAAACCCTATTCTTTTCACTTGCCTCTTAGTCGAAAATCTCTCCCCCTTCTCTCTAGGTTATTTTTCTCCTTTCGATCCCCGTCTTTCCTTGGTTTTCGGCCCATTTCATCGATTTTCACCACTCGGGGTTTGTTTTCCTCGAGTTTACCTTGATTCTTAGGCTTTTTCCGCACTCCGAGCTTTCCATCAATTTTTCACCCTCTCGGGGTTGACTTTTCAATTGACTTTTCACATTCTCACCCGATTTGCACACTTCCGGCCATTTTCACACCATTCTTGGCATGGTGGGCGATATTCCACGAGGCGGGACTCCTCTGGAGCAAGATATGGACCCCGAGGCCGACCATTCGACCATTTGACCCGGCGACCTACAGGCCGGCGATACACATGCTTCCTCCTGACAGCCTTCGCCACTTCCGGAGCCATGCACGAGGCGCGCCACCAGAGCTTCTGTTGCGCGAGCCAGAGTCACATCTATCCTATGGCGCTTCTGAGGTACACTCTTCCCTGTTTCACTTTCTGCAAAGTATAATACATAACTGCAATAGTTGATTCTGTTCTTTAAATGTTTGGCCCGAATACACCGATACATTGCGTGCTGTAGTTCAGTGCGAGCACACCCGCACCTGATATCTGTTTGAATTTGAACACGCGCACACACGCTGTATTTTCACTGAACCACTCAAACATAGTGGTACATCACATGCTATAGTTCACTACGAGCACACATGCACCCGATATCTGTTGGAATCTGAACACGCGCACACACGCTGTATTTTCAATGAACCACTCAAACACACTGATACATCACATGCTGTAGTTCACTGTGAGCACACCTGCACCCGATACCTGTTTGAATCTGAACACGTGCACACACGCCGTATTTTCATCAATTCTGAGTGCTTTCAGCGCTGTAATTGTAACACTGCTTCGCAAATGTTTGTTTTGACCACAAGGGGATTCCCATGCCTTCTAGGGGTATGAGAATGTTGCTGCCAAGGCTTGGTACATGGAGCTTCCCGATGCAGTTCGCCACATCGTTGACCAGGCCGGTTTCGGCACTTTTTGCAGGGGACTCTCGCACCTTACGGTGAGCAGGACTCTTCTTGCTGCCTTGGTGGAGAGGTGGTGGGACACCACTGACTCCTTCCACTTTTTGGCGACGGGAGACATGACGATGACTCCCTTCGACTTCTCAATGCTTACTAGCATCGGGGTAGGGGGTGATCCGATCCCCTTCGATATAGATATGGATGAGTGGGAGGCCGCTCAGATGTACCTACTTGGCGTTCAGCCGCCTCTTGCCCGCTCGGGATTTGTGAGGTACTCATGGTTCGAGGACCACTTCAGGATTCAGCCTTCCTTGGCTCTGGAGTCACCGATGGCTTAGGAGGAGGTGGAGCAGTATACACGCTGCTTCCTCATGTTCCTGCTGGGGACTACTCTCTTCGTCGACCGGGCAAACACTGTGCCCCTTTGTCTGCTGAGTGCACTGGTTGACGTGACCAGGATCCGTCTTTACGACTGGGGTGGTGCCGGCTTGGCCACCCTCTATGGCTATATGAGTTCATCCTCCTACCTTAGCGGACAGCTGCTCGGTGGCTATTGGCAGGCTTGGGAGGTACGTCTTCTTCTTCTGTTTTACATTTCTGCTTTACATTCTCTGTACTCTGTATACTGTACACACTGCGGTCTTCGCCACATTGGTCATATACTGCACCCAGCTTTACACACTGCACGCATTGCACAACACATTTCATATACTGCACAATCTACTGCCAACTGACTATGGACTGTACACATTGCACACATTGCACAATACACCTCACATACTGCACAATCTGCTACCAACTGACTGTACACTGCGCACACTGCAAACATGCGATCTGCTTTACTTATTGACTGTATACTGCACACACTTTACACTCTGCACAATACACAGTTCTGCGATTTCTGCTTTATTCTGTATTCTGCTTTTATCAGATAAGCATACTGGTATTTGCTCTGTTACACTCCTGTAGTTGTAGGTCTATGCCTATTTCTCGAGGCTTGCCCAGTACCAGAGGAGGAGATGCCTCCCATGATCCCATTCTCCCACCGCTTCGGCGTAAGGTGCGAGCGGAGACCACGGGAGTCTTTCATATTCTTCCGTCGCTATTTTGATACCATTACCGCGGCAGAGGTATGTCAAACATTACAATTCACTTAAGCTTCGTTTTGCATTGCATTTTCGATAGCAGTAGATAACAAACTATATTTTGTTTGCAGATCACCTGGCAGCCGTGGGCCTCATTGCCCATTGCAGTACGGGAGCGATATGAGGGCGCTTAGGAGACCTCCCGGTTCAGGATTTTGCTAGAGGGCCCGGTCTATTGGGCCTGGTACCTGGGCGAGCGCTTCTTGCGACAGACCTTGGGTGTGCCCGAGCAGACAGTTCTGGAGTTGCCTCCTATGACCATAAGGCAGACAGAGAGATACACCCCACGGGAGATGGCCACTTATACGATCGGTTGGGACTCGGGGGGCTTTAGAGGTGAGGGCAACTATGCAGAGTACGTCTAGACCTATATCATGAGGCCTCTGGGTAGTGCTCGTAGAGCTGAGAGGGAGAGGCCTGCGGCGCCAGCGGCTGGAGCAGGAGCAGGAGTAGGAGCACCGAGGATGGCTCGGGCCCGTGGTAGGAGTGGGCCCCGAAGAGGGTAGAGAGCTGGATGGCCAGCGTTGCCTACGATGACGACATGCAGAGGGCAGGGTGGGGAGACTTATCAGATCCCCATCGCTCCCCCTCCGGCTGATCATGAGTTAGTCGGGTTCTACGACTTGCCCCCGATATGTACTACAGCTTTTTGTATTCTGTACTGTCATTTCATTTCATTCCGTTTGATATTCTGCAGAATACTGATGCTTCTAACACTCTTGCAGACTTCTGCCGAGTACACTCACCAGTCTTTGGAGTTGACCGCCTCCGTGATGGGGATGTTGCAGCTGAGCCTCGACCTGCTAGCCATTTACGGTATCCCGGTATGTTCTTTCGACCATCATCTCAAACTTTGCACAATCTGATGCATCGCACCATCAACACAGTACTTGATATACGGCCCTCACGGCATTCGATACACTGTAACCCATAGACTATTCACAGCATTACTCACGGCATTGATACACTGCACTCAGTCACTGCATTCTGTATTCATACACTACTCACAGTATTCGTACACTGTACTCACACACTGCATTCTGTACTGATACACTACTCACAGTATTCATACTCTACTTTGCGTAGCATGCTGATGCGTTTTCCATTTGTGCTTTTCAGCCTCCATTCCAGATTCCGGCTGCAGGAGGTGCTCTAACTGGACTTTTTGTTCCTGCTCGAGGAGGAGGGCGAGGAGGCACAGTATATCCCCACACCAAAGCAGGGCGCACTTATGTTGGGAGCAGCTCTCGGGCACCGATCCCTGACGATGATGAGTCTGAGGCAGAGTCGGAGGCGGAGAGAGAGTCGTTCGAGGAGGAGACTGGAGATGACTCGGGCTCGGGCTCAGATGGTGGAGCTGGCGATGATGCTCTTGGACCTTCGTCCAGGAAGAGGACAAGGACAGACCCTCAGGCCTGAGACCAGTTGACATTGATCCAGACTTTTGTTGCCTTTCTTCTTTTTTGTTTTTCTTTTCCTTTTAGCTAGTATTTTGAGCACTTTGTACTGCTGCGGGCAGATTTTGTTTTCCTCAAAACTATGTACTTGAAAAGATGATGGAATGAAACAAACTTTTTGTCTGAAAAAGTGTTGCACTTGTACATTTCATACATCGCATCGCATTGCATTATATCACATAACAATGTAAATGAGATTGATCTTTTGTCTGAAAATTGGAACACTTGCATCGTAATAACCAAGTAGTGAACCAGCTAACGTCAAAACAACTCATACAACCCACTGCTCATTCTGAACGCACAGCCTACAACACAACGCTTGGTTTACTCAGCACACAGCCCATACAACGCACTGCTTATTCAGAACATACAACCCATTCTGAACAAACAAGTCAATCTTGAAAAGATGGGATGCAAAAACGGGGTACATAAAAGTTGAACAAACACGGATGCTCCACAATTTTCCTCTTTTCTTTTGCTTCGCGGTCCGGAACCCACATAGTCTCGGATAGGTCCTGGTTCTACTGTTTCGACATGGCTTGGGTTGAACCCTGTGGCTATTGAAAGAACCAATCTTGCTTTGCACGAATGTGGAGAATGGCACAACACTCTGAGCACAAACAATTTTTTGAAATTGAGAAATGAGTTGTCGACCGGGTATTGAGCCTACGACTGAACACAGCGGCCCCACGACTCAACAAAAGGTACACAACCTAAACACATCGAGAAACACTCGAAATGACTCAAAACAAGAATCAAGACAAAACAAAAGACACGACACACAGACATGTTACAAAGACAAGAGACCTCTCAGTTCGCGAGGAGCCAGTTTCTCCGGGTATTATTCCCCACCCTTTCTTATTTGTGATTCTCACATCACTCGGCCCTCAGGCTCTGTTTTTCTGAAAAAGCCCTTTTCTCACTTTTTCTCTCAACGCACATCTCTCTGTTCTTCAATCTCTCATTTTTTATCCCTCCCCTGGGTGGTTGATGGATAAACAAGAGGTTATGGTTTTATGCCCAACACTGTTAGCTCGCAGCTACTTCTTCTGGCGACGTCTAGTCGATGCTCCGGATGAGGGAGTGGAGTATCTTGATCCATTCCGACTCGTGCTTCGCACTTGGCTTGATACCTCGCTGCTCGGAGGGTGAGAGAGCTTTCAGCCCTTTACAGACAGCTCCAGTTGTGCCCTTTCTGGCAAGTATGCTGGCGATGGGGGAAAGGCAGGAAACCTAACTCAACTATGCCCCTTAGTTCATTATTTTGACCATTTTTTGTTTTAGTTTTCTACTAAAACAATTTTGACCAAAATGAGAGTTAGATTAACATGCTTGTTCGATTTTTGATTTGAAAATCATGCAAGTCAGGCTATGAGCACTGAAAATTTTCCTTTTTTTTGGGTCCAAGAAATGGTCCAGTTTTTTAAAAAAAAATGGGATAATTTTTAAGAAAATCAGTCAACCTCAGTAAAAATTCTCAAAAACCATTTTGGCAAACAGCCAGTGCTCAACGAGCATGAAACTTACTCTCGAGATGCACAACCTCGGATCCGAAGGAAAATTGCCCCTTGCTTGAAGAGAGCTGCATGGCAACGGAAAGTTGCCCCTTGTTTGAATGGCGACTCATGGCAACAGAAAGTTGCCCCTACGCCGCAGCATACTGTAAACAGTCCTCATTAGTGATGATCGCAACCGAACTCTCGGATGAAGAGAAGATGAAGATGGTCAAAACCAATATATGGACACAGTCACTTTGAAAGTGTTGGTGACTGGACTTCAGGATGAAGTTGCCTACGTATCCCAAACATGGGAATCAAGCCTTACATAGTTCCGGTTTGGGTTCACTCGTGTATTAACCCTCACCTTCTATGCTCTAACTTTTGCCAAGGTCGCCCTTCCGGGTTTTCAACCTTGCGAGCTTTGCTCTTCTTTCCTTTTCAATTCTTTTTATTATTTTCTTTTCTTTCTTTTTTTTTTTCCTTTTTTTTGTATTCTTTTCTTTTCTTTTTTCTCCTTTTTTGTATTCTTTTCTTTTCTTTGCTCTAACTTTTGCCTAGGTCGCCCTTCCGGGTTTTCGGCCCAGCGAGCCTCTCAAGGGTAAAAGTGTAGCTTTGTCCATGCCAAATGGTTTTAGGATTTTGAAGCCATCTGAATCCAGGAGAACGGTCGTTGTATTGATTTGCGGAAGGATCCATCTTCGGCTCTTCGAGCGCATTGGACATTATTGCCCCTAATTCGAGAGGTGCTTCTGATTTAGCTTCACAAGCTTGTCTTGACGACATCTGATCTTCTTGATCTGACTTTGGTGCCTCTTGTTCGAGGGTTGCTTCGAATTTGGCCATACGAGCCTCACATTGCGGTTTGGCCATTGAACATTCTGGATGCACGTTCAAGGTTTGAAAGCAAAGGGATTGAATCTTGAGGCTGAGAGTGATCCTAGGCTGCACAATCTCAAGAGCGATTCCATACCGGTCTTCACAAGACTGCGCAAAACATCTTTTGAAAATTTTTAAGAAAGTGACTAATCGCTCGCGCTGAAGACAGTGCGGAACCAATCTGGATCAAGCCAGGGTCCTTCTCAGTACTCATGTTAACAAGCATGATTTCATTCATTAAGGGCTTAGCATGACTTTCTTTCTCTCAATTGATCAAAGTTTTGCAAATCCCGAGAAATTCCTTCCTCTTCGTTTTCATCACCACAGTGTTTAAAAAAAGTTTTAAAAAAAAACTTAGGTCAATGCAATGAGTTTGAGGCGCAGAAGAGCAGGTGAGATGTACTACCGTTTCATTCAAATCCTCTGGCGCAACTAGCTTAAAGTAGCAATAAGCACAGAAACATGATAGCTGCAGCTGTTTCATTCAGATTTCCTGGTTACAACTGGCTCCACAGCAGAGACAGACTCAAAAAAAAGCAAAAGGATAATTGCAAAACAAAATAATGATATCCGAGGCAACAACCCTGGAATCACCTGATTTCTATACATTGGGACTGACTCGATACAACAAGACAAACCCTTAAGCAAAAAGACTGACTCAAGACAAAGAGACAGACTCAAAACAAAAACAAAGAACTGACTCGACACCCAAGCCAGAAATTACAAAAACTGCATTCGCAAATGCTCAACATAGTGCGTGCCAAACGCCACATCTGAAATACACCGAGCGCCGCCCGCAGGTGGTCCAACCCCTGATCACATACTCGCGTTATCCTCGAAATCCAATAACTCGGCAGTTACAGACTTTGTCGAGCTTGGCGGGAGGATGACCTCATTGTCAATCAAATCTTGCACTTCGTGGCGAAAACGAAAACAGTTGTCGGTGTTGTGACCAGTCTGCTGATGATACGCGCAGTATTGAGTAGCATCATGGCCCACTAGAAGATGACCGAGGAGAGGCCGAGGAGAGGCCGAGGCTCAAGAGGTTTGAGATGACCTTTTTCCGCTAGGATTTGAAGTGCCTTAGACAAAGGCACATAGAGGGCGTGAAAGACTCTGTACCCTCGGGGCAGATACTTCGAAGTCTGTGGACCTTTGCTGGATATACTCGAAAAAGGATCGGCAGGTGCTGCCTTGGCTTTCTGATCTTTTCCCGGTGCAGGGCTGGGATTGGAGGGAACTGTTCTAGCATGACGGGGTCTATCCCGATTTTCTGCCTGGCTTGAACTGCCCTTGGTTGGAGTGGGGAAAGCATCATCCACAGTCTTAGTCATAACTGCGAATACTTGTTGTTTATTGAACCCCCCGACTTTCAAAGCCTCAATTGCCCACAACAGTTGTTCAATGGGATCAGCGTCTGCCTTCATCTTATTCTTGCCTCTAGCCTCAGCTTGATCGAGGGTTTGGGTTGCTATATCAGAGCGAAACCTGGTTGTTGTTGACATGTCATTGCTCTAGCTTGAAACAACCTCAGGTTGGCTGAGATCAATCACAATTCGCCCTAGTAGCGGGGGCTCCTGCGGTACAAAATTCCCAGCATACGATGTGGTTGGTGGCGAAGCTGACATTCCGTAGGTGAGATCAGCCACAGACCTCTGAAGGTCACCAATCATTCCCATCAACTCAAACGTGGTGGGCTGACGAGCTTAAAACAACTGGGGTGTCCAGATCGGGTGTGCGATAGGCGACCTGGGCGGATGCAGTACATCAACATTGGTCTCATCCTGCAAGATGACTCCTTGGTCTAATGCGGCTGCCATAACCACAATTTCCTCTGAACTTTGCGTCATCATAAGTTCGCTGAACTGAACGGTGACTGACGGATCAGACGTTTGTCTTGCCTCAGCAAAGAAGAACACTGGCTATTCTGTACTAGATCTCTGAACTGAAAGAGAAAACACGCAGCATTTCGGCCCAATCAGAGCAGACACAAGCATAGCTGAATAACTGTACTCTACAATTGATCACTATTCCCCAAAATCACTGCCCCAAAAACTGAATTTGATACCCGCAGATATAACTGATTCCTCAAAACACTAATACTGATACCCTCAGGCCGGATACTCAAACTTACAAACTGATATATGCATCCCCTGTAGAGGTCAACTCAAAAAGCACATAACAAGCAAGCAAGAGCCAAAACACCCCTATTTTGGGGTAGGGTTTCCCTGTCCTAGTTTGTCAGGAGCTAGGGTTTCCCTACGCACGCAACGGTTTCAAACAACCTATAATCGGGTGAGCAACCTGTCCTAGCTTGGAATGGTCACTTATGGATTCCGAATATGCACTAGGTCGAATGGTCCGAAGGGTGCCCCGGTGACAACCGGGGTTTGTGTTCCCATCGTGACGGAGCCCGTAATCGGTCAGCCTTACGGCACACGCTTCTCGAAGCGAGCCTCCGACAAGCCGTCCAGGAATAGCAGACGGCAAACACAGTGACTTAGGCGCACCAATGCACATACAATGCAAAGAAACACGTAAGTGTAATCAAAACAAGATATCAAGAGTTCGAGTCAAGCTCTCTAAACTCCCCAGCAAAGTCGCCAGAAACTGTAGACGCGCCCGTGGGCCTCATGCTATAGTTCAGACTCAAATAGTCACGATCCTGAATCTAGTCTCGCAAAGTGCAATGCAAGACTGATAAATCACCAAAGAGTCCAAATCCGGCAAATCGTTTTGAAAACAGATTTTTAGAAAGAAGTGCCAAACATGGACTGCTTTGCCAGATACAGAGTCGCCACCTAAATATTTTATTTTGGGGGGATTTAGGAAACCCTGACTTGTTGCCTAAGGCCACGTGTCCGTCATCACCAAAGTTGCCTTGGCTCGGGAACTTGGGTACGATTTGAGAAGGTCAGCTATGAACAGCCCCGCTCGCTCGATCAAAGATCGGCCACAACTAAACATGATATCTTGTTTTTGAAAACACATGCATTCTTATTCCGATCAATTAGCTAGAATTACTATAGGATGCGCACAGTAAAACAAGTATAGACTTGATCGCCTAATTTGGAACAAAGCATTGCAAATCCGTTTGTTCGGAAAAATGGTTTGAGTTTTGCTACTCACAAGTAGGCTAAAATACAGATTTCAATGAATTGTCCCAATTCAAGCAATCCAACCTTCACCCACAGGCATTCAGGCAGTTACATCACATACGCAAATAGCCTCATGGTAAGCATACTGTCATGGCAACACTCACACACATGCAAGGATGCTAAAGCATAAATGCTTACCTAGTACTCCAAGCCAAAACAGAAACTAGTTAGTAATCAAATGCATGATCCTAGTTCATGTTAAGATGGCTAATGCAACACATGCAAAATGCAACTAGAAATAGACTCGGCTATTCTAAGATGTCATGTGAAATGCAACTTGATACATGTATTCAAATTGGAATTGAAATACAATGCAGATAGCATGATGCGCCGAGCCCGGTGCATGCAATACAAATGAATGTATGCAAACATGCTATCATAAGTATGCTAATTGAAATGTGCCCTAAAACTAACCATTGAAAGCAGGTAAGTAAAAGGGAGAAAGATGTGGGGTTGGAAGACATGCATCACACACGCGCACGCTTATTACAAATTCGCCCTCTCGAGGGAGGGACCGAAAGAATAATACAAATTTAACTAACTAACAAGCTAATTAAATAATTACAAAACCGCTTAACTAATTAACAAATTGATTAGGCTAAGAAATCAGTGAAGAGGCCTCGGGAAGAAGGATGAATGCATGTGTGCTCGGCTTTGCTTCGGAATCCGTCACCATGCACAAGCTGCCTCTGTTTACCCTGCTTTGCTCCTCTGAAAATTGTGCAAGTCTCAATGATGCTCCAGAATCACTTCCTGATTACTGTGGAAGGTCACCGACCAAGAGGAAACACCACCGGCCAGGGGAAACTGGTCATCGACCATTGGTATGGCTCTCGGCCAAAGATATTTAGTCGGCCGGCATTGAGAATGGTCGGTCGACCATATCTTTCTGCAAAATCCTGTTTTGACAGCAGCTGAGGGCAAACAAGGCATGGCAATACATTTCAAAGCAAATGTTTGTACCACCACACTCCTTATCATATTCATGACTCAAAGGAGGATGGCCCTCGACCCTCGGCCACCAATCACACATTCCGATGCATGATGGCCCAAGAAATCGAGTTGTGCATTTTAGTGTCAAATGAAATGCAAACCAAAACAAACAATAGGCCCAACCTCTATCACAATCAATTCAAGAGGCAAGGCATGCATGGAAAATGCAACCTAAGCATGCAGGCTAAGTATGCAATATGAGCGTGCAAGCAATTAATGAGCACTAGTCACACAACCTAAGCAAACAAGCATGCTAGACATGTAACAAAAATGCTAATGACCAACATGCAACAACATGTGAAGGGGACTTAGCATAGGAACATGTAAAGCAACTTAACACAACATGCATGCCAAATGCAACACCACTTGAACATGCAACAACGTGCCAATAGACCGAGTATGTGACAACATGCAAGGCAAATGTACACACAAGCATTCATGCGCACATGGTCCAAAACTTAAGCATAGAAAGGGGACTTTTAAGCACACTTAAAAGGGGACAAACATGGACAAAATGCAAGCATGATAAACTCTGAAAATCATGTTGAGGATGGTGCCAAACCAACTAAACAAAACAATCAAAGCATGCAAGCAAGGTTCAAGGCTCAAAGCTATCAAAGGGGCTTAAACCATGGCTATGCAAGGCGAGTCCCAAAGGGTCGAGGGGACTCAAAACAATTCCAATGTAGGTTGAGACAAAGCCCAAAACACACTTAGATGGCATCTAAATGGCCTACACATGGAAGCATACATAATGGTCCAAACATGGAGCATAAGACACAAACCTTTTGAAGCATCAAAGGAGCCATAAATACAAGTATACAAGCATGCTATATGGACTGAAATGGCATAACTAATGGTGCCAAACCACTGAAATGATGCAAGTAGAGCATGCTAGAGGATCCAACACCTAAGGCCTACAAAGGGGGATTGCATGGTAGCTATACAAAGCAAGTCATGGATGACCCAAATGACCAAAATTAGACCTCAAGCACATCAAAACATGCATAAAAGCTTCACGAAGCTAAGCCAAAATCATGCTAAAAACATGGCTCAAAGCACAAAGCATGTTTAGGCAATTTCATGGCATTACAAGACAAATATGCGAAGCATTCTTGGTGTGTCTAAACCAACTTAAAACAGTTCTATATCATGGGAAAATAACCACAAATACCAGCTAAGACATGGCCAACATGAATTTAAACAAGGAGATCACACATGAGGCAAAAATGACAAGTTTTGAAGACAACAAGGAGAGCCGATGGCCCTCTCCTTCTTAGGACCTCAAAACACCATCCCCACCACTGAAATCCCTTTGGATGGTGAGGAGGCCAATACAAGGTGGTCCCGGAGCTCACAAAAAGTGCACAAAAATGAGGCCAAACAAGGCCTAAGAGGGGTCAAACAACCCCAAACACCAAAGTGACCTAAAACAACTATTTTAAGCACTCAAAATCAGAACTTTTACTAGTTGTACACTAAGCTTAAAAATAGATGCAAGGATGGCTAAAATCCTATGCAAAAATGGGGAATAAAGGGGTAAAGTTCTTACCCTTGAAGACCTTCTTCAAGAAGACCACTCCAGCACCTTCTTTAGGTCAAAACCAGCTCAAAAACTCCAAGCGCAACCCTTTGGCACCTCAGCAACCAAGGCATGGTGTAACACTAGGTGTCTTAGTACAAAACTAAGGACAAAACAACCTTATACACACACAAAGGCAAAAAGGAGGGAGATATAGAGATAGATAGATACACAAACCCTAACCCTAATCTCAGAGCCCTCTGGAACTTCTTGGAACCCTTGAGGAGGGAGGAGAAGCCCTCCTCTTATAGAATTCCAACTCTTGCAAAGCTTACAAAACAAGCTAACCAAGAGGGAAATCCCTCCATACACTTGTATAGAGGGGGTGCAAAGTGGGTGCCAGCTATCACAGCTGGCATAAAATATCTGTCAAAAGCAGATGAACAGTGCTCGACCAGCCAAAAATGACAAATTGACCAAAACATTGGTCGGCCGACCAGAAAGAGTGCTGACCGGCCAAACATTTGGCCGATGGAAACAAAATATGGCCGGTGGCCTCAATCCATGGCTGGTGAGGTGTAGGGATGGCCAACAAGCCATTTCCCACCCTCAGAGGCAAAAACACAAGTGTTTGGTGCAAAACCAAATACAAAGCAGGCACGTCGAGAGATCGTAAGGCAGGGCACGTAGCTGAGACCTTCGGGAACTCAAAATGAACACAAACATGGATGATCACCGAGTGTTCAAATGGTGACGTCCAAGTCTTGAGGACGGTCAAAAATGGGGTGTCTACATCGGGGATGGAAAATGGCGTTGAAAACCAGAAATTCGATCTGCAGAAAGGAGGTCTTTCAAATGCTTTGCCATCCTAGCCAGTCTAAGGAATACGCTAAACTAAAAACAAATAAGGAAATGGGATTCGAAATAAAGAGGAAGAAAACTTACAAGAAGCAGAGGAGACAATGAGAAATGGAAGGAGGTTGTAGAGGTCGTGAAATGGAAGAGGTGTATCGAAAGGCAGACCAGGAGCTTTAAGTATTCAAAAAACTTACATTCGAAGGGACAACAAAATTTTAAATTACAATAAATGGAAGAAGCGTACAAAGGGGCGGGAAATTGTAATGATGACCGAAAAACGTGTGCGTTCTGACACTCGTGTTGGAATGAGGTTAACCGGCGAATTTCGGCTCTGACTGTTCAAGTTTGAAACCAAACACGCCAGCTAACTCGTGTTAGTGGGGTGTTTGGGGGGCAATTATGGGAGCCAATTATCAGGGGATGCAAAGAGGCCGAATAAACATTTAGAAGATCAAGATATATATTATATTCGGCTCCGTCTTGTACGAATCAGAAGTCGAGCATCCTAATCAGCCAAAGAACCAGTTAAGCGAGGAGCCGAGTGGGAATTGCTTTACAAGAGAAGGAGCCGAGTAAACAATTACACGGTGGATTAAAGGTGGGCTCAACCCTGAGGCCCAGAGGCGAGTATAAATAGAGGAACACCTGCCAAAGAGAGGTACGTGATAACAAACCTAAGAAACTTAATTTACAAGCAACCAAAAGAGTATACACTGACTTATCCGTCGGAGTGCTAATTCCGGCACCCCCGACCGGAGTGTTCATTCCTTTTCAGGTGATTAGCTGAGGATCAAGAGCGTCCTACAGGATCCATAGAGTATTTCCAAACCACATCTCCATAGCTGGTACAAGGCTCAATCAACATTCGAAAATTGTTCATCTCAAAATCCAATTGACTTGTTTGTTGTTGTGGCTGTGGTTGGTAATAAGGCTCAAGCAACATCGCAAGATAGTCCTCAAAATTGTTGATTGCATTCGTATCATCAAGCCAACAAGCTTCCTCTGATTCTTTCCCCATTACCATTACTCCTCTGTTTTTTTGCAAATTGTTAATCGCATTCGTATCATCAAACCAACAAGCTTCCTCTGTTTCTTTCCTCACTACAATTACTCTTCTGTTTTTCTGCAAATTGTTGATCGCATTCATATCATTAAACCAACAAGTTTCCTCTGTTTCTTTCCCCATTACCACTACTTCTCTGTTTTTCTGCTTATTCACCATCTTCAAGAACTCAATTCTTGCTTTTAAAACCTCCAATTTTGACTCCAACTTTCCCAAGAAACTCATCACTGACTCTGTCAATAACCCATCAAGCCAACCATAACCATCCTCATTTCCCAACAAAACTTTCTTAGCAACTTTCTTAGAACCCAAACAACAATCAGAAAAAAAGATTCACAAGTTTTCCTAACCGGGCTTTTCTCGGCAGACTTTTTGTACATCTTGATCAGAGCTTTCACTTCATTTAGGCTGTGGGGCCATGTGTCGACCTCTCCATTTGGGGCCGAAACAGAGTGTGAAGACATTGATCCCGTAGAGAATCGAGAGCGCCATTGTCTTCTTGATCACAGTCCTTTCTCTTCATGTACATAACTCTAAGAGCTTTCTTGTTTTGAGAGTCATCACTAACTCTCCTCACTCTCTAGAATCTTCTCTCTGGAATATTCTAGAATTTTCCATATGAATCTAGAATACTCCGAAAAGATCTAGAAGATTCTGGAAAGACCTAGAGAAATCCGAAAGATTCTAGAATATCCTAGAAGGTTCCGGAACATTAAAGAAGTTTGGAGAAAACTAGAGAAATCTAGAAAGTTCCCGAAGGTTCTAGAATATTTTTGAGAAGAATAGAAAGCTCTAATATGTACTAGAGTAATTTATATTGTTCTAGAGTGTAAGGAAAGTATGAGTGTATTCTACAAAGTTCTTTAACTAGTATAAATATGAGATGAGTACATGTACTAAGAAATTGGACAATTGAGTGAAAGAAGAGTCAGCCCAAAGTGAGTCCAAAGTGAGTGGTCAAGTAATATCTAGTGTGAGGTGTCTCAAGGTTTTGTGTGAGGAAGACACAAAGTGAGAGTGCTTGAATGTATGTGTGAGTGGATAAGTGAAGTGTATTAGTGTGTGATTGTGTACAAGTGTTTTGTGTACTAGAGTGTTATCAATAAAAGTTGTATTTCTGAGTCCACCAGTGTGTCAAACTCAACAATTTGGTATCAAAGCTTGGTCGTTCGGGGACTGACACGAAGAGCGATTGAGATTGATACAAGAGATTGTTGAAGTCAATGAGCAAAGTTGTTATGGCGGATTTCAGAAACTTCATCGGTGGTATGGAGAAATTAAATTATTATAATTATGATTATTGGTGAACATGTTTCGAATTTTATTTTCAAAGACAAACGATGCACAATGTCAGTATCTAGAGAACGAGCTTGCAATGGTGACACAAGGATCAATGACTATCAGCTAATATTTTCTCAAGGTAAAGACTCTTTGCAATGAAATTTCACAACTTGATCCCGAAGCGAGTCAAGAATGAGGCGCATTATTACTTGAGGTTTAAGACCAGAGTATAGTGGGCTTATGGCCGCTATTAGAGGATGGTCCACTCAACCATCATTGGTCGAGCTCGAAAGTCTATTGGCGAATCAAGAAACTCTAGCAAAGCAAATGACTGGAGTCACATTGAAGAATAAAAGTGAAGAAGAGGCGTTATTCAATAGCAAGAAAAGAGATGGACCGAAGTGCTAAGAAAATGGAAAATCAAAGAAAGAAGAAGATGAACAATCATAAGATGATTGAAGTTATCAACGAGGGGGAGTTCGACAGGATGAAAATGATTAAAGAGTTACTAGATTTGGATGATGCAACATAGAGTGCTTCAAATGTAGCAAGATTGGCCACTACGCAAAAGAATGTTGGTCAAGAAGAAGACCAATTGAAGGTAATATGGTAACATCTAATTGATACCAAGATGAGAGTGAAGAAGAATGGGATTTCCAAGCTTCATGTGCAATGTTTGTGGTTACTGAAGCAGATTCAGAAGAGGAGATAGACTTCAATGAAGGCGTACATGAGCGGTGCAATGCAGTTACCAAGGAAGTGGATGCACACTCTATCACAGATAAGTTGATTCTTGCAATTGAGTCTAAGTCTTCAACATTTAAAGATTCAGAAGCTCACCTACTAAAGAAGTTAGGGGAGCAAACAAAAGAAGAAGTAGTTGAGGAAATGATAAAGTTGCAACATCCAATAGCTACAAGACAATGCCAACCTAATCCAAGGTACGTTGATGCAACCTTTGCTAAGATGGATGATATAAAGGAACCAATAACATTTCAGGAAACAAGAAAATTTAACAATTGAAGGAAGACAGCAAAAGAAGATATTGATGCATCAACACATATTCAAACCTGACACTCGCTCTCTAAATTGGAGGATGAGAATCCTACAGCTGGCCAAGGACGTGGTATTCCATGGAAGAATAAATCACTTTAAAATAGAGAAGTCAATATTGGAAGAGATAGAGACAAAGTTTATTGTGGCAAAGGACTAGGGTGCAAATATAATCACGAAGAGTTTCTGAAACAACATGGCATGGTTACATAATCCGGAAAAGAGAATTAGTGCTGAGGGAGAGTGTTGAGAGTCATCACTAACTCTCCTCACTCTCTAGAATCTTCTCTTTAGAATATTCTAGAAGTTTCCACATGAATCTAGAATACTCCGGAAAGATCTAGAAGATTCTGGAAAGACCAAGAGAAATCTGGAAGATTCTAGAATATCTAAGAAGGTTCCGGAACATTAAAGAAGTTTGAAGAAAACTAGAGAAATCTAGAAAGTTCCAGAAGGTTCTACAATATTTTAGAGAAGAATATAAAGCTTTAATATGTACTAGAGTAATTTATATTGTTCTAGAGTGTAGGAAAATATGAGTGTATTCTAGAAAATTCTTTAACTAGTATAAATATCAGATGAGTGCATGTACTAAGAAATTGGACAATTGGACAATTGAGTGACTCCAAAGTGAGTGGCCAAGCAATATCTAGTGTGAGGAATCTCAAGGTCTTGTGTGAGGAAGAAACAAAGTGTAAGTGCTTGAATATATGTGTGAGTGGATAAGTGAAGTGTATTAGTGTGTGATTGTGTACAAATATTTTGTGTACTAGAGTATTATCAATAAAGGCTGTATTTCTGGGTCCACCAGTGTATCAAACTCAACAGTTCTCAATTCGCTTCATGGGTTGCCGAATTTTCTTTCCCTTTTTATCATCCTCCATCGCAATAAACAAAGCAATAAAGAAAATCACTTGCAGATCAAGCAACAAACACAAGTAAAAGACAGAATTAGATACTATAAATGATACCCTAGTTATATATATACATATACAACCTAATTGGTACTGCTTGGAATCACTTCTCTGTTTTCTTGTAAATGCTATGAATGCTCCCTAGTTGGTTGCTGGGAAAAGGAAATAAAATATTGAAGAAGTTGTGTTTTTTATTTAGGCCAAATTACATTTGGTGTTCTTAAATTTTGTTCCTAATTATTTTAATTAGTTTGATTTTGAGATTCGTAATTTTAGATTTTACCTCAATTTGATCTAATTAATAATGTCAGATAGGATTTTTGAAGAAAAATAGGTATTGAGTTGATTGAGGTTAACAAGTTCATAATTTTGTTCATAAAATCATAACTCATTTTCTTTATACGCTCATTTTTCATGACAAACACTAACAATTGTAATTAATTAGATAAAATTGAGACAAAATTATAAATTTAGGATCAAAATAAAATTAATTGAAATTATAAGGACCAAAATGACACGAGCTAAATATATAGAATATTGGTGTATATTGGCCTTTTATTTATTGGGAAAAATTTGTAATTTGTGGTTGGAATATAGAATATCGGTGTATATTGGCCTTTTATTTATTGAGCAAAATTCGTAATTTGTTGTTGGAATGCTTTACCCTCTAATGATTTATATATTAGCCAGAAAGTTCCAATGTAGTTTTGGACTAAAATGTCATTTGTAATTCTGGAAATTACAAATTGCTTAAAATATGAATTGCCTCATGTGATTTTGAAAATCACATTATGCCCCTTCAAGTTTCTATTCATATAACAAGTTACCCTTTTTAATAATAATCATTAAACCAATTAACAATTCAGGCAATTTTATTGTTACATAAGAGAGTAATTCAAAATTTTATTTTTTTAATTAATTTTGTTAAATAAAAAATTCTACAAACGAGGTATTTGTAATTTCAAAAACTACAACGAAAAATTCATACTAGGCAAACTTTAGTAGATGTATTTGTAATTTTCCCTTCATTCAGTCATTGGTAGGAAGAGCGTCTCTTTCTAAGCCTTCTGTTGGATGTGCTGCCAGAGGTGGGAGTGGTTCTGGCCGCCGACCTCTTCTCTCCTCCTTCCACCCATTTTTTCTCCTTTTCTTTGTCTTTTTATTTAATAATATTGGAAGCTTGTCATTCTAACCCTTTTCAGAGCTGCCACCTTCCCACCTTCATGGATCCATTCTCACTAGATCTACCTCATCTCCTTTAGATTTGTCTCTGGCCACTTGTGTTGGCGTTGCCTCTCCCTCTTTTCGATCTTCCGGATTTGATGTTTGGCTTGTGCCCAAACTTTCATCCTCGCGTCCAAAACTTTAAGATATGATTTCAGATCTTCTCACAATATGAAAACTGACGCTATTTAACGCGTTCGTTTCATGCTAGGCAACCACCTCAACCTCAATGTTCCATCATCTTGACTTGCAGAGGTAGGGTCTTCAGATTTCAAGTTGAAGGTTGCGATTTAATGGAGCTTTGGATGTTTTTGGCGACTTGGATCTAGTTGTTTTCAATTTACCTTTTTACTTTTTTATTATTTGTTGTAACAATCCTCCCCGTGTGGAGGTTGTGTCCTTCCTTTGTGAGGGTTTTTTCTCCTTCTCTATGGAAGCTTGGATTCTTCCTCCTATGGAATTTTGGTATCTCTTTATGAGATCTTTTGCTACCACTATACAATATTAATCCGATTTTTTATGAGTTTTGTAATGAAAATTTTCTTCTCGATCTAAAAATAAATAAATAAATATCACACACATCATTTTAAGGAGTGGATTTGATTTTTTTTTTATATTTTAAAATAAGATAAAATTAACACAATAGAAAAACAGTTTTAACCTCATCTTCTCCAAATTCAAAATTAGATTAAGATGTTTATTAAAATTAAATTAAATTAAAATATAATTAATGATTGGTTTTAAAATAAAAAATAAAATAAATAATATTTAAATTTTGATCTAAAATATAACTAAATTTAAATTGGATTTAAAAGATAGATATTAAAATAAATAATTAAGAATTTAAAATTAATTGTGACTTAAAATATAATTCAATTAAAATTAGATTAAAAAGTTAAGAATTACAATAAATAATTAAAAAAGCAAGATTAATTGTGATTTAATTAAATTAATGTTATAAATTATAAATTGTGGATGAAAGAGGATAGAGAAAGAGAAAAGAAAACATAAGGTTCGAGAGTATTACAGTAATTTCACATATATATATATATATATAAAGCGATATGACATGTCCCTTCTTTTACTCTACCAAAATAAACCCGAATGTCAGTGATAACCTCTGATCAGGATTGGTCGATAGGACCCTCTGACGGTCAAGTCAGAATATTGTTCTGCCATGAGAATTTGTATTTAAAGGAGGGTTCTTGGATTACCTATGGTATGTTCTTTTTTGCTTCACCTGTTTCGCCTTTTATAATTTTCCTGACTTGAATCCCATTCGTTGGATCAATATTTGATCTGAGGGTTCTGGCCACTCCTGGCTTTGGTCAAACAAGTGGTCAAGTTGCCTTTGACTTTGATCGTTGGATCATCCTCCTATAGACGGCTTACATTATGTCAGATGCTAGTAACCAGTTTGCCAAGTGTTACGTTTGTTGAATGAGGTTGATCGGACAGACTTACCGTCTAGTAGGCCTAATCTATACTCTTGTACTTATTGCTTTGATGTTTCTACCGTTGGATGAAGATAAATCTGACATTCCTCTTTCATTTTGCAGATCTTTTTTGGAAGGAGATCTTGTACTCTTCATTGCTCCTTACGTTCCTAGTCACGCGTCTTTGCATTTCCAATTGTCTCTAATGGGCTCCTTAGAAATTTACTTGGGCCTTCCTTTTATTTTGGTTTGCTTTGCCTAATTGCTTTGGGTTTGGGCCAATATTTTATCACCCATAACATTTGTTTGAAATACTGCCTTTTAAAAAGGCTTATTGGTAAAAAGTCTATATTTACGGAGATACAACATTACATCCAATAATTAATCTTTTTTTGTTGATAAGACGAGTTGAATTAGATTTCTATGAAGTTTATGACGTCGGGATAAAATTATATAAATTTTGGTGGAATCAAATTAAAATTATATAGATTTTCATGGGACCAAAATAAAACAATATAAATTTTGTATAGGCCCTTATTTTTATAAATACTTAAAATAGGATTGGACAAATAATATTTTTTGTGAAGTTTGGGGGGTCACTGCACCAAACTCTTTGTCTGGTCCATCTATATAAGGTAATTACTCGACTATAATTGGTAATTGTCTACAAGGGGAGACAAATATAACATTTAACTATTGATCACTCTTTTAACTAATAAGTTTTACAAAAATATTTAAGACCACCTTTTCCCCACCCGCTTTGACCCCCTTTGCTTTTGATTTGTCCATTTTTCTTTTTTTTTTTCTTTTTTTTTCTTCTCTCCCAATCCCCAACCCCCACGTGTGTGTTGGGGGTGGTGGGGGTGGGAGTTTTGAGGGGATCTTAATCAGTCCTCTAAGTTTGATGATAAATTACACTCTCCTCTCTCTTGAGGTTTTAAAAAAATATATAATTACTATTACATTTTTTATATAATTACTGAAATAAATAAAAATAAATATATATTTTAATAAAAAAATAGATAATAATATTATTTTTTCTTTATTTATACGATTGACAAAAATTTGATGAAAGTGACGTAAATTACAACCTCAAAACAGATTAATATAATTATATCAAAAGACTGAAACTAATTATATTATTTTTAAATTTCAAGACAAACACAGATCAACTGAATATTTGTCATTGATATTTATTGATTGTGATTATTCAATGATCCTAAGATCTGTATTATGTCTTCATTCCAATCCATTGTAGAAGTCGTGAAAGTGATTGAAAATTATGGGTCCTTTCTTACTTGGTTAAAAACTCAACTTCTCCATCAACATTGCACTAAAAAATAAAAAATAAAAAACATTGCACTAAAGCAGTTATGCATATAATATGAGGCAATGTAGAAAGTGACACAAACAGATGTTGATCACCAAATAAATAAAATGTGTATACATCATATTTATCATATTTAAAGAATGCTAGACCCCTAGGTAGACAAAACTGAGACAGACCTCTATACATTCACCAACTGTTTTTGGGGAAATTCCTGAAAAAGTTACATAGCTAATGAGAAAAATATAAAGTTCAAATAAAATACGGGTATGAACACGATGATATTCTCCAATAATTATAAAGCTTACCCATAAATCTAAAACAACAAAAGCGTATGAATTCTCTCAACAGATCAGAAAATGCCAGATTGGTACTGGTAACAAAGGTCAAGCAACATTGAAAGGTTCTCCATCTCAAAATTCAGTTGAGTATCTTGTTGTTGTGGTTGTGGTTGTGGTTGGTAAAATTCAGTTGAATTCTCAGTTTCTCTCCCCATTACCACTACGCTGTTTTTCTGCTCATTCACCATCTTCAAGAACTCAATTCTTGCTTTCAAAACCTCCAATTTTGAATCCAACTTTCCCAAGAAACTCATCACCGACTCTGCTGATAACCCATCAAGCCAACCATAACCATCCTCATTCCCCACCAAAACTTTCTTGGCAACTTTCTCAGCACCCAAACAACAATCAGAAAAAGAAGATTCACAAGTTTTACTAACCGGGCTTTTCTTGGCAGAATCTTTGTACATCCTGATCAGAGCCTTCACTTCGTTTGGGTTTTGGGGCCACGTGTCGACCTCTCCATTGGGGCCGAAACAGAGTGTGAAGACATTGATACCGCAGAGAATCGAGAGCTCCATTGTCTTCTTGATAACACAGTCCTTTCTCCTCATGTAAGTAACTCTCAGAGCTTTCTTGTTCTCAATTCGCTTCATGGGTTTCTTTCCCTTTTTATCATCCTCCATCGTGATAAACGAAGCACTTGCAAATCAACCAACAGACACAAGTAGAGTGAAAGAGAATTAGATGATAAATACCCTAGTTATAGATGGGAAGACTCAAATCTTTTGGAAGATATTCTTCATTGCCATATTTGATTTGAGGGAACAACTGTAGTACGCAAATTTTTGTTTTATTTATAAATTTGATTCATGTATGATATTATAATGAATCCTAATGAATTATAATCATAATAATGAAAATCAAATACAAAGTCTAATTAATGAATTATACCCTAGTTATAGATTGGAAGACTGAAATCTTTTAGAAGATATTGGTTTATTGCCATATTTGATTTGAGAATTTATGAACTGAGTTTTGCCTAACAGATTATTTATTTATTTATTTTATTTTTTTTTTTATTTTTTTTTCCTAACAGAATTAACATCAATAAAAAAAAGAAAAAGGAAAGAAAATTTATGTTTGGTGAATTTTTAAAAATAGTTTCTTGAATTTTTAATTTGTATTTTTATAGTTTTAGTGATTTTTATAAAAAAAAAAAAAATTACTTATTGGATCTACTTAATTTTGGTAGACTTAAAAAATATATAATTTGTACAAAAAAAAAATTTAAAAAAATCATTAAAGTGTAGTAAATTTTTGTTTTTTTTTTAATGGAGCTTGCGATGGGTTTTGCGACTTGGATCTAGTTGTTTTCAATTTTCTTTTTTACTTTTAAATTATTTGTTATAATAATCCTCTCTGTTTGGAGGTTGTGTTCTTTCTTTGTGAGGGTTTTTTCTCCTCCTCTATGGAGACCAAGATTCTTCCTCCTATGAAAGTTTGGTATCTCTTTATGAGATCTTTTGTTACCACTATACCAGATTAATCCGTTTTGTTTATTAGTTTTGTAATGAAAATTTTCTTCCCGGTCTAAAAATAAATAAATAATTAAATATCACACACACCATTTTAAGGAGTCGATTTGATTTTTTTTTTTTAATAAGATAAAATTAACACAACTGAAAGACAGTTTTAACCTCATCTTCTCCAAACTCAAAATTAGATTAAGATGTTTATTAAAATTAAATTAAATTAAAATATAATTAACAATTTATTTAAAAGATAAATTTAATTAATGATGGGTTTTAAAATATAAAATAAAATAAATAATATTTAAAATTTGATCTAAAATATAACTAAATTAAAATTAGATTAAAACAAAGGGAGAGAAGGGCCTCTCTTATAGCCAAAAGAGACCAAAGCTTCTCCAAGAAGCTAAAAAACAAAGGCAAAGATCCTCCATACAGAGGATGCAGTCTGTGCCTCCCAGCTGGCACAGCTGGAATCAACTCACTGAGACAAAACTGGAGAAAAGGGGCCGACCAATTCAAGTGGTCGGCCAGCCACTTTAGGTGGTCGGCCAGCCAGTTCAAAAAGTCCAACTCCATGAAAGGTGGTCGGCAGCCCCATTTGGTGGTCTCCCAACTGAATGCAAGCTAGTGGTGTGGTGGGAGACCAGCAATTGTGGCCCAAAAATGAGGGAGACCAATTACCCGACAAAAAAATCGGCCGGCAGGAGAAAAGTGGTCTCCAAGGAGAAAAGGTGGTCTCCAACCCTTGTACCACCTTCTAAACAATGAAAACAAGGTCCATGTCAAAAATGAACCAAGACGGATGCAAAACGAGGGTTCGGGGGGCCAAAACGCGCAGCCGGATGCCCCGAAAATTGACTGTTAAGCATCGAAAGTGGCGTGCGACCACGAAAGTTGTCTCTCAGGCGACAGTGTCCCTCTAGAGAGAGGAAACAAGGTTTGTGCCAAAAATCGGAGCAAACGGAGAAAGTTAAGCGGTCCCGAACCGAGGCGCACAACTGACGGCTCCGAAAACCAGAAACTAGTCTCCAAATGGGAACAGTGGTTTACGACCACGAAAAGTAGTCTACGGCCACTGAGAGATGGTCTACGAGACCTCTCCCTCCCTTCGGGAAGAGAAAATAGAACCTGGTTCGCAAACCGAGGCAAAGCACAAAAGAGTCCCGAAATCTAGAGGCAAGGCTCTCAACCGAGACTCCGTAACCTCAGAACGTGCACAACATGCGCTTTCACCGAGTGCTCAATTGATGACGTCTGAGTCTTAAGGTCGGTCAAAATGGGGTGTCTACAGTTGCCCCTCTTTGACAGAACTCGAAAGTCATAAGTGACGGGAGTGAATGTCAAAGCCCAGAGACGACCCATTTTTGACAAGGCCGAAGACTTAGACAAACAGGCGAGATAAACAACAGATGGGCCCGCAGGCGTGCTCGTAGGCAGAGGCAAAATGCAAAACGACATGCACAAAGCCGAACGTAACTCACGATTATGCAAAGCAGCAAACTGTAATGAAGCGAATATTCACAATAAATGTAACAGTTTTAAGTAAGAACACCAAGCAAAACTACATTTCATGCAGTAAGGATGTAAGAGAATTACAATTCTCGCTACATCTCACACGGAGAATACAATATCGTCCAGTTCGTCTGGTTGCTCCAGCTTCGAATGAACCGTACACACAATATCGTGCCTGAAAAAGAAAGAAACTCAACAGGTACAATATCATTAGAAACATGCATAGCAATGCAAGTAAAAAGTGCGTAACAAGGCAAGTGGAGGGGAGAAACATAGGGACATGTCCCAGTGTTTCGGAATGGCATAAGCATTGGAACGTATTCCAAATGCTCTAAACCAAAAAGGAAGAAATATAGCGACGTATTCCGGTGTTTCAAAAAGAAGGAACGTGCAAAACAATGCAATTGAAAGGGTGCATAACAATGAGGAAGGGATGCAAAACAATGCAACCTAAGATGAATTCCAAACACGCTGAAATCGTGTGAGGAAAGGAACACTCAAACCACGCCGAAATCGTGAGAGGAGATCCGAAAACAACCGCCCAAGTGCGTACACAACACAACCTGAGATGAATTCCAAACACGCTGAAATCGTGTGAGGAAAGGGACACTCAAACCACGCTGAAATCGTGAGAGGAGGTCCGAAAACAACCGCCCAGGTGCGTACACGACGCAACCTGAGATAAATTCCAAACACACTGAAATCGTGTGAAGAAAAGGACACTCAAACCACGCTGAAATCGTGAGAGGAGGTCCGAAAACAAAACTCCCAGGTGCGTACACGACACAACCTGAGATGAATTCTAAACACGCTAAAATTGTGTGAGGAAAGGGACACTCAAACCACGTTGAAATCGTGAGAGGAGGTCTGAAAACAAAACTCCCAGGTACGTACACGACACAACCTGAGATGAATTCCAAACACGCTGAAATCGTGTGAGGAAAGAGACACTCAAACCACGCTGAAATCGTGAGAGGAGGTCCGAAAACAACCACCCAGGTGCGTACACAACGCAACCTGAGATAAATTCCAAACACGCTGAAATCGTGTGAGGAAAATGACACTCAAACCACGCTGAAATCGTGAGAGGAGGTCCGAAAACAACCGCCCAGGTGCGTACACAACACAACCTAAGATGAATTCCAAACATGCTGAAATCGTGTGAGGAAAAGGACACTCAAACCACACTAAAATGGTGAGAGGAGGTCCGAAAACAAAACTCCCAGGTGTGTACACGACACAACCTGAGATGAATTTCAAACACGCTGAAATCGTGTGAGGAAAAGGACACTCAAACCTCGCTGAAATCGTAAGAGGAGGTCCGAAAACAAAACTCCCAGGTGCATACACGACACAACCTGAGATGAATTCCAAACACGCTGAAATCGTGTAAGGAAGGGACACTCAAACCACGCTGAAATCGTGAGAGGAGGTCCGAAAACAAACTATCAGGCGTGTGCTCGGCGCAATCTGAGAAAGTCCCAGAGGACAATGATCCTAAACGCAGCTCGGCGTAAAAGGATAAATGGTACAAGACAACACAAGATGCAAATAAATGCAATAAGTGCGATGATACAGTACATGTTACAAGTAATGTAGAGTATGATGTTTACGGAATGCAATAAACAAACAAAGCGGCACTTTAGAAAGCACCTCACGGAGTGAGTGGCGGTAAACCGCTTTACTCTAACGGGGATCTCCCCTCCATTGTGTTGATCGAACACTTACTTTCAACTCACAGTACAAAGGTCCTGAAATGCTGACATGGGGTAGCTTCTGCATGCAGAAACCACAAACGCCATTTTCTTCTTGATCATACTCACAACTTTCCCTCATTGCAAAGCCAAGGCAACTCTGACGGAGAATGGTCCTCAAGGAGAGCACTTTTGATTGCCACTCTGGTATTGAAACAATCAACACAGTATTCTGTTTACTCTGAACACACAGCTCATACAGCACATTGCTCATTTAACACACATAGCTCAAAACACAGCATTCTAGTTTATTTGGCATACAGCTCGTACCGCACACTGCTCATTCTGAACACACAGCTCGTAACACAGTACTCGGTTTATTGTAAACACATAGCCCATAACAGCACACTGCTCATTCTGAACACATAGCTCATTCTGGGCGGACTGGGTGCAATGACGGAACTTGCAGAAGTTGAAACACACTCAGATGCTCTGAAGTTTCCCTCTTTTCTTTTGCTTTGCAGTCTGGAATCTATATAGCTTCATATAGGTCCTTGCTCTATTGTTCTCATGTGACCTGGGTCGAACTGTACAGTTTTATGAAAGAACAAATCCTGTGTTTGCACAAATGTGGAGAACGGCACGGCGCTCTGAGCACAAAACGATTTTTTTAAAATTGAGAGTGAGAATAAGTTCTCAATTGGGTATTGAGCCTACAACTGACCACAGCCAAAATGACTCAACAACGGAAAACAAAAGGTAGAACAACCTAAACACAACTCATCAAAGGAAAAACAAGGTAAAACAACCTAAACACATCTATTGACACTCAAACGACTCAAAACAAGAATCGAAACAAACAAAAACACACAAACACAACACTCAGCTGTGTTATAAAGGCAAGAGACCTCTCGGTGCATGAGGAGCCAGTTTCTCCGGGTATTGTTTCCCATCCTTTCTCACTTGTGATTCTCACATCACTCGGCCCTCAAGCTCTGTTTTTTTGAAAAAGCCCTTTTTCTCACTTTTTCTCTCAGCGTACATCTCTCTATTCATCAATCTCTCAGTTTTTATCCCTCCCCTGGATGGTTGATGGATAAGTAGGAAGTTGTGGGCTCTTGCCCCTAGTATTCTACCATATTCTTGTTCTTGTTCACAATAGTGAATTTCTCTCACAGAGGGGTTGCGCTACAACTGGGTGTGTAGCAAATCTGCTGCTGGTTGACGATGCTCTGCTGGGGAGTTTGGATATGATCAGATCTATCCAGATGAGGGAGTGGAATATCTTGATCCATTCCAATTCGTGCTTCGCACTTGGCTTGATACCTCGTTGCTTAGAGGATGTGAGAGCTTTCTGCCCTTTTGCGGTTAGCTTCAGTGGTACCCTTTTCCGACAGGTATGATGCCCTTGCTGGCAAGTGCGTTTGATAAAGGGGAAAAGACAGAAAACCTGACTCAACTGTGCCCCTAGTTCATCATTTTGACCATTTTTTATTTTTTGACGTTCTGCTAAAACAATTTTGACCAACATGAGAGTTAGATTAACATGCTTGCTCGATTTTCTGATTTGAAATCATGCAAGTCAGGTTATGAGCACTGAAAATTTTCCCTCTTCTTCTTTTTTGGGTCCAAGAAATGGTCCAGTTTTAGAAAAACAAAATAATTTTAGAGAGAATTAGTCAACCTCATTAAAAGTTCTCAAAAACTATTTTTGCAAATGGCCACTGCTCGACCAACGCAGGATTTACTCTTGAGATGCACAACCTTAGATGCAAAATAATGGAAAATTGCCCCTTGTCTGAACGGCACTGTATGGAAACTGAAAGTTGCCCCTAGTCTGAATAGCACCGCAGCACTACACGGCAACGGAGAGTTGCCCCTAGTCTGAATAGCGCCGTAGCACATGGCAACCAGTCCTCACAGTGACAATTACAACCAAATTCTCGAATATAGAGAAGACAAAGATGACTAGAACCATCGCATGGACACAGTCGAATTTGAAGTGTTTTACGGACTTCAGAATGAAGTTGCCTACGTATCCCAAAGATGGGAATCAAACCTTACGTAGTTCGG
This sequence comes from Camellia sinensis, assembly GCF_055761805.1. Classification (NCBI taxonomy): domain Eukaryota; kingdom Viridiplantae; phylum Streptophyta; class Magnoliopsida; order Ericales; family Theaceae; genus Camellia; species Camellia sinensis. Next base: position 91,835,236 of record NC_138975.1, read on the forward strand.
GGGATAAGGTGCACTCGAGTATTAACATCTCCTTTTGCGCTCTAACTTTTGCCAAGGCTGCCCTTTCTGGGTTTTCAACCTTGCGAGCTTTGTTCTTCTTTTCTTTTCAATTCTTTTCATTTCTTTTCTTTTCAATTCTTTTCATTTCTTTTCTTCTTTTTTCTTTTTCATCTTTTCTTTTCATCTTTTCTATTTTTCTTCTTTTCTTTTTTTCATTCTTTGTATTTTTATTTTTTTTGTTCTTTTTGTTCTTTTTCTTGCTCTAACTTTTGCCTGGGTCGCCCTTCTGGGTTTTCGGCCCAGTGAGCCTCTCAAGGGTAAAAGTGTAGCCTTGTCCATGTCAAATGGTTTTGAGATCTTGAAGCCATCTGAATCCAGGAGAATGGTTGCTATTCGCTGACGATGCAGGAGTCCATCCAATGGGGGGCTGAATTTTCCCCTAGTGTTGTGGATAGGAACTCGGTTATCTTTTAGCAATACTTTCTTCTTTCTTCCCTTCTGGGATTTGGCATTCTTGTCGATCTTCATTAGCTTAAGCAATGACCCCATTTTTGACTCTTCGAGCACAGCTGACATTTTTGGCCCTAGTTCAAGGGCTGCTTTTGATCTAGCTTCGCAAGCTTCCTTTGATCACATCTGATATTCTCACCCATAGTTCATGGGCTGCTTCTGATCCGGCCATAGGGCCTTACATTGTGGTTGACTGTTGAGCATTCTGAATTAAAGTTCAAGGTTTGGAAAGAAAGGGGTTGAGTCTCGAGGCTGAGAGCGATCCTAAGCTGCACAATCTCAAGAGTGATTCCATACAGGTCTTTGTAGAACCACGCAAAATATTTTTTTGAAATCTTTTAAGAAAGCGACTAGTCGCTCGCGCTGAAGACAATGTAGAACCAATCTGGATCAAGCCAGGATCCTTCTCAGTACTCACATTAACAAACATGATTTCATTCATTAAGGGCTTAGCATGCCTCTCTTTCTCTCACTTGATCAAATCTTTGCAAATCTCGAGGAATTACTTCCTCTTTGTTTTCAACATATTGTTCGAAAAGTTTTGAAAAACTTAGGTCAATACAATGACTTAAGGGCACAAAAGAGCAGGTAAAATGCACTGCCATTTTATTCAAACTTTTGGCACAACTGGCGCAAGGCAGAAGCAAACACAAGAGTGTGAAAATCACTGCTGTTTCATTCAGATCTGTTGGCATAACTGGCTCCAAGGCAAAAAAAGACTCAAAAGAAAGTAAAAAGACAAACACAAAACAAGATAGTGATGTCCGAGGTAACACCCCCGGAATCACCCGACTCCAACGCAACAGGACTGACTCGATACAACAAGACAGACCCGACTGACTCAGTACAAAAGGACTAACTATATACAAAATAACAAAACTGACCCAATACCCAAGTCAGAAAGTACAAAAACTAGTATTTGCATATTGCTCAAAACAGTGCGTGCCATTCCCACATCTGGAGTAAATCGAGCGCCACCCGCAGCTGGTTCATCCCCCGATCACATGGTCACATTATCCCCCAAGTTCACCGATCCAGTGCCGATAGACTTTGCCAAGCTTGGCGTGGCAATGACCCCGTTGTCAATCAAATCTTGCACTTCGTGGCGAAGACGAAAGCAATTGTCGGTGCCATGACCGGTTTGTTGATGGAAGGCACAGTACTGGGCAGCATCATGCACAGTCGGAAAAGGATTCAGGAGAGGCCTAGGCTCAAGGGGTTTGAGGTAGCCTTGTCCAACAAGGATTTGGAGAGCTTTGGACAAAGGCATATAGAGGGAATGGAAGACCCTCTGACCTCAGGGTTGGTACTTCAAAGTTTCTGGATTTTTGCTGGACGCACCAGCAAAGGGATTGGCAGGTGCAGGCCTGGTTTGCCGATCTCTTCCGAGTGCAGGATTAGAGCTCAAAGGATCATTTCTGGTTCGACGACCCTTCTCTCAGTTTTCTCCTTGCTTCGAACTGCTCTCATTCTGAGTGACGAAAGTATCCTCCACAATCTTTGCAACAACTACGAGCACTTGCTGTTTGTTTAGCCCTTCCGCTTTCAAAGCCTCCACAGCCCACAAAGGTGTTCATGGGGATCAATGCCTGCCCCTACCTTGTTCTTACCACTGGCCTCCACCTTGCCAAGGGATTGGTCTTCTTCCAATACAACCTGTCCCAAGATTGAGGAGCCTTTTGTCGTGAGACTCCTAGCATGTGATGTGGTTAATGAGAGAGGCAATGTCCCGGAGGCCAGATTTGTCACAGTTCTTTGAAGATCTTCAATCATTCTTATCCACTCAGAAGTAGTGGGTTCACGGGTTTGAGATGATTAGGGTTCAGGTGCACCCATTATGCATAAGTCCATGCTTTCTGGAATGAACACCTTAGGTTTGGGTAGATGGGCCGGGGTGATGTATATGCTGGGGTCGAAGGTGGATGGTAGTGTATAGATGAGGTTGAGGTGGCGAGGTGACGAGTCAGTACTAACCTGAGTTCCTTTGGGTGGAGCTAGGGTCTCTTCGTTAATAAAATCTTGAATCTTATGATGGAGACGGATGCAACGGTTCGTATCATGACCGTGTTGTTGGTGATAGGCACAGTATTTAGCTGGGTCATATCTTGGTAGAAGAGGATTTGGAAGGGGTTGGGGTTCTAGGAGTTCTAGGTGCCCTTCTTCTTGCAGCTTTTTCAAAGCTTGGGAGAGACTCATGTAAAGAGGATTGAACTTTCGGGCCTGGGGCTGATTTGAAGTGGTTGGTTTTGGCCATTGAGGGAAGTGGTGATAGTGTCTACTGCTGAGCATTTCGCAGCTGTGCTACCATCAGTAGTAGCATTGGAACTGAGAACAACATTCTTCTGCAAAGGCTCATCATCTTCCACAAAGATCCCTTGTTTGATGGCATCCTTGATTTGAACCCTCATTTCATGAAGGGTTAGAAAGGTAAACAGAGGTAGAACGACCATCTTTTGCAGCAACTTGCCAGGCAAATTCTGAACAATCATCCTGATCTGATCTTTGTCGGAAGGCCTTGTAGTCATCATTGAGGCCTTTGCTCTCCATCTCGTCACGAACTCTGAGAAACTCTCTTTTGGCTCTTGGCGGGTGACTTCGAGATCACGAGTTGTGACCTCGATCTGTGTATTGTAGGAGTATTGAGCAATGAAGGCCTCAGCCAGCTCTTCCCAGTTCTGTTTCACAGAGTCCTCCAATTTCGCATACTAGATTGCGGCTATCCCAGACATGGTTCGACCGAATAGTGACAGCTTTTGGGCTGTGGTCAAACCCATTGGCCTTAGGATATCAGAAAATAGGTGGAGGTGCACCATTGGGTCTCCAGAACCATCAAAACGATTGATATGTAGCATCTTGAACCGGTCCGGTAATGTCACCGCCGAATCGGTGTATCCATCCTCTATGTCCGAAATGGACTTCACACCCTGAGATTTCTTGAATAACTTTTCAAGCTTGCTTACTTTTAGTGTCGTAGGGTCCACCTCGAACTCAAAGGGAGAATCCGACAGGTTGGTCTGTGCTTTGGATAGCTGGGGTAGGATTGAAGGCAGAGCCGGCCCTGTTGGAATGTCAGTATCTTCCTGGACATTAGCTGTCTCCCCGAGTATTAGCACTCTTGGTGGGGGAGGAGCTTGGTGTGAAGCGGATGTTCCGATTTGCTGTTATAGCCTGGCAATTTAACTCTGCCTGTTGAGCCATGACCTCGGCCTGTTGTTTGGAAAATTCTGCTTGACGAACAGCGTCCTGCTGCACGGTTTTCATACTTTCTTGGAGCTGACGCATCATCTCTTCCATGCTAACTGAAAACTGCTGATCTAATTGAATAAGTGTGTATCCCCTTTCTGAGGTGGAAATAGATATCTCAGCCCAACTACGCACAGGTGAGGTGGATAATGATCACTGATCCGAAGACTGCTGAATAGATGATCTGTGCCTAACTGGCCTTTTTACCCTGTCTCTGGCAAAGTAAAGCTGATTGCCCTTGAACTGAATCTCTGACCTGAAAAAGTCTATCAGCACAAGTCCAATGTACCCTAGGGATATCGAAGCCTTCTGAAGTTATGGTTCCCAAGACTACCTTAGCAAAAGAGAAAACAAGCAGCATCTCAGCCCAATTTCGCCAGAACAGATATGAGCAAAGCTGAAAGACTGTGCTCTTCACTGAATTCTGCCCCAAAACGAAATCTGATACCCGCAGATATAACTGATTCTCAAAACACTGATACCGATGCCCGCAGGTCTGATACCTAGACTTGCAAACTGATATATGCATTCCTGTAGAGACACACTCTAAAAGCACATAGCAAGCAAGTGAGAGCCAAAACACCGCTATGTTGGGATAGGGTTTCCCTGTCCTATTTTGTCAGGAGATACAATTTTACGACACACACAGCGGTTTCAAACAACCTATAATCGAGTAAGTAACCTGTCCTAGCTTGGAATGGTCACTATGAATTCTGAATATGCACTAGGTCGAATGGTCAAAAAGGGGTAAAAATCGGGGTTTGTGTTCCCATCGTGGCAGAGCCCGTAACTGGTCAGCCTTATGGCACGCAGCCTCCGGCAAACCGTTCAGGAATAGCAGATGGCAAACACGATGTCCTAGGCGCACCAATGCAAAAACAATGCAAAGAAACACGTAAGTGTAATCAAAACAAGATATCATGAGTTCGAGTCATGTCCTCTAACTCCCCAGCAGAGTCGCCAGAAACTGTAGACGTCCCCGAACGTCCCGGGAGGGAATCCCGTTTTGTTCATTTGGGCTTACTACAGTTCGGACTCAATGTCACGGTCCAGTATCTAATCTCGCAGAGTGCAATGCAAGACCGATGAATCATCAAAGAGTCCAAATCCGGCAAATCATTTTGAAAAACTGATTTTTAGAAAGAAGTACCAAACATGGACTGCTTTGCTAGATAGAGAGTCACCACCTAAATATTTTATTTTGGGAGAATTTAGGAAACACTGACTCATGCCTAAGGCCACGTGTCTATCATCACCAAAGTTGCCTCGGCTCGGGAACTTGGGTACGACTGGGGAAGGTCACTTCGTGAGCACCCCCGCTCGCCCGATCAAAGATCGGCCTCTACTAACCGTGATATCGAGTTTTGAAAACATTATGTGTTTTTATTCCGGTTATTAGCCTAGAATAATTATGTGATGCACACAACATACAGGTATAGACTAGATCATTTGAGTTGGAACAAAACATTTCATGTTTGTTTATTTGAAAGATGGTTTGATGGTGCTACTCGCAAGTAGGCTAAGACGTGGATTTGCCACCCTCAAGTGGGCTTAAGAAAACATGATTTTGCTACTCTCAAGTGGGCTTAAAACTCTTAATTGGTGAATTGTTCCAATTCAAATAACCCAACCTTCACCCACAGGCATTCAGGCAGTTATATCACATAAGCAAATAGCCTCATGGTAAGCATGCTATCGTGGCAGTCACTCACACACATGAAAGGATGCTAAAGCATATATACTTACCGAGTACTCCAAGCCAAAGAAAGAAGCTAATTAGAACATGCATGAATTCTAACTATGCTGAAATGCCTAATGCAACACATGCAAAAATGCAACTAAGATAGGCTCGGCTATTCTAAAATGGCATTTGAAATGCAACAACTGATACACGTATTCAACTTGGAATTAAAATACAATGCATTTAGTATGATGCGCTGAGCCCGGTGCATGCAAAACAAATGAATGGATGCAATCATGCGAGCATAAGGATGCTAATTGAAACATGCCCTAAAACTAACCATCATAAGCTGGTAAATAAAAGGGAGAAAAACGTGGGGCTGGAAGACATGCATCACACACACGCACACTTATTACAACATTGCCCTCCTCGAAGGGTCCGAATAAATAATACACAACCGAATGAATAACGAATTACAGCTAATTATTACACAACCCTAATTAATTAACAAATTAACTAAAATAAATAAGCTAGCATGCAAAACATATGAAATGGACTGCCTCAGCTCGGTCTTGAATGACAAGGAATGCATGCATGCTCGAGTCGCCTTGCCGGAAAATCTATTGCGATGCCCCGATTTGCCTCTGTTTGCAACTGGTCCCAGAACACTAAACAAAACTCCAGAAGGCTGAAACTCCACCATGCTGTAGGGATACTAACGACCAGTTTTTGCTGCTGGTTTCCGGTTTCCTGCAACAGAGAGCGAGAAAGGGGCATGGCAAAGTATTTTCAACATATGTGTGCATGACCACTCTCCCCATCATTGCACAAGCTCTTGGGAGTATAGTACTCGATCCTCGTGCCACCAATCACGCATCTCGATGCATGATGGCCGAGGCGTCAGATTACACGACTCAATGGGACATGAATGCACATATAAACAACTAAAACCAATAACTCCATCATGGATGGTCAAGAGTGTCGGTGACCGAGAATCGAGTCACGTTTGATCACTTGGAGTATGAAACATTCCTCATTTCCCATGTTTAGACTAAACCCTACTCCAAACACAATGCAACAAATAGAATGGCATGGCATGTACAAAATGCAACTCTAGTATGCAATCCTAAATGTAATGTGACTAAGTGATGTAAACATGCAAAGGATGACATGCAAGCACGCAAATGGCATACATAATGCTATGAACTAATCAATTGCATACTCAATGCACATGGATTATATGGCGTGCATACACAATGCACTAACATACGCGATGTTATGAACAAGGCATACTTAATGCAATGATCGAACATGCAACAACATGGATTATATGGCATACAAAATGCAAGATGGACTTAAACCAAGATGGATGGGCCTCGGCCACACCCAAATCAGTGGCCAAACATGATGAAAATGAAGCAACAACACACATGCAAACACGCACAAATGCAAGGGACCAAGCCTAAGGCACCAAATGCAACTCTACCAAAGCATGGCAAGGGATGAAATATGGCATACAATCACACATTTTTCAGCTCTGAAATGACATTCAAGATGGTCCCGAATCATGTAAACACCTCACACAATGCATGCTAGATGGCCCGGATACCGAAACTAGTGAAGTGCATTGCACTAGAGGTACACAAAGCAATGCTCAAATGACCCAACCAGCCCCAAACAGTCCCTATGCAGGTCCAAGACAGTGGGAAAATGGTCTAAAATGATGGCTCGAAATGCATAGAAATGAAGCTCATGCAATGGTCCATAAATGAGGTATTCATGCACAACTCTCAAACACGTTTAAAGAATGGAAAACATGGGAATATGGCACAAGTATAGGCTCTGAAATGACATGCTCAATGGCCCCAAAACATGAAAACACCTCAGTATAAGCATACAATAGGCTTCAAAACTCAAGGCTAGGCAAGGGTATTACACTACAACCATGCATAGTAAGCATCATTTGACCATGAGGCATAAAAAAAGAGCTAAGGCAGTCCAAAAAATGCACAAAATCAGTTTAAGGCATGGCCAAAAAGTGCTAGAATCAAAGACCAAAATAGTATGCAATACAAGCTAGTGAAGAGGGTTTACACTACAAGTATATAAAGCATTCAAGAGGTCACTAAACCAGAAAAATTAAGAGGTATGACATGCCAAATAAAGCCCCAAAACCCACTGAAACATGATCAATGCACGCAAGAATGATATGCTCCTTTGATAGGCTATAAGAGGGGTTATTCTACACATGCAAGAGACACACACAAGGTGACAAAACCAACTCTGGACAGAGCCTATGCAGGCCCTAGAAGTCACTGAAAAGGGCCTGAAATAAGGCTTAGAGGTGTGCAAATGAGGGCTCCTTTGTTAGGCCCAACATGCTAGAAATCAAAACAAGGAGAGAGAGGGTCACCCCTCTCTGATTTTGGCTCTCAAAAACACATAATAACCACTGAAAATCTGCTAGATTTCAGTGGTCAAAAGGGCAAACAAAGCTCAAAACAAAGGCCTTAATGCATGGCTCAAAACAAGGTGAAATGAAGCATGCGAGGGGGTATATGACCCCCAACAGGAAAATGATCTTAAACAAACATGTTAAGGACCTCAAAAAAATACTTTTTTTAGTTTACACCAAAGCTCAAAAATTCTGGCAAGTATGGCTAAAAGATGGAGCAAAATAAAGCTCAAAAGAGGGAATAGGTTGTTACCCGTGTAGCTCAGCAACTCCAGCAGCTTATGGACCAAAAATACAGCTCCTTAGGACCTCTCAAGACCCTCTAATAAGCTTAGGTTGGTGGTGGAGGTGTTACGCTAAGAGGTGGTGTGCAAAGGTGCAAGAACCAAGCACTTTCTAAGCCTAAGTGTAGAGATATAGAGAGGGAGATATATTTTTCCTTCAACCAATTTCTGAACCCTAACCAAGGGAGAGAAGGGCCACTCTTATAGCCAGAAGAGACCAAAGCTTCTCCAAGAAGCTAAAAAACAAGGGCAAAGATCCTCCATACACGTGTATGGAGGATGTAGTCTGTGCCTCCCAGTTGGCACAGCTGGAATCAACTCACTGAGACAAAACTGGAGGAAAAGGGCCGACCAGTTCAGGTGGTCGGCCAGCCACTTTAGGTGGTCGGCCAGCTAGTTTAAAAAGTCCAACTCCATGAAAGCTGGTCGGCAGCCCTATTTGGTGGTCTCCCAACTAAATGCAAGCTAGTGATGTGGTAGGAGACCAACAATTGTGGCCCAAAAATGAGGGAGACCAGTTACCTGACAAGAAAATCGGCCAGCAGGAGAAAAGTGGTCTCCAAGGTGAAAAGGTGGTCTCCTACCCTTGTACTACCTTCCAAACAATGAAAACAAGGTCCACGTCAAAAATGAACCAAGATGGATGCAAAACGAGGGTTCGGGGGCCAAAACGCGCAGCCGGGTACCCCGAAAACTGACTGTTAAGCATCGAAAGTGGCGTGTGACCACGAAGGTAGTCTCTCGGGCCACAGTGTCCCTCTAGAGAGAGGAAACAAGGTGTGTGCCAAAAACCAGAGCAAACGGAGAAAGTTAAGCGGCCCCAAACCGAGGCGCATGGCCGATGGCTCCGAAAATCGGAAACTGGTCTCCAAACGGGAACAGTAGTCTACGACCACGAAAAGTAGCCTACGGCTACTGAGAGATGGTCTACGAGACCTCTCCCTCCCTTCGGGAAGAGAAAATAGAACTTGGTTTGCAAACCGAGACAAAGCACAAAAGAGTCCCGAAATCCAGAGGCAAAGCTCTCAGCCGAGACTCCGTAACCTCAGAACGAGCACAACATGCGCCATCACCGAGCGCTCAAACGATGACGTCCGAGTCTTAAGGTCGGTCAAAAATAGGGTGTCTACATAACCACGCAACTTTCGTCCCATATCTTGTGTAAGTCCTCAAGATAGGCAATTGACAGATATTGGGGTTCTTGGAAAGGGTATGAGCGAACACATAGTATGTGAAAACATGATAAGTTTTCAAATAATTTAGAACTTTGAATTACTTTACAGAACCACAATGAGTCGATTATTCAGAATCAACTTTTCAGTTAGCTCTAGATCTACAACATTAGCTCCTATACCTAATGATACAGTCATAAATGAAGAAGAACATGAATTCCAAGATGTTAAAATAGATTTAAGTTGGAATATCCCTAAAGTACCTATTAAAGAAATTTATAAAACCAGTTTTTTAAAGGCATCCTTTAATATTGATTTGCATGTAAAAACTGTCAAACAAGTCTATCCTTTAACCAAAATTCAAGAAACATGTCATCTGCTAAGTAAAGAATCGATTAAAAAAATATATATCCATTGGTCATAATTTTATCCATATAGGATTAATCCAAATAGCGGTCAAACCTTTAACACAACAAGGTCTTAATTCCTCTGTTTATTATGTCTACGCGATGCCCGATTTATTAATTATCATGAAAGTTTAATCAGTATGATGGAATCAGGACTTGATCAAGGACCTGTCCATTTTAATTGTTTTCCTAATTTTACTTTAAGTCTTCGTGACCCTCACATCTTCAAAGCTCTTACATTAAACATACAGTTTTCTGGCACATTTACTAGAATACATGGTGGTGCCCATTCTATTGCTTTAATATACCATATTTATTATAACTGTATTAAAACAAATCTTAATTTACATGCTTTAGTAAATAGTCCAAAAGAAAAAACCTTACTTGTTCAAGGTAGTACTAGTCAAACAAGCATAGAAGTCCGTAAAACCATATGTTGAAATGATATAACTCTTCTAGATGAATGGGTTACAGTCAATGAAAATTATTCTCAACCACACCAATCTGATCAAAATGATGTCCAACAAATCCAACAATTCAATGATGGTTCAGTTCACATACGATTTAATCACCTAACTAGTCACTCCTCTCATCATAGTACCTCTGGTATCCCTACTGAAGACAATGAAATTTTTAGTACCTTTTTATTTACTCACAAAGATCGAAAACTTTTTATTGGTCAACCCCCACATACTGCTAATAGTAAATTAAAAGGAATTGATAATTCCTCTACATCTCAAATTAGTAAACTTGTTGATTCAACACACACACATCTTCATGAAGAAGATACCACATCTCAAGATTCACCCACTCAAACAGACTTTGAAGTTATTCCTCCAGTTAATCCATAATTATTAACTCTTAGTAAACCTTTTATTCCAGATCTTAATAAACATCATTTTGAATTTAAATATAAAGATAATAAATTAAAATGATAGATTTATAGGCATACTTATAGTGAACGACAATAATCGAAAATAATTAAGACATGGTATAAATTTATGAATGAAATCAGTACTGAAGTCAATTTCTTTGATTATTTTGAAAATTATTCTCAAAAATTAAATACTATTACAAAAACTAAATGGAAAACTTCCCCTAATACTACTGTTTCTTCTAATCATCCTCCTTTAGAAACCATCCTCATTGAACATAAATGATTGCTTGTACATGCTTCTCCTTTTAAACTTCCTGGTGATGAATTTGAAATTAAAAAGTGATTCAACAAAATAATTATACAAATCAATGTTTAAAAACTATTGGTAAACAATTAGATAAAATTGAAACTCATTTTGATGATTACTCAACTAGCCATACATCAACTAGTAAACCTTTAGACAAACCTCTTATTAATCTTCCTAGCACTAGAAAAAGGTTAAGTCTAGTTACTCAAGATACTAACACTGTTGAAGCTATTGAAGATTTATTTACCAAGTTATCTACCCCTTCTAACGGCAAAGGAATTACTGTCTTAACACAACAACCACCTTTAGAATTTACTTGTGACTCTGACACATCTACTAATGAAATTAGTCAATTAGCACAACAATTTCAAACTACTCATCTTAATCGAATTGTACATTCGAAAGTTAATCCTACTACTCTTACAAAAAATTGGTATAATAAACCAACTCCACCTGATCTTCAATTTGAAGAAACTAATATTAGCAATCAATTTTATGTTTCTGCCAAAAAATTGTACGAATGGAATATTGATGGTCTTAGTGAAAATCAAATTCTTCAAAAGTTAAATCACATGTCTATGGTAGCTAATAGTTATCTTAGTAATTATCCCGACTACACTCAACCTAAAATCGTCTCATTACTTACCTCTGGTTTTACCGGTATGCTTAAAGTTCAATGAATTCCAATTTTGACATTTTACTATTATGTGTTTGTTTTGATCAATCCCCATTGGGCATTCAAGATCTATGAATAAGAAAGCATGCAAAAAAATGAAGGAAAAAAAAAAGAGAGTCCATTTTGTATGTTTCAAATCAAGCATATATATGTTGTTGTTCGTTTGTGTTGGATTTTTTTGCTAGTATGAAATGTTAAACAAATATTTAATTGAAGTAGTTATTTTTCACCTGGGAGCTGTTTGGTTGATGCATTGGATTGGTGGATGCATGATGGGCTTTGGGAATGCCAACTGTTGCTGCAAAAAATGTAATGCTATGTATTAGCATAGCTTTAATAAAAAGTGTATTTACTCTCTATATTTTTTAATCTTATTTTATGTATAAATATGGATGTGTGGGTTGAGTTGAGACTAACAGAGAGGGTGCTCTCCACTGAGGGAAGGAAGGAGTCTCCAATGTGTGGTGAGATAGTGAGAGCTACTCTAGGATGTTTACAGCAACCCACTCTATTGACATTGACATCAGAGACATTAGATCAAGTGATAGTCCTTTCTCTTTTATCAACTTTACTCAATTATTAGTGTTCGACATTTTTTTGATTATACGGTCTACTATAAGTTATGAAAGAGATTTTATTTTGGACTTAAAAACTGATTCCACCCTTATACTTGATCAAGCTGATAAGAAAGTCTTACATTCTTGTATCCAATACTATATTTTATAAGTAAAGAAAGATTGTCATTAGACCCAGTGATTGTAACGCCTTAAAATTTACCCAACATAATCTCGGTACATCAACCGACATTCATTAAAGAATAATAGCAACTCCCCAATCATCATAACATTGATCATAGAAGTTTGTACAAAATAGTCCCACATGCAATTTATACATTCAATGATATTACATACATGAATCTATAGCATGTAGAACGTCAAATTCAAAAGTAAATAAAATGCCCTCAAAGGCTTACAAATTCCAAGGCTTAAGCCCGGTTACACAAAAATGGTGTCTCGAAACCCACACATATATAGCCCTTGGCTCTACAAAAATATGATCACAACAAAATAGAGCCTCGTGTTCTTGATACACACATCCACGCCGCAATTAGGTTGATTCACCACATCTTTTCCTGCACCAAAATCCTAGAGAGGTGAGCATAAAGCCCAGTAGAGAATTCTCAACAAAGTGTATACATTTATGCAAGATTCTCAATATGGAATGCATTGTCATGCTATGCCATTTCAAACAAGATTACATTTTTCATCTTATGCAAACCAGCACACTCAATGATAATTTGAAGTCTCAACAATAAGTAAATTTACAATTTAATTCAATGGGGCGGTAAATATGACTCAGGTAATCTCTAGGTTGTTGTCTGCAAGTAGACTCAACTAGCACTACCAAAACTCTATTTTATCAGTTGCTAACCAGAAAGGAAGTGGTACCTCCTCCGCGCGTGTTTTTCGGTCTTTAACCCCAGACACTCGGGCAAACTTAATCAATTTCATCTACACCTCCTATCCGGACTTACCTACGTATTTACCCCAAAACATTTCAATAAATTCATTTCATAACATTTCTTCTCAATGTAAATGTTTTCAAATCTCAATTCGACATTTGCGACAATGTAATGTTAGAAATGCCAACACAACATATGTCAAAGCTAAATAATAAACTTGTAATAATCCATTGAATGAATATGCAATGCAATAATCGTCATCACTATATAATATTTCTCCATCATCAAATTTCTCAACGATGATTCATCATAATCAAACCTTCCACTCCTCTTTCAACATCATCTAGCATGATACCCATTATTTCGTTTAAATTCATCAACAAATGGATATTTTTCACATTTCACGTTAGACCAACAATTTGTTACTTCATAACCGTATCTACAATTTCAACTACAAATTCTCATCTCCATATTTCCTACATTCCACGAAAATTATCATTTCTATAATGGAAAAAGATATTTTCCATTTCATTCTTCCATTGTGGCATAACAACAAATTGATTAATTTTATAGACCCTCAACCCATTTCAAAAATCCATAAATTTTGGTCTTTAGCTAAGATTAGGTATCTCTTCACCTATTTAAAAGGACACACATACACAAAACATCCTTTCTCACACAATGAAGGTGAAACCCGCAAGGATTAACTTAGAAAGATTTGAAATTTAAACCCACTTTTGAAAATCCCTACATTCTTGAGCCAAAAGTCAAAACTTTCATAATATCTTCAAGAAAACCTTAAAATCAACATCAACCTTGCAAAAACATGTATATATAACTCAAAGAAGTCCCTACCTCAAGTTTGGAGAAGAAAAAGAGATGAAACCCCCAAAATCAACGGTGCCAAATCCCAATCTCCATTGCACACAATGCAGCTCTTCCTTAGCTCTCCAACTTTGATGAAGGAACTTGGGTCAAAATGTGTATGGATTTGGAGAAATCAAAGATCTTATGATGTTTTTGGTGAGAAATGTAAAGAGAAGTGAGAGAAAAGAGATTTTTAGAGAGAGAGAGAGAGAGAAATATCCAAAGTGAGATAAAATCAGCCAAAAGAGGAGAAAAAGAGTGATTTTTATACTCCACCTACCATCGCACGTGCGGCACCCATGCCCTCACGTGCAAAGCGTGCCTTCCGCACGTACAGCCTTCACCCCCGCACATGCGACGCCTTCCCCACACCTCCTTCCGCACCTTCCTCTTCACGTGCCTTTTATGCAGAATGCAACCCAGAAATTTCCACTGTTCCCCGTACGTGCGGCCTCACCTCCCACACGTATGGCACCTCTCCGCACGTGCGGCCCTTGCTCTCCAACCCAGAAAATTTCCAACTCCACTCCAGACACTCCGAATCTAACCTCACACTCTCCCGAACAAGTGAAAATCAACACCGGAATAAACAAGAACAAGAATTTTGAGAAAAACTTCCAGACACAATAAACCCAAACAATTAACAAGGCTCCAAGTTCGACCCGTCACTCTAACAAGGGCAAACCCAATGTAAACAAGGAGGGAAGAGATGCACAACGTAACCGGTCATCACAACCTCCCTACCATAGGAAATTTCATCACCGAAATTTAAACCAACTATTCAAACAAAAGAGTTTCTCGCAATTTCAATCACATTATTAAATTTCAAATCACAAAATAGGTTCTCAAAAAACACTTACTATTATCATCATGGTTCTGTAGTATCTTAGTAACAATGCTAACAATAACGGTTCATGATATTATATAAGCATGAAATATTTCAATCAATAGTAATGGCCACACATATCAATCTCATACTCAAAACAACAATACTTATAACAATACATGGTTAATAATCTTAATGTATTTCCTTCAACACTAGGGAATATTACAAATTAAAACAACTTAAGCATTCTCAAATAATCCGGATACTTGAAGCGGACTTCCGCCTCTCGTTCCCACGTTACTTCCTCGATCCCATGGTGTCTCCATAACACCTTTACTAACGGTATAGTTTTCCCCCGTAGTACTTGCTCCCGGGTATCTAGTATTTGAATCGGTCGCTCTTCGTAATAGGCATCTTCATCTACCTCCAAATTGACCCAATCAAGTACACAAGAAGGATCAGGCTCATACTTCCTAAGCATAGACACATGAAACACATTGTGAACCCCCGATAGTTGTGGCGGTAAGGCCAACCGATACCCCACTTCCCCAATTCTCTCTAATATCTCGAAATGCCCAATAAACCTCGGAGACAACTTATCACACTTACCGAATCTCATCAAACCCCGTCTAGTTGAGATCTTAAGGAATACAAGGTCACTCACTTCGAAAGACAAAGGTCGTCTCCTCTTATCGGCATAACTTTTCTGTCGGCTTTGGGCCGTAGCTAACCACTTCCGAATGAGAGCAACTTTCTCAGTTGTCTCCCTAACTATCTTCAAATCCAACGGTGCATCCCCCACCTCAGCCCAATAAACTGGTGATCTACAAGATCGGCCATTCAAGGCCTCAAACGGCGCCATCTCGATGCTAGCTTGGTAACTATTATTATAGGCAAACTCAATCAATGGTAAGTGTCTCTCCCAAGACCCTTTGAAATTGAGAACGCAAGCTCTAAGCATGTCCCCCAAAATCTGGATGGTACGCTCCGACTGTCCGTCGATTAAAGTGTGGTAAGCGGTGCTAAAAATCAACTTAGTTCCCAACGCCATTTGAAGGCTTTGCCGCAACTGGGCAGCAAAACGAGGATCTCTATCTGATACAATGGTTATAGGAATTCCGTGAAGTCGAACTATCTCTCTAATGTACAACTCTGCCAAGTGCTCAACTGAGTCGCCGGTACGCATTGGGATGAAATGCGTAGACTTAATCAACCTATCAGCAATCACCCAAACGGCATTGCCCCGCTGTGTTATAGGAAGTCCAACTACAAAATCCATGGTAACGTGCTTCCATATCCACTCGGCTATTGGTAAGGGTTGTAACAAACCCGCTGGTTTTTGGTGTTCAGCCTTCACTTGTTGATAGGTAAGGCCCTTCGACACAAAGGAAACGATATCCCACTTCATAGCCCTCCACCAAAACTAACGACTAAGATCACGATACATTTTGGTGCCTCCCGGATGTACCGCAAAGCGTGAGTGATGGAACTCCCGAAGCATTTCCTTTCTACAAGATTCTGGTACAAACAAACGGTCTAGGAATCGTACACTCAGATCCAAGTGGATGTTCAAACCCTTCTCTTCCTTCTTGTTGGAGATTTTATCACGAATTGACTCTACTTCACGGTCTCCTTGTTGTGCCTCTATAACTTTACTAATCAAGGTAAGTTAAGCACTCAAAGTAAACAAAGTCGCACCCTCATTGGACTCACCTAAGTGCAATTCAAGCTTGTCGATGTCACCCAACATAACCCTTTCCCGAATGGCCACACTCGCCAAACGACTTACGGATTTCCGACTTAAGGCGTCGGCCACTACATTGGCCTTTCCCGGATGATAGTGTAACTCAAAATCATAGTCCTCCAAAAATTTCATCCACCTTCGTTGGTGTAGATTCAAGTCTTTTTGGGAAAACAAATACTTTAGACTTTAATAATCAGAGAAAACCTCAAACTTCTCGCCATATAAATAATGCCTCCAAATTTTTAAGGCAAACACTATTGCTGCTAACTCCAAGTCGTGGGTGGGGTAATTCTTCTAATGAGTTTTCAATTCCCGTGAACCATAAGCTACAACCTTTCCCCCTTGCATCAAGACACAACCAAGCCTATCCCGAGATGCATCACAATAAACGATGCAACCCAAACCTCTTTTCAGAATTATCAACACTGGTGCGGTAGTCAGTCTAGTCTTAACCTCTTGGAATGACTTTTCACAAGCCTCACTCCACACAAACTTAACCCCTTTTC
Source organism: Camellia sinensis (assembly GCF_055761805.1). NCBI lineage: Eukaryota > Viridiplantae > Streptophyta > Magnoliopsida > Ericales > Theaceae > Camellia > Camellia sinensis. The sequence continues at coordinate 91,852,253 of NC_138975.1, forward strand.
TAGTCAATCTAGTCAAAGGCGCGGCTAGTCTAGAAAAGTCCCTTACAAAACGCCGATAATACCCCGCCAATCCCAAGAAACTTCAGATATCAAAAACATTTTTGGGTTATTCCCAATCCTACATGGCATCTATCTTCGAAGAATCTACAGTTACCTCCTCTCTTGACACTACATGACCTAAAACCTTCACCTCGGTGAGCCAAAACTCACATTTCTCAAATTTGGCATACAACTGGTACTCCCTAAGCAAGTCAAGCACTACCCTCAAGTGAGCCTCGTGTTCTTCCTTGGAGGTTGAATAAATTAAGATGTCATTCACAAAAAGGATCACAAAATGATCCAAGTATTCTCTAAAAATTCGGTTTATCAAATCCATAAAGGAAGCCTGTGCATTAGTCAACCCAAAAGCATCACAAGGAATTCGTAGTGGCCATAACGTGTACGAAAGGCCGTTTTCTGGATGTCCTCCTCCTGGACTCTCAACTAGTGGTACCTTGACCTCAAATATATTTTCGAAAAGCAACAAGACCCTCTAAGTTGGTCAAACAAGTCATCTATTCTAGGTAAAGGATACTTGTTCTTGACGGTAACCTGATTCAACTTACGGTAATCAATATAGAACCGCAACGACCCATTATTCTTCTTCGCAAAGAGAGTCAGCGCTTCCCAAGGCAATGTGCTAGGGCGAATGAAACCCTTGTCTAAAAGCTCTTGGAGTTGAATCTTCAACTCATGTAACTCCACGGGTGCAAATCTATACAGCGCCATGGAAATTGGTGCCATTCCAAGCACTAAGTCAATGGTGAACTCATTCTCCCGGTAGGGTGGCAAACTAGTAAGATCCTCGGGAAATACGTCCGGGTATTCACAAACTACTATTGGCAGCTCAACACGAGTCTTGTCACTCTCTCTCTCTCTATCCAAGAGAGTAGTAAGAAGCCCGCTAAGCTCGTTTCTACTACGAGGGTCAAAAACTAGCGACAAGACCATGTCGACCCGGTCACCCAGAAAGTAAAACAATCACCACTCGAGGTGCACACTGTAACTCTCTGACGAAAACAATCGATCACTGCTTGGTACGACGATAACCAATCCATGCCTAAAATGACATCAAAACTCAATATATCTAGCAACACAAAAGTAAACGCGAGCTGACTCCCGGCAATTTCTATCTCACAACCACGACACCCCCGGTCTAGATCAATTGTACCCCCAACCGGTGACTCTACTCTGAGCAGAGACGCTAACCGTGCCACCTCTAACCCTAATGCAGATGCTATAGCGATCTCAGTTGTCCCTCTACTGTTCTGTTGCATTCCGGACTCGGTTCCATGAAGTTGGTTATTGTATATATCTTGTTGTCGTCCTTTAATTCCACTTGATTGAGTTTTAGAATGTTTTGGACAGGATTGTTACAGGTTGGTTAGGCCTTGGTTTCAATTCCTTGTTGCCCAGTTTTTAGGCTATCCGCTCGAGCGGGTCTTCTTGCGCTCGAGCGGGTATTGCATACCTCCAGTATTTCGTGTTCCTGCAAAACTTCTGCAGATGTGATTTTTACGCTCGAGCGGGTTTGTTTACGCTCGAGCGGTGGCGCTTAAGCGGGTTTGTTGGCGCTCGAGCGGGTAGTACTTTCTGGGAATAAGTTCTGGGAAGGAAAAATCTACGCTCGAGCGGACTGGTTTTCGTGCTCGAGCGAAAGTGCTTTATTCTTGTGTCTTGGCGCTCGAGCGGGCAGTATTGCGCTCGAACGTGTCCAGATTTTGTTCTTGGCGCTCAAGCATTGTGTTCTCCGCTCGAGCGGGTCATGCGTATATGAGTTATCCGCTAGGTCATTTTAAATCACTTTTTCACTTTTCTTCTCTCTCTTACTTTTCCAAAAACACCATTGTTGAGCTTCTCACTCTAGAACTCTACCTTCTCTCTAGGTATTGATCTAATATGAGTGATTTCTTCACCTTTGGCCTTTACAAAAGAGTTGTTGATCGTCGAGGGCTATCTTTTGATCCGAGAAACTCATGATTTGGAGCAAGTTCGTTTTCATCATCTTCTTCGTTGGTTGTCATCTTTTGAGGTAGGGATTCCTACTCACTCTTATGGTCTTTGACCTAGATTTTAGTTGTTTTGATAGAGTGTTGAACTTAGGAAATTTTGGGACTTAGGGTTTCAAAATGTGTAAAAAGGGTTTTGTGATTTTGGGCTCATAACTTGTATTTTGGGTTCCAAAGTGATGATATAGTTGTTGGTTGTTGATATTAGGCCATTGGGTCAATATTGGGAAAGGGGGTAGAAAACCCTAATTTGTGGTATAAATTAATTGGCATAATTAATTTGGGAAAATTGTAAACTTATGGAATTGTGTTGGAAATAATGAAATTGGTTCATTATGTTGTGAAATGATGGAGTTGGATTTATAAATCGCTCACTTTTGAAAGCATTGATATTTTATCTGTTGGAGCTTTTATTATCTGTTTAGAAATAATTGCTTGGGCTACCAGTGGAGGGTAGTTTTGATTGTTGTAGACAATGCATGATGATTAGGCAAACTAAAACTAATCAATTGGATATGTCATAGAGTATGACTGTTGATAGAATACATTAACGTTATGTATTGATTGATTGTGTATATGACCTATGTGTATATGCATTGTATATATGGGAGGAGATAGGGGATGTACTCCATGGTTTAGGGGAAGATAGGGGATGGACCTCTAAACCGGATGTTGTTTGGGAGGAGATAGGGGATAGACTCCACTGATACAGCTCATATGCTTGTCAGATAATGTGTTGATATAGCTCATATACTTGTCATTGGAAGTGTTGATATTACTAATATGCATATCTGTTGAAATGTGGATACGGCATGTATGCTTATCTGTCGAGATATTGATATAATCAGTGTGATTATCTATTGTAAAAATGAAAAATGTTTAATATGAGTCTTTGTCTCATATAAGTGGTTGGCCAGGTTTTGAGCCATTGATGGAAATTGTGATATTGATAAGAAATGGAATTGGATTATGAATTGGTTTATGAAAACTTGAACATTTATCAATTGCTAATGCCTTAGTCATTGCTCATACTGTGTTTAGCATATCTCTACTGGATTGTGGCTCACCCTATATGGGAATATCATTTTCAGGTACAGGTAGCATGCCACCTCCAAGGACGTAGCTTGGGAGGCTAGAGGTGGGCAGACTTTTGTTGTTTAGTTTCTTGATGAATTACATGTATATTCAAGCCAAGGGCTTAATGTGTAAATGAGTTACTACTCTTTTGTTGTAATCAAGTGTTAACTTGGAAAGCCGTAAACCTTTAGTGCATTTTCTTTTGTCGTTAACATGTAATACTTTTGGTAATGGAACTCTGATGAATAGAAAAATGTGGAACTTTTATATATATCCTCGCATGTCTATATTGATGGGTTTAATGTTATTATTTGAGGGCGTTGCAGATGGGCGTTACAGATGCGAATGCAGTAGACATGAATGAATGAGACGCACCCGTATCTATCAATACATTAGCCAAAGAATTATAGGCAACAAAAATACCTCTCACAACTGAGGATCCCGGCAACTGCTCTAGCGCAGTAACAACATACACACGCCCCAGTGGCCTCTGATCAACCTGCTCATCTCTCGTAGCATAGCCCTGTTGTACTGACTGAGCTGAAACGGCTCCCTGATTAGTTCGCGGAGTCTGAACTGAGTGAGCCTGCTGGTGGCTCTAAGTCTGCCTTGACCTTGATGCGCCAAATGCGCCTCCCAACTGCGGGCATGCTCTCTTCATGTGCCCTGACTGACCGCACTGATAGCAAGTAGACCCCGGCCCCATACTCTGAGATTGACTCTGAGATCGGTTAGGTGGTGGTGGTGGCAACATTTGCTATCCTCTCCCTTCTGTGGACATGCAAAGGCATTGTGACCCAGTTGACCACACTTAAAACAAGAAAAACCACTCGGTGCACTTTTTCCCAGGCCCGTACTAGGCAAAGGGAAGGTGGATCTGGACTGCTGCGGTTAAGACTGTGATGAAAAGGTACTCTTGCTCTTCTTATTGGGCCTATAGTCCCCATGAGACCCTTGACCCCTCGACCTTGAATCCCGGATTCTCTCCTCTACGGTAATCTCTACGTGTGCTGCCGCCTCCACAAGACGGTCATAGTTCTGAATCATGTTTCCGTTAACCTTAAACAAGATCTTAGTTCTCAACTTCTTCTCGAACTCAATGCAATGGCACTCTTCCGTTGCCACCAACTCCGGTGCATACCGGGACAAACTAGAGAAGGCCACCTCAAACTCGGCCACAGACATATTGAGTTGCTTGAGGTCCTGAAATTATTGCCTCAACCTCTCCCTAGCAGTGGGAGGTAGGTATTTGTCTTGGAAGGCCACCACAAATGCTTCTTATGTTGGTTCTATTCGACCATTGGCGTATTTCCACCAGTGGCCCGCATCCCCCTTGAGATAGTAACTCGCAAGAATCACCCTTAACTCGCTATCCTCAATGTGAAGCATCTCAAATGTCTTCACTATCTGTTCGAGCCACTTATCCACTTTCTTAGGCTCGAGGCCACCATGGAACTCATCCGGCTTAGCCCGAAAAAATTCCCTAGTGAGAAAGCTCACCCTCGTCTCTATGGCGTTCTCTCTAGCTTGGTTCTCTGCCCTTCATCAACTCCCTCAAGGCCCCCGCCATTTCTCTGGCTAAGGCCCCCATTCCGGCTTGACCCGCTTGCCCCAAAATTTTTGCTTGGCCCACCTGCGAGGCCATATTAGCTTGGCCCAACCCCTCCGCTTGCACCAAAACCTCATGGACCGGTACTTCCTGCACACCCCGGCGAACCCTACCACACCTTCCACCTCTACCACCGTGGGCTTGACCCCTTCCTGACATCCTAATTGAGGAACAAGGTAAACAATTTAGCACATAAATCTCAAATGTGCTCACGACTTCTCTCACACGTTTGACCACCACAATTCTATACATTTTCTACTATACAAACAATTCAATCCCACTCCACATAAGCACTTAGTCACATAAGCACATACGGATTATCCTTTTATGATGAAATTTGTGCCACGAAAAGCCAAGAATTCTTAGTAGAATGAGTATTGATCAAGTACCTTTTTAATAAGACCTCAAAGAATTTAATAGGTGCAAACAACATCCCAAAAGTCCAATCCCATATCCAAATAGTAACATAAACATGTTATCACATAATTCACAAAATACAGGACACCTCCTAATCATGCACAATGAACCCACTGTGGTATAACAACCACTCCCTGCGAGTCCCAAGTATTCAAACCCGGTAACTCTAATACCAAGTTGTAACGCCCCCAAAATTTACCCAACATAATCTCGGTACATCAACTGATATTTATTAAAGAATAATAACAATTCCCTAATCATCATAACATTGATCATAGAAGTTTGTACAAAATAGTCCCACATGCGATTTATACATTCAATGATATTACATACAAGAATCTATAGCATGTAGAACGTCAAATTCAAAAGTAAATAAAATGCCCTCAAGGGCTTACAAATTCCAAGGCTTAAGCCCGATTACACAAAAATGGTGTCTCAAAACCCACACAAATATGGCCCTTGGCTTTACAAAAATATGATCACAACAAAATAGAGCCTCGTGCTCTTGATACACACATCCACACCCTAATTTGGTGGATTCACCTCATCTTTTCTTGTACCAAAATCCCATAGGGGTGAGCATAAAGCCCAGTAGAGAATTCTCAACAAAGTATATACATTTATGCAAGATTCCCAATATGGAATGCATTGTCATGCTATGCCATTTAAAACAAGATTACATTTTTCATCTTCAATGATAATTTGAAGTCTCAACAATAAGTAAATTTTCAATTTAATTCAATGGGGCGGTAAATATGACTCAGGTAATCTCTAGGTTGTTGTCTGCAAGTAGGCTCAACTAGCACTACCAAAACTCTATTTTTTCGGTTGCTAACCGGAAAGGAAGTGGTACCTCCTCCGCGCGTGTTTTTCGGTCTTTCACCCCGGACACTCAAGTTAACTTAATCAATTTCATCTACACCTCTTACCCGGACTTACCAACGTATTTACCCCAAAACATTTCAATAAATTCATTTCATAGCATTTCTTTCTCAATGTAAATGTTTTCAAATCTCAATTTAACACTTGCGACAATGCAATGTTAGAAATGCCAACACAACATATGTCAAAGCTAAATAATAACCTTGTAATAATCAATTGAATGAATATGCAATGTAATAATCGTCATCACTACATAACATTTTTACATCATCAAATTTCTCAACGATGATTCATCATAATCAAACTTTCCACTCCTCTTTCAACATTATCTAGCATGATACCCATAATTTCGTTTAAATTCATCAACAAATGGATATTTTTCACATTTCACATTAGACCAACAATTTGTTACTTCATAACCGTATCTACAATTTCAACTACAAACTCCCATCTCCATATTTCCCACATTCCATGAAACTTATCAATTCTACAATGGAAAAAGATATTTTCCATTTCATTCTTCCATTGTGGCATAACAACAAATTGATTAATTTTATAGACCCTCAACCCATTTCAAAAATCCATAAATTTGGGTCTTTAGCTAAGATTAGGTATCTCTTCACCTATTTAAAGGACACACACACACACAAAACATCCTTTCTTACACAATGAAGGTGAAACCCTCAAGGATTAACTTAGAAAGATTTGAAATTTAAACCCACTTTTGAAAATCCCTACATTCTTGAGCCAAAAGTCAAAACTTTCATAATATCTTCAAGAAAACCTTAAAATCAACATCAACCTTGCAAAAACATGTATATATAACTCAAAGAAGTCCCTACCTCAAGTTTGGAGAAGAAAAAGAGATGAAACCCCCAAAATCGACGGTGCCAAAACCCAATCTTCACTGCACACAATGTAGCTCTTGCTTAGCTCTCCAACTTTGATGAAGGAACTTGGGTCAAAATGTGTATGGATTTGGAGAAATCAAAGATCTTGTGATGTTTTTGGTGAGAAATGTAAAGAGAAGGGAGAGAAAATAGTTTTTTAGAGAGAGAGAGAGAGAGATATCCAAAGTGAGATACAAGCAGCCAAAAGGGAAGAAAATTAGAGATTTTCGGACTCCACCTACCACCGCACGTGCGGCCTTCACCCCCGCACGTGTGGCGCCTTTCCTGCTCCTCCTTCCGCACCTTCCTCTTCACATGTCTTTTATACAGAATGCAACCTAGAAATTTCCACTGTTCCCCGCACGTGCGGCCTCACCTCCCGCGCATGCGGCCCCTGTCCGCACGTGCGGCCCTGGCTCTCCAACCCATAAAATTTCCAACTCAACTCCAGACACTCCGGGTCCAACCTCACACTCTCCGGAACAAGTGAAAATCAACACCGAAATAAACAAGAGCAACAATTTTGAGAAAAACTTCTGGACACAACAAACCCAAACAATTAACAAGGCTCCAAGTTAGACCCGACACTCTAATAAGGGCAAACCCAATGTAAACAAGGAGGGAAGAGACGCACAACGTAACTGGTCATCACAGCGATAGTCCTTTCTCTTTTAATGGCTTTATTCAACTATCAGTGTTCAACAATTTTTTAACTATACAGTCTACCATGAGTTATGAAAAAATATTTTATTTTAAACTTAAAAGACCGATTCCATCCCTATATTTGATCAAGTTGATAAAAAAAGTCTTACATTCTTGCATCCAATATTTTATAAGGGAGTACACCAATCCTATTCAAGTCATGGTCTTTCTTTTCTTTACTCAACTATCAATGTTTAATATTTTTTAGGTGTAACGCACTTATAGGCCGAAGGGTTGATATTTTTTTGGGTGTAACCAACTTATAAGTCGCTCCCTTCAAGACTTGAACTGCAAAGCCGCACTCATTTGAACCCAAACTTACATAAATGCATCCGATCTCATACTCAATGCAAGTGCACATGATTCCATACTCCCAAACTTACATATATGCATCAGATCTCATACTCAATGCAAGTGCATCTAATTCCATACTCAACGTAGTAATTGACTTTGATACCACACAATAATACATACACCACGAGTAAAACTCATCCTTAGTAACTAAGAGACTTGTAACATTCCTTCTAATCACAATGTAAGAAGAAAGTCAATTTTGTATTTTTATCCAATAACATAATCACCCACAAAAATATCTAGAAAATTACTTTTATCATAGTCATTCAATACATTCCTTCTTGTTAGGTTTTTGTTATTAGCAATCCCGTTTGACAAAACTCCTTTCAATTGTAATTTTGTTCAATTTTTATTTCAGTGAGGCTATGAGTTTTTTGATGCGAATCCAACTCGAATTGTGCCTTGCAGAGATGTTTCAAGAGTTAATTCTTTCATGTTTGCCACATCACTGACTATGTCGGGGAAAAGCAAAATTGCAGTCGAAGTTGTTTTTCCGTACGAGATGCCATTCCTGTGCTCGAGTGGAGATCGCGACCTTTTAGAAGTTTCACTCGCCTGCAAAAGTACTGGGAGTTGTTTTTTTCCGCTCAAGCGGTCATTCTTGCACTCGAGCGTAGACCCTGTTTAGTCATATGCGTTTTAGTCAGTCCACTCGAGCTGCTATTCCTGCGCTCGAGTGGAGATTGCAGATCTATTTGCTATAAAAGGTGTGGTTCAGTTAGGTTTTAAGGTACGACTTCCAGATATTCTTCTTGGATATTAGGGTTTTCTTCTGGAGCTTTTTTGTTAGTTTTTTTTATATTTGTTTGAGTTTAACTCATGGTTTGAGAAGTATACATCAAAGGATTGTTTGTTTCATTCAACACAAAAGAGAGAGTTGTTCTTTGGTGGATTCTGGGGAATTCGGGCGTGAAGCTTTGGTGAATTTCGGAGTGGCTCATCGTTGTGCATTTGACATCGACGTTGTGGATTCAACTTTGGGCAAGACAATTCCAAGGTAAAGACGAAGCTGCAATAGATACACACTACAAGAAAAGTGGGTTTATGAGACGGAACTATTTGCGACGGCACACTTGCCGTCTCAAAAAGTCACTTTTTGCAACGGCAGAAAATGCCGTCTCAAAAAAGTAGAGTATTTGCGACGGCAGAAAATGCCGTCTCAAAAAAGCAGAGTATTTGCGACGGCACAATTTGCCGTCTCAAAAAATGAGAGTATTTGCGACGGCAGAAAATACCGTCGCAAATACTGTCATTTTTGAGACGGCAAATTGTGCCGTCGCAAATACTCTGCTTTTTTGAGACGGTATTTTCTGTCGTCGCAAAAAGTGACTTTTGTGTTTTTTTTTTTTTTTAGTGAATATTTTTTAAATTTTAAATATTTTTTTAAGATGCACCTTACTTAGATGTATCTTAAAAAAAATTATGAATTTTTTTAAAAAAATTAATAAATACATAAAAATACAAAAAAAAAAATGTATTGAATTATTGTATTTTTGGTATTTAGTGAATTTTTAAAAGATTTTTTTATAATTTTTTTAATTTTTAGGTGTATTTATGTTAGGTGTGTCTTAAAATTACAAAAAATACTATAAATATTAAAAAAATTCAGTAAAAACAATATAACACGGAAACAAGAAAGTATAATTTTCTCAAAAGAGTTTTTGGAAAACTCTAACCTAGCATAGTGATTGTGGTTTTGAGACACCTTCATATATATACAGTCACAAAATGGTTTGAATAAATTCAACGGTATTTTTCTATCGCAAAAAAAATTTAAAAAAATAATGTCGTCTTACTCTTTTGATATAACATTTCTCTTTTCATTCATTTTTTCATCTTCCTGTGTCTCTGTCTCTATCTATCTCTCTCTCTCTTCTCTTTATCTCTTTCACTCATCACTCTTCTTTCTCTGTCTGTTTGTTTCTCTCTCTCATTTTCTCTCTGTGTCTCTCGCCTATCTCTCTTCTCTCTATCTCTCGCATCTGTTTTCTCTCTCTGTCTCTCTCGCTCATCTCCCTTCTCTCTATCCCTCTCATTTCATTTCTCTCTCTCTCTCTTATCTTTCTATCTCTCTCGCTCATTTCTCTTCTCTCTCTGTCTCTCTCTTTTTTTGTGTCTCTCTCTCGCTCATCTCTTTTCGCTCTATTTCTCTCTTTTTTTTTGTCTATCTCTCGCTCATCTCTTGTTTCTCTCTTTTTTTCTATCTCTCCCTCTCTCCATCTCTCTCTATCTCTTTTTCTATCTATCTCTCTCTTTCACTGTCTCTCTCTCACTCATCACTCTTCTCTTTCTCTCTCTCTGTCTACTTGTCTATTTGTCTATCTCTCCCTCACTATGTTCGCCTTACTCACTTTCTTACTCTCATCTTCTCTATTTACCGAGCTCCTTCTCGATTTATCGATCCACTACAAACGATGTCGTCTTACTCTTTTGAATATTTCTCTTTTCACCCATTTTTTCATCTTCCTATATCTCTGTCTCTCTTCTCTTTCTCTCTCTTACTCATCACTCTTCTCTATTTGTCTCTCTCTCCCTTTCTCTATGTGTCTGTCTCTCTTCTCTCTCTCTCTCATCACTCTTCTCTTTCTGTCAATCTCTCTCTTTCTCTCTGTCTCTGTCTCTCTTCTCTTTCTCACTCTGACTCATCACTCTTCTCTATCTGTCTGTATATCTCTCTCTTTTTCTCTATGTCTCTCGTTCATCTCTCTTCTCTCTATCTCTTTCATATATCTTCTCTCTCTGTCTCTCTTCTCTCTCTCTTATTTTTTTTTCTCTCGCTCTCTCGCTCATCTCTTTCTGTCTCTCTCTCTTATTTATCTATTTTCGCTCTTTTTTTTTTTCTCTCTCTCTGTCTCTCTCTCTCTTTGTCTATATCTTTTCACCCATTTTTTCATCTTCTTCTCTCTCTTTTCTTTCTCTCTCTTATTCATCACTCTTCTCTCTCTGTCTGTCTATTTGACTCTCTCTCTTTCTCTGTGTCTCTCATTCATTTATCTCTTCTCTCATCTATCTTCTCTCTTTGTCTCTTTCGCTCATCTCTCTTCTCTCTATCTCTCTCACCCATTACTACTGCCATCGTCACCACTTCACTACCACTACTACCACTATTGTGTAAATATCGATCCACTGTTTCTCTCTTTCTCTCTATGTGTCTGTCTGTCTGTTTGTCTCTCTCCTCCATTGTGTTCACCTTGCACGCTCTCTCCCTCATCTCTTCTTTATTTACTGTGTTATCCACTACAAGAAAATGCACTTTTAGCAACCACTTTGTCTCTCTCTCGCTCATCACTTTGTCTCTGTCTGTCTGTCTCTCTTTCTCTCTCTCTCTTCTCTATCTGTCTCTCACTCGTCTCTCTTTCACCACCTATCTTCTCTACCACATTCACCACTACTACAAATGCCATTCCATTACTACCACTGTTGTCACTCCACCTCTATAACTATCATTACTACCATCATCGCTACCACTCTACTACCACCACTACTGCTACCATTACCTCTCCTCTACCACTGTTATTCTATCTCCTCTACTTCTACCACAACTTTACTACTTATCTTCTTCACCATCACTACCACCACCATTATCACCTCTTATCCACCACTTTCACCACTACTGCCACTTCCTATCTTCTACCACAAAAAATTAGTTCTTGATTTTTAGTAACAAAAAAAAAAAAAAAAATGGGTCACAAAAAAATATTTTTCATTGACCACAAAAAATTAACTTTATTTTAATGGAAAATATTATTCCTACTTTTACCAAATAAAAAAATAATAATAATTTTTTATTCATTAAAATAAATATAAAACAAATAAATTTTTAACTTTACCAAATGAAAAAAAAAAATTCATCAACTATAAAAATTAGTTTAATAAAAAATTCATTAACTATAACATTTGTGGGTGTGTAGGGTTTTGTTTGAGAACACACACACGACACAAACACAACAGAGTCGTCTCCTCTCCTCCTGCTCGCTTTCTCTCTCTCTCCATCTAGGGTTTCGCCTTCCTCTCTCTCTCTTTCACACAACGACGGCGCCGATCATCCGTCACCGCCGATCATCCGTCACCGCCGATCCTCCCTCACCCCCGATCCTCCCTCACCGTCGCTCGTACCTCACTGTCGATCCTCCTCCCTTACTGCCGCTGCTGCCTCCCTCTCTCTCTCTCTCTCACAAACGACGTTGACGGTTGCTCGCCCCGATAAACTCACACTGTCTCACAGGTAAGCCTTTCTCTCTCTCTCTCTCTCTCTCTCTCTCTCTCTCTCTCTCTCCCTGATCTCTCATCTCTGCACTGCACCGATCGAATCTGTGTGTGTAATGTCTCCCTCAATTATTCAAGTTTGTTTTGTTAGGGAATTTATCTGATTTTTGTTCCCTTCTCAGGAGATGTATACTCAGGCTGGGCCTCAGTTTCGTGATGAACTTCAGCGTCATCATCTTCCCACATCACTGGTGAGTATAATCTGTATGCAAAGCTATTTGAATCTGCTCTCTCCTTCCCCCAATACTTTCGAGGTCAAGAACTCCTGAGATTGAGGTTTTATGTTTATATATGTTTCAATTTTAGATGATGATGTTTTAGTGTAGGATAAAATTTGAGCCTTATTTAGTTGATATTATCACTCAACTGTATTGATTAATATGGTATTAAACTGCAGTTAAGAGATATTAATGCCAGGCTAGAGAGAATTGAGCCAAAAGTTCACTCATCAGATGGACTTACAAATAATTATTCTGCTGTTGAGATGAAGCCTGCTAACCTTAATCCCAAAAGGAGCAGTCCAAAAGCCAAGAATTCCACTCGGGAGGTGTCTCTGTTTGGAGGTTTATGTGCTTCAATCTAAAACTTCACAGATATTTTGGTGGTTGTTGACATATTTATGAAGTCATAAGAAAAGTTCTTTCTCCACATCTTATATTTTGTTATTGCCCATTCCTACTTGGTATGATGCATCGCATTACTGTATGCATTGATCACTTAAATATCTAAGACTATTAACTTACTGTATTTTTGTCAATTGGTTTGAGTTTGCTAGGTTATGCAAAAAACTAAATTGCCTATATTCTTTGTGGTTGATATCCTTAAGGTTGGAGCAAGGTTGGTGGATGGTGTGGAGGATTATTGTACTGTAATTTTTAGTTTATTTGGAAAGAATGGAATAGAGGGACATTTGAGAGGGTTAAATTGTTCCTTCAAGTGTTGGATGCTTGTAGCATTGGCTTTTATTTTTCTTCTATTGTCAAATTTGTTAGTGGTGTTATTCATGAAAAGGATACTTTTGTTTCAGTTACTTTTGATATTTCATAATTTTTAGGGTAGTCTGAAAATTTGGCTGGCTTGGTCAGTGTGCACGGTTTTAATGTCGAATTTGCCCCAATATATATATATATATATATATTAATTCTGGTTAATTCTTTACTCTTTAAACAGTGAGGTTTTTATTATTTATTTCCTTTTCCCTGTAGTCCACTTTTGGCTTTCTAGGTGATTGAATCACTAAGTTTTGTTACCTATAAATATGTGCATATACATCATTTACTGGTTGTGCCATGAGATTTATTGAAGGTAAGGAAGTTTTAAGTTTAGGTTCTTAGATGAGCTGATTTTTCCCATGTTATAATCAGTCTTTGCCTTCTTATTATATGAAGATTCACCAATGTGCTCTATCTCTCTACACCAACAGACTAATAGGCAATGTGCAAGGTATTAAATCTTTCTTTATGCGAGGATCGTCAATGATGCTCTGTGGTATGGATCGGGTCTAGGTGTATGTGTAGCCTTACCTACGGATTTTGCTGGAGTGCAAAGCCCCAATGTTGGTGGGGGATATTGTAGAAAATTCAGTAGAGCACCCAAGACCCTAGGCAAACCTAGGTGATTGTATTATTATTTTTCCTTTCATGTGCAAAATTTATATAATCGTTGCTCATGCATGAATTTACAACATATAGCATATATTTGATGAGATCACATTGTTAGTTTAGTGCCTTGGAGCTGAATGATACATGAAACTAAGTATACCTTAATCTATAATTGAATGATAATAATTGATGATGATGTGATAGTGAAATATTGATGTTAACTTTGGTTTGTTCTTTGTGATGTTCGGGAGATAGTGATGTCACAAAAAAATCAGTAGACCCGATTAAAGTTTACTCTGAGAGATATGCAGTTGTTCCTAATGACAACGTAAGTGTTCTTTCCACAGTTTTCATTGTCTTCATTGCTGGTGTTTAAATAGTTAGTTTCTCCAAAAGATTATAATTTGCAACTGTTATCTATTTATTTGTAGGTCAAAAGGATAAATTTTGCCGAGGGGAAGATCTGATTCTAGAAGTAAGGAATTTGCAGCTTGATTTTTGAAATAGGCTCAAAATTGAGATCTTGTTGGAAATTTTTTATTTTTTTATTTTTTGTAAGAGCATTTAAATATCCAATGTGCTGATTGGTGAATTTTAGATTTTATTTTATTATTTTATTTTTTTTAGGATTTGGGTGAATTTTATAATTTAAATATGCTTTTATGAACATGTACAGTTTAATTATTCTTTGTAAAATATTGAATTTGATGGTTTGATCAATTTTTATTTTTATTTTCTGTTATGATGTTTTTGTGAATGGAATGTAAATAATCAGCTCTTAGAGAGTGAGAGACGGCACCACCATCGGAAAAAATAGAAATTTTTAATATTTTTATTAATTTTGTTATAGGTTTTACTTTTTGCGACGACATTATACTGTCGCAAAAAATAGAAATTTTATTATTTAAAATAAAAATTTTATTATTTTTAATATTTTTTGCGTCGGCACCACACCGTCGCAAAAATAGTGTTTTTTTAAAAAAAAGACTATTAGCGACGGTATTTTTTGTCGTCTCAAATAACATTTTTAGCGACGGTAAAATAGGGCCATCGCAAAAAAGTCAAGAAATTTCAAACGTTATTAGCGACTGCACGGTGCCGTCGCAAAAAGGTAAAAAATGCCGTCGCAAAACATTAGCGACGGCACTTACCGTCGCAAAAACTCTTTTGCAACCCCTGCAGTTGCGACCCCCCTCTTGCCGTCGCAAAAAGTCATTTTGCCGTCGCAAAAAGTATTAGCGACGGTATTTTACCGTCGCAAAAAGTCAATTTTTTTGTAGTGACATACGGGTCGGTTCGATTTGGGAGTGAATTCGCTAGGTAATTGAGTACATTTGTGTAATTCCTTTATGTCTTCTTAGTGGATTGTTTTGTGATTTTTGTCCGTAATTTTTTTATCACAATTGAAGATGCTCTAATTGTAATTTTTTCACGTTAAAATCGTTACGTTGATTTGTCTTAATTGTTTGATTGAGATTGTTATTTACTATTTAAAATTCATACATAATTATAAATTAATATCTCTGAGATTTTAGATTTTTCACTTCTAATCACAATGTAAGCAGAAAGTCACTTATGTATTTTTATCCTATAACATAAACACCCACCAAAACATCCAAAAAAATTACTCTTATCATATTCAAGTGTAGCCTTACGCCCCACTTTTGAAATAATTGCCAAACCAAAAGAGTAAAAAGTTCAGGCTATAACATGGCCAAGCACTCCAAAATATTTACAACCAAACCCCAGTTAAAGCCATGGAGGAGAGAATCACAATTTGCATACAAGCTCATAATAAGATTCCAAGATGGGCATAAATGACCATTATCATTTTGTTGATGGAATGTAATCATGAGATCACCAAGTTCTTAATACGTAAACCCCAAATTAATAAACGTGTTAAACCTACTCCACTAAACCTAACCCACTACACCACTACCACCTCACCTACTCCACTAAACCTAACCCACTACACCACTACCACCTCCATTTCACCTACTCCACCACTCCACCTCCACTTCACATCTCCTATATAATGTACATACAAACAATCAATAATCAATCAATATATACACAATTTATTCTCTCTTTCTTTATACATTATTTCTTACATTTTATACATTATTTCTTACATGGTATCAGAGCTATAGGTTAGCTCTTGGTGATCTTCACCTTCCGGCGGGCGGCAACCTTGCCTTCACCGCCCGCCGGACCCCAACCGTGCCAATTGAAACCTCCAACACATACCTCCTCTCCTTTCACCTTGGTCTCTGCAACCTCACTCTGTAAAATCACCACCACCATCGGCGTCGTCCAAGTCGGCAACGGTAGCTTCGGAAGCTACCGTTCTTCCATCATCGTCGCCTAGCAACGGTGGCAGGTCCAATTCCTCCAACCACCCTCCATTTCTGCTGCCACCAGTGCGCACTGTCATCTCCTCCTCCTCACTCACCTCGGTTGCTCCATCTTCTCATCCACTACCAGCACCACTCCGATCACCGCCACCGCATCTGCCACCGTGAACATCCTTACCAGTTCAATCATCAACCCCAAGCCTCTCCTATCACTATTGTTCTAACAAACTTTGATTTCTCTCACGCCCACAACAATCACCTCCGTATGCCTTGCAAAAATCAGTGCTACCTTGTGCACTCTTCCCACACCCTTCGGATTTGCATCACTTGCTCCCACCGTGACGGACACAAAAGTCAGTCCGTCCTCGTGCACTCTTTGTGCAGTCTGGCACAGCACATCGCTTACCACCCCCATGTGCACCACAGAATTGGGTCCCACGTGGTCATCAGCGGCAAGGAAGACACCGCCAACAACTTTGCCACAGACCTCTCTCTCTCTCTCTCTCGGGGGCAAAACCCAGCTTGCTCACAGCCCATGGCTGCCACTCCAGGCGCCGTCGTTGTCACCGGCGACCAACACCACCTGCAGCCTCATCTCCGAAGCTCTACACCACCTGCAGCCTCGTCAATTGATCTCTACCCAAGGACACCATCCACACACACACGGTAGACACACACATGCACACACATGAAGCCACAGATCCACATCCCAACACACACGGCCGACACGCACATGCATACATAGGAACTCATTCACACACCATCACTGGTTTTTTAAACCGTTCTTTTATTTTTTTTTATCTTTTTTTTTTGAACATTACACCACCGCCCACAACACCTTTCCTTCACCTTTTGCACCCCTCTGATCATTATCCAACTAATCCACTCTACCATAGGTCCCTAACTCTTTTCTTTTAAAACTCATTCTTTTGTTTTTTTAAAACAACTCCTCCTCCCCGAAAGACATAATCATCATGGTGAGCATACACCATCCTCTACAATAATAATTCTCCACACACTCACAATTTGACCCATTCTTTTTATTATTATTATTTTTTTTATATATATATTTTTTTTTTTCTCTTTCATCCCACCGTTTCAGAACCCATTAACAGTCTGTTCCCCACTCCCACCTTTATTATTTTTATTCATCATTATATATTCATCATCCCCATGCTCATTTTCACAAAAAAAAAAAAAAACAACAAAAAAAAAAATTTACAAATTTGTACAACAACCCATATTTCCTTCATCTCAGGGATCCACCCCGATCACAATTTTACACACCAAAAAAAAAAAACAAAAAACAAAAAACAAAAAAACAAAAAAAAAAAAAAAAAAAAAAAAAAAAAACCACAAACAAACATCCAAAGCTTTGTTTTCTTTTCTGCAGCCGGCCACCCACCGCCCTCACTTCTTTGCCTATTCCGCTGGTCTTTTCTTCTTGCCTCTGTCCTGGGCGGCCCTTGACGGTGTTGCCTCCGTGTTTCCCACTCCACTGGGCACGATCACTCCACCCTGCTCCTCCACTCCAGCATAAGGCGGACCTCCAAATCAGAACATCACGGTGGCCTTCCGCTTCAGCTCCTTGTTTTCCGCCTTTAGTACACTTATCTCTGCACGCGTATCCTTATACATGCCCTGGAGCAGAGCCAGTTGGGCGTTTAACTGCTGCACTTCATTTGTCCTACTCTGCAGCCGGTGCGACAAGTTTGTGACCGCAGTCATGGTCTCTACACATGACTTCAATGTATACTGATTGGCCTCCACATCCGATTGCACTGCCATTCTTTGCTACACCGACCGCATCAGAAAGTTCAACGGAGCAAACTCAGGGGCACTTGGTTGAGGTTCACGGGCACCCGCACCAGTTATCTCTCTTGTTGACTCGTTGAGGTCGGGAAAAAGAGTGAGCAGACCACGGGAAGACGAGGCCATTTTCTGGGCAACAGCGTATTACAGAGTGTTACAGAGTTTCTCTCTCAGAAACAGACGAGTTTTTCAAAGGATTTTCGCAGGTTTTTTGTCTCAGCCTCTGCCTCGGCCTCAGCCTCCGTCTTGGTTAAATAGCCGAGGCAGCCACGCGCATCGCGCGCCACTTGACGCTCGACGACAACCTGGGCGCGCCTTTTGATGGCATGCCTTTTGATGGCACACCTTTTTATGGATTGGGCACGCCTTTTGATGGCACGCCTTTTGAAAAATGGCGCGACTTTTGAGGGCTCGATATATCTATCTACATGTATATCTTTTGGGCAGCCTATCTACACACTCATACAGTGTCTTCTACAACAGTCTGCTTTCTCGCTCCCTTTGTTTCAACCTCAAATAGGTTTCTATCTTCACACCTATTTGAGTTTGAGGGGGGGTTATACATATATCATGTATCATGGTGAGCATGGTTACACACCATGGGAACCACCCAAGCCACCCCATGGCGCACTCCCTAAGTCGCCCCCTTGGTACACCACCACAAGCTTCTACAACGGTCCAACATGACCCCGTAAACTGTCCCGACATTTATTCCGGTCAGCTTCTACTACGGTCCGACATGACCCCGTAAACTGTCCCGACATTGATTCCGGTCAGCTTCTACAACGGTCCGACATGACCCCATAAACTGTCTTCTACAACGGTCTGACATGACCACACAGTGTCTGCTACAACGGTCCGACATGACCCCGTAAACTGTCTGACACGACCATACCGTGTCTCCTACAACGGTCTGACACGACCATACCGTGTCTCCTATCCTGTTTTGTTTTTATTTATCAGTTTACTTTCCTGTTTTGTTACTCTTTCCAAACTCAAGTTGGTTTGTATCTAACCTCCGTGAGTTTGAGGGGGGCTGTTAAACCTACTCCACTAAACCTAACCCACTACACCACTACCACCTCACCTACTCCACTAAACCTAACCCACTACACCACTACCACCTCCACTTCACCTACTCCACCACTCCACCTCCACTTCACATCTCCTATATAATGTACATACAAACAATCAATAATCAATCAATATATACACAATTTATTCTCTCTTTCTTTATACATTATTTCTTACATTTTATACATTATTTCTTACAAAACGAATTAAACAAGAAAAACAAAAGGAGAGAAAGCTGAGGCATGCTAGCTATAGCTCTCCTATGGTTGGACTACTTGTATTTGTTGCTGCTGATGCTGCATTTTCTTCTTCAGACTCACCTGGGAACATGATCGAACCACTTCTCCAGATAGTGGGACAATGGGGATGTTATCGTAGTTGCATATCTCGATTATGAAGCCATCCGGGTCGTGGAAGAACAGTTGATCGATGTGAATCCCACCTTCTTCCACCATCTGCCTCATGCATTCGATTCCCATTTCCTTCAGCTTCTTCTCCATCATTGCCATGATCTCACACTGCAATGACACAGAAAACAAACTGCGTATCGTTTAACTAATTTGACAGCCAGTTCCACATTCTGATCACTAAGTTGCTTAATCTCATATACTGTATACAACATAACTAATCAAAGAGAAATACTCCATCCCCAATTCATCATCCCCAATTGCACCTCAAACGTGGAATTTAAGGATACAAAATTAGAAGGATGTAACGCCATTCGGTATACCAAGATCAACAATTCTACCTCCTCTAATTTATCATCTCTAAATAACGATGTGGCATTGTTCGACCTAATAATAGGATAGATTTTATGGGTAATAAATTAGGTGTCTCAACCATTTTTCATACCCAAATGTCAACCCGTGGACAACCTATACTCCTTCAAATTCTCTACAAGTTGTAATTCTCAAATCAAAATAGGAAATTGTCATGCATCAAAATTCCATTCATTCTGATTGATTTAGTTTTTAAAAACTGCTTATAAATTTTTTGTTTTCCAAATTTTTAATCAAATTCTTATTTCAACCTGTTTTAATTAAAAAAAAATTAAAACTCTGAAAATAAACCAGAAAGTAAAAAAATCATTAAATATGTTATTTTTTGGGTACCTATTGAATCTTGAAAGTAAAAAAATTAATTAAAATATTAAAAAATTACCAAACAAATATGAAAAATAAAAAATTCAAGCATCTACTTTAATCAAAAAGTCAAACAAAATGATTATTTTTAAACCTATCAGAACAGCATAATGTACACGTCCTGTTATGTTGATTCACAAGTTAAATTTAAAAATAAAAATAAAAAAACAAAAACAAAAAAAAAACAAAAATAAAAATCAAATTTTTTTCTGTGTTTTTGGCATGCAACCTAATAGAGCCAAAAAAAGTTGGAGAGAATCATCCTTGTCTTCATGTTGGGTTCCTTCTGTAACTATTCAGATACTGATTATTGTCATCATCCCAAGTTAGTTCAAGAAAGTGACAAATTACATATAAACATAATGAAAATAATAAGAACATATTACAATTGATCAGATTGAAACTTGAAAGTACCTGGAATGAAATATGATTGTCCTTGGGATTGATTTTGCTTTTCTTCGTCATATGTTCTGGGCAAGGTTCTGAAAAGCGGTTGCGGTCGCCGTAACGGTGGCGGTGACGCGGTTGCGGTTGCGGGGTGTAAAGGCCGTAGTGTAACGGTTGCGGTAACCGGAACCGTGAATTTTTTTATTTTTTGCACAATTTGAAAAAAACTTACCGATACGCATATTTTTTTTCCATGATCATATTTATTGGGTTAAAAATAAATATTGATCAATTTTTGTAAATTTTTATGTATGATTCAATATATTTTATATTTTTAAATCACTATAAACTGAGTTTTTTATATTTTATTTTAATAATTAATGACTTTATATTATATAAAAAATCAATCACTAACTATTATATATAAGATAAACAATGACAAAAGTAAAAGAATAAATAAGAGCCTAAATATATATATATATATATATACATATTTTAACCAAGCCAAATAGATAATGACCACACTTATTATTATTATTATTTTCAAACAATATATAGATAGACACAAACAAAATGGTTTAGTGATAGCAGCTGAATAGAATAGCATAGGTCTTACAGTTTCAACAAATCAATGACATATTCTTCATCTTCCCTTTTCTCTCCCTCTATCTTTTGCTCCTCCATTTTCTCTCTTTATCTTCCCTCTTCTCTCTATCATTCTTCCCCCATTTTCAGCTTTTTTTTGTGTGTTTTTTCAAAAGAAACAGTTTGGAACTGTTACGTAACGGTGTGTAATAGGCCGTTACGACTGTTACGGCACCATTACGACCGCTACGACAGTTGCTACGGCCAACACACTTGTGAATCTCAATCACACTGCAAAAGCGGCCGTAACGGATGGCGGTAACGGCCAAAACCGTTACGTAACGGCGTTACGTAACGGTTGCGGCTGCTTTTTAAAACCTTGGTTCTGAGTCTTCTGATTGCAAAAGATGTAATCCATTTTATAACTGAACAACCTACATTAAAACCCAGAAACCCAAATCAATCAAATCAGCAACAAAAATATTTTCCCGAGAAAATTAAAAAGAAAAAGTAGGAACGCCATTATTCTAAGTGGGTGTTTTCTTACCAAGCTCCATCAAAATTAAACGAGTTGGGTCTTCTCACTGGGACGAACCCAAGAACATTCGTGTAGAAATCGATGGATTTCTCGAGTGATCCACAAACAAGTGAGACGTGATTCAGAGAGGTGAGCCGCAAAGGGTTTTCCAGATTTTCCTTCATTTTCTCAAGAAAGTTCAAAATTCAAGATTCTCTCAAGAAAGTTCAAAATTCAGAAAATAAAGATTGCCGGAACAGAGAAGAAGAGAGAATCAGAGACTAAAAAACACAGAGAGAACAGAGAGAGTGAGAAAAGTTGCTGAGATAGTCACGAAATTCTATGAAATTGGAAGGGAAGAGCCTGGTTTATAGACGACGTGAAAGGCCTTCGTGTCCTCCACGTATGCATGCTTGCATGTACACGTGTCAGATATACTAGGAGACATTTGACATGTTGCTGACTCAGATCATGAGACCTACCCCCGACTGAGTAATTGTCATGGGTGTCATTTAGTAAAAATTTGATAAATTATTTGAAATTCTTAAAATAACTCTTTCATGTTAGTGTGGGCAATCATTAATAATAACTGTTTTTCCTTTTTTATGATGAGGGACTTGAATTAGTTTATGTGTGACTTGACTAGTCTCAACGTGTCGTGGCTCAAAGGAGTCTAAAGAATTATATCGCCTACAAACTAAAAAATAATAAAATAAAATGATATTGTTATAAAAACAAATATAGTTACGTGATCTTCTTGACTTGTATAATAATTTTTGCTTATAGTAATATTATATCTCACTAACTTAAAATTCTAAAACCAACCTCTAATAACATGATAAGATCTTATGGCATATCACTTGGGTTAGTAGTCAAAATTGAGGTAAAAAAATTTTTTTTTTTTTTTTTGTGTGCTTATTTACCACTTCCATGCTTGACACGTAAGCTGTTCTTCTTCTCCGTTCACAAAATTCAATCACAACTTTCTCTTATGAGGTTGGGTTTACACATTTGGTAGGAACCATTTCATTTGAGGCGGTTATGTCCAATTTTAAGATTGAATTTTGTACATTTAATTTTTTTTAATAAAAATTATTACACGTCCTCAGTTTTTTATCATTAAGAATTTTAAAAATAATTAATATAGAATTAATAAAAATAAATAATATTATATTCAAAACAAACAAAAAAAAAATTGATATATATTATAATCTATTATGAGGTGTCAATGGTGTTTCTTTATAAATTCAAATGTAAGTTAAATTTACTTTATTAATAAACTACATGATAATTATTGTACGGTGCAGCTACGTAGCCCGAATTTCACTCGGCTCGAATGGTCCGAATGAGTTGGCAAGGGGTTGTCTTCTCCTTCGCCCAGTCGCACACCTTCATGCAAGCACGCGTTTGATTTCCAAAAACAGAGATGAAGTGAGAATAGAGAGGAAAACAAAGACGAAGCGGGAGTAGCGAGAGAGGAGGACGAAACTGTAGCTCGTGACCTACTGACCGAGTTATGTGCCACTGCTGATCACCGGCCTAGTTGGTGCTGCTCACGATCAACCTGGGTGACCACCGACGACCACCAAAATTATCCTTTTGCCGCCAACACCATCGGCCTGTTCGTGAATCGCATTTCGACTGTTAGTGGAGGCAACTCACGGGTATGTGTGTCTTCAACTTCAACTCCTTCGCTCCCTCTTGTGTAATTTGTATATATATATGCCTATGAAATGTTGGAATGATTTGCTTGTGTAATCTGCAACTCACGGGTACCTAGATTTTCTGTTATCAAGGTGTTCGATGATTTGCTTGTGTTGAAATGGTGGAGTAAAGATCTAGGATAGTTAAGGTTTACAAACATATTGATTAATGATCTGAAATTTGTGGGAGAAATCTTCAAACAAATAGAGATTTTGTAGGAGAAGTCTTGAAACAAATTTAGTGTTTGAAACAAATCATGTGGAGTTTAATATCAGAACCTCATATTAAATGTTGGAAAATATTTGAGGCCTTCTTGAACATATTTTGCTTTGTTTGTTTGTGTTTTCCTATAAGGTAGTTTGTTTTTAGAAAATTTTCCTAATAATAGTTGTGAAAAACTATTCAGTAGATATAAGTAGAATGCATGTAAGGTTGCAAATACAAGTAAAATGCATGTAAGGATGGCCCAACCCTCAATGGGGCTTAAGGAAAAATCTTAATAAGAGGCCTTCTTGACCATTTATTTTGATAATTTAATAACACATGTTTTATAGCAATATTTTATTCTAATTAAATAGTACATGTTTTATTATGATTATTTTGGGGCTATTAATAGCAATGTTTTATTCTGATAATTTTGGGGTTAAATAATACATGTTTTCTTTTATTTTGATAATTAAATTTGGGGCTATTCATAGCCTTTACTATTACAAGTTTTTGGATACTATTACAAGTTTTTGGAAAAAGAGACCTTTTCTTTTTGCTTTTTAAATTTTTAAATCATTATGTGTAGACAAGGAAATTTTGTTCTTTATTGGGCTTTTGGACACGGAATGTTATTTTAAGTTTCTACTTGAGTATGTAAAGCTTTGGAATTATTTAGGATTGTATACTCTTTCTCATTGTGAATCTATATTCAAATAATACTTCATTCAATGGGATTGAGGAAGTTGAAGAACCGGCACTACAACAAAAAAGGCCTTTGGTGACAGATTGATTTTGTCTCCAAACATCAAAATTTCGTCACTAAAGTGATCTGTGACGAAAAAAATTTGTCACCACGTTCGTGGCCTATACGTCGTCACAAGAAGTACCTGGTGACGAAAAACAGTTTCGTCACCTATTTTTCATTTTTTGTGACGAAATGTTTCGTCTCCAAATGTTGAATTTTTCGTCCTCTAAAACACCAATTTCGTCACCAAAACTAAATAATATTTTATTTTAATTATTTTTTGCGACGAAATATTTCATCACCAAATATATTTTAGTGACGAAAGTTTTCCTCACCAATGATGTGGATTAAGGTGACAAAAAAATTCGTCACTAAAATGAGCAAAAAAGAAAAATTATTTAATGACAAAATATTTTGTCACCAAATATTTCAATTTAGCGACGAAATATTCAGCAAATGTGACGAAATTATTTGTTTCATACTATATCATTAGTGACAAAATTATTCGTCATGTTTTTTGAAAACTAATAGCGACATTTTTTATTTCGTCACTAATAAAAATTAAAAATTTTGAAAATGAGAATACTATTTTCTTCCGAAATTTTTTCTTTTCAGTAACAATTCCCTGCGCATTTCAATAACCTGTTCAATAAAATATCTATTACAAATTAATACAAAAATCTGTTCATTTTCATAAACATCACAATCGAATTTTAGCACTATCCAGAAAAATATAATATGAACTGCATGCAGATTATAAACATGTCTCCTAATATCCACAGAAAACGCCTACTAATATCCACAAAAATATAATATCAACCGTATGCAAATTACCAAACACATCTCCTAATATTCAACAAAAAAACATGTCTACTAATATCAACAAAAATAAAATATCAAGGGCAGATTACCAAACATGCCCGTAATACTAACAAAAATATTTATTTACAACACAACCAAAATACATGTAAGGTAAAATGAACAAAAACACAAAATGAGCTACCATCGGCCCTCCAAATTACCAAACACGTCCATATCAAATCTCGAATCTGCAAAAACGAAACACAAAAAAAAAAATGTCAGTTGGACAATTATTATCTTATCCACAATATAAACAATTTAACATGCATTTTTGGACTTAGTTTTCAAACCGGGAGTCCCGTGCTAGTTCCGTTAGTTTCCACAACTCACATTGGTCCCTCCCAAGGTGTTTGAGGTGTTCCCCGGGCCGTCTCGTGGCTGTTGCACGATTTTGGCCCCTGAAGGCCTATTTTCAAGCTTAAGTGTGGAAAAGTGCATATTTGGACTTAGTTTCCAAACCGGGAGTCCCGTACTAATTCCGTAAGTTTCCACAACTCACATTGGTCCGTCCCGAGGTGTTTGAGGTGTTCCCCAGGCCGTCTCGTGGCTGTTGCACGATTTTGGCCCCCGAAAGCCTATTTTTAAGCTTAAGTGTGAAAAAATGTATTTTTTGACTTAGTTTTCAAACCGGGAGTCCCGTGCTAGTTCCGTAAGTTTTCACAACTCACATTGGTCTGTCCCGAGGTGTTTGAGGTGTTCCCTGGGCCGTCTCGTGGCTGTTACACGATTTTGGCCCCCGAAGGCCTATTCTTAAGCTTAAGTGTGGAAAAGTACATTTTTGGACTTAGTTTTCAAACCGGGAGTCCCGTGCCAGTTCCGTTACTTTCCACAACTCACATTGGTCTCTGCCGAGGTGTTTGAGGTGTTCCCCGGGCGATCTCGTGGCTGTTGCACGATTTTAGCCTCCGAAGGCCTATTTTCAAGCTTAAATGTGGAAAAGTGCATATTTGGACTTAGTTTTCAAACCGGGAGTCCCGTACTAGTTCCGTAAGTTTTCACAACTCACATTGGTCCATCCCGAGGTGTTTGAGGTGTTTCCCAGGCCATCTCATGGCTGTTGCACGATTTTGGCCCCCGAAGGCCTATTTTCAAGCTTAAGTATGGAAAAGTGTATTTTTTGACTTAGTTTTCAAACTGGGAGTCCTGTGCTAATTCCGTAAGTTTCCACAACTCACATTGGTCCGTCTCGAGGTGTTTGAGGTGTTTCTCGGGCCGTCTCGTGGCTGTTGCATGATTTTAGCCCTCGACGGCCTATTATCAAGCTTAAGTGTGAAAAAGTGCATTTTTGGACTTAGTTTTCAAACGGGGAGTCCCGTGCTAGTTCTGTTAGTTTCCATAACTCACATTGGTCCCTCCCGAGGTGTTTGAGGTGTTCCTCGGGCCGTCTCGTGGCTGTTGCACGATTTTGGCCCCTGAAGGCCTATTTTCAAGCTTAAGTGTGGAAAAGTGCATATTTGGACTTAGTTTTCAAACCGGGAGTCCCGTGCTAGTTCCGTAAGTTTCCACAACTCACATTAGTCCGTCCCGAGGTGTTTGAGGTGTTCCCCAGGCCGTCTCGTGACTGTTGCACGATTTTGGCCCCCGAAGGCCTATTTTTAAGCTTAAGTGTGAAAAAGTACATTTTTTTACTTAGTTTTCAAACCGGCTGTCCCGTGCTAGTTCCGTAAGTTTGCACAACTCACATTAGTCTGTCCCGAGGTGTTTGAGGTGTTCCCCGGGCCATCTCGTGGCTGTTGCACGATTTTGGCCCCCAAAGGCCTATTTTTAAGCTTAAGTGTGGAAAAGTGCATTTTTGGACTTAGTTTTCAAACCAGGAGTCCCGTGCTAGTTCCGTTAGTTTTCACAACTCACATTGGTCTCTGCCGAGGTGTTTGAGGTGTTCCCCGGGCTGTCTCGTGGCTGTTGCACGATTTTAGCCTCCGAAGGCCTATTTTTAAGCTTAAGTGTGGAAAAGTGCATATTTGGACTTAGTTTTCAAACCGGGAGTCCCGTGCTAATTCCGTAAGTTTCCACAACTCACATTGGTCCGTCCCGAGGTGTTTGAGGTGTTCCCCAGGCCGTCTCGTGGCTGTTGCACGATTTTGGCCCCCGAAGGCCTATTTTTAAGCTTAAGTGTGAAAAAATGCATTTTTTGACTTA
Source organism: Camellia sinensis (assembly GCF_055761805.1). NCBI lineage: Eukaryota > Viridiplantae > Streptophyta > Magnoliopsida > Ericales > Theaceae > Camellia > Camellia sinensis. The sequence continues at coordinate 91,879,626 of NC_138975.1, forward strand.
GTTTTCAAACCGGGAGTCCCGTGCTAGTTCCGTAAGTTTTCACAACTCACATTGGTCTGTCCCGAGGTGTTTGAGGTGTTCCCTGGGCCGTCTCGTGGCTGTTGCACGATTTTGGCCCCCGAAGGCCTATTCTTAAGCTTAAGTGTGGAAAAGTACATTTTTGGACTTAGTTTTCAAACCGGGAGTCCCGTGCCAGTTCCGTTACTTTCCACAACTCACATTGGTCTCTGCCGAGGTGTTTGAGGTGTTCCCCGGGCGGTCTCGTGGCTGTTGCACGATTTTAGCATCCGAAGGCCTATTTTCAAGCTTAAATGTGGAAAAGTGCATATTTGGACTTAGTTTTCGAACCGGGAGTCCCGTACTAGTTCCGTAAGTTTTCACAACTCACATTGGTCCATCCCTAGGTGTTTGAGGTGTTTCCCAGGCCATCTCATGGCTGTTGCACGATTTTGGCCCCCGAAGGCCTATTTTCAAGCTTAAGTATGGAAAAGTGTATTTTTTGACTTAGTTTTCAAACTGGGAGTCCTGTGCTAATTCCGTAAGTTTCCACAACTCACATTGGTCCGTCTCGAGGTGTTTGAGGTGTTTCTCGGGCCGTCTCGTGGCTGTTGCATGATTTTAGCCCTCGACGGCCTATTATCAAGCTTAAGTGTGAAAAAGTGCATTTTTGGACTTAGTTTTCAAACCGGGAGTCCCGTGCTAGTTCTGTTAGTTTCCACAACTCACATTGGTCCCTCCCGAGGTGTTTGAGGTGTTCCTCGGGCCGTCTCGTGGCTGTTGCACGATTTTGGCCCCTGAAGGCCTATTTTCAAGCTTAAGTGTGGAAAAGTGCATATTTGGACTTAGTTTTCAAACCGGGAGTCCCGTGCTAGTTCCGTAAGTTTCCACAACTCACATTAGTCCGTCCCGAGGTGTTTGAGGTGTTCCCCAGGCCGTCTCGTGACTGTTGCACGATTTTGGCCCCCGAAGGCCTATTTTTAAGCTTAAGTGTGAAAAAGTACATTTTTTTACTTAGTTTTCAAACCGGGTGTCCCGTGCTAGTTCCGTAAGTTTCCACAACTCACATTAGTCTGTCCCGAGGTGTTTGAGGTGTTCCCCGGGCCATCTCGTGGCTGTTGCACGATTTTGGCCCCCAAAGGCCTATTTTTAAGCTTAAGTGTGGAAAAGTGCATTTTTGGACTTAGTTTTCAAACCAGGAGTCCCGTGCTAGTTCCGTTAGTTTTCACAACTCACATTGGTCTCTGCCGAGGTGTTTGAGGTGTTCCCCGGGCTGTCTCGTGGCTGTTGCACGATTTTAGCCTCCGAAGGCCTATTTTTAAGCTTAAGTGTGGAAAAGTGCATATTTGGACTTAGTTTTCAAACCGGGAGTCCCGTACTAGTTCCGTAAGTTTTCACAACTCACATTGGTCCATCCCGAGGTGTTTAAGGTGTTCCCCGGGCCGTCTCGTGGTTGTTGCACGATTTTGGCCCCCGAAGGCCTATTTTCAAGCTTAAGTGTGAAAAAGTGCGGAAAAGTGCATTTTTGGACATAGCAATTCTTTCAAGAAGAACTATGTTTGATTAAATGTACAAATGGTATACACCATTATATACTAACATGATTCTCATCAACTATCTGTAAATACTCTGTATCCTTTTTGTAAGAAAGAGAAGAGAGCAATTCTCGCAAAAAGAACTGCTCATATTTTTCACCTAATAATTAAATCCTTGATCGGACCTTAAATATACTCAAAAAATTGTGCATTAGATGAATAAAATCAAGGTCCATGAACTCCAAATGTATTTTTGAGAATCATTAGCAAGCTTGAATCGTTTATCAAAAGGTAATACCTGAACTGAACCTTACGGTTTCAGCCTATCAAGTTATGGCAGGTAGAATCACAAGGATATGCACAGTCAATTTCCTTGGTCACCCTTCTTCCAAAGTACCAATCGCCTACTGCTTCTGCAATGGTCTGTAAGAAATTGACTGGTTGTTACTCACTATGAAAACTTCATTAGATTTAAATCTCATTATTAGAGATGAAATTAGTGATATTAATAATAGTCAATGGTGCATAAATTTTTGCAGGGACTAATCACATCACTAAAATGGCAACCTTAGATATTCTATGCTAATAGAACAAGTAATATTCAGTCATGAACTATAACACCACACCATGGCATGCTTTGTCAACTTATTACATTATATCAGTCATAGATTATGATTTCTAATTAAATTTGTACACACACAGGATTGAATCATTCTATGCATGGGTTGTAGAATATTTGACATGACTATGACGCATACCAATCTAGTTTTACAATTTTTTTTGGATATGTAACTTTAGATCAGACTTTGAGAGCTGAGCATTCATTTCATAAGTGTATTTACTTGTCATTGGTGCTTCATAAATGGACAAATACAAAAGAGGAGAAAAGCACGACTAGAAAATGACAGCAACTTATTAAAGCTATCATATCCACCAAGGAAAGGGGCTAGTTTGTAAACCTTATTGTGCACTCTAGGGGAGTCTGATGTTAGCCATGTATCTTGTGACTCACTTTGGCAATGCGCAAAACATGAGTTTATGAACCCCTCCTCTTTTTGAGTATTTAAAAAATAAACTCAAAGCTGCAAGCATATCTTTCCGAAACCCTGAAGAATAGAAATTTTAATAAACATGTCTATCATAAAGGATAACACATATTAAAAATTACATGCAAAATTTATGAAAGTTTTATATTTAATATGAGAGGTATGCTCTCTAAATTGAAGATAATCATCATTAAAAATAAAAATGAAAAGAAAAAAGAAATTTTAGAAAAGAATATCGAAAGCAATTGAAATTTAAGAATGTAAGGACAAAAAATAACCTTGCAAGATATTTGTCTGGTTTGTATTACATGCCGCTGGATTAAGCCTACAATGATTCCAATGCCCACTCAAATCAGCAGAAGGTGGCACCAATATGTGATGGAACTGTGATAAGAAAGTAGTACTCATTTTTCACTATTACCTCAGAAGCACTGAAAAAATATATATCATAGGACTTTAATTTATCTTACTTAGTACACATCATATGTTGAGTTTAAGATGAAAAATGGTGTCCTGATGTATTTTAACGCATACTGCAGACAGAAACGCTGCCAAAAAAATCATGTCAAAACCATGCCAAGCAAAGTTGTGTTTTTAAGTTGAGTCAAGGAACAAAAAGAAGCACATTAGAAATCGTACTTGTTTTGGATAATAAAGAGAACCTGTGCAATTTTTGTCTAGATTTTGTTCTACACCCTGTCAAACAATTTTTTCACACATAAACAACGATGACAACGATGAAAAACATCAAATGCAGTAGAAATTTAATAGGAAGTGTTTAATAGCTTCTAAAGGCAAATTTGGTGCAACCTCGCTAGTTTTCACTTTGCTGAAATGCACGATAAATTCCATAAAAGAAGAACAAAAAGAAATAAAACCTTCTTTAAACAAAGATGGTATGGTGGAATTGGCAATGGCATATGGCTTGCCAAAGCATCCAACCCATCCCGCAGTATTTTAGCTCTGATACCATGCTACATTGTCTTAGATAGAACTCAACCCCAAAAGCTATCAATTTGAGGTGAGAAGACCCTCATGGTTATATATTGCACATTATTTTTTTACCATGTGACATGGGACTTTCTTACATTGTTTTCAAGGCATAAGAAAACATAAACAAGTTAGATTGTGGGCCATAAATGAACAGAACACAAGAAATCGAAACACGAGAGCAGGCATGAGTGATGAGCAGGGCAAACCACAACATTTTGTTTATCATCACATAAGTCTACCTTCAGTTACTCTAAGGAATTAGCCGAGTGGTAAAAACTTAAAAGATAAGATTCAAGACCTCAAATTTGAGTCTCTCAAGGGACCTGGAGGTTAGATCATTTGTTAACTTCTAGTGTCAGCACATCCCTTAGGTGAGTAAGGTAATCTTCTAAAGCTACAAAGTAAAAGTTCTTCTTGTTCATGAGCCCCAATAATAAAAACTTAACAAAACACTTCTTATCCAAAAGGCCCAATGAAAAAGGAAAACAAATTCTTACATAAAAGCCCAATAAAAAAAAAATTGTTCCTCGTCGAAAGATCCCTATGGTGAAAACAGTAAACACCACTTAATTACTAAAATAGACGTGCAAGGAAAATGAATGATAGAACAAAAAATTACAATGTAATAAATTAATAAATATTATATATATATATATATATAAGAGTCCTATTTGAGATTTCACCCAAGGCCCCGATAGTATTGGGCTGCCACTGCTTACTATAGGGGGAGCAGTCGTTACTAAGGTGGTTTGGATTATGATATCTTGTACATTCAAATGAGGCATTTGTTTACTAGTGTCATTTTCCATAGAATTAACTATAATTGGATAGTAATGCTTCACAGAAATAGAATAATCGAAATTTATTATCCATATCATATAAGCACCTACTATTATCTCAACTGGAACCATTACAATACTTACTTCTTCATATGGAAAGATTTACCAGTAAAGAAATAAGATCGCTATAGAAGGATCTACTAGTGTGATTCAAACTTATGTCTCTTCTGCAAAGAAAAGGCCAAAAATTAATTTTTAAAAGAGGGAAAGATAGGATACAAAATTACAGATTAAATTTCTATTTGAAGGAAGGTACTTACATTGAAGAAAGATAGGATACAACAAATCGTTAAAAAAAAAAATAATGGCACATGATGTATATTATACATTGAGTTATATTCAACAAATCATTAAAAATAAAAAATAATGGCACATGAATCTATGTGTATACATTGAGTTATATTTAACTATTGAGTTATATTCAACAAATCATTAAAAAAAAAATAATGGCACATGAATCTGTGTGTACACATTGAGTTATATTCAACTATTGAGTTATATTCAATAAATCATTAAAAAAAAAAAAAATAATGGCACTTGAATCTGTGTGTATACATTGAGTTATATTCAACTATTGAGTTATATTCAACAAATCATTAAAAAAAAATAATAATGGCACATGATGTATATTATATATACATTGAGTTATATTCAACAATCTGAACAATAAATCAACTATTGAGTTATATTCAGAATCTAATTATAAATAAAATATTCAATATGAACACAGAGTAGGATTTGTTACAAGGTTCATATGTGGGCCTCATAAATTTGAAAAAGAAAATGATGAATGATTCTACAAAGTTCAAAAGTATTATTATTACAAAACTAAATTTCCTAGTTGAATTGTTGTCAAGAAAATGGAGGAATATGCAATAAGTAAAAATTTGAATTTTTGTGATGTCAATGAGGTTCTGAAAACTCCAAAGAACTCAGCATTACAATATCAAATCTGATTGGCTATGTTGCACAACAAAACCGGGCTCAATTAATAATTCACAGTATGTTTCTTCGGCAAAAAAAAAAAAAAAAACACAATCTTGTTCCCCAACCCCCTTTGATATGTCTGTCTCTATATCTATATCTATATATATTGGTGTCCATCCATCTCCTTGGGATTATATGATCCAAGCTTGCACTATTTTCCACTTAGCCTCTTATATCCCTAAGTTTCAAATGCAATTCATGACAAATTAGGCACTCTATAACTGATGTAGAGATGCGTATGAAATGAACGAAAAACACAAAGAAAACAAGAATAATATTTTATATATTTCTCTAAATTTTATTACTAAAAAGATAATTACTTAATCTCAAAATCTTACATCCTAATTTATAATAAAAAAGAAAATCATGACTGTGTCAATAACTTCAATATTGGGCTAAATGGAATGCATCATATTTCATGCAATTCAAATAACTACTTGAACAGCAAAGGTCTTTTTCTTCTCATGTGGTTCATAATCATACAAATCTTAAATGTTCAGTCATTACCAAAACTCCGATTCGAATTACAATCAGAAAGTAAACAAAAAAGTAACTAAAGAAAGAATTAGGATGGAGAAATTAAACCTAAATCTTTCCTCTCCAGAAACAATACTTTAATTTACTTTCACAGTATCTTAATCAAATTACAAGGTTCATATTGTCCAAGAAGAAATTTGTTTTTGATAAAATATCAAATTACAAGGTTCATATCTTAATCAAATTACAAGGTTCATATTCAGAATCTAATTATAAATAAAATAGAGCAGGATATATATATATATATATTATATATGTATACCAATATAATGTATACAGAACACAGAGTAGCAAAAAAAAAGAAAGAGAGAGCATCGAGAGAAAAGAGCAACGAGAGAGAGAGAGACTAACAGATCAGCGGCGGTGAGAAGAGGAGATGAGATCGGCAAGGGAAGGAGAGGCTAGATCGGCACAGCAGCGAGGGGCGGTGAGGAGAGGAGAAGCTAACAGATCAGCGGCGGTGAGGAGAGGGTGACGGCGGTGAGCAGAGTGAGCCAATCGGCGATGAATCTGTGTCTGAATCGATGAGGAGAGTGAGCAGCGGCGTCGCCTCTGTGTGTGTGTGAGAAATAGGTTTGAACCGATAAATTATTGTGTGTTTGAGGCGCCGAAACATTTTTTTTTCCCGCCTAAAATATTTAATAACTAAATTATTTATTCGTGACAAAATTATTTCTTCACCAAAAATAAAAATATTAGCCACAAAAATTGTTGTCACTAAATGATATTAAAATATTAAAAATTATTGGTGACAAAAATATATTCGTCATTAATAATTTTATAATTGGTGACTAATTTTTTCGTCACCAAAAGTCTCAAAATTTTGGCACTCTCCGAAAAAATTAGCAAGAAAATATTTGGTGACAAAAAAAATATAAATAATGACAAAAAATAATTTCGTCACCTAATTTTTTTATTATGATTTAGATTGGTGACGACATTTTATTTTTGTCTCCAAAAATGGTACATTTGGAGACGAAATATGATTTTCGTCATTAAAAGACACGTATTTCGTGACAAAAAAAAAATTTCGTCATTAGTTTTCATGTCTAAAGACTATTTTTGTTGGAAAAAGAGAGATTTTCTTTTTGCTTTTTAAATTTTTAAATCATTATGTGTAGACAAGGAAATTTTGTTCTTTATTGGGCTTTTGGACACGGAATGTTATTTTAAGTTTTAAGCTACTACTTGTGTATGTAAAGCTTTGGAATTATTTAGGATTGTATACTCTTTCTCATTGTGAATCTATATTTCAATTTTAAGCCACAATGGACATAGATTCAAATAATACTTCATTCAATGGGATTGAGGAAGTTGAAGAACCGGACAACAATCTTTCATTAAATGAGAGCGGTGAAGTTGAAGAACCGACGAAGGGTATGCATTTTAGCTGTACACGTTTTATGCAAAATATGCAAAACACCTAGGATTTGCTATAGCTTATAGAACACAGAATATTGGAGATGATGAGGAGGTAAAATACTTTGAAATTGAATGTGCTCGGGGGCGAACGAGAACAAAAAGATAAGAAGTAAATCCTTTGGAACCATCTTTGTCATCAAAGATTGAATGTAAAGCAAGGGTAAGAGCTAGTCTATAAAAGGATAGAATATATAAGTTAACCACAGTTATACTTGAGCATACTCATGACTTGATTCCTAGTGACTAGGGATGGCAATTTGAACACGGCCCAATGGGGACCCGACCCCTCAGCCTCGAATTGAGCGGGTTTTCCCTGAAAAATACCCCCGACGGGACGAGGATAGTATTCAAAAATCAATTCCCGAACAGATTCGGGTCGGGGACGGGGATAAGTGTCCCAGCCCCGTACCCGGCCCGTCCCCGTCCCTGTTCCCCGGCCCAGTTTATCCCCGATGTGAAATTACTATTTTACCCCTATATATATAATCAAAGCATAAAAACCATTTCCAAACTAAGCAGGTCTCACTCACTTCTCTCTCTAACAACCATGTCTCTCTACCGCACTCACTGCCTTATCTCTCTCTCTCTCAGATCCACCACCACCGTCGTCCAGCTCCCACCACCACCACCACCACCACCACCACCACCACTGCCGCGTTTCTCATCCACTCCCTCTCTTCTCGATGTCGCCGACCACCACCGCCGTCTAGCTCGCACCACCACTACCACCACCGCGTCTCTCATCCACTTCCTCTCTTCTCGACGTCGCCGACCACCACCGCCGTCTACCTCGCACCACCACCACTACCACCACCGCGTCTCTCATCCACTCCCTCTCTTCTTGACGTCATCGACCACCACCGCCATCCACCTGAAACAGATTTTTTTTCTTTTCAGATCTGGTTCAGATTTGTTTCACAAATTTCAGATCTATTTCAAATCTGTCTCATTATACACAAATTTCATATTTGATTTACACATTTGTTGTTCTTGATGATGATGATGATGATGATGTTGTTCTTGATGATGAATTGTTGTATTTTCTGAAGGTTTTTTTTTTTTTTTGGCCGGGGAATGTTCGGGGTCGGGGAAACCCGATCCCCGTTAGAGGGCGGGGGCGGTGATAGCTTCCCCATCGGGGATCGGGGATCGGGGACGGGGAGTGTGATCCCCGGCCCCGCCCCGCCCCGTTGCCATTCCTACTAATGACTCACGGCATTTTGCAATGAATAAGAGGATTCGTACTCCTATGAAGAGGAGGCTAGAAATACATGATGCAGCAGGGATATGGGTGGCTAGGAATTTTCATTCCATAGTTGTTGAAGCTCGGGGATATGAGGCATTAACATTTCACGAACGAGATGCAAGGAATCACATTCAGAATGCTAGGAAATTGAGACTTGGGATAGAAGATACTGATTCTCTTACACTTTATTTTCATAACATGCAACAACAAAATTCGAACATCTATTCTAGAATTGACTTAGATGAAGATGGTTGCATGCGAAACTTGTTTTGGACGGATGTAAGGAGTAGGGCGGCTTAGAAAGCATTTGGAGATGTTGTCTCATTTGACACAACCTATTGTAGATCGCCCGAACTTCCTCCGCGCGGCCCCCTTTCGGGGAGGGCGCGAATTGGGTTCTTAGCTACTACAGTTCGGACTTCTGTCACGGTTCTGAATCTAATCACACAAAGTGCAATGTAAGACTGATAAATCACCAAAGAGTTCAAATTCGGCAAATCATTTTGGAAAACTGATTTTAATCAAAAAGCGCCAAACATGGACTGTTTTGCCAGATTACAGAGTCGCCACCTAAATATTTTATTTTGGAAAAATTTAGGAAACCCTGACTCGTGCCAAAGGCCACGTGTCTGTCATCACCAAAGTTGTCTCGGCTCGGGAACTTGGGTACGAGGGGGGAAGGTTATGAAATGAGCACCCCCGCTCGGCCGATCAAAGGATCGGCCTCTACTAAGCATGATATGTTGTTTTATAAACACATGTGTTCTTATTCCGGTTATTATCTAACTTACTACGTGATGCGCACAGCATACAAGTATAAACTGAATCACTCAATTTGGAACAAAACATCTCATGTTTGTTTTCAAAAATGGTTTGAATTTGCCACTCTCAAGTGGGCTTAGAAATGCGGATTTGCCACCAAACAAGGTGGGCTTAAAATATGATGATTTGCCACTCTAAGTGGGCTTAAAACTCACATTTTGATGAATTGTTCCAATTCAAATAATGAAGCTTTCATCCACAGGCATTCATGCAGTTAAATCACTTAAGCAAATAGCCTCATGGCAAGCATGTGAAACATGGCAACACTCACACTCATACAAGTATGCTAAAGCATAAACACTCACAGTCTACTCCAAGCCAAAATAAAGAACTAGTTAGAAATCAATGCATGATCCTAACTATGCTCAAGATGACTAATGCAACACATGCAAAAATGCAACTAAATAGGCTCGGCTATCTATGATGGTATATGAAATGCAACAATTTGATAACATGCTTTGAAACACGTATTCAAATAAGTGTATTGAAATACAATGCAGTTTGAATGATGCGCCGAACCCGGTGCATGCAATACAGATGAATGGATGCAAACATGCTAGGCATAAGGTATGCTAATTGAAAATGACCCTAAACTAACCATCGAAAATGGTTAAGTAAAAAGGAGAAAGACGTGGGGTTGGAAGACATTCACACACACACGCACACTTATTACAACATTTTCCCTCTCGACAGAGGGTCCGAATGAATTAACTAAGCTAATCTAACTAACTAATCTAATTAAGCTATTTAGACTAATTATTACACAACAAAACGAATAACTAGTAAACTACTTACTAATTATTACAGCACTTAATTAATTAACAAACTAATTAATTAAACTACAAATTAAGCTAACTAACAAGTAAAGCTAATTACAAAGTACACTGCCTCAGCTCTATTCCAAGAGGTTGAAGATGCATGCTCGGTTGGCGTTCGCTCAGAAATCCATTACCGTGCTGTCAATTGTCTATGTTTGCACTTGCCTTGATCTCTGAAAATTGTACGAACCTCCAGAATGCCTTTACTTTAACACAGGGATCTACTGGTGGGCTGCCAGCCAGAAAAAGTGGCTGCCAGCCACTAAAACTGGTCGGTCGGCTAGTGCTACTGGCCAATCGGCTAGTAAAACTGGCCGGTCGGCTAGTTGCTCCTCCAAGCTTCTGGTTTTGCTGCAACAGAGAACAATAGAAGCACAGCAATGTATTTGCAAGACAATGTAGGCACTGCCACTCTCCCAGTCACGTCTCAAGCTCAAAGAAGTGTGGTACTCGACCCTCAAGCCACCAACCAAGTACCTCGATGCATGGTGGCCGAGAACCAAGTTTATACCATGTTTATGAATGCACAAACAACACATAAAGAGCTTCCACCCTATCATGCTTGATCAAGGGTGTTAGTGACCAAAAAACATGACACGTTTCATCACTTCAAGTATGAAACGTCCCATATTTCTTGTGTTTGGATTAACGTCCGATCCAAACACATGCAATGCAACACATATATGTTATATTGGCATGTTTTAGTTGACTCAATTCTTGTTTACACATTTTACATTACCAATCCATTCTTTAATTGGTTAAGTCCAATGTGCAAGTCCTCTAAGGAGAGGAGGTCAACCAAAAGAATGGTTCTAAGGCATAGGAGAAACCATGCCTTTGACTAGGAGGAACTCTCAAAAGAGGGTTAAAGCCATTTAAGCACTAGCCTCAATCCCATGCATTAAACTCAAACTCAAGATTAACCAATCCCCAAAACAAATCAAAAGTGAAGAAATGAGGGAGATGGCAGATTTTTCAGTGCTAAAGTGGCATGAAAAACAAGACTCTAACATGCAAACACTTCATGTATGACATGTTAGAAGGCTTAAGCATTAAAACTAGTGAAGAGCTTTACACTAGGACTATGCAAAATCAATCACAAAGGACCAAACCAGCCCTGGACAGACCTCAAACATGCCAAAATAATGGTCTAAACATGCTGAAATGAGAGCTCAAAATGCTAGAAGAACATGCACACATGTTGGCCTATAAGCAAGACATAATACACCACCCTCAAAAGCTATGAAGAAGTAAAGTATATGAGAGTGTGACTACACTATATGCACTGAAATTACATGCTAAATGGTGCCATACCATGCAAACATCACATGCACAACATGTTAAAGGCCTCAAAACTCAAAACTAATCAAGGCCCTTTACACTACAACCGTACTAAGCAATGCTCAAATGACCTTGACCATTCAAAATAGACCTAAGGTAGGTTGAAACAGTAGCAAAAACATGCTAAACTTGCAGCATAGATGGCAAGAAAGATATGCTCATGTATTGGCTCACAAACAAGGCATGAGGCTCAACTTCTCAAAAGCATTGAAAGAGTGATACATGTGGAAGTGTGACAGCGGTACATGCTCTGAAATCACATATTAAATGATGCCAAATCATGCAAACAACCCAAGCAAAGCATGCTAGAGGACTCAAAACACAAAGCTATTAAAGTCTATCATGCTATAGCCATACAAAGCAAGCTTCAAAGGGCCAAGACCACTCAAAATAGAGTTCAAGCATGCTAAAACATGAATAAAAGCATGTTGGAGGATAGCCAAAATAAGCTAGAATGATGAGCTAAAGTGGCAAGCATGCAAAGCTAGTGAGCAAGGTTACACTACAAGTGTAAGAAGCATGCAAGAGGTGACTCAACCAAGCCAAAACAAAGTTACAACACGCTAAAATAAGACCAAAAATGGGCCGAGATTAAGCCAACACATGCTAGAATAACAAGCTAACTCATTAGGCATGCAAGGCTAATGAGCAAGATTACACTACAAGTGCAAAGAGCAAGCAACCAATGATCAAACAAGCCAAAAATAGAGTTATGGAAGGTCTAAAAAGTCACAAAAACATGCTTGAACAAAGCCACAAAGAAGTAGAAACACATACTCATTTGGCGGGCCATCAACACATGCAAACAAGACAAGAGGAGAGGGGACCACCCCCTCTTATTTGGGACCTCAAAACAACATTTCCACCACTGAAATTCCTCTGGAATTCAGTGGTTTAAAGGCCAAGAAAATATTTCTTTAAAGGCTTTAAAACATGGCAAGAAGCTTAGCAAATAAGCAACAAACAAGAGTGGATCACCCCCAACTCTAAAGAGACCTCAAATCACTATTTTTAACACTCAAAAATAGAGCCTTTTGTAGTTAACAACCAAGCCTAAAATGGCATGCAAAGGTGGTTAAACAAATGTACAAAAACAAAGCTTAAAGAGGTAGATTCTCACCCTTGAAGCACAACTCTAAAATAGCAAGAAAACATCCAACTTCTGAGCCAAAATCACTCCAAGGAGCTCCAAACAAGGTCTCCAAGAACCTCAAGCCTAAGGTTAAGGTGTTTAGCTAAGGGTTGTGTGCAAAAATGTGAAGAAAAATCAACTTCAAGCACAATATATATATATATATATATATATAGAGAGAGAGAGAGAGAAAGAGAGGGAATTCTAGAGAGAGAAGGAATTTTCAGTGCTAAAATTTCAGAACTTCTAACAAGGGGGAGGGACCTCCCCTTATATAGGCAATGTAAGCAAAAGCTTGCTTGACAAGCTTAAAGCTTGTTTTAATCCCACCATACACGTGTATGAAGGATGGCTTCAATGCCCAACAGCTGGCTCAAAATATCTGAAAAAAATAGAAAAATGAGAAAAAAGGCTGCCAGCCAGTTAAGTGGCCGACCGGCCACTTAAACTAGCCGACCGACCACCCCAGCTGGCTGGCAAGGATAAAAAGTGGCTGGCAAAAACCAAAACTAGCCGGCAGGGCCCCACTCTCCTTCAGCCAATTGGCACCAAGGTTTGGCCTAACAACAAGGCCAAAACACAGAGGGTTTAGAGGCTCAAAGACAAGGCGCTCGGCCGAGACATTCGGGCACTCAAAACTAGCACAAACATGAGCAATCATCGAGTGCATAGACGGTGATGTCTTAGTATTAAGGGCGGTCAAAAATGGGGTGTCTACACCTATCTGATAAACAAATATGATATGTTGTTTGCTCCGTTTGTAGGAGTTAATCACCATGGACAATCAATTTTATTTGGTTGTGGGCTGTTATGTAATGAAAACACGGAGACATTTGTTTGGCTATTTAGAGAATGGTTAGGTTGCATGTCAGATGCTCACCCAAAAGCCATAATAACTGACCAGTGCAGAGCAATGCAAAATGCCATATTAATTGTATTCCCACAGTCTCGACATCGATGGTGCTTATGGCATATAATGAAGAAAATTCCGAAGAAATTGAGAGGATATATTCCCAATATGAATCTATCAAGTTCGCTTTGCAAAATGCAATTTATGATAGTTTCACAAGAACTAAATTTGATGAAGAACGGCAAGCAATGCTTGCAAAGTTCAGTCTTTATGATAATGAATGGTTGGGGGTATTATACGATCAGCGACATAGGTGGATTCCTGCCTATATGAAAGACATTTTTTGGGCTAGCATGTCAACTACACAATGAAGTGAAAGCATGAATGCATTTTTTTGATGGATATGTGAACTCGAAGACTACTTTAAAGAAATTTATTGAGTAGTATGACTGTCACGACCCGCTTCCCGTATCTAAGGGTTAAGCATCGTGATGGCCAGTAACTGAAGTTACCGCTAGCCAATTCTTAAACAATTACTAAACGCGAGCGGAAAAATATTTATAAGTGAGGATACTAAAATAATCATTGGAGCTTTTACTTTTATAACAAAAACTTATTGACCAAAAGCCCGATATTTACATATAAAGAATAGAATTATAAATACTATAAAAGTGCTCTGTGTGTCTATTTCACATCACTGCTCCTAGGACTTTCCAAAAGCTATTTCTGAATTGCATCGTTTCCTGAAAACTGGTAAACAACTATAAGCACATGGCAAAGTAAGAAATATTATACTAAGAGCATAAGGGCATAAAATTCACATGGATAATTATTGGCTAAACAAAGCTTGCTATTAAAATACAGAGTATATAATATAGAGATCATTTGACATATAATACATAAATCATATAAACAAAATAATCATAACCATAGTACATAACAGAACAGAATAGATGTATGGACTCAAGAGGTGGCTCGTACGAACTCTAGAGGTGGCTCCCACCATAATGTAGCACTTAGCTCCGTACAACACTTTGCTCTACACCGGAAATCATAACCACGGTACAAAACGGAACAGATGTATGGACTCAAGAGGTGGCTCATACGAACTCTAGAGGTGGCTTTCACAGTAGTGTAGCACTTAGCTCCGTACAGCACTTTGCTCCACACCAAAAATCAAAGTGTCAGTGGACCCATGACAGACAGAGGGTCACAAAGTGACTAATCAGAAGGCCAATGGTTATTTAAGTCTACCAAGGCATCGGACCTCCGTGGTGGTACTTATAAAATAATTACTCAAAACACATTTTAATAAACAATTATATCAACGGGTTTTCCTTATTATATAAAATAAGGTTTATAAATTAAAAATGCTAATATAATTAATAAAACACAAATTGCGTAAAATAAATTATGGTAACTCAAAACATACGTAAAATATATGATGGTGACTCAAGGTATAATATAACTCACCTAAATGTTAATTCCAATTTTTACCTTTCGTTCATTGCCACCCACTAAATACTGCAAACTAAACTCATAGTTTTTTATATATAAAAAACTAGAAACCAGAGAGAGGATTAGGGAGCTTGGGAGATGCATAGATGATTGACATATATATATATATATATAGTGAATCGTGGCGTGGACGACAAGAGTCTTGAGCAGCAAGAGACTTAGGAGGCACGTAAGTTTGTTGTACAGAAAATGTTATATTTCAGTATAATATAATCTAGGAAAAATATAATAAAAATACCATAATACTCAGAAAATAATATCGAATAACAATATAAAGTTAAAATTATTTTTTTGAAATCATTTATAATTAAATAATACTAATATAAAATTTAAGGGATAACTTAAATTTTCGGATTATTACAATGACAATGCTTTGAGAAGGGAAGGTTAGCAAAGTCGATGAAATCGTGAATCAGTTGAAGGGAAAGGATAAGAAGGCTACAAATGCACAAGTAAAGTTTGATATGTAAATTTCATTTGATATGTGAATTTCTAATATTTTTTTAACCTAAATTATTAACCAATGTCTATTAGTATAGGGTCATAAGGTGCGCTAAGGTGAACCTCGTAACTTACTCTTCGATTCTACAGAAGGCATGCAACACACTATGTACCATCCAGTATGTATTCTCATAATTATATTGATTTTGATTGTTTTTATTTTAATCTGTCAAATTATTAATCACATGGTGGTACTATTTCATCATAAGGTGCCACAATCTCAATCTTACTACTATCCTTGCTTGGATGGCACGCAAGAAAATATGTATGTACCGATATGTGTTGAAGATATGTGTACAAATCTTTTTTACATCCATTAAATTTCATTTTAGTCAATATGTTTCTAGACAATATTTGTAATACGTACTTTGTTTTTATAGGCATAGGTTACCCCAATGCAAATGGTGGACAATATATGAAGCACATCTCATAGTCAAGCAGGAATGAATATAAGCAGTCAAAGTTCGACACTAGCTTCAAAATTTATTGACTTCAATATAGATGCGGATCCAAATGCCCCATTTCATTTTTAGTGTCAAATCAGTGATTTGATGACAATTATTTGTAACCAAATGACAGTTTGGATAGTTTGGTTTCATTTACCTTGGCTACAATTTGTAGATTCTGTTTTGCTTCATTTGTAAATGAAGCAAGTTTTGGTTAATTATGACTGAAAGTTGAATTGGTGGGATGTGTATGAAATTGTATGAAACTAAGAGCCTCCACTTGGCATACTTTTGAAGTCGTGTTGGTTTGTCTTCTATGGAAAATTTTGAGAAATAAGAGTTTTTCTGTTGGTGTTATCATGAATGAGCTTTTGTTACATGCTAAGCTCTATATCAGTGTATTATCTTGTTTCACCTATAATTTTTCTTTATTTTGTTCTCTTTTCTTTTAATTATTACGTTTTCTTTTAATTCCATTTTTTTGTTATATTCTGTTCAATCCAAATACACAGTTTTTTCATGGACAAAGCAGGTTTTTCATGGACACAGCAGTTTTTGCTGAAAACAGAGTTCTGATTAATTTTTGGGTGAAAACCGAATAGGTTTTTGTTGTAGGTGAAAACAAAACAGGTTTTGTAACAACATATTAAACACAAATAGAGTAGGTTTTGGTTGATGGACAAAACAGGTAAAAGCATGGACAAATCAGGTAAAAGCATGGACAGATCAGGTTTTGGTTGATGGACAGATCAAGTTTTGGTTCATGGACAGATCAGGTAAAAGCATGGACAAACCAGGTTTTGGTTGATGGACAGATTAGGTTTTAGTTCATAGACAGATCGGGTAAAAGCATGGACAGATTTGGTTTTGGTTCATGGATAGATCAGGTAAAAACATGGACATATCAGGTTTTTGTTCATGAACAGATTAGGTTTTGGTTCATAAACAGAGCAGATCGGGTTTAGAACACGTATTTTGGCCTTGTTAATTTGTTGCTCACAAAAAAAAGAAAAAAAAAAAGAACATGTAAATCCACAAGCAAATAAGGTTTAGAACATGTATTTTGGCCTTATTAATTTGTTGCTTACATTCAAGAACATGTTTGAATCAAAAAATAAATAAATAAATAAATAAATAAGAACATGTAAATCAACAAGCAGATCAACTTTAGAACATGTGTTTTGGCCTTATTAATTTGTTGCTCACATTCAAGAACATGTTTGAATAAAAAAAAATAATTAATTAAAAAGAACATGTAAATCAACAGCAGATCAGATTTAGAACATGTATTTTGTCCTTATTTATTTGTTGCTCACATTCAAGAACATGTAAATCAACAACAGTAGAAAACAGAACAAGTTTTCATTCCCACATTCAAGTCATCACAACACATACCCACAATCCATCAAGTCCATTCAATCCATAAGTACATCCATCAAATTCCAAAAAGCTAACAACTAAATAATTTACATTATAAAATAGAAAACAATACAAAATACAATAACACATTCTTGGTTTTAATCTTAGGTTGCTGTTGTTAGTAGAGGAACAAGCCATTTTTTAATCTGCATACAATATACAAAACATACATGATACATAGGACAAGCAGTGGCAAATTAATAAGGCCAATAGCTTGACATAGGAACTTGGAAACCTTTCAAGGAGAAAATTCCATATAGATTCAGGATTAATGTCTTTCAGTGCATAATTGCTAAGAAGGGTATGAACATGTGTAGTTTTCTTGCTATGGTAGGATTGCATAGTGATCATATGTTGGAGACCAGATATGATAGGTGCAAGTAGTAATCCTTATTTTGGGAAAACAGAAATCTAAGAGTAATCCATATTCCATAGACAGATTTCATACCCTTCTTAGACAGATATCCAAGAGTAAGTCACATTCCATAGACAGATTTCATACCCTTCTTAGACAGATATCCAAGAGTAATCCATATTCCATAAACAGATTTCATACCCTTCTTACACAGATATCCAAGAGTAATCCATGTTCCATAGACAGATTTCATACCCTTCATACACGGATATCCAAAGAGTAATCCATATTCCATAGACAGATATCCAAGAGTAATCCTTATTTTGGGTAAATAACAGATTTCATCAACAGATAATAAACTTTCAAATGCACAGTTTTAAGCATTGTATTGTCCATGTTTTTTCTAATTGAACCTTGTGAAGCAAATTAAGTTACAAAAATTGAGTCAGAGATGTTCATTCACATTTGAACATTAAGTTAGAAAAATTAAGTTAACCACATTCAGAAGTTAGAATATTGGTTTACAATCAAAATCAACATAACCAAAAAAAAAAAATTAAGGCAAAACCCATAATGCCCAAACCCGGATTTTTATGAACCCTAACAATCATTCATTCATAAGGCTGAAAAACATGTTCTAAAAATTCAACTCAAAACCAAAACCCTAACACAAATTGCAAGCAGAATCATAACACAAATAGTCTGGTGCAATGAAGTTGTTCAAAAATTGAAGCGAACACATAAACCCTATGTTTTTTGCGATTTCAAGTTTACCTGTTGTTCTGCTAGGTAAACGACTTTCCATCTGTGATTCGACACCTGTAGCTCAAGATCTGTCTCTATGCATTCACAGAGTCGGATGTTTCACAGATGGATGAAGGATGAGAGGATCGGATGAGAGGATTTCAAAGAGAAATTAAGTTAAGGGCTTGAATGCTTTTGGAGTGAATAGAGAGAGTATATTGGAGTCTGAGGAGAGTGAGTACAAACAGATGGTTTCGGAGTCTGAGGAGAGAGAAAACACCTTTGCTTTTTATTCGGGCCATTCGAGCTCTTAATTTCGAGCTACAAATCATTTTTCAATTTAAAATTACAAACCTACGACATTTACACTCACCGCTTTAGAAGTTCGCTCTAATCAACATCTCATGAGGGGTAAACATTGGCTGTTGCTTAGCACCATGGTTTTTGGGTTGTCTCACGCAAAAGATGCTTCTTCGTATAATCCAATTAATCTAAAAAATATTTGGAGATTGGTTCTTACAATAATGAAAAGGGCGGTGATTGAGGGCCCGAAATGGGGAGCCCCGAATGGCTCGAAATTCCATTTCGGGTAAAAAAAAAAAAAAAAAAAAAAGAAAAAAGAAAGAAAAAAAAAACAGTTTCCAAAATTGGAAATTAGGGGTATTAGGGGCAACTTTTTTAGGGCCCTCAATCATTTTCCTTTTAAATTTAACCTTTTACATGATTTGATGATTAAAGGCAGTTTAATGAATGAACAAAAATCATTTAATATTTTTGGTCAAAAATTTTGTTATGTTATTATTGGATGTGATAGTTACTAAATGTGAGTGACATTAACCAGCATTAACTTCTTTAAACTACAATATATAATAATTCTAAGAAATAAATTTCAGTAGATCAATTCTTATATTATCAGACAATGAGTTAATAAAATGGCAGATCAAAGTAAAAAAATAGACTTTTTAACGATAATATTTTTAAAATGTTCCTAATAAATACATTTTTAAGGAGAAAATAATATTTACTTTTTTAGAGAACAATTTTGGTGATAAGGACACATTAGAAAAAGTCATCGGTGTCAAAAAAATTGTTCGTGGTGATTGGCGGTGGCAGCTGATGGTAATAAGGTGGACAGAAAAAAGACATGTATAAATAAATAAATAAACAAAACTTAGACATATATGTATCATTTGGACAAATTGATGTTCTTTTAGCTAAAAAATTTAAAATTGTAGTCTGAATGTCCCTTTTAAAACCTAATATAAAATTGGGATAGTGGATTAACATTCTTTAGGAATGAAATTTGTTTTAAGCATTTGTAGTGGATTTTTGTTTTTGCCGGTGGGTGTTTGGCACTCCACCCCGACTAATTTTTCGATTATATATAATTTCTCGGTTTTCTTTGTAACACTTGGGTGTTTTAATATATTGGAAGGTGTATTTAATATCCTTATTTTTATCTTGGGAGTCTTTGGAGTTGTTGTCTATTGGTTTTGAAGGAGTACAATCTGATTTAAACTCGTTGGGTTTGTTCGTTTGCGTTTATTCTTGTCAAAAGTTCCTTGGAAAGTTAGAAATTTTACCTTGGGGTCGACACTAGCCTTCCTAAGGGTCGACCCTTGCATGTTGTAGTGTTTCAAGAAGTGTTGCTGGAAAATAAGGTAGACACCAGCCTTCCTAAGGGTCGACCCTTACTTGTTGGTGAAGTTTCTGGAGGTGTTGCTGGAAAATAGGGTAGACACCAGTTTGGGGAGGGTCGACCCTCTTATGTTGTAGAATTTCGGTATTAGTTGCTGGAAAATAGGGTCGACCCCTCCTGTCCAAGGGTCGACCCCCTTGCTTGTTGCCAGATTGTCTTTCTACCTAAAGGGTCGAACCCCTTGCCCGAAGGGTCGACCCCTGCGAGTTTTTTTCCAGAATTTTGGGCTTCGAATGGGCCCTATTTTTGGGGGTTTTTGGACTTATCTTTTTCATTGACCTTAGCGCTATCATCTAATACTATAAATAGACCCAAACCCCACCTCTCTCATAATTTTTCTCCTCTTTTTCCTCTCAAAACCGAGAGTCACTCTCTCTCTCTCTCTCTCTCTCTCTTTCTCTCAAAAACTCACTTTTTCCACTTCAATCCTTAGATCTACACTCTTAGAGGTGTCTTCTCACCTTGATCCTTTGAGATAACTTGAAGATCTTGTCAAGCGCTTTCTACTGCTCCGAGAAGTTCGTGGCTTCGTCAACCTTGAGTATTTCGGGTTTTCTTCCGCACGACTTGAGGCAGGAATGCTTTTACCTTAGTATTTCTTTGTTTTGAAGGGATTTCATGGTATGATTGTGATTTATGAGTTAATTGGAGAGTATTGTTGGATCAATCTCATGTTTTACGTAAGTAAACCATTTTACTTGACTCTTGCTTGAGATTTCTTTACTCCCTCTTTTCAAAACATGTATATAAATGTTATTACAAGCCATATCTATAATAGAGGAGAAAAACCCCCCAAATTGGTAAAAACCCTAGATTCTCTATTTGAGTTAAAAACACCACATTGAATTGGGAATTTCCTTGGCTCGTAAAATATTATGAAAAATAAATAGATGAAGGATGTGGATGTTGATATAGTAAAAGAATTGTGGCTTGGATGTTATTTGTTTTCCTTAAATCTTGTGTTATATTCAACTCTTGGGTAATGTTGGATGGTTGTTGATGGAATAAAATATGAATGAATTATTAATCATGCATGAGTCTGGGTAAGAGTCGATTTTCCAAGTGTGGTGTTGTGTTGGTACCCACGCAGGGAGTTTAAAAAGGTGCCCAAATGCCCTGTCTAGGCTTGTCGCTGGACGAATGCGGGAAAAATGTTTTTGGGCGTCCAGACAGTCTTGCCGTATGATAGTCTGCAAAAGTGGAAAAACGATGGTTTTGTTTAGGGTGCCCACTCCCTGTCGTATAATAGCCGACAAATGTGGGGGTGGTTTTAAAAACAAAAGTAAAGGGTGTTTTTAATTGGACTCCTACAGATGGACTCATGGTTTGCGTTCTATGGTTGTGCATGTTTGATTGTTGTGCTAGATGACATGAATAGTCACTATTATTATTTGGTTGTCATGGATCTGTATGTTTGTTAAGGATTACATGTAAAGATAAATTTCCATGTAATGTTTGGTCGCAAAGATGCTATAATCTTATTCAAAGGATTAAATACTTGGTTAAATGCGTTCCTATTAGGTATATAGCTCAACCCTATCTTATTTTTTTTTTTTTCAGGAAATGATGGAGTTCCACCTCCCTGAAGGATTGGTCTACCAATAGCCCTTTTGGAAAAGTTGATCCATGTGTATTTTGTTATTTCGAATTGAGATTTTTGTGACAAGACTATTAACTTATTTTGTTGTAATTGTACGCCCTAGAGACTTATATTTTGTAAGACCACCTAGTTCATTGAACTGGGACACGAATTCTGAACATTATGGGAATGTATATAGTAAATTGTAACCTCTTATCTTTTAGTTCAGAGGGAAGGTGGACTTTTTAATTCGAGAAAATGAATTGCGGGTGGCAATAGCCGCTACCAGTTGAAAGGGGAGGCCAGGCAATGGTGGAAATCCATAAAAAATAGGGTTGAACATACTTGGGAAGCATTTGTGCAAGCCTTCCAAGATAAATTCCTCCCTCCCACGGCTAGGGAGCGGTTGAGAAAGCAGTTTGAGGAGTTATCACAATTAGATGCACCAGTGGCAGAGTTTGAAGCCAAATTTACTAGCCTCTCACGTTTTGCACTTGAATTAGTGGCAACGGAAGAACGAAGGTGCCTTGAATTTGAGAAAAGGTTGAGACCGAAGATCCTGATGAAGGTGGTTGGCAATATGATATGTGATTATGACCGTTTAGTTGAAGCGGCAGCTCATGTGGAGATTACTGTAGAAGCCGAAGAGGCAAGGCAGGGATTGAAGAGAGTAGGACATTCTGATGCTAGGGGTGACACGAGTTCTTCAAAGAGGTCGAGGTGTTTATCATTATCCTTTCAATCGCCTCCACCACGAGCTAAATCCTCTAGTTCTGTGATGGATGGAAGTTCGGGAAGCATGACCCGAGTTATTGGTGCCTGTTATAGATGTGGCCAAATGGGTCACAAGGCTGCAGACTGCGGACAGAAAAGTGAAGCATGGCCCCAACCTATGCGTCCACAGGGTCAATCTCATAATAAGAGCCAGCCCCAATCTTATTATCTATGTGGTCAGCTGGGACATTTGAAGAAGTTCTACCCGTAGAAAGTGGGGACTCCTAGTGTAGCAGGGTCTAGACAGTCAGGAGGTTTACAGATGGGTCAGGGACAGAGGCAATCTTATCAGCCGGCTCAGTCAGGACAAGCATCCAGGACAGTTTAGGGAGCCACATCTGCTCAATCTGCACAACAAGCTTATGTTCAAAAAGGTGATGTAGGGAAGCAGAGGTCACAGGGAAGAGTGTACGCTATCGCCACTTCTGAACAAACGTCGAGGCCATCAATTGTGAGAGGTACATTCCTCATTTTCAATACTTGGGCTAATGTGTTGATTGACACTGGAGCATCACATTCATTTATTGCCACATCTTTTGTATCATTGTTGGGGTTAAAGAGTGGGCAACTGCAATCTTCACTTACAGTGGAGTCACTGGTTGGGGGTAAGATCATTCTAACCCAGGGATGTCAGGGGTGTGTAATTGAGGTGGCGGGTCAACAACTTCTATTTAATTTTGTCTTACTAGAAATGTCAAGTTTTGACGTTATCCTCGGTATGGATTGGTTGTTTACGTACCGAGCGACCATAGATTGTTATCGAGAGAGAGTTACGGTGTGCACTACAAGCAGTGATCGTTTCACGTTTCTGGGAGACAAGTACGGTAAATCCTTACCCTCCTCATACTATCCACGTGGCCGGGGCCAGTTTAATTCTCTTTTAACTGCCTTTTTGGATGATGGAAGTGGTGTAGTTCGGGGCGAATTTCCAAAGGTAGTATGTGAATACCTCGATGTCTTTCCTGACGATCTTATAGAATTACCTCCTCATAAGGAAGTAGAGTTCACCATAGACTTGCTTCTAGGTACGGAACCTATCTCCTTGTCGCCATACAGATTTGCCCCAGTTGAATTGGTGGCTCTGAAGGAACAGTTGCAAGAGTTACTTAGTAAGGGCTTTATACGCCCTAGCACCTCACCTTGGGGAGCCTCGGCGTTGTTTGCAAAGAAGAAGGACGGATCCCTAAGATTGTGTATAGATTATCGTAAATTGAATCAAGCCACAGTCAAGAATAAATACCCATTGCCCAGGATAGATAATCTCTTCGATCAACTTAAAGGCTCTCGTTGTTTCTCCAAGATAGATTTAAGGTCGGGTTATCACCAAATTTGAGTTAGAGAGGAGGACATTCCCAAAACTGCCTTTCGTACCCGATATGGTCATTATGAGTTCTTGGTTATGCCCTTTGGGTTGACTAATGCTCCAGCCACATTCATGGATTTAATGAATAGGGTCTTTCGGGAGTTTCTTGATAAATTTGTGGTCTTCTTTGTAGATAATATTCTTATCTATTCACCTTCCGAATAAGAGCATGAAGGGCATCTTCGTACTATCTTGCAACTTCTTAGGGAGCATCGTTTGTACGAAAACATGAGAAGTGTGAATTCTAGCTTTCCGAAATGAAGTTCTTGGGTCACTTAGTTTTGGGAGATGGAGTTATGGTGGATTTTTCAAAAATAGAAGCGGTGCAGAATTGGGAGCAGCCTAAGAACGCCTCAGAAGTTCGTAGCTTTCTGGGCTTAGCCGGTTACTACCGTCGATTTGTAAAGAATTTCTCTTCTATAGCATCACCATTAACTAGATTGACCCATAAGGGAGTAAGGTTTGTTTGGCGCGAAACTTGTGAGAATGCTTTCCGAGAACTAAAGCTTAGATTGACCACCGCTCCAATTCTCATCATTCCGGAACAAGGCTTAAGTTATACGGTCTATTATGATGCTTCAAGAGAGGGGTTAGGATGTGTTCTAATGCATAAAGGAAAAGTGGTAGCATATGGCTCGCGTCAACTGAAGACGCATGAAAGGAACTACCCGACACACGACTTAGAACTAGCCGTTGTTGTCTTTTCCTTGAAGTTGTGGAGACACTATCTGTATGGTGAAAAGTTTGAAGTCTTCTCCGACCATAAAAGCCTCAAATATCTATTCTCCCAAAAAGACTTGAATCTTCGTCAACGGAGATAGATGGAATTTCTAGAGGACTATGATTTTGAAATACACTACCACCCCGGTAAAGCCAATGTAGTAACGGATGCTTTGAGTAGAAAATCGGTAAGTACAATGGCTAGTCTAGCGATAAGGGAATGGAAAATGATAGAGGATGCCAATGAATTTTCATAACAGCTCAGTGAATCTCCAGAAAAAGGCTATCCTCTTCACCACCATCGCCCAACCTACCCTTGTTGCAAGAGTAGTTGAAGCACAACTAGGTGATCCAGAAGTGGATGCAATTAAAGGGAGAATTCTTCAAGGGAATGAAGAGAGGGGTTCAAATATTCATGTAGATTCTAGTGTTCATTACCTCGACCGATTGTTTGTACCTGAATCTATGAGAAATGAAGTTTTGAGGAACTTTCATCATTCCCGCCTAGCTGTGCATCCCGAAGGCACTAAAATGTACCATAACCTGAGTCATCAATTTTGGTGGAGGGGTATGAAAAAGGATGTAGCCTCATTTGTGTCCAAGTGTTTGACATGTCAACAAGTTAAGGCTGAACACCAAAGACCAGCAGGATTGCTACAACCTCTTCCGATTACTGAAGGGAAGTGGGAACACATCAACATAGACTTTGTTTTTGGCCTTCCCAGAACTCAAAGAAGTAATGATGCAATATGGGTGATTGTGGATAGACTTACAAAGTCCGCTCACTTCCTCGCCATGTGCATGGGAGATTCCATAGAGTTTCTAGCTAAACTTTACATCCTTGAGATTGTTCGCCTCCTTGGGGTGCCAGTGAGTATAGTGTCTGATAGAGACCCTCTCTTTACAGCCAGGCTATGGCAGAGCCTTCAAAGTGCCTTAGGTACTCAACTGAATTTTAGTACTGCTTACCACCCCCAGACCGACGGGAAATCCGAACGTACTATTCAGATTTTGGAAGACATGTTGAGGGCATGTGTACTAGATTTTAAAGGTTCTTGGGAGAAACACCTATCCTTAGTTGAATTTGCTTATAACAATAGCTACCAAGCAAGCATCGAGATGGCACCTTTCGAGGCATTGTATGGGCGTCCGTGTAGATCACTGGTATGTTGGACTGAAGTGGGAGATACACCCTTGCTAGGCTCAGATCTAGTTCATGAAACTACCGACAAAATAGCCCTCATTTTGAAAAGGTTAGTTACCGCTCAAAGCCAACAAAAGAGCTACGCAGATAGAAGAAGACGACCCTTATCCTTTGAAGTTGGTGACCATGTCTTTGTGAAGATATCTCCTAGAAAAGGGTTGATGAGATTTGGCCAAAGCGGAAAGCTATCACCTAGATTCATCGGCCCCTTTGATATCATTGAGTGGATTGGAGAAGTTGCATATCGCCTTGCATTGCCGCCACAACTCTCCTGAGTCCACAATGTGTTACACGTATCTATGCTTCGCAAGTACGAACCCGATCCCTCTCATGTGTTAGATTGGACGGAGATTTAGATAGACGAAGATATGTCTTATGAAGAAAAACCACTCCAAATCTTAGATACTAGAGAACAAGTTTTTAGGGGTAAAACAATTCCCTTAGTTAAAGTGTTATGGCACCATCACGGTGTGGAGGAAGCTACATGGGAACGTAAAGCGGAGATTCGCGAGAAATACCCGGACTTATTTTCTAAATTGTGATGTATTTGTTTTGTTGTTCTTTTTTGTACGTGATGAATTGGGCATGAGCCAAAAACCTTTTATTATTTCCTTGTCTTGGAGTCAAATTGATATATATGTTTTGCTTGGTTATGAGTTTGTTGAAGATTGAACAAATATGATGTTGTTGCCAAACCATGTTATCATGGTGAGGATGGATATTATTTGGAGGGCAAAATTTCCCAAGGTGAAGAAGTTGTAACACTTGGGTGTTTTAATATATTGGAAGGTGTGTTTAATATCCTTATTTTTATCTTGGGAGTCTTTGGAGTTGTTGTCTATTGGTTTTGAAGGAGTACAATCTGATTTAAACTCATTGGGTTTGTTAGTTCGCGTTTGTTCTTGTCAAAAGTTCCTTGGAAACTTAGAAATTTTGCCTTAGGGTCGACACAAGCCTTCCTAAGGGTCGACCCTTGCATGTTGTAGTGTTTCAAGAAGTGTTGTTGGAAAATAGGGTAGACGCTAGCCTTCCTAAAGGTCGACCCTTACCTGTTGGTGAAGTTTCTAGAGTTGTTGTTGGAAAATAGGATAGACACCAGTCTAGGGAGGGTCGACCCTCTTATGTTGCAGAATTTCTGTGATAGTTGCTGGAAAATAGGGTCGACCCCTCCTGTCTAAGGGTCGACCCCCTTGCTTGTTTCCAGATTGTCTTTCTACTTAAAGGGTCGACCTCCTTGCCCGAAGGGTTGACCCCTGCAAGTTTTTTTCATAATTTTGGACTTCGAATGGGCCCTATTTTGGGGGTTTTTGGACTTATCATTTTCATTGACCTTAGAGCTATCATCTAATACTATAAATAGACCCAAACCCCACCTTTCTCATAATTTTTCTCTTTTTTTTCCTCTCAAAACCGAGAGTCTCTCTCTCTTTCTCTCAAAAACACACTTTTTCCACTTCAATCCTTAGATCTACACTCTTAGAGGTGTCTTCTCACCTTGATCCTTTGAGATAACTTGAAGATCTTGTCAAGAGCTTTCTATTGCTCCGAGAAGTTCGTGGCTTTGTCAACCTTGAGTATTTTGGGTTTTCTTTCTCATGACTTGAGGTAGGGACACTTTTACCTTAGTATTTCTTTGTTTTGAAGGGATTTCATGGGATGATTGTGATTTATGAGTTAATTGGAGAGTATTGTTGGATCAATCTCATGTTTTACGTAAATAAACCATTTTACTTGACTCTTGCTTGAGATTACTTTACTCCCTCTTTTCAAAACATGTATATAAATGTTATTACAAGCCATATCTATAATAGAGGAGAAAAACCCCCAAATTGGTAAAAACTCTAGATTCTCTATTTGAGTTAAAAACACCACATTGAATTGAGAATTTCCTTGGTTCATGAAATATTGTGAAAAATAAATAGATGAAGGATGTGGATGTTGATATAGTAAGAGAATTGTGGCTTGGATGTTATTTGTTTTCCTTAAATCTTGTGTTGTATTCAACTCTTGGGTAATGTTGGATGGTTGTTGATGGAATAAAATATGAATGAATTGTTAATCGTGCATGAGTCCTGGTAAGAGTTGGTTTTCCAAGTGTGGTGTTGTGTTGGTACCCGCGCAAGGAGTTTAAAAAGGTGCCCAAATGCCCTGTCTAGGCTTATCGCTGGACGAATGTGGAAAAAATATTTTTGGGTGTCCACACAGTCCTGCCGTATGATAGCCGGCAAAAGTGGAAAAACGAATGGTTTTCTTTGGGGTGCCCACTCTCTGCCGTATAATAGCCAGCAAATGTGGGGGTGGTTTTAAAAACAAAAGTAAAGGGTGTTTTTAATTGGACTCTTACAGGTGGACTCATGGTTTGCGTTCTATGGTTGTGAATGTTTGATTGTTGTGGTAGATGACATGAATAGTCACAGTTATTATTTGGTTGTCATGAATTTGTATGTTTGTTAAGGATTACATGTAAAGATAAATTTCCATGTAATGTTTGGTCGTAAAGATACTATAATCTTATTCAAAGGATTAACTACTTGGTTAAATGCCTTCCTATTGGGTATATAGCTCAACCCTATCTTTTTTTTTTTTTCAAGAAATGATGGAGTTCCACCTCCCTGGAGGATTGGTCTAACAATAGCCCTTTTGGAAAAGTTGATCCATGTGTATTTTGTTATTTCGAATTGAGATTTTTGTGACAAGACTATTAACTTATTTTGTTGTAATTGTACGCCCTAGAGGCTTATATTTTGTAAGACCACCTAGTTCATTGAACTGGAACACGAATTCTGAACATTATGGGAATGTATATAGTAAATTGTAACCTCTTATCTCTTAGTTCAGTGGGAAGGTGAACTTTTTGGGTATATTGTTGTATTTGTTTGGGCATATTCTTGTGGGAAAATTTCAGGGCCTTACATTATATACACTAATTAATTATCAAGTCAAAACAATATGTAACCTTAAAATAGTGATGAGGTGGTTTCCACCCCAATTAATTAATATTAATTAATTCCTTAAGTACAAGTAGGGTTTAATCCCATATAGTTGTGCTCCCGGAAAAAATCATTTTGAATTTTAGGGATTAAAATAAAATTATAAAGATTTTCAAGGGGCAAAAATATTAATTTCTATTATAAATAGTCAAAATATAGCATAGGCAAAATGAGATTTTTTGAAGTTTAGGATGCAAGGTAAACTTATATAAATTTTGGAGGGGTCATAGATTTTCAAGGGACCAAAATAAAGCTATATAAATTTTGTAAGGGCCAAATGCTATTTTTTTTTTCCCTTATAAATACTTAAAATAGACTTGGTCAAATAGTATTTTTTATTCCCGTCGTCAGCCTAAACTTGGTAATTGTCTAAAAAGATAGAAACAAGTATAACATTTAACTATTGATCCACCTTTTTAACTTTCATATATTTAATTATTAGTATTTCTGGATTATGATTATTCAATATTCCTAAGATTTGTGTTTTAATCACTTCCAACCAACAATAGAAGTTGTGAAAGTGATTGCAAATAATGGGTCCTTTCTTGCTTGGTTAAAAACTCAACTTCTCCATATGCAAGCTCATCTCTTGTCAACATTGCACTAAAGCAGTTATGCATAGAATATGAAATAAGGAAAGTGACACAAATAGATTTTGATCACCAAATAAAGATAATGTGTATATATCATATTTAAAAAATACTAGACCCTCAGCAAGACAAAACTAAGAAATCAGTCACACTAGCAAGACAAAACTAAAGAAGAGACAGACCTCTATACATTCACCATTTTTTTTTTTTTTTGTGGAAATTTCTTGAAAAAGTTACATAGCTAATGACAAAAATGTAAAGTTCAAATAAAATACAGGTATGAATATGATGATATTCCCCAATACTTCCCTAAATTCCTAGTATACTTATAAATCTTACCGACAAAACTAGAACAACAAAAGTGTATGAACTCTCTCAACAGATCAAAAATAACCATACTGGTATAGGTAACAAGGCTCAAGGAACATTGAAAGGTTGTCCATCTCAAAATTCAGTTGAGTAGCTTGTTGTTGTGGGTGTGACTGGTAACAAGGCACCATTAACATTGAAACATTGTCCATCTCAAAATTCAGTTAAGTAGTTTGTTGTTGCAGTTGTGGCTAGTAACAAGGCTCAAAATTTTCCATCTCAAAATCCAATCGAGTTGTTTGTTGTTGTGGGTGTGACTGGTAACCAGACTCCATTAACATTGAAACATTGTCCATCTCAAAATTCAGTTGAGGAGTTTGTTGTTGCAGTTGTGGCTGGTAACAAGGCTCAATCAACATTGGAAAATTTTCCATCTCAAAATCCAATTGAGTTGTTTGTTGTTGTGGTTGTGGCTAGTAATGAGGCTCAAGCAACATTGCAAGATAGTCCTCAAAATTGTTGATTGCATTGGTATCATCAAACCAACAAGCTTCCTCTGTTTCTTTCCCCATTACCATTACTTCTCTGTTTTTCTACAAATTGTCAATCGCATTCATATCATCAAACCAACAAGCTTCCTCCGTTTCTTTCCTCGCTACGATTACTCCTCTGTTTTTCTGTAAATTGTTGATCGCATTCATATCATCAAACCAACAAGTTTTCTCTATTTCTTTTCCCATTACTACTACTCCTCTGTTTTTCTGCTCATTCACCATCTTCAAGAACTTGATTCTTGCTTTCAAAACCTCCAATTTTAACTACAACTTTCCCAAGAAACTCATCACTGACTATATAGCGATCCCGGTTGTCCCTTTACTGTTCTGTTGTATTCCGGACTCAGTTCCGTGAAGTTGGTAGTTGTATCTATCTTGTTGTCGTCCTTTAATTCCACTTGATTGAGTTTTAGGATGTTTTGGGCAGGGTTGTTACAGGTTGGTTAGGCCTTGGTTTCAATTCCTTGTTGCCCAGTTTTTAGGCGGTCCGCTCGAGCGGGTCTTCTTGCACTCGAGTGGGGATTGCACACCCCCAGTATTTCGTGTCCCTGCAAAACTTTTATAGCGGTCCCGATATTTCCTGTTGTTGTTGAACTATAATCCGGACTCGGTTCCGTAGATTCGTTGTTATCTTATCCTCATTTCTATCCCTTACTCTTTTAATTAGAATTTTGGGTTGTGTTGGGCAGGTTGGGAATAAGTGGGTCGTGTTTTAAAACTTAGAAATTTTGCCCAGGTTTTGGTCTCTCCGCTCGAGCGGCGATTTGACGCTCGAGCGGGATTTTGTTGTTGCCTCTCCGCTCGAGCGGCAGTTTGGACGCTCGAGCGTGAATTTCCTTCCCTCAGCATTTTGGACGTCTGCAGAAAATTCTGGGAGAGTGCATCCGGCGCTCGAGCGGATCTTTGGACGCTCGAGCGTGAACCTGTGTCTGTACGCTCGAGCGGGGTGTTGTACGCTCGAGCGGACCTGCTTTTATATCAGTTCGTGAAACCACCTTTTTGATCACTTTTTGATTTCCTTTCTCTCTCTTACTTTTTCAAAACCTCCATTGGAGAGCACCTCACTCTAAAACCGAACTTCTCTCTTAGGATTGATCTACCTAGAGTGTTTTCCTCACCTTGGGCCTTTGTAAGAAGTGTGTTGATCGTCGAGGGCTTTGTTGAGATCCGAGAAATTTGGGATTTGGAGCACTTCTGAGTTTTACTCATCTTCTCCCTTGGAGCTCTGAGTTTGAGGTAGGGATATCCTACTCCTCTCTATGGATTTTGTCTTTAAATTTTGGTAATTTGAGATGTTGGGGTTGGTTTGGTAATTTTTGTGAAAGTTTGGGCCTTTTGTGTTATGTTACAAAAGTTGGGGTTTTATTTGTAATAAACCTAGATGCATGTTTGGTATAGAGAAATGGAATAAATGTTGAATCATTGATGAAAATGGGACCTAAGGGTGGTGATGGTAATTATGGAAAATGACCTAATTACATTGTTTAATTAATTGAGATAATTAATTGTGGGAAATGAGGAAATGAATTGGAATTGTTGAGATTGGGAGTGCATGGGGTTAAAGGGTGTAGTTGAATTATTTATCACTCACCGAATTGAAATGTCGATTGAATATCCATTGTGCATTTATTTCCTGCTTAGAAATAATTGCTTTGGGCTACCGGTGGAGGGTAGTGTTGGTTGTTGTAGACAATGCTTGATGATTAGGCAAACTAAAACTAATCAATTGGATGTGTCATAGAGCATGTCGGTTGATAGAATACATTAATTTTATGTATTGATTGATTGCATATGTGATTCTGTGTTTATATGCATTACTTGTGTATGGGAGGAGATAGGGGATGTACTCCACGGTTTAGGGGAAGATGGGGGATGTACCTCTAAACCGGTTAATGGTTTAGGGGAAGATGGGGGATGTACCTCTAAACCGGTTGTTGGAATGTTGATATAGCTCATATGCTTATCGGTTGAAGTGTTGATACAGCTCATATGCTTATCTATTGAAGTGTTGATACAGCTCATATGCTTATCTGTTGTAGTAGTGATATAGCTCATATGCTTATCTATTGAAAAGTTTGTTTGATTTGATATAGCACTAAAATGTATATCATCATTGTTTGCGAAGTATGGGAGTAGTTTATGTGTTATTGGTACAACACCATAATGTGTATCCACCTTGGATTTCGAAAGTGTTCTAGTGAAGAACTATAATCTCATCAAACGTTCTGGCCAGAGTACTGAGCCTTGTTTCCAAACTCAAAGTTGAACAAAAATGAAAAGTGAATTGTAACATAGACTTGGCTGTCATGGTAACGTAGGGAGATGTAAATGGAAGTGTCAGTGTTGACCATCTATCAGTTGCTAATCTTTTAGTCATTGTTCATGGTTGGTTTAGTGTATTTCTACTGGGCTGTGGCTCACCCTATATGGGAATATCATTTTCAGGTACAGGTAGCATGCCACCTCCAAGGACGTAGCTTGGGAGGCCAGAGGCGGACCTTTTTGTTGTTTTACTTTTGATGTATTATTTGTAAATTCAAGCCAAGTGCTTAACGTGTTTGAGTTAGTACTCTTTTGTTGTAACCAAGTGTTAACTTGGAAAGCTGTAAGCCCATAGGGCATTTGCTTTTGTTGTTAACATGTAATACTTTTTATAATGAAACTCTGATAAATGAAAGAATGTGAAGCTTTTGAATATCAATGCATGTCTTATTTAATGGGTTTAAAGTTATTATTTTGAGGGCGTTACAACTTGGTATCAGAGCGTACCGGGTTCGAATACTTTGGGTACGTAGGAAGTGATTAGTATCACAATGGGTTTCTCTCGCTTGTTAGAGACTTAGACGTAATGTTACGTACTTTTGTGATAACATGTTTATGTGACTATTTGGGTATGGAATGTAGTTTCTTGGATGTTGATTGGATCCTTGGGTTTCTGGGAGTCCTGTTGGAAAGGCACTTGATCAATGCTGTTTCTAATCGGAACTCTAGTAACGCCTCGGGACTATCATTATCTGGAAATGAAATTCGTAAGTGCTTACATGTTTATGTGCTTATGTGGAGTGAATTACAGTTGTCCATGTGTTAGGATGTAAGTGTTTAACTTCGGCACATGTATGAGTGTGCTAACGTGTCTCCGTTACTTTTACTAGGATGCCTAGGCGAGGAAGTTGCGATTTCCCTCCTTCCGCTCGGGAAGAGCTGCGGAAACAATTTGTGGAATTACGCCAAGGTACTACACCTTTGGTGCGATTCGAAAGATGGTTTGCTAATCTGTCGAGGTTTGCTCCAGAATTGGTGGAGACGGAGGACTTACGTTGTTTTGAGTTTGAGAGTAAGCTGCGTGACGACATCCGTGTAAGGGTAGCGGGGTCTTGGCATAAAAGATATAGGGCGCTTGTTGAGGCGGCCGCCCATGTAGAGGCTGCAGTGCTAGCAATGGGGCAGAGTGGGGAGGAAGCCATCTCGGCGACTCCTGTGACTCAGGGTGTTGGTAGGCCTTTTAAGAGGCAGAGGGTTTTAAACTCGCAACAGGGAGGACGGGCTAGAACTGCCCTTCCAGTGTCAGATTTGGGTTCGGGGGAAAGTAAGCAGAGGGGCATCATTTGTTTCAGATGTGGTCTGCTGGGCCACAGGGTTTCGGTTTGCCCACAGAAGAAAGGGGTGGGGTTAGCAGTTCAACCAGTAGTTGTACCACCAGGATCATCCAACCAGCCGGGTTTTGGACCGATTAAATGCTCAGTGGGGAGGCAGTTGTTGGGGTCTTCATCAGCCCAGATTCTGAACCAATCTCGTGCTCAGGCACCGCCTACCTGTTGGGTGTGTAATCAGCCGGGTCATATTCGGCGTTCTTGTACTCAGCCGGGAGCTTCTTTAGGGGTTTTGCAACCTAACCAGGCTCAGTTTCTTTCGACTGGGCAGGAACAGTATCGTTTTGGGGGACTAGCAGGCCAGATTGCGAGGGCCTCAGTAGAGTCGAGTTCCCAAGCCCCAGCTAGGGAAGTTTGTAGTTGTTCCAGGTGTGGGCAGAGGAGGCATACCAGTGGTTCTTGTCCGTGACTTGTAAGCTCGTAGGTTGCCTTATGTTCGGGGATGACCAACTTCGGCGGTCCAACAAGGGACGGTAGTAGTAGTAATACTGATGGGATGGTTTTGTTTTGACTAATCCGTTTTGTAATCAGTGGATTATTGTTTTGTGATCATTGGGTTCCGTTGTGTAACCAATGTGCTTTGGGAAGGTTGAGACATCTAAACTGTTTGTTTATCTATATATATACATATATGCTTTGTTTGTTAATTTCCCTAGAGTGGGTGAATTGGAGCATGTCGTAGCTCTAAAATTTTATTAATGTATAAAGTTCCTATATAAAAAAAAATTTATACTTGTGACTTGATTTGGGGAGGATGAGGGCTAGAGAGCCATGTTTTCAAAATTTGGAAGAACCACCGAGGGGTACGTGTCCTAGCCAAGGTAATATTGGAGCGAGAACTGTTTTACTTGCCGAGTGTGTGGAATTACATGAGTACTACCCATTTAAAGTTTGTGCGTGGTATAGCTTTTGATCTACTGTCGGGTGAACTTGAGAGGATGTGAAGTGTACGATTAATACTAGATGTAACACGTATTTAATATGGTGTCCTACGGGGGCATGGCACATAATTTTGTCAAGGTTGAACTCGTACCTTCGTGGTAAGTAACGTTGTCAAGATTGCAGGTGTACTGATTGGCCGTTTCAAGTGAAGGGATGTCAGTCCCTATATAAGGTTGTGATTGTTGTATCGGGAGCGGTGTGTTGTGAGTAGCTGGTACTATACCTCGGGCTGTAGTATAATGGATGTCTCCCTAAGTTTTCAAATTTCTTTATTTGGATTGAATGTGATAAGTTCGTACCTTAGCACTGGTCAAGTCAGAGGATATTATCAGAAGCGTTAATTGGGTATATAGCCCATGGTTAGAGTGTGACCCGTGGGTGGAGTCACAGTGGTATGGTGTTTGCGGATGAAGATGTGGGTTAATGACGAGGGAGGCGAGGACTTTTACCCCTCTGGAAAGTTAGAAAAGTGAATCTTTGGAAGCCCTATCGGCGACTTGTGACGGTGTCGGGGTTTGGTTCATGATGGTTGCCTAGCGGTAGTGTGGACTAGTGGTTTAGCACGGAGGCCGGGCCTCTTGATGGTACTCTCGAGATGAGTGACAAGTAAGATATAGAGTAACGAGTGGACCCTATGAGTTATTGGAGGATTCGGTGTAGGAGTAAGAGGGCTTGCAAAATAAGGAGGTTTTGCCTAGTACGGTTGAATGTGTTAGATGGGATGGTTTCGAGAGTTGCGCGGTGTTGGCAGGACTATATGAGAATGTTCGAGGGAACGTGAGATTTGTATCTCGAGTTAGTGGGAATGGTACCTGTATGCTGGTTCGTGTGTTGGGCCTTGCTAGATAGTGAGTCCGTGGTGACCCCCTTGGTTGTATAGGGGTAGTGTTCATATTGTGATTGGTTATCCATTGTTGGGTGTGGGTTATGAGTGGATGCTGCCAACATTCTTTGAAGGAAGAGCAATTCGTGTTCTAAAGTAATGAGTATAGCGTGGGTCAAAGTAGTCCTTCGTATTCGGGATGTTGTGATTGAGGTTGACCATGTCGGTCTTCGGTCAAGGAAGTGAGCAGGCTTGCTAGATAACCATGGCGGGGGAA
The DNA here is from genome assembly GCF_055761805.1 of Camellia sinensis. NCBI lineage: Eukaryota > Viridiplantae > Streptophyta > Magnoliopsida > Ericales > Theaceae > Camellia > Camellia sinensis. The sequence goes on from NC_138975.1 coordinate 91,915,648, forward strand.
GGTGATTCCCTTAGACGCGATGTTGAGGCGGTTAAATTTTAGGAAATCCGGTGAGATTCCAAAATTTGTGGTTCGTGTAGAGAACTCCGTGGTTGGGGTTAGTGGTCTGAGTAGCACATCAGTGTGTGGATTACTGAGTGTAGAGTTTATTGAGTTGACTAGTCAGCTTGTCGGTATCGAGTGTTGGGGTGGCATTGGTCACCTTGAGTTTAGTCTCGTTCGTTGTAGACTCCGTATGTTGATTAAGGAAAACTGAAATTAATCGAACATGTTTTGTCGTTGAGTCTGACGGCTGGAATAATACATCTAATATAGGTATTGATTGATCATTGTGAATGATTGGCTTTTTATACATGATGAATGTATGGTGTTTAGTTTGATGTTGATACAGCACTATAATGCGTATCATTTGTGTATTTCTGAGCCGTGTTTATGATTATAAAGTGGTTAAGTAAAGGGAGGCGGGATAAAATTGCAAAACCATGAATTTCTTATACCTTATGTGTTGATAGTACTGTTGTTATTTCTATTAACTATCATTATAGAAATGTTATGTTCTGTGTCGGTTGTGGCATCACTGTATGAGTGATGGTTGTGGATAGTGCTGTTTTGGAAAGAAATGGAAAACAAAATTTTTCCAGTGTTTGGACCATATAAATGCGTTGTTGAAAAGTTGATTTAATTCAAGAATTTTAAAGAATTCCAGATTAATCTTTTGGCAAATAAACTGTGGATGACTCTGCTTTTTGGGTAACACCGTATTTGTGAAAAATGTTTGCAAAGCTTTTGAGTTTTCGTACGGAACATGCAAGATTTATTCCGGAACGTTAACGTTGAAAATTTAAACATCTTTGGGAAATGCCTCTTGAACAAGAAAATGTTTTCTTATTATCTACTCTAAAGATTTGCTTTGGTCGTGTTGTTGAGTAGTGACTTAGCTTGGAATGCTAGTCGGTTGTTGGTGAATTGTTTCGGGGGAGGTTTGGTTTGTTGAGGCTTGCGTACCTAAGGTGTGGTTGTTTAGAATGTGTTTCCTTGGTTAGTATCTTCCTTGCTAAGAGTAAGTCGGAGGTTTGTTGTGAAAGTAATTTCTTTCCTTGGGGCTCGATTGTTGACTGCTCTGTTATCAGTTGGCCTTGTGTTTTGGCGTACCCTTAATTTCGGGGACGAAATTCTTTAAGGGGGGGAGGTTATAGCGGTCCCGATATTTCCTGTTGTTGTTGAACTATAATCCGGACTCGGTTCCGTAGATTCGTTGTTATCTTATCCTCATTTCTATCCCTTACTCTTTTAATTAGAATTTTGGGTTGTGTTGGGCAGGTTGGGAATAAGTGGGTCGTGTTTTAAAACTTAGAAATTTTGCCCAGGTTTTGGTCTCTCCGCTCGAGCGGCGATTTGACGCTCGAGCGGGATTTTGTTGTTGCCTCTCCGCTCGAGCGGCAGTTTGGACGCTCGAGCGTGAATTTCCTTCCCTCAGCATTTTGGACGTCTGCAGAAAATTCTGGGAGAGTGCATCCGGCGCTCGAGCGGATCTTTGGACGCTCGAGCGTGAACCTGTGTCTGTACGCTCGAGCGGGGTGTTGTACGCTCGAGCGGACCTGCTTTTATATCAGTTCGTAAAACCACCTTTTTGATCACTTTTTGATTTCCTTTCTCTCTCTTACTTTTTCAAAACCTCCATTGGAGAGCACCTCACTCTAAAACCGAACTTCTCTCTTAGGATTGATCTACCTAGAGTGTTTTCCTCACCTTGGGCCTTTGTAAGAAGTGTGTTGATCGTCGAGGGCTTTGTTGAGATCCGAGAAATTTGGGATTTGGAGCACTTCTGAGTTTTACTCATCTTCTCCCTTGGAGCTCTGAGTTTGAGGTAGGGATATCCTACTCCTCTCTATGGATTTTGTCTTTAAATTTTGGTAATTTGAGATGTTGGGGTTGGTTTGGTAATTTTTGTGAAAGTTTGGGCCTTTTGTGTTATGTTACAAAAGTTGGGGTTTTATTTGTAATAAACCTAGATGCATGTTTGGTATAGAGAAATGGAATAAATGTTGAATCATTGATGAAAATGGGACCTAAGGGTGGTGATGGTAATTATGGAAAATGACCTAATTACATTGTTTAATTAATTGAGATAATTAATTGTGGGAAATGAGGAAATGAATTGGAATTGTTGAGATTGGGAGTGCATGGGGTTAAAGGGTGTAGTTGAATTATTTATCACTCACCGAATTGAAATGTCGATTGAATATCCATTGTGCATTTATTTCCTGCTTAGAAATAATTGCTTTGGGCTACCGGTGGAGGGTAGTGTTGGTTGTTGTAGACAATGCTTGATGATTAGGCAAACTAAAACTAATCAATTGGATGTGTCATAGAGCATGTCGGTTGATAGAATACATTAATTTTATGTATTGATTGATTGCATATGTGATTCTGTGTTTATATGCATTACTTGTGTATGGGAGGAGATAGGGGATGTACTCCACGGTTTAGGGGAAGATGGGGGATGTACCTCTAAACCGGTTAATGGTTTAGGGGAAGATGGGGGATGTACCTCTAAACCGGTTGTTGGAATGTTGATATAGCTCATATGCTTATCGGTTGAAGTGTTGATACAGCTCATATGCTTATCTATTGAAGTGTTGATACAGCTCATATGCTTATCTGTTGTAGTAGTGATATAGCTCATATGCTTATCTATTGAAAAGTTTGTTTGATTTGATATAGCACTAAAATGTATATCATCATTGTTTGCGAAGTATGGGAGTAGTTTATGTGTTATTGGTACAACACCATAATGTGTATCCACCTTGGATTTCGAAAGTGTTCTAGTGAAGAACTATAATCTCATCAAACGTTCTGGCCAGAGTACTGAGCCTTGTTTCCAAACTCAAAGTTGAACAAAAATGAAAAGTGAATTGTAACATAGACTTGGCTGTCATGGTAACGTAGGGAGATGTAAATGGAAGTGTCAGTGTTGACCATCTATCAGTTGCTAATCTTTTAGTCATTGTTCATGGTTGGTTTAGTGTATTTCTACTGGGCTGTGGCTCACCCTATATGGGAATATCATTTTCAGGTACAGGTAGCATGCCACCTCCAAGGACGTAGCTTGGGAGGCCAGAGGCGGACCTTTTTGTTGTTTTACTTTTGATGTATTATTTGTAAATTCAAGCCAAGTGCTTAACGTGTTTGAGTTAGTACTCTTTTGTTGTAACCAAGTGTTAACTTGGAAAGCTGTAAGCCCATAGGGCATTTGCTTTTGTTGTTAACATGTAATACTTTTTATAATGAAACTCTGATAAATGAAAGAATGTGAAGCTTTTGAATATCAATGCATGTCTTATTTAATGGGTTTAAAGTTATTATTTTGAGGGCGTTACAACTTTTGCAGGTGTGATTTTTACGCTCGAGCGGTAGCGCTCGAGCGGGTTTGTTGGCACTCGAGCGGGTTTGTTGGCGCTCGAGCGGGTAGTACCTTTTTGGTGTAAGTTCTGGAAAGGGGAAATCTACGCTCGAGCGGACTGGTTTTCGCGCTCGAGCGGATGTGCTTTATTCTTGTGTCTTGGCGCTCGAGCAGGCCTTTTTGCGCTCGAGCGTGTCCAGATTTTTGTTCTTGACGCTCGAGCGTTGTGTTCTCCGCTCGAGCGAGAATGTCGTATATCAGTTGGCAGCTGGGCATTTTAAAATCACTTTTTGCTTTCTCTCTCTCTCTTACTTTTCCAAAAAGCCATTTGAGAGCTCCTCTCTCTAAAACCATAACTTCTCTCTAAGTATTGATCTAGCTAGGGTGTTTTCCTCACCGTGGGTCTTCACAAAAAGGTTGTTGATCGTCGAGGGCTATCTTTTGATCCGAGAAACTCGTGGTTTGGAGCAACTTCGTTTTCGCCATCTTCTTCTTTGGGTGTCATATTTTGAGGTAGGGATTCCTACTTACTCTTATGGTCTTTGACATAGATTTTTGGTAGTTTTGATAAAGTGTTGTAGTTGGGTGATTTTGGGACTTAGGGTCTCAAAATGTGTTAAAGAGGGTTTTGTGATTTTGGGCTCATAATATGTATTTTGGGTTTCAAAATAATGATGTTGTTGTTGGTTGTTGATATATAGGCCATTAGGTCAATATTGGGTATAAATTAATTGGTATAATTAATTTGGGAAAATTGTGGACTTATGGAATTGAGTTGGGAATAATGAAATTGACTCATTATATGGTTAAATAGTGGAGTTGGATTTATAAATCGCTCACTTTTGAAAACATTAATATTTTATCTGTTGGAGCTTTTATTATCTATTTAGAAATAATTGCTTGGGCTACCGGTGGAGGGTAGTTTTGATTGTTGTAAACAATGCATGGTGATTAGGCAAACTAAAACTAATCAATTGGATATGTCATAGAGTATGACGGTTGATAGAATACATTAACGTTATGTATTCATTGATTGTGTATATGACCTATGTGTATATACATTGTGTGTATGGGAGGAGATAGGGGATGTACTCCACGGTTTAGAGAGAGATAGGGGATGTACTCCACGGTTTAGAGAAAGATAGGGGATGGACCTCTAAACCGGATGTCGTTTGGGAGGAGATAGGGGATGGACTCCACTGATACAGCTCATATGCTTGTCAGATAATGTGTTGATATAGCTCATATGCTTATCTTTGGAAGTGTTGATATAGCTCATATGCTTATCTTTAGAAGTGTTGATACAGCTCATATGCTTGTCATTGGAAGTGTTGATATAGCTAATACGCATATCTGTTGAAATGTGGATACAGCTTGTATGTTTATCTATTGTAAAAATGGGAAATGTTTAATATGAGTCATTGTCTCATATAAGTGGTTGGCCAGGTTCTGAGCCGTTGATGTAAATTGTGAAACTGAGGAGAAATGGAAACTGAAGTGAAATGGAAATGAGTTATGAATTGGTTTATGAAAACTGGACATTTATCAATTGCTAATATCTTGGTCATTGCTCATACTGTGTTTAGCATATCTCTACTGGGCGTTGGCTCACCCTTTATGGGACATTATTTTCAGGTACAGGTAGTATGCCACCTCCAAGGACATAGCTTGGATGATGATGGGAGTTGAAGACTCTTTTTGTTTATTTTGATGTATTACATGTAAATTCAAGCCAAGGGCTTAATATGTATTGAGTTAGTACTCTTCTTTTTTGTAACCAAGTGTTAACTTGGAAAGCTGTAAGCCCATAGGGCATTTGCTTTTGTTGTTAACATGTAATACAGTTGTAAGAATTACTCTGATGAATAGGAATGGTTGATTTCTTTTGTATCAATGTATGTCTAAAATGTTGGGTATTATGTATTATTTTGAGGGTGTTACAGACTATGCCGATAACCCATCAAGCCAACCATAACCATCCTCATTCCCCAACAAAACTTTCTTAGCAACTTTTGCAGAACCCAAACAACAATCAGAAAAAGAAGATTCGCAAGTTTTCCTAACCGGGCTTTTCTTGGCAGACTCTTTGTACATCTTGATCACAGCTTTCACTTCGTTTGGGTTTTGGGGCCACGTGTCAACCTCTTCATTGGGGCCGAAATAGAGTGTGAAGACATTGATCTCACAGAGAATCGAAAGCTCCATTGTCTTCTTGATAACACAGTCCTTTCTCCTCATATGTGTAACTCTCGGAGCTTTCTTATTTTGAGAGTCATCACTAACACTATGTTTGGGAACCTAGGAGAGAAAAGAAAAGAAAGGATTACTTAAGTTATAAGAGACAAGAAAAGAAAAGAAATGATTGTGATTTCTCTCATTTTTGTTTGGATAAGGAAGAAATAAAAGAAAAGAAATGATTGTGATTTCCCTCATTCTTGTTTGGTTAGATTTCATTAAGAGAAAAGAAAAGAAATTATTTTATGTTATATTACCAAAATAACCTTTTTATATTTTCAATCATTTTATTTCTTTTCTTTTTATAGGGACAAAATTGGTATTATGAAAATAATGGTTTCTTTTCTCTCCCAATCTCTCCACTTTTGGGAATATTGAAAATGAGGCTTATAAGAGAAATGAGTTTCTCTCTATTTCTTCTCATTTCTCTCCACTAAGGTTATCCAAACAAGTAAGAGAAATACATATCTCTCCATTTCTTTTCTTTTCTTCCCAAATCACTCAATCCAAACATAGCGTAACTCTCCCCACTCTCTAAAATCTTCTCTTTAGAATATTCTAGAAGTTTCCATATGAATCTAGAATACTCCAGAAAGATCAAGAAGATTCTGGAAAGAAAAAGAAATCTGGAAGATTCTAGAATATCCTAGAAGGTTTCGAAACGTTATCTCTGCAGAGACATCAAATAAACAATTCAAAAAAATAAAAATAAAAATCAACAAAACAGAACACAATCACAAATTTGGGGACTAGGGTTTTGTTTACCTTAGCGAGATTGACATAGAAGAAGAGAGGCTTCTTGGTATTGGAGACTTGAATACGATTCTTCGCCTTTGCTTCGATGATGGTGCTGTTGTGCACTCCCTCTGCAATCTCCTCCATTTTATTGATCAAATCTACAAAACCTAAATACACTAATCCAAATCTCTCAACCAAATACAATCTCAATCATCGAGCTTTCAATGTTTGCAAGTTAAGAATTTTTTTCACTTTTTTGTGGGCTAGAGTTTGTATACTGCTTTAGGAATTGGAATTGTTTGGGAACAGGTGTTAACTTGTCATGCTTGTCGGGCTATGTCAAATACCGGGACAGCTTTGTGTCCTAGTATTTAGTATTTATTATTAAGGTAAATTACAAATATACTTCTTGAGATTTTATTAAAATATGAATCGTCTCTTATGGTTTTGTAAATTACATTCCACCCCTGAGATTCTTAATTTCATAATAAATGGCCTTTTTTATTAATAAATCATCAAATTAATTAACAGTTTTTAATGATGTTAAAAATATGTTTTAATTAATAATTCAGGTAATTTTATTATTGTACAGGAGAGCAATTATGAATTTCATTTTTTTAATTAATTCTATTAAAAAAATTCTAATAAAAGGGATATTTGTAATTTTTCAAACCACAGGGGACAATCTGTATTTTAAGCAAACCTCAAGAGGTGTATTTTTAATTTACCCTTATTATTATTATTATTATTATTACTCTTTCTGTTTTAAAATATTATTTTTTTTATTGTTTCAAAATATTAGTCATTTTTTTAAAATTAAGGACTAAAATAATATAATTTTTTTAATTATCCATTTTTTAAAATTCATTAACAATACAAAAAGTACAATGATGACAATTGATATTTCTAAAAAATGTACTATCAAATGGTAGTTTTAAAAAATTAATATTTTTAAAATGTAATAATTGTACTATAAAAAAAAAGTTAAATTCTCCAAAAAGGACTATTATTTGAGGACGGATGAAGTATTATTATTATTTTTAACGGTATAAGTGTTACTCCTTCTGTCTCAAAATAATAATAATTTTTGAGAAATCTTACTTTTTTTGATATTACAATTATTACATTTTGAAAATATTAATTTTTTAAAATTATCCTTTGATAGTACATTTTTTTGAGAATATCAATTATCATTTTTTTGAGAATATCAATTATCATAATTATATTTTTTATGTTATTAATGAAATTAAAAGAAGGGTAAAATAGTAAATTCATATTATTTTATTCCTTGATTTTTGAAAAGAGACTAATATTTTAAAACAATAAAAAATGAAATAAGGAACAAATATTTTTGAGCGAATGATGTAATTTAAAGTTAAAAATATTAATTTCACTTTATTCCTTTAACTTTTATTTTTTAGGTAAATTGTAAATATAATTATGAAATTTGTTTAAAATTCGAATTACTTTCTATCAAGTCATTTAACAGGTATTAATAATGTTAAAATTATATTTTAATTAATAATTAAGATAATTTTTTAGAACCTCCCAATAGAATAGAATATTTAATGCTTTTCTTCTTCCTTTTTTTTTCTATTAATTTTCTTAAATAAAAATTTTTGACAAAAAAATAATTAAAATTTTTAAAACTACAAAAAAAATTTATATTTTAAGCGAGCTTGAAGAGATGCATTTGTTATTTATCTTTTTCTTCCATTTCATTTTAAATTATCAATTTAATCTTGTAAGCGACGTTCTCGGAATTAGATTTTTAATAATTTGTTAATTTTTTATTATTATTTAAATTGCCAAATGGGTGTTCGTCATTTGAGTTTTTTATTTTTATTTTTTTAAAAATTTTAAATTTCAATTCACACGAGCTAATTGGAAATAACATGTCTAAATTAATAATGGTGAAAACTTAATGAGTAAAATGGGTAATTTTACAATTTGAGATCTATTTTGTATTTTAATATATTTTATTGAACGACTTATTGTCAAATATACAATGTATTAAGTTTTGAGTTTTCTGATTAAAAAATTAAAATAAAAAAAAAACATGCAACTAAACACATGTCATCTTATTCAGACCATATTATACACCTTACAACCAAATATATAACTTCCTCTCCACCCATCATTTCAAAATAGTGAACAAAAAAATATAAGTATTTTGTTGTATGATTTAAATAATTTAAATTTTAAAATAATATTTTTGTCTATTAAATTAGGCTTCAACATTTTGACAACCATATGCAATCTAAGATTATAAACAATAGGAAGTAAATAGATAAAATTAATATTTTAATAATGAAATAGAAAAATAACGATAACTTAGGGATAATTGTTTGGATCAACTCATTTTTCTAAAAATTAAGTTCTTGTTTTCGGTATTTTTTTTATTTTAGTGATCTTTTTAAATATTTATGCAATTTTTTTTTAAAAAATACATCTAATCTAGATACACTTAAAAATATAATATTTGTAAAAAAAAAAAAAAACACTCACCAAATACAAAAAAATTAAAAAATGAAAATTTAGTACATTCTAATGATTTTTTTTTTAAATTGTACAAATTTTATATTTTTTAAGTATATCAAAATTAAGTAGATCTAATAAGTAAACAAAATTAATAAAAAAATCACTAAAACTATAAAAATACGAATTAAAAATGCAAAAAATTATTTTTAAAAATTCACCAAACATAAATTTTCTTTCATTTTTCTTTTCTTTTATTGACGTTAATTCTGTTAGGCAAAACCCAGCTCATAAAATCTCAAATCAAATATGGCAATAAACGAACAACAAACAACTCAATTGGATTTTGAGATGGACAATTTTCCAATGTTAATTGAGCCCTATTACCAGCCACAACCATAACAACAAGCTATTCAATCGAATTTTCAGATGGACAATGTTTCAATGTTGATGGAGCCTTGTGTCATGGCCTTGGATTTTCCAAGCCAACCGTGCTGCCTTAGATGCTTATCAACCCACTTGGTTGCACCTAAGTTAGCCTTCCTCATTCGACCACACTAACTAAAATACAAAATTTAGGTGGAAGAATGTATTCACTATACAAGTATATTTGTGTACAAAGCTTTACAAGGCTCTCACCCTCACAAGTACTTTACTCTTAGAGCTCTCTTGGATCTCCTCTCTTGGATCCTCTACAAATGAGACTCCTCCCCTTGTATAGCCATCTACCTTCTCAATGGATGGCTAGGATCATTTTGATCCAAGGGCTACAAGTTCTCCTCTAGAGCCCTCCATAGAAATATCTAGGACAACTACCCTTGTACTACCTTCTAGAGTTTTCTATACTAGTGTAGTACATGGTAGGCTTCTCTATGATATTCTAGGATGTTCCAGACTCATCCAGACTCTTTTGGACCCTCCAAGGTTCTTCCATCATATTCTGGAATCTTTCAGGCCACTCCAGACCCTTCCACCAGGTTCTAGAGCCTTCCAACATACTCTAGCTCGTTCTCACGCCTTCCGGAACCTTCCAGCGCCTTCGACACACCTCAAACGCTGCTCTTTGTGTCACAGAAATTCTCGGGGCGTGACACTTGTTACCAACCACAACCACAACAACAAGATACTCAACTGAATTTTGAGATGGACAACCTTTCAATGTTGCTTGAGCCTTGTTACCAGTACCAATTTGGCATTTTCTGATCTGTTGAGAGAATTCATTCACTTTTGTTGTTTTAGATTTATGGGTAAGCTTTATAATTATACTAGGAATTTAGGAAAGTATTGGGGAATATCATCATATTCATAGCTGTATTTTATTTGAACTTAACATTTTTGTCATTAGCTATGTAACTTTTTCCAGGAATTTCCACAAAAAAAATTGGTGAATGTATAGAGGTGTGTCTCAGTTTTGTCTTGCTAGCGGTCTAGCATTCTTTAAATATGATAAATATGATGTATATAAATTTTCTTTATTTGGTGATCAACGTCTGTTTGTATCACTTTCTACATTGCCTCATATTATATGCATAACTGCTTTAGTGCAATGTTGACGAGCCATCATTTTCAATCACTTTCACAACTTCTACAGTGGATTGGAATGAAGACATAATACAGATTTTAGGATCATTGAATAATCATAATCAATAAATATCAATTACAAATATTTAGTTGATTTGTGTTTGCCTTGAAATTTGAAAACAATATAATTAGTTTCATTCTTTTGATATAATTATATTAATCTGTTTTAAGGTTCTAATTTACGTCACTTTCATCAAATTTTTGTCAATCGTATAAATAGGGGAAAAAATAATATTATTATCTATTTTTTATTGAAATATATATTTATCTTTATTTATTTCAATAATTATATCAAAAGTATGATAGTAATTATATTATTTTTAAACCTCAAGAGAGGAGAGTATAATTTATCATAAAAGTTACTAGTTAAAAGAGTGATCAATAGTTAAATGACACTACCAACAAATATCCCATAAAATTAAAATTTATGGCAATGACACTACAACAAATATAATTTTAGAGACAAAAATTTAGCAACAAAATCACTTTTTAATAATAGAATATTTTAGTTTTAAAAAATATCATTTTTTAAAAAAAAAAAATTAGTGACAAAATTGGACATTTAATAATGAATCCTTATCCATTTGGGACCAAAATTTTCTTCTAAAAAAGGTAAATGGACGAAATTATTTTATTCCTAAATGTATACTATTTATCAGGGACATTTTTTAAATTTGTCGCTAAAAGTATATTTTTTAAATTTTTTGTAACAAAATTTACTAAACCAAATAATCACTCTTTCATTAGATATTCAATTCTCCTGAATTTCTCAACATCGGTATCGTTTGTAGAGAAAATACAAAAATCCATAAAGCTAAATTCACGCAACAAAAAAATGTAAAATTTATTTTATCCTCTTGTAATTTAAACTACGAATACATTGTGACTTAAACTCCGAATATGTTACTTTTTATGGTTCAAATATTGTAAGAAAGCCCCACCCATGTGATTTTAGACTAAAACATAATTGTTAACTTATATGTAGGGCTGCAAACGAACTGAGCCGAGCCGAGCTTTGCTAAGCTCGAGCTCGACTCGTTTACTTATCGAGCTCGTTTACTTATCGAGCTCGTTTATTGAGCTTGAGCTCGGCTCGATAAGAAACTAGGCTCGAGCTCGACTCGGCTCATTAACATTAATAGAACTCGAGCTTAGATCGGCTCGGCTCGATAATTTTTTTTTAAAATATTATTTATATTATTTAAATAAAAAAATTAATAAACAATATTATTTATATTATTTAATATATACCATTACGGAGAGAAGGAGAGCGGAAGGAAGATGTTTCCAATGTTCGTCTATGGATTTAGAAAAAATAAGAATGTCGTCAATGTCACGCCCTCAAAATAAACCCATTATATACATATACAATTGACATGCATTATTTAAAGAAAACAATTTATTAATTCATTCATCAGAGTATTACAAAATAAAAGCATTACATGTAACATCGAATAAAATGCCCTACAGGCTTACATCTTTCCAAGCCAACCCTTGGATACAAAAAGATGAGTTATAACTCAATACAAGAAAAGCCCTAGGCTTGGATGTTTATATGTACTAATAAATAAAGACAATTAACTAAAGATAGTCTTCAAAATCCAAGTCCCTTCCAAGCTAAGTCCTTGGAGGTAACTTATCACCTGAACCTGAAAATGATGTTCCCATATAGGGTGAGCCACAGCCCAGTAGAAATATACTAAACCACATATAAACAATGAATAAAGCAATAGCATTCAACAGGTGGTTAACCAAGGTAACCAATTACTTCATTTTACAGTCTCATGACACTATTGTCTAAGACACGTTTTACTTTCCAATTTTATCAACATGGCTCAGAACCTGGCCAAACTTACAACAGTGAATTACATATATCATATTTACATCCTTCCAATATCAACAAACAAATGAGACTCAAGCTCAAATCAAAACACTTCATACTTCCAGATTGATACACATTTTAGTGCTGTATCAATAAAACACTTCTATATAAATAAGCACACATAAAAGTGATGCTAATGGAGTCCATCCCCTATCTCCTCCCAAACAAAATCCGGTTTAGAGGTCCATCCCCTATCTTCCCCTAAACCGTGGAGTACATCCCCTATCTCCTCCCACACAAAACAATGTATGCAAATGCAATGCTCAATCAACACACATATTTTCTGTATCAATGCAATAGACAAAATTAATGACTTAACCAATGTGATTAGTTTCAGTTATTCCTAACCCACATGCAATGTCTACAACAATCACGACTATCCTCCACCGATAGCCCAAAACAGTTATTTCTAAATTGAAAATAACTATGTCAACAATTTAATAGACAAATGTTTCAAATTATCCAACTACGCCATTTAATCCATAAATTCCCCAATTCCATGAATTTAACCATCTTTTCCCAATTCCATGAATTTAACCATACAAATTAATTTAATAATACAACCAGGGTTTTTCCCAAAATTTTCCAAAGTATCCCCAACATATCAAAATACCAAAACTTAGAACAAAACCTATAAAATGGAGTAGGAAATCCCTACCTCGAAGAAATAGCCCCAAAAGAGAAGATGGAGATGAAAGCCCAAACTCCAAAGTGCTCCAAACTACCAACAATTCAGATTAAATGGAAGCCCTCAACCCACTCTATCTTTTTAATAAAGGATCTAAGGTATAAACTCACTCTAAGTAGATCAATCCTAAGAGAGAAGGTGTGTAGAGGGAGAGAGAACTCGTACCTAGGGTTTTGGAATCTGAAAGGGAATGAAAAACTGATCTGAAACACGTTGCTGCCTAATTAAACCTGACCGGCTCGCTCGAGCGAAGACTTGGTCGCTCGAGCGACCAGACACAGAAAATCTACGCTCGAGCCAAGAAAACCTTGCTCGAGCCAACAACCCAAAAGCTCGCTCGAGCGAAAGAAAACTCGATCGAGCGAAGAACTCAAACCCTCAGGTCTGTAACCAGACACACGCTTGAGCGAAGGAACTATTGATCGAGCGAAGAACAAACTAACTCGCTCGAGCGAAGAAAAGCTCGCTCGAGCCAAGAATGCACAGCTACAGGTCCAAATCAGACGCAACCTCTCGCTCGAGCTACCAAACCCCGGCTCTAGCGAAGAACCAAAAATAACAACTCGCTCGAGCGACAAACTCCTAGCTCGAGCGAAGATCCAAAATTCTGGACAGCAACACTTGGTTTCTAAACCCAACCAACCTGAAACAAACCTACCCAACACATCCTATAAGTCCAAATGAGCAAATAAGGGACAACAACAATAATTATACAATGACAAAATCTACGGAACCTAAGTCCGGATACAATAATCAAATGGGAGAAGACCGGGGTCGCTATAACCTCCCCCCCTTCAAAGAATTTCGTCCCCGAAATTAAGCATAAGTTTTTGAAAACAGATTTTTTTTTTAAACGATTCATTAGTAAACATCTTGACCCAAAACTGGTCATTTCATCTCTTTATCAAGAGGCATCTCATATTAAATATATAACACAACATATATCTCAACCTGTATCATTATTATGCATTATTCCTTTCAATGTTAACAATTCCCATATCATATTCAATCGCATGATATATACAACCCATTCAACAATGAACTCAACAGATGCAATATTACACTAAACTTCTATAATGAAGCAAGTTTCAAGATACACCCATTTACCAATACAAACTCAATGTTTTACAACTTAAGACATATACAAAGCTCTTAAGTTCAATAATATAACAGAATCTAATTATAAGATTACAAATCAACAAACATGTCTGGATATTTCTGGCGGACTTCCAACTCACGTTCCCAAGTGGCTTCCTCCACTCCGTGGTGTTTCCACTAAACTTTGACCAAAGGGATGGTTTTGCCTCGCAAAACTTGATCCCGCCTATCCAAGACCCGAACCGGTCTCTCCTCATACGAAACATCCTCATCAATCACTAAATCAGTCCAATCCAACACATGTGATGGATCCGGCTCATACTTCCGAAGCATACTCACATGAAACACGTCATGTACTCCGGACAACTGCGGTGGTAAAGCTAAACGATAAGCAGCCTCGCCAATCCTCTCAAGGATCTTAAACGGACCAATGAACCGAGGGGACAACTTCCCGCTCTTCCCAAATCTCATCAAACCCCGTCTAGGTGATATCTTCAGAAAGACATGATCACCCACCTCAAACACCAAAAATCTCCTCCTACGGTCGGCATAAGATTTCTGACGACTCTGTGCTGTAACAAGTCTCTTACGGATAAGCTCAACTTTCTCCGTTGTTTCCCTCACCAACTCCGGACCCAACAGAGGTGCATCACCCACCTCGGCCCAACAAACAGGGGATCTACACGGTCGGCCATACAAGGCCTCAAACGGTGCCATACCGATACTAGACTGGAAACTGTTGTTGTAGGCAAACTCCACCAACGACAAGTGCCTCTCCCACGACCCACTAAAGTCTAGAACACAACCCCGAAGCATATCCTCAAGGATCTGAATAGTACGCTCGGACTGCCCGTCAGTCTGAGGATGATAAGCCGTGCTAAAGGTCAACTTAGTGCCTAAGGCACTCTGCAAACTCTGCCACAACCTGGCAGTAAAACGAGGATCTCTATCTGAGATAATCGTCACTGGAACCCCGTGTAACCTCACTATGTCCCGAATGTACAAGTCGGCAAGATGATCTACCGAATCTCTCACGCGCATAGGAATGAAGTGCGCCGACTTAGTCAACCGGTCTACAACCACCCAAATAGCATCACTACCCCGCTGAGTCCTCGGAAGACCCACAACGAAGTCCATAGTGACGTGTTCCCACTTCCACTCGGCAATAGGCAAGGGTTGCAACAAACCCGCTGGCCTCTGATGTTCGGCCTTCACTTGTTGACAAGTAAGGCACTTAGATACGAAAGCTGCCATATCTCTCTTCATACCCCGCCACCAGAACTGACGACCCAAATCCCGGTACATCTTAGTGCCCCCCGGATGCACCGCAAGACGTGAATGATGAAAATCTTGGAGTACCTCCTCTCGATAAGACTCTGGCACAAACAGACGGTCTCGGTATCTCACACTCAGGTCGGGATACACCGTCAAACCCTTCTCAACCTTCCCACCGGAAATCTTCTCACAAAGTGATTCTACCTCAAGATCACTCCTCTGAGCCTCTCACACTCGAGTCACAAGTGTAGGCTGTGCAACAACAGAAAACAAGGCCGCCGCCTCAACGGATTCGCCCAAAAGTAAATCAAACTCCCCAAGTGCACCCAACATCTCCCATTCTCGGATGGCTATACTAGTTATGACACCAACAGGTTTTCTGCTAAGGGCATCGGCCACCACATTGGCCTTTCCCGGATGATAATGCAACTCAAAGTCATAATTCTCTATGAACTCCATCCACCTCCTCTGCCTCAAGTTCAAATCTTTCTGTGTAAACAAATATTTCAGACTCTTATGATCCGAGAATACCTCAAATTTCTCACCATAAAGATAATGCCTCCAAATCTTCAAGGCAAATATCACAGCTGCTAACTCTAGATCATGCGTAGGGTAATTTTGCTCGTGAATTTTCAACTGACGTGAGCCATAGGCAACTACTTTTCCTTCTTGCATCAACACACAACCCAGACCCTCTCGTGAGGCGTCACAATAGACTACATAACCCAACCCTCTCTCTGGAATAATCAATACTGGAGCGGTGGTCAGTCTAACTTTCAACTCCTGAAACGACTTTTCACAAGTCTCACTCCATACAAATTTGACTCCCTTCCGAGTCAATCTAGTCAAAGGCGAAGCTAATCTGGAGAAATCTTTCACAAACCGACGGTAATACCCAGCTAATCCCAGAAAACTGCGGATCTCAAATACACTCTTAGGCTGTGCCCAATCCTGCACTGCCTCCACCTTGGATGTATCAACAGACACTCCTTCCCCGGATACCACGTGGCCTAAGAAATTGACTTCCCTCAGCCAGAACTCACACTTCCCAAACTTGGCATACAGCCTATGGGCTCTAAGTAACTCAAGCACCACCCTCAAGTGTGACTCATGCTCCTCCTCAGAAGGCGAATAGATAAGGATGTCGTCCACAAATACGACTACAAACCAATCCAAGAATTCCCGGAAGATCCGGTTCATCAAGTCCATAAAGACTGTCGGTGCATTGGTGAGCCCGAATGGCATCACCAGAAACTCATAATGGCCATACCGCGTACGGAATGCCGTCTTCGGAATATCCTCCTCTCTGACCCTCAACTGGTGGTAACCTGATCTCAAGTCTATCTTAGAGAAACAACGGGAACCCTTCAACTGGTCAAACAGATCATCTATACGAGGCATAGGGTACTTATTCTTAACCGTAGCCCGATTCAATTTCCGGTAATCTATACACAGTCTCAAAGCACCACCTTTCTTTTTAACAAAGAGGGCCGGTGCTCCCCACGGCGAAACACTAGGACGTATAAAACCCTTGTCTAGCAACTCCTGGAGCTGAATCTTCAACTCAACTAACTCGGCTGGGGCAAAACGATAAGGTGCCATAGAAATCGGCGCCGTGCCGGGCACCAGGTCAATAGAGAACTCAATCTCTCGATGTGGTGGCAAACCAACAAGATCCTCGGGAAAGACGTCCGAGTACTCACAAACCACCCTTGGCAACACAATCTGAGTCTCAACATCCTTACTAATCGAAAGGTTAGCAAGTAGACCACTAAGCTCACTCCATCCTCGCGGAACATACCCCGGTGGCAACACATCACCAACCCGGTCCCCCAGAAAATGAAAATACTCTCCGCTCACGGTACAACAAGTGACCCTCTGGCGGTAGCAATCAATAACTGCCCGGTATGACGATAACCAGTCCATACCCAAAATAACATTGAAAGCCCTCATAGGCATAACTACAAAGGAAAATGGGATTCTATGATAATCAACCTCTATATCACAACCCCTAACACCTTGTTTCAAGATCAATTCACCCCCAAGAGGTGACACTACACAAATAGGAGATGCTAACTGTGCTAACTCCAACTCCAAAACAGATGCAAATGCAGCAGACACAAAGGAATGAGATGCACCCGTATCAATCAAAACATTAGCAACCGAGTTGCAAAACAAAAAGGTACCTCTCACAACTGATGGTGCCGGCACAAGATCCTGCGCGGTAACAGCATACACGCGCCCAGACGACCTCTGATCAACCTGCTCACCCCTAGGAGCATAAGATTGCTGCACTGACTGGGACGATGAAGCCCCCTGATTGGCCCTCGAGGCCTGACCTGACTGAGCTGGCTGCTGACCCTGAATCGGCCTCAAACCCGATGCACCAGGTGTGCCACCCAACTGCGGGCAATACCTCTTCATATGCCCTGGCTGACCACACTGATAACACGAGAGTGGCTGGCCTCTACCCTGACTCTGGCTCTGAGATCGAGCTGAAGCTGATGCTGCTCTCTGCACTCTTCCCCTCTGAGGACAAACTGGAGACTTGTGGCCCAGCTGGCCACACTTGAAACAGGTAATGTCTCCCTGACTGCCTTTCCCCGAACTAGCACTCGGCACAGGAAAAGTCGATCTAGAAAAGCTACCCTGAGACTGCTGAGGATTAAAACCCTTCTGTCTCCTACCATCACTCTGACCATCCTGACTCCTCTTGGAGCCCTTCTGTCCTTCCTCCTCCTCTTGCATCATGATTTCCATGTGGGCTGCAGCATCAACCATACGCCCATAATCCCGAATCATAGTTCCCCCAACTCTCAGCTTGAGGCCACGCCTCAACTTCTTTTCAAACTCAATACAACGGCGTTCCTCAGACGCCACCAACTCAGGTACAAACCTGGACAAACTAGTAAATGCAGCCTCAAACTCGGCCACTGAAGAACTCGACTGCTTAAGCTGACAAAACTGGTCTCGCAGCTTCTCCCTGACAGCT
Source organism: Camellia sinensis (assembly GCF_055761805.1). NCBI lineage: Eukaryota > Viridiplantae > Streptophyta > Magnoliopsida > Ericales > Theaceae > Camellia > Camellia sinensis. The sequence goes on from NC_138975.1 coordinate 91,934,018, forward strand.
GGAGATAAGAACTTCTCCTGGAAAGCATTCACAAAAGCCTCCCACGTACCTCCTATACGCCCCTTAGTAAACTTCCACCACTGACCCGCATCCCCCTTCAACTGGAAAGATGCCAAGGTCACTTTCAACCCCTCGTCTTCGATGCCAAGCATCTCAAACGTCTTCGTTGTTTGTTCGAGCCATTCATCTGCCTTAAGCGGCTCTTTAGGATCACCCACAAATTCATCCGGATTAGACCGGAAGAACTCCCTCTTCAGAAAGGAAGGTCCTGCATCAGCAGCAACATCCCGAGCTTGATTCTCAGCTATGAGAATGCCCACCGACTCCCTGAATGCCCCTGCTATCTCTCGAGCTAAAGCGCCCATAGCCTGCTGGCCTACTGGCTCGGCCACATTGGCCTGGCCAATTCCCTCCTGAACTGCCGGAATCTCCTCTGGCACAGGCACCTCCTGCCTACCTGGCCTACCACGCCTACCGCATCCTCGTCCTCGTCCTGACATCCTAATAAAGGAAACAAAGACATTAGCACATTAATAAATGTGCCGAAGCTAAACACTCGCGTCCTAATGCAATGGACAACAATAATTCATTCCACGTAAGCACATAATCACATAAGCACCTACGAATTTCATTCCCGAATGATGATAGTCCCAATGTGTTACTATAGTTCCGGTTGGAAGCAGCAGTGATCAAGTGCCTTTCCAACAAGACTACTAGAAACTCAAGGGTCCAATCAACATCCTAGAAACTACATTCCATACCCACATAATCACATAAAACATATTATCACATAAGCATATAACATTACACTAAGTCTCTATCAAACGAGACGAACCCAATGTGATACTAATCACTTCCCACGTACCCAAAGTATTCAAACCCGGTACGCTCTGATACCAAGTTGTCACGCCCTCAAAATAAACCCATTATATACATATACAATTGACATGCATTATTTAAAGAAAACAATTTATTAATTCATTCATCAGAGTATTACAAAATAAAAGCATTACATGTAACATCGAATAAAATGCCCTACAGGCTTACATCTTTCCAAGCCAACCCTTGGATACAAAAAAGATGAGTTATAACTCAATACAAGAAAAGCCCTAGGCTTGGATGTTTATATGTACTAATAAATAAAGACAATTAACTAAAGATAGTCTTCAAAATCCAAGTCCTTTCCAAGCTAAGTCCTTGGAGGTAGCTTATCACCTGAACCTGAAAATGATGTTCCCATATAGGGTGAGCCACAGCCCAGTAGAAATATACTAAACCACATATAAGCAATGAATAAAGCAATAGCATTCAACAGGTGGTTAACCAAGGTAACCAATTACTTCATTTTACAGTCTCATGACACTATTGTCTAAGACACGTTTTACTTTCCAATTTTATCAACATGGCTCAGAACCTGGCCAAACTTACAACAGTGAATTACATATATCATATTCACATCCTTCCAATATCAACAAACAAATGAGACTCAAGCTCAAATCAAAACACTTCATACTTCCAGATTGATACACATTTTAGTGCTGTATCAATAAAACACTTCTATATAAATAAGCACACATAAAAGTGATGCTAATGGAGTCCATCCCCTATCTCCTCCCAAACAAAATCCGGTTTAGAGGTCCATCCCCTATCTTCCCCTAAACCGTGGAGTACATCCCCTATCTCCTCCCACACAAAACAATGTATGCAAATGCAATGCTCAATCAACACACATATTTTCTGTATCAATGCAATAGACAAAATTAATGACTTAACCAATGTGATTAGTTTCAGTTATTCCTAACCCACATGCAATGTCTACAACAATCACGACTATCCTCCACCGATAGCCCAAAACAGTTATTTCTAAATTGAAAATAACTATGTCAACAATTTAATAGACAAATGTTTCAAATTATCCAACTACGCCATTTAATCCATAAATTCCCCAATTCCATGAATTTAACCATCTTTTCCCAATTCCATGAATTTAACCATACAAATTAATTTAATAATACAACCAGGGTTTTTCCTAAAATTTTCCAAAGTATCCCCAACATATCAAAATACCAAAACTTAGAACAAAACCTATAAAATGGAGTAGGAAATCCCTACCTCGAAGAAATAGCCCCAAAAGAGAAGATGGAGATGAAAGCCCAAACTCCAAAGTGCTCCAAACTACCAACAATTCAGATTAAATGGAAGCCCTCAACCCACTCTATCTTTTTAATAAAGGATCTAAGGTAGAAACTCACTCTAAGTAGATCAATCCTAAGAGAGAAGGTGTGTAGAGGGAGAGAGAACTCGTACCTAGGGTTTTGGAATCTGAAAGGGAATGAAAAACTGATCTGAAACACGTTACTGCCTAATTAAACCTGACCGGCTCGCTCGAGCGAAGACTTGGTCGCTCGAGCGACCAGACACAGAAAATCTACGCTCGAGCCAAGAAAACCTTGCTCGAGCCAACAACCCAAAAGCTCGCTCGAGCGAAAGAAAACTCGATCGAGCGAAGAACTCAAACCCTCAGGTCTGTAACCAGACACACGCTCGAGCGAAGGAACTATTGATCGAGCGAAGAACAAACTAACTCGCTCGAGCGAAGAAAAGCTCGCTCGAGCCAAGAATGCACAGCTACAGGTCCAAATCAGACGCAACCTCTCGCTCGAGCTACCAAACCCCGGCTCTAGCGAAGAACCAAAAATAACAGCTCGCTCGAGCGACAAACTCCTAGCTCGAGCGAAGATCCAAAATTCTGGACAGCAACACTTGGTTTCTAAACCCAACCAACCTGAAACAAACCTGCCCAACACATCCTATAAGTCCACATGAGCAAATAAGGGACAACAACAATAATTATACAATGACAAAATCTACGGAACCTAAGTCCGGATACAATAATCAAATGGGAGAAGACCGGGGTCGCTATAGTCAATGTAAACGATGGAAAATTGACTAAAGGGATTGAATATTTCATTCATGATGTTTTGAAATTCACTAGGTGCATTTTTTAAACCAAAAGGCATGGCATTTCATTCGTAATGACTAAAGGGTGTGGTAAATGCAATTTTATACCTATCGTTAGGGTGAATTTGTATTTGCCAAAATCCACTTTTAAGATCAAATTTACTAAAAATGACGACTTGACTAAAATGTTTAATTAAATCTTTTTTATTAGGAATTTGATAGCGTATCTATTCTAAAACTTTGTTTAAAGGTTTATAATTGATGACTAATCTTGGAACACCACGTTCAAGTTTAGCATTTTTATTAACATAAAAGGCATGACAAGACCAAGGTGACTTACATTGACTAATGATATTATTTTTAAGTAATTCATTGATTTCTTTTTTACGCATTTCGACTAATTCATTATTCATTTGAATTGGACGAGATTTAGTAGGAATTTTTCTTTCATCAAAAATTTTAATATAAGGAAGTGTAACTACATATTTTTTTCTCTATGCCAGAAAGTACTAGGTAAAGTAGAACAGACAGTAGTTTCCAAATGGGTTTTGAATTGTTCAATTTTAGAAACAAGAATGAGATTTGTTAATTGAGATTCAACTCTTTTATTTTTGACTTCTTCCTTAAGAAACTGAAGTTGTTTGGTTAATCGGTAGATAGATTGGGATATATATGGAACATTCTTTTAATTGATTTAATTCTTTGATTTTAGAAGGAGATAAGAATTTAAAGGTTACTGTTTGACCAAAAGCCTGTGTTGTTATTCCACGATTAGTGGTAGTGAAAGGGTATAATAAAAAGATAAATGGTGTTCCTAAAATGACTTTGTCTGTCATATTTTGAACTAAAACAAATGATGTTTTAAAACAAACATTATTTTGACAAAAATGTACTTTAGGTAATTTATATTTAATATACATTTGACTTCCATTAGCATAACTTAATTGTTCACTAGTTTTATGATAATATTTTGTGGGGATTAAACCTTCTTGTATACAATTTAAATCAGCGCCAGTATCAATTAGGGCTATGACTTCTGTTTCAAAATCATTAATAACTAATTTGAATTTCGAATGCCATTTTTGAATAGTAATTCTATTAATAATATTTAAACGATTACTGTCATCGTGATTATCACTGTCATGATGAGATTTAATTGATCGATTATCAAAGATGACACGGTTGGGATCGTGATTAGAACTAGATTCATTGGAGGAAGTATCATTATTATTTTGGAAATCATTAAGACTTTTGTTGATTTTTAATATTGCAATTTCTTCTTCTAATGATTTGATTTGTCTTTAGTTTTTAATTCTTTAATTGTTAAATTTGGTTGATTTCTTTCTATAAGTCTTGTAAGGTTACTTATTTATGGTGAGCTTTTTTGAATATTTCTAAAGTAGAAGTTAAACTGTAATTGTTTTTTTTTTTTAAAAAAAAAATCATTGTTCATTAGTAAGGATTTTAATTTATTAGTATATTTTCTTTTTAAGTCAGGATTGTCTAGTTTATGAATTAATTCAATTAATGAATCTTCTTCTTGCTGGGATTTATTAAGTACAGTGACTTGTTTAAAGCAGGTATCATTACATCCTAGTTCAATTGGATCATCATCAGTATTATCAGTGGGAGAATAATAGCCAAAAGTAATACTAGATAGATTAGGATCACTTGATGAGGTATTAGATGGATGAGCAGAGTGATTCGGGGTATTAATTAAGTTGAATATTTTAAATATTTGACGTTGATTTTCTTCAGTAATGTGTAATTGGTTAAGTTTGTTCTTTTGGTTGGCTTTAGCTTTACATTTGTTAGAATAGTGACCCTTTTTTATCACAATTTTAACAAGTAACATCTTGGGTAGATTTTGACTTCTTAAAGATTTTAGTTTTCTTGTGATATTTTCTGTTAGGTTTAGCATAATATTGATCATGTGATTAAGAGGATGAATGTTTTTTACGATGTTTCTTTTATGGTTTTGGAAAAGTTCTATTTTTCATATGTTTTTTTACGTGATGGGGCTTGTAACGCCCTAAAAAAAAATACAAATAATTCATTTCAAAGACTTATGAACATCATAAAATAATATACTTCATTCATCAGAGTTTGTATTACAAAAAGGTATTACATGCTTTATACATTCATAAATATTCATCCTGAATATATAGCATGTAATATTAGATTAACAACAACAAAGAAAAAGCCTTACGAGCTTAAATCTTTCCAAGAAATAACTTGGTTACAACAAAAGAGAGTCATAAGCTCTTTACATGTAAAGCCCTCGGCTTGAATAAACATTTAGCACCAAAATAATAATAATAATAATAATAATAATAATAATAATAATAATAATAATAATAGAGCCTTCAGCCCCTAGTTCTCCCAAGCTATGTCCTTTGAAGTGACATGTCACCTGTACCTGAAAATGGTTTCCTAAGTAGGGTGAGCCAAAGCCCAGTAGAGATATACTAACACAATGTATGAGAATTAACTAAGATGTAAGCATTAGTTAGATGTTCAATACTTAAAAACCAAGTGATATCTTTTCATGACCAATCAATAACAACATCATTATCTCATTCCATTTCCATTCATACATTCAAATCAACTCATAAATATAGTCCTTTGTTATCTAAACAATCCCAAACGAGACTATAACTCATTTGTTAACACTTCAATGGCAACTATTATTCAAACACTTCACTTTTCTTGCCATTTTACGGAATTCTCATCCGAGGAAATCGGCACCCATATATATATATATATAAGATTTCGAGACTTTCACCCTAGATACTCCGGCCAACTTAATTTTAAATGGAGTCTATCCCCTATCTCCTCCCAAACAATGGAGTGCATCCCCTATCTTCTCTCAAACAATGATACATATACAATGTATTTAAGAACGTGTCATATAAAATGACTACCCAATTCGCATATTTAACAATTTAATCAAACCGTCATATTCAATGACATAATTCATATGATTAGTTTCAGTTTACCTAATCCTCATGCAGTTTCTACAACAATCATAGTTATCCTTCACCGATAGCCCAAAACAGATATAGAATCTATCAAATAGATAATTTATCAAATTTTTCGTAGGTGAGTGATTTATCAATCCAACTACACCATTCATTCACACATCCTCCCAAGTTCATATTTACCATAACAATTTTATTATTCATACAAAATAATATTTAACACAAATTAGGGCTATTTTCCCCCTTTTTCCAAATATCAATCCCAAGGCCAAATTTCACCATTTTAACCTATGTAACCTCATCTTCAATACCACATATATATTTATGGAAACAAACATAGAAATCCCTCTTTTAAATTTGAACCAAAACCCTAGCTTCACCCAAATCTTCCCAAATTCCAATATTTATACAAAATGACAAATACCTAGGTTAAAACCCATATTAAATAGTAGAATATCCCTACCTCAAGTGTAGAAGCCCAGAGGAGAGAAGGAAAAACTTTGAAGATGCCCAAAACTCAACCTTTCTTGAATCAAATGGAAGCCCACAAGTTGCTCTACCTTTTTTCTCAAAGGGAGTAGAGTAGAAACCCTTAGATTCTAGGGGATTTGTAGAGAGAAGTGGAGTTTTAGAGAGAGAGAGGGAGCCGGATTAGGGTTTTTGGCAAAAAGGAAATCAAAAAGTGATGTAAAAAGACTCAGCTGCGAACTGATATACGCGACCTTCGCTCCAGCGAAGGAGTTGTCGCTCGAGTGACCAGACATAACAAGTGACCTCGCTCGAACGCAGAATGCACAGCTTCAGAAGTTTTATAAACGCACACGCTCGCTCGAGCGAAGAAGCAATTTCACAAGACTCGCTCGAGCGCAAGAAGCCTCACTCGAGCGAAGAACTTCACCCTTTCCAGAAAATCTGCGTCTGGAAAAGAAACCTGAGAACTCTCAAATCTCGCTCGAGCGCAAGAAACGTCGCTCGAGCGAAGAAGCAATTTCTACAAGGCTCGCTGGAGCGCAAGAAGCCTCACTCGAGCGAAGAAGCCAAAATCTGGGCAACAACAATCAAAACCAACTAACAACCAAACTGATCCAAACACGCCCAATATATTCCAAAACTCAAATTTAAGGGATTAAGGAGGAAAACAAGACATGGACATAATATTTAACCACAGAACCCGAGTCCGAAACATAATAAAGGTCGGGTCAAAACCAAGATCACTATAGGGCTATAGGGGGTAGACCATATTGTTCACAAAAGTTACCTAATTCATATTTAGCCTTATGTTTATCTCTAGCTGCTTTTTGACTAGGTTTCATATCAATACACATTTTCAATCCTTCTTTCTGAATAGTACTGATTATATCACCATAAGTTAGTTATCATATTCAATAATACCAGTAGGTTGACTAAGGACATCTCTTGTTTTATGGGCAAAAAGACTAGGTAATTCATTAATAAATTTTTCTTTCCAAAATAATTTAGTACAATCATCTCTAAGCATAACTCTAGAAGTAAAGACATCTTTATACCAACAAAAATCACTTAATGTAGGGCAAGTTAAATTACTAAGTTAATCATGGATGCGAGAATGAATATTAGTATGTGTTCCAATAAAATGTTTGATTATGGTAAATATTAAAGTGTTAATGCCATCAAGTTTACTTGTTCCTATGTCTTCATCAAATACAGGGAAGTCATTTTCATCAACTTGGATTGCATTTTGAATATCTTCACGCATATCCCGAGTGAGATATTTGTCCCACCAAGATTTAAGCATACCAATAAAACCAGAGGTAAGTAAAGAGACGATTTCAGGTTGAGTGTAGTCAGGATAATTACTAAGATAACTATTAGCTACCATAGACATGTGATTTAACTTTTAAAGAATTTGATTTTCACTAAGACCATCAATATTCCATTCATACAATTTTTTGGCAGAAACAGAAAATTGATTGCTAATATTAGTTTCGTCAAATTGAAGATCAGGTGGAGTTGGTTTATTATACCAATTTTTTGTAAGAGTAGTAGGATTAACTTTTGGATGTACGATTCGATTAAGATGAGTAGTTTGAAATTGTTGTGCTAATTGACTAATTTCATTAGTAGATGTGTCAGAGTCACTAGTAAATTCTAAAGGTGGCTGTTATGTTAAGACAGTAATTTCTTTGTCGTTAGAAGGGGTAGATAACTTAGTAAATAAATGTTCAATAGTTTCGACAGTATTAGTATCTTGAGTAACTAGACTTAACCTTTTTCTAGTGCTAGGAAGATTAAAAAGAGGTTTGTCTAAAGGTTTACTAGTTGATGTATGGCTAGTTGAGTAATCATCAAAATGCATTTCAATTTTATCTAATTGTTTATCAATAGTTTTTAAACATTGATTTGTATAATTATTTTGTTCAATCACTTTTTTAATTTCAGATTCATCACCAGGAAGTTTAAAAGGAGAAACATGTACAAGCGATCCTTTTTGTTCAATGAGGATGGTTTCTAAAGGAGGATGACTAGAAGAAACAGTAGTATTAGGGGAAGTTTTCCATTTAGTTTTTGTAATAGTATTTAATTTTTGTTAATAATTTTCAAGATAATCAAAGAAATTGACTTCAGTACTGATTTCATTCATAAATTTATACCATGTCTTAATTATTTTGGATTGTTGTCGTTCACTATAAGTATGCCTATAAATCTGCCATTTTAATTTATTATATTTAGATTTAAATTCAGAATGAAATTTATTAAGATCTGGAATAAAAGGTTTACTAAGAGTTAACAATTATGGATTTACTGGAGGAATGACTTCAAAGTCTGTTTGAGTGGGTGAATCTTGAGATGTGGTATCTTCTTCATGAAGATGTGTGTGTGTTGAATAAACAGATTTACTAATTTGAAATGAGGAGGAATTATCGATTCTTTTAATTTACTATTAGCAGTATGTGGGGGTTGACCAATAAAAAGTTTTCAATCTTTGCGAGTAAATAAAGAGGTACTAAAATTTCATCGTCATCAGTAGGGATACTAGAGGTACTACGGCGAGAGGAGTGACTAGTTAGGAGATTAAATCGTATGTGAACTGAACCATCATTGAATTGTTAGATTTGTTGGACATCATTTTGATCAGATTGCTGTGGTTAAAAATAATTTTCATTGACTGTAACCCATTAATCTGAAAGAGTTATATCATTCCAACATATGGTTTTACGGACTTCTATATTTGTTTGACTAGTACTACCTTGAATAAGTAAGGTTTTGTCTTTTGGACTTTTTACTAAAACATGTACATTAAGATTTGTTTTAATACATTAATAATAAATACAGTATATTAAAGAAATAAAATGGGCACCACCAAGTATTCTAGTAAATGTGCCAGAAAGCTGTATGCTTAATGTAAGAGCTTTTAAGATGTGAGGGTCACGAAGACTTAAAGTAAAATCAGGAAAATAATTAAAATGGGCAGGTCCTTGTTGAAGTCCTGATTCTATCATACTGATTAAACTTTCATGATAATTAATAAATCAGGCATCGCGTAAACATAATAAAATAGAGGAATTAAGTCCTTGTTAAAGGTTTGACCGCTACTTGGATTAATCTTATATGGATAAAATTATGACCAGTGGATATATATTTTTTAATTAATTCTTTACTTAGCAGATGACATGTTTCTTGAATTTTAGTTAAAGCATAGACTTGTTTGACAGTTTTTACATACAAATCAATATTAAAGGATGCCTTTAAAAAATTGATTTTATAAATTTCTTTAATAGGTACTTTAGGGATATTCTAACTTAAATCTATTTTAACATCTTGGAATTCATGTTCTTCTTCATTTATGACTGTATCATCAGGACTAGGAGCTAATGTTGTAGATCTAGTGCTAGCTGACGAGTTACTTCTGAATTGGAATTGTTTGGGAACAGGTGTTAACTTGTCATGCTTGTCGGGTTATGTCAAATACCGGGACAGCTTTGTGTCCTAGTATTTAGTATTTATTATTAAGGTAAATTACAAATACACTTCTTGAGATTTGATTAAAATATGAATCGTCTCCTATGGTTTTGAAAATTACATTCCAGCCCTGAGATTCCTAATTCATAATAAATGGCTCATTTTATTAATAAATCATCAAATCAATTAACAGTTTTTAATGATGTTAAAAATATTTTTCAATTAATAATTCAAGTAATTTTATTATTGTACAGGAGAGCAATTATGAATTTCATTTTTTTAGTTAATTCTGTTAAAAAATTCTAATAAAAGGGTATTTGTAATTTTTCAAACCACAGGGGACAATCTGTATTTTAAGTAAATTTCAAGGGGTGTATTTGTAATTTACCCATATTATTATTATTATTCTTTCCGTTTTAAAATATTATTATTTTTTTATTTTTTATTGTTTCAAAATATTAGTCATTTTTTTTAAATTAAGGACAAAAATAATATAATTTTTTTAATTTTCCATTTTTTTAAATTCATTAACAATACAAAAAGTACAATTATAGCAATTCATATTTCTAAAAAATGTACTATCAAAGGTTAGTTTTGAAAAATTAATATTTTTAAAATGTAATAATTGTACTATAAAAAAAAGTTAAATTCTCCAAAAAGGACTATTATTTGAGGACAGCTGGAGTATTATTATTATTTTTAACGGTATAAGTGTTACTCCTCTGTCTCAAAATAATAATAATTTTTGAGGAATCTAACTTTTTTTGATATTACAATTATTACATTTTAAAAATATTAATTTTTTAAAATTACCCTTTGATAGTACATTTTTTTGAGAATATCAATTATCATAATTATATTTTTTATGTTATTAATGAATTTAAAAGAAGGGCAAAATAGTAAATTCATATTATTTAATTTCTTGATTTTTGAAAAGAGACTAATATTTTAATGAAATAAGGAACAAATATTTTTGAGCGAATGAAGTAATTTAATGTTAAAAGTGTTAATTTCATTTTATTCCTTTAACTTTTATTTTTTAGGTAACTGATAAATGTAATTATGAAATTTGTTTAAAATTTGAATTACTTTCTATCAAGTCAATTAACAGGTATTAATAATGTTAAAATTATATTTTAATTAATAATTAAGATAATTTTTTAGAACCTCCCAATAGAATAGAATATTTAATGCTTTTCTTCTTCTTCTTTTTTTTCTATTAATTTTGTTAAATAAAAAATTTTGACAAGAAAATATTTATAATTTTTAGAACTACAAAAAATAATTTATATTTTAAGCAAGCTTGAAGAGATGCATTTGTTATTTATCTTTTTCTTCCTTTTTATTTTAAATTATCAATTTAATCTTGTAAGTCTCGTTTTCGGAATTAGATTTTTTAATAATTTGTTAATTTTTTATTATTATTTAAATTGCCAAATGGGCGTTCGTCATTAGAGTTTTTTATTTTTATTTTTTAAAAATTTTAAATTTCAATTCACACGAGCTAATTGGAAATAACATGTCTAAATTAATAATGGTGAAAACTTAATGAGTAAAATGGGTAATTTTACAATTTGAGATCTATTTTGGGGAAAGCACCATTAAATCCCTAATTTGGAAATGTTAACCCATTTAGTCCCGACGTTTTTTTGTTGGACTAATAGGTCCTATTTTATGTGTAAAGACATTAATACCCATTTTTTTAGGCTTCTGGGTCAGTAATTGAGGGGGTTATTTTGGGTTGGTGTTTATGTGTAATTTACCGAATTACCCAAAAAGCTTACTATAGACCTTTTTGTAGAATTCCCTCATTTTCCAAACATCAGCAACATCTTCAAGAACATTCAGAAACAAACATTGGTGGTGAAAGCTTACGCGCCTGATGTTTGAAACAAAAAGCTTACGCTAATGTTTGAAACATTGCCCAGAAAGCTCACGCGTCTGATGTTTGAAACAAAAAACTTACTCTAATGTTTGAAACATTGCCCAAAAAGCTTACGCGTCCGATGTTCGAAACAAAAACAAACATCAAGAACATTCCGAACAAACATTGTTTCTACCCAGCATGAAGACAATGTTCAAACATCAACAAACATCAAACATCAACAAACATCAAACATCATCAAAACATCAACAAACATAATCAAAAAATTGTGAACATCATCAACATTCTAAAACCCTAACCCTAACGCTAAGGTCTGCAACAATGGTGGTGACAGCCACCAACGCCAAGAGGAAAAGCTCCTACGACACTAAGCTGTGCAACCTTCTCAATATCTCCTCTCAGATCTTGATCGTCGCCGCCGATAATGTTGGATCGAACAAACGTTGCACGATCTTACGGCGGTGGTACTGGATCGGTGTGGATCGACGGAGGATCTAGGAAGAGAGAAAGTAGAGAGAGATCGGTGAGCTTGGGACATCCTTGATTTAGATCATCAGAGATGGAGGTTTCTCTACACATAACATCGAACCCATCAATTAGATCGAACGGGAAAGGAGAGACACAACACTAGTGATCGAACGGTTTGATTTTGGCGACGTTGTGTTGGTCCTGAAGGCGTCATTGTTGGGGGATATGATTGGGTTTGTGAATTTGGGGCCGAGACGAGGCTATTGTGGCGGAGCAAAACACAGAGCCTCCATAGCTATATAGATATATGTATGTATAGATGTAGAGAGAGAGAGAGAGAGAGAGAGAGAGAGAGAGAGATGGCTGCAAAGGAGTTGCAACTATGGAGGTTTGAGGGAGACAAAGGAAAGCAACGACAGGCTTTGGTTTGTATACAAAGCGCGAGGGAGACGTTGATGATGTTTTTGATGATGCTGATGATGTATTTGATGTTATGTTTATGTTGATGTTGATGATGTTGTTATGGGTAAAAATGTAAACTCTATATATAATATATTAAAAATATATATCATATCAAAAATAAAAAGGACTAAATGATTTAAGAAAAAACATTTATGACTAACTAGAGCAACATTTATTAAAATGGGATTTATAAGTAATTTTTCCATCTATTTTGTATTTTAATATATTTTATTGAACGATTTATTGTCAAATATACAATGTATTAAGTTTTGAGTTTATTGATTAAGAAATTAAAATAAAAAATCATGCAACTAAACACATGTCATCTTATTCACACCATATTATACACCTTACAACCAAATACGTAACATCCCCTCCACCCATCATTTCAAAATAGTGAACAAAAAAATATAAGTATTTTGTTGTATGATTTAAATAATTTAAATTTTAAAACAATATTTTTGTCTATTAAATTAGGCTTCAACATTTTGACAACCATATACAATCTAAGATTATAAACAATAGGAAGTAAATAGATAAAATTAATATTTTAATAATGAAATAGAAAAATAACGATAACTTAGGGATAATTGTTTGGATCAACTCATTTTTCTAAAAATTAAGTTTTTGTTTTCAGTATTTTTTTTTATTTTTAGTGATCTTTTCAAATATTTACGCAATTTTTTTATTTTTATTTTTTAAATACATCTAATCTAGATACACTTAAAAATATAATATTTGTAAAAAAAAACTTACCAAATACAAAAAAAAATTTTAAATAAAAATTTAGTACATTCTAATGATTTTTTTTTAAATTGTACAAAATTTATATTTTTTAAGTATACCAAAATTAAGTAGATCTAATAAGTAAAAAATAAAAAATAAAAAATCACTAAAACTATAAAAATACGAATTAAAAATGCAAAAAAAATATTTTTAAAAATTTGCCAAACATAAATTTTGTTTCCTTTTTCTTTTCTTTTATTGACCTTAATTCTATTTAAAAAAATAAATAAATAAATAAAATCTGTTAGGCAAATCCCAGCTCATAAAATCTCAAATCAAGGATTTTTCTATGATACATGACGGTGGTTTTCATGTACCATACATAAATAAATTTGGACCATTAGAGCTAAAAGTAAACTAAATATAACTATTGATTGGTAATAATTAAAACCAAGTTAAGAAATCTAGGTAGTTTCATAAAAAATAAGGTAGTTTTCAATGGTTTTGAAACCAAAAAGTGGTTTTCAACTTACTACAATTACTAAGTACACTTACTATTTGATATGATTATATTTACTATTTTTAATAACTATATTTGCCATTCAATTATTAATAAAATACACTTAACCTGCTATTCAAGTAACAAGTAAAGTTAAAAAATTAAGTTATAATATATTTTCAAAACCTCTTAAATAAATATAAAATTTGTAAAACAGAATTTAAGAAAAAAATATACAAAATAAATGTGAATTTTATACATTTTATTATAATTTATTACATTTTATGAAATATGATTTTTTTTTAATTTATTTATCTACTTAATGGCAATAAATGAAACCTAGTTTCCTTTTCATTTACCACACTTAAAAATAATAAATGCAATTAATGAAGAAATATAATTAATATAATATAGGAAAATTTAAAATTTATTTGAGGAATCCATGAACAAAATTTTTGTCTATTTTTAAAAATATTGAATATTTGAAGATTTCAAGATAAGATTGTTGTTGATTTGGAACTCCTTAGGTAATCTATGTCCCTATAGTCTCTATCTCTTTTTTTACTTTAACTTTCCGTGATATTTTGAATTTATAAATTTTAATGTTTTGTTGGAACAACATTTCACCTAGTTAAAAGAAAAATTATGAGATTTAAGTGGTAAGAAAAAAAAAAATCAAGTTTAATGAAATGGTAAGTGCAGTCTTAAGTTTAGTTTGAATGATTAATTAATCAAGTCTACTAAAATAGCAAGTAAAGTCCCATTGAGTAATAAGTATTGCTTAAGTGATAGTCAAGTTTGATAAAGTAGTAAGTAGAGTCTAATTGAGTAGTAAGTGTTGTTTAAGTGATGAGTCAAGTTTGATAAAATAGTAAATATAGTCTCACTGAGTAGTAAGTGTTATTTAAATGAGTAGTAAGTTAAGTCTGATAAAATAATAAGTAGAGTCTCACTGAATAGTAAATGTGGTTTAAATGAGTGGTAAGTAAGTATGATAAAATAGTAAGTATGGTTTAAATGAGTGGTTTCCAACTTACTACAACAACTAAACACACTTACTACTTGATATGGTTGTACTTTTTTTTTTTTTGGTGAATAAATATGGTTGTACTTACTATTCCACATAACTACACTTACCATTCAAACATTAATAAAATGTACATAACCTATAAAATAAATATAAAATTTATAAAATAGAATGTAAAAAAAAAATGTACAAAATAAATATGAAATTTATAAATTTTATTATAATTTTTTACATTTTATGGAATATGGCTTTTATTTATTTATCTGCTTAATGGCAATGAATGGTAATAAATGAAACCTAGTATCTTTTTCATCTACCACAATAAATGCAATTAATGAGAAATATGATTAACAAAATATAGGAAAATTTCAAATTCATTTGAGGATTCCATAAAAAAAATTTGATGTTCATTTCTAAAATTTTGAAGATTTTAAAATAGAATTGTTGTTGATTTGGAACTCCTGAGGTAAGTCTCTATATTTGTACTTTCACTTCCATTATATTTTGAATTTATAAATTTTTATATTTTGTTGGAACAACATTTCACCTAGTTAAAAGAAAAATTATGAGATTCAAGTGGTAAGAAAAAAAAAAATCAAGCCTGATGAAATAGTAAATGTAGTCTTAAGTTTATTTTAGATGATTGATAAGTCAAGTCTAATAAGGTAGTAAGTAGAGTCTCATTGAGTAGTAAGTATTGTTTAAATGAGTGATAAGTCAAGTTTGATAAAATAGTAAGTATAGTCTCATTGGGTAGTAAGTGTGGCTTAAATGAGTGGTAAGTCAAGGATGACAAAGTAGTAAGGAGAGTCTCATTGAACAGCAAGTGTGATTCAAATGAGTGGTAAGTCAACTTTGATGAAATAGTAAGTCTAGTCTCATTGACTAGTAAATGTGGTTTAAATGGCTGATAAGTCAAGTTTGATAGAGTAGTAAGTAGAGTCTCATTGAGTAGTGAGTATGATTTTAATAAAGCAGTAAGTACAATCTCATTGAGTAGTAAGTGTGATTTAAATGAGTGTTAAGTCAAGTCTGATAAAATAATAAGTAGAGTCTTTATTGAGTAGTAAGTGTTGTTTAAATGACTGATAAGTCAAGTTTGATAAAGTAGTAAGTAGAGTCTCATTGAGTAGTAAGTGTGATTCAAATGAGTGGTAAGTCAAGTCTGATAAAGTAGTAAGTATAGTCTTATTGAGTAGTAAGTGTGGTTTAAATGAGTAGTAAGTCAAGTCTGATGAAATAGTAAGTACAGTCTCGTTGACTAGTAAGTGTGGTTTAAATGGCTGATAAGTCAAGTTTTATAAAATAGTAAATAGAGTCTCATTGAGTAGTAAGTGTGATTCTGATAAAGTAGTAAGTACAGTTTCATTGAATAGTAAGTGCGGTTTAAATGAGTGTTAAGTCAAATCTGATAAAATAGTAAGTAGAATCTTATTGAGTAGTAAGTGTTGTTTAAATGACTGATAAGTCAAGTTTGATAAAGTAGTAAGTAGAGTCTCATTAAGTTGTAAGTGTGATTCAAATGAGTGGTAAGTCAAATTTGATAAAGTAATAAGTACAGTCTTATTGAGTAAGAAGTGTGGTTTAAATGAGTTTAATTACCATTGAAAAACACAACACTTACTATTCATTCTCATTCTACTTGCAACTCTTTGTGACTCAATTTACCACTTACCGTCCGTTTTACAGCTAGTAAGTAGAGTCACATTGAGTAGTAAGTGTGATTCAAATGAGTGGTAAGTCAAGTCTGATAATGTAACGCCCTCAAAATAATAACATTAAACCCAACAAATAAGACATGCATTGATATGTAAAAGTTCCACATTCTTCCATTTATCAGAATTCCATTACATAAGTATTACATGTTAACAACAAAAGCAAATGCTCTAAGGGCTTACAGCTTTCCAAGTTAACACTTGGTTACAACAAAAGAGTACTAACTCATACACATTAAGCCCTTGGCCTGAATTTACATGTAATACATCAAAAGTAAAACGACAAAAGTATGTCTGCCACTAGCCTCCCAAGCTATGTCCTTGGAGGTGGCATGCTTCCTGTACCTGAAAATGATATTCCCATATAGGGTGAGCCACAGCCCAGTAGAAATATACTAAACCAACCATGAACAATGACTAAAAGATTAGCAATTGATAGATGGCCAACACTGATACAATCACATAAATCACATATTTATGTCATACGACTTATGAGTCCAAGTTACCTTTCATTTTCCCTTTTTCAACAGATAGGCATATACACTCTATCCACATTCTCAACAGATATGTATAATAACAATATCCACATTCACAGATAAGCATATAAGCTATATCCACATTCTACAACAGATATGTATAACCACAATATCCACAGATAAGCATATAAGCTATATCCACACTTCACAAAGATATGCATATGAGCTCTATCTTCACTTCTCTTAGACAAGCATATGAGCTATATCTACGGAGTTTATCCCCTATCTTCTCCCAATACTATCCGGTTTAGAGGTACATCCCCTATCTTCCCCTAAACCGCGAAGTACATCCCCCATCTCCTCCTCTACACATAACGTATACAAACACATTGGTTCTATATACAATCACTCAATACATACAGTTAATGTATTCTATCAATCGTCAAATTCCATGACACATTCCATTGATTAGTTTCCGTTTGCCTAATCATCATGCATTGTCTACAACAATCACGACTATCCTCCACCGATAGCCCAAAGCAGTTATTTCTAAACAGAAAATAAATGCACAAATGGATATTCAATCAACATTTCATTTCCTCATTCCTCACAATTAATTATCCCAATTAATTAAACAATGTAATTAGGTCAATTCCCATAATTAACATTTCAACCCTTAGGTCCCATTTTCATCAATGATTTAACATTTATTCCATTTCTCTATTCCAATCATGCATCTAGGTTTATTATGAATAAAACCCCAACTTTTGTAAAAT
The DNA here is from genome assembly GCF_055761805.1 of Camellia sinensis. Lineage (NCBI taxonomy): Eukaryota > Viridiplantae > Streptophyta > Magnoliopsida > Ericales > Theaceae > Camellia > Camellia sinensis. The sequence continues at coordinate 91,951,933 of NC_138975.1, forward strand.
TACACAAAAGCCCCAAACTTCCACAAAATTACCAAACCAACCCCAACATCTCAAAATACTAAAATTTAAAGACAAAATCCATAGAGAGGAGTAGGATATCCCTACCTCGAAGTTTAAGCCAAAAAGGAGATGAAGACTGGAAGATCAACGTGCTCCAAATCCAAACTTTTTCAGATTAAAACAAAGCTCTCAACGCCCTCTATCTTTTTAACAAAGGCCCTAGGCTAGATTCACACTCTAGGGAGATCAATTCTTAGAGAGAGTGTAAGTTTAGAGAGAGAGGGTCTCGGATCTAGGGTTTGATCACAAAAAGAAAGTGAAAGGTGATGTTCAAAATCGCTACTGTCCGCTGATATAAAACACGCTCGCTCGAGCGAAGACTTGGTCGCTCGAGCTACCAGACACAGAAAACTCTCGCTCGAGCCAAGAAGTACTTGCTCGAGCCAAAAACTCAAAAGTGCGCTCGAGCGAAAGAATGCTCGCTCGAGCCAACAACTCAAACCCTCAGGTCTGCAACCAGAAGCACGCTCGAGCGACAGACCTCTCGCTCGAGCGAAGAACAAACCAGACCGCTCGAGCCAAGAAAAGCTCGCTCGAGCCAAGAAATACAACTCTCAGGTCCAGAACCAGACGCCATCGCTCGCTCGAGCGAAGCCACTCTGGCTCGATCCACCAGACACAAACTCGACTCTCGCTCGAGCGACAAACTCCTCGCTCGAGCGAAGGCCCAAAAATCTGGGCAGCAACACTAGGCTCCCAAACACAACCAACCTGAAACAAACCTGCCCAACACATCCTATAACTCAATATATCAGTAAAGAAGATGCAAACAAGATAATAAACAACTACCAACATCCACGGACACATGTCCGGATCACTGTATAACAAGGGTAAACCCGGGATCGCTATAGATAAAATAGTAAGTACGGTTTTATTGAGCAAACGTTACCAAACGCTACCTTAACCATTTATTTTGATTCTATTTACTATTTATTATAATTCTACTTATCACTTCTATTTTATTTTATTTATATATATATATATATATATTTGTATATTTACTATAAAAAGAACAACGATTGGAACGTGTCATGCCCCACTTTTTTATTACTTGGATTTCATTACCAAAACCATTATTATAAACTCAATTTCAGAGATAGCATGCAGAAGCTTGTTATACTTACAAGGAATACATAAATAATAATTCTCTCATTCGAATATAAAATGAATGCAACAGGAGTATATCCAAATAAATTACCCGAAGGCTTACATCTTTAAAAGTAAAAGAAAATGTTTGACCCTTTTACAAAAAGGCATTCCGCCCACAAATAAAAGGCCCTGTAGCCAACAGGTAAGGAAGATCCATGCCCTTGAAACACTTCTCGACGTTCACCTGAAAAGGATTAGCAACGTGGGATGAACATATAGTCCAGTAGGGATCTCAACATGATCCTCAACAACAACAACCTATAGATAGCTATGATCATAAATGCTTAGTCTCATATTGTATAAGTAATGTGACAATTTATAACCAAAGTATACTTACATATATACTTTTCTCAGAAACATTCATTTCTGTCGTTAACGTAGGCAACTCACCTTTCCTTCCTCTTAACACCATTTTACAAATTTTTATATGACAAATAACAAATTCTCAAAAGAAAGACTTTCACCAAAAACCTTTTACACTTTCTTACCCTTTTTAGACTTGCACCTGATTTGACTTTTCAAAAACATGTTTACTAATATCCGATAACTTTCACATTACTTACAATCTCAACACATTACTCACGTCTACTTCCCACGCATCCATGCCCGTGCAAGTATACCTTTAGTACAAAAGGAAACACGACAAGCATTATCTACTTTTAAAATTTAAGCATTTCGGCCTTCCAAAAACCACAACCATCATAACACGTGACATACTCAAATATACCGAAGCAATAATAATAAATAAATCCTGCTCTACCTGCCTCTAGCACGGTAAGCCAATGATACATCTTTTCACAATGAAATGCCAATTTACGAGACACTGGCTGGAAGGTAATGGTACCTCTGCCAATTCTCTAGGCGCTAGCTAGAAGGTAATGGTACCTCTCATTCTCAACGCAACCAATTCTCCAGGCGCTAGCTGGAAGGTAATGGTACCTCTCATTTTCAACGCATTATACATTTTTCTAACCATTACATTTTACAACAATCATAGAATACTCGAGCGTACTACAAACACATAACCTTTTCAACATTTACAATGTCATCCTCCACCGATGACCAAGGACAAAATCTCTAAATAATATATATTATATGCACGAAACACATTCATCCCATTCTTATGAGGCATTATGTCCAACAACAACAATGATGTTCCAAGGTTTTCAACTTTTACCAAGGTTCTTTCTCAATTTACAGAAGAGTTATAATTGTCTCTACATTCCAATGTCAATTTCTAAAATTTCCAATTCACTGTACACCAATTATATCTATATAAGAATGAAACTCTTTTTCCATCAATTAACCAAGGTCCCAAATCCATGGATAACCAAATCCATGGATAACCAAATCATAACTCCCTCAATTTCAACTCAATCAAAAGTATTACCCAAACATTCTAATCTCATGATTACCCCTTTTTTAGCGACTTACAATTTCCAATTTGTTATACCTAACAATGAACAAACAACACAAGTTAAATGCCAAAATTCGTAAAACTCAATTAATCTCAAATTAATCAACAATTCTTCATTTGCATCCCTTAACCCATTAAGCATTGTTATAAAAAAAAAGAAGTTAGGACTTTACTTCTCTCTAAACATGAATATGTTACACCACACCTCAAATTAACCCAACAACAATTTATTTCACAAAATCTCAACCTCAACATCAAACCTTAGATCCCCTATCATGATTTTCAAAGAAAATTCCATAACAACATGGTTTTTATGCAATAAAAACATACCACATGTCTATCTAGAAAAAGGTATTGGAAACGATCAAAGAAATCCCTACCTCAAGAGAGGAGAGGAGAAAAGCCCAAAAATCAACTTTGACAAAATTCGATCTCCACCGGTCAAGACAAAGCCCTCGATATGCTCATCATTTTGGTATAAGGGACTAGTACCAAAATCTCAATGGATTCTTGAGATCAAAAGAAAATGCAAAGTTTTAAGGGTTTGGGTAGAGAGAGATGAGAGAAAAAGAGAGAAAAGTTGCATAGAGAGAGAGAGAGACACAATCAGAAAATGAGAAAAATAGCAAAATATAGCTGAAAAGCACGAAAAACGATGCTGAGCACCCGCCTGGCCGCACGTGCGACGCCCTCTCCTGCACGTGCGGCTATCACCCCTGCACGTGCGGTCTCTCCCACACCGCTTCTCACGCACCTGCATATAATGTAGTGTCACACACAGCCTCCCCTTAATTCCCGCACGTGCGGCCCCTCTCCAGCATGTGCGGCCCAAGGCCCCACACATGCGGCTCTGGCCCTCCAGTCCGGAAAAACTTCGGCTTCTCTCCCTACACTCCAGAGTCGACCTCACACCCTCCGGGACAAGTGAAAACTCGGAATTGAAACAAACAAGAACGAAGATTTTCAAGAAAAGTTTTCAAAAACAGCGAGCTCAACTGTTAACTGGACCACACTTTAGAAATCCGACATTTCGACAAAGGTAAATCCAACATAACCTAGGAGAACAAAGCAAAGTTCGCACCGGTCATCACAGAACGTTTGCAGTACGTAGTTGTCACTCAATATGATTATTTAGTATGACAAAACTTACAATAATTCTAATATTACTTAGCATTTAGTCTCATCTAATTAATTTTCTTATACTCTTTATAAATGTGTTGTGGGGTGCTAGGAGGCATTACTTCTTAACGAGTATGTGGAGTAGCCTATTTACACATCTATTTATTGCACCCAAAAAAAAAATTTAATGACAAGTAAAATCATGTTTAGTGGACAAATGGTTGATTTTGTTCAATAAAACAAAAATGAATGACAAGTAAAATCATATATCAAAAAAGTAAGTCTCATGAATTTGGTTTTATTGTCTTATTATGTTTTCAAATGTGGGTATGCTTCATTTGAGAGATTTTAATCTTATAAGTCTATAAAAATATTTATAGAACTAAATGATCCATAAGTCATGAATATAGGATTTATTAGTATACTCCTTGATTTAATTATAATGGCTAGACAATTAACTTAAATTGTTTGATTTGATTAAAATAATAAAATAATTATTTTGAACTTAATTTGATTAAATTGAAGTTAATTTGGAATAATGTGCTATATAATTGAAAGGGTAATAGCTGATTTTTTTCAATTAATTGGATGCACCTCGCGAGATGAGTAATTCAAATAAATAGGGTAAGTTTGATTGGCCAAAATTCCTACACCTCAATAGGAGATCAATAGTTCGAATTTCCACACCTGTGTAGGTCTTATTCTTTGTACGTTAATTAAACTTTGTATTTGATTTTCATTATTATGATTATAATTAAGTAGGGTTCATTATAATATCTTACATGAATCAAATTTATAAATAAAACTTTGAATCAAAAAAAAAAAAAAATTATAAATAAAACAAAAATTTGCGCACTACAGCTGTTCCCTCAAATCAAATATGGCAATGAAGAATATCTTCCAAAAGATTTGAGTCTTCCAATCTATAACTAGGGTATTGCTCTCTCTGTAGATTGTATCATCTAATTCTCTTTCACTCTACTTGTGTCTGTTGGTTGATTTGCAAGTGCTTCGTTTATCTCGATGGAGGATGATGAAAAGGGTAAGAAACCCATGAAGCGAATTGAGAACAAGAAAGCTCTGAGAGTTACTTACAAGAAGAGAAAGGACTGTGTTGTCAAGAAGACAATGGAGCTCTCGATTCTCTGCGGTATCAATGTCTTCACACTCTGTTTCGGCCCCAATGGAGAGGTCGACACGTGGCCCCAAAACCCAAACGAAGTGAAAGCTCTGATCAAGATGTACAAAGAGTCTGCCAAGAAAAGCCCGGTTAGGAAAACTTGTGAATCTTCCTTTTCTGATTGTTGTTTGGGTGCTGAGAAAGTTGCCAAGAAAGTTTTGGTGGGGAATGAGGATGGTTATGGTTGGCTTGATGGGTTATCGGCAGAGTCGGCGATGAGTTTCTTGGGAAAGTTGGAGTCAAAATTGGAGGTTTTGAAAGCAAGAATCGAGTTCTTGAAGATGATGAAGGAGCAGAAAAACAGAGGGGCAGTGGTAATGCGGAAAGAAACAGAGGAAACTTCATGTTGGTTTGATGATACGAATTTGCAGAAAAACAGAGGAGTAATCGTAATGGGGAAAGAAACAGAGGAAGCTTGTTGGTTTGATGATACGAGTGCGATCGACAATTTTGAGGAGGACGATCTTGCAATGTTGCTTGACCTTAGTCACCAGTACCAACTTGGCATTTTCTGATCTGTTGAGGGAATTCATACACTTTTGTTGTTGTCTTAGATTTATGGGTAAGCTTTATAATTATACTAGGAATTTAGCAAAGTATTGGGGAATATCATCATATTCATACCTGTATTTTATTTGAACTTTACATTTTTGTCATTAGCTATGTAACTTTTTTCCGAAATTTCCACAAAAACAATTGGTGAATGTATAGAGGTCTGTCTCAGTTTTGTCTTGCTAGAGGTCTAGCATTCTTTAAATATGATAAATATGATGCATACACATTTTCTTTATTTGGTGATCAACACCTTTTTGTGTCACTTTCTATATTTCCTCATATTATATGCATAACTGCTTTAGTGCAATGTTTTTTTTTTTTGTTTTTTTTTTTATTTTGTAGTGCAATGCTTTAGTGCAATGTTAATGAGCATATTCGTATGGAGAAGTTGAGATTTTAACCAAGTAAGAAAGGGCCCATCATTTACTATCATTGAATAATCATAATCAATAAATATCAATGACTAAATATTCAGTTGATCTGTGTGTTTGCAATCTGTTTTGAGGTTTTAATTTACGTCACTTTCATCAAATTTTTGTCAATCATATAATTAGGGGAAAAAAACAAATATTTTTATCTATTTTTTTTGTTGAAATATATATTTATTTTTATTTATTTCAGTAATTATATCAAAAATATGATAGTAATTTTATATATTTTTTTAAACCTCAAAAGAGGAGAGTATAATTTATCATAAAAGTTACTAGTTAAAAGAGTGATCAATAGTTAAATGTTATATTTTTCTCTCCTCCTGGACAATTACAAATTTTAGTTGAGTAATTACCGGATATAGATGGACCAGACAAAGAGTTTGGTGGCAGTGACCCCTTTCCAAACTTCCCAAAAAATATTATTTGGCCAATCCTATTTTAAGTATTTATAATTAAAAAAAAATTAAAAAAAAAAAGCATTTTGGCCTATACAAAATTTATATAGTTTTATTTTGGTCCCTTGAAAAGCTATATAATTTTAATTTGATTCCTCCAAAAATTTATATAATTTTATCCTGACATCCTAAACCTCACAGAAATCTAATTCAACATGTCTTATCAACAAAAAAAGATTAATTATTGAATGTAATGTTGTATCTCCGTAAATATAGACATTCACCAATAAATCCTTTTAAAAGGCAACATTTGAAATAAATGCTGTGGAGGGGTATAATATTGGCCCAAACCTGAAGCAATTGGGAAAAGCAGACCAAAAGAAAGGGAAGGCCCAAATAAGTTTCTAAGGAGACCATTAGAGATAGTTGGCAGGATAAAGACATGTGGCTAGGAGCGTAAAGAGCAATGAAGAGTAAAAGATCTCCTTCGAAAAAGAGATCTGCGGAATGAAAGAGGAACGTCGGATTTATCTTCACTCAACGGTACAAACATCAAAGTAGTAAGTACAAGAGTATAGATTAGGCCTACTAGACGGTAAGTCTGTCTGATCAACCTGATCCGACAAACGTAACACTTGGCAAGCTGGCCACTAACATCTGACATAATCTATGCTGTCTATAGGAGGATGATCCAACGATCAAAGTCAAAGGCAACTTGACTACTTGTCCAATCAGAGTCAGGAGTGGACAGAACCCTCAAATCAAATATTGATCCAATAAATGGGATTCAAGTCAGGAACATTATAAAAGGCAAAATAGGTGAAGCAAAAAAGGACATACTAGAGGTAATCCAAGAACCCTCCTTTAAATACAAATTCTCATAGCCGAACAATATTCTCACTTGACCGTCGGAGGGTCCTCTCGACTAATCCTGATCGGGGGTGATCATTGACGTTTGGGTTTCTTTTGGCAAAGTAAAAAAAAGGACATGTCATCTCGCTTTTTTTATGGAGAAGAATTCTATCTTCCGCAAATGCAAGGAACAAAATTGCTAAGCCAATTTATTTGCAGTTTTTCTATTTTAAATATATATTTTATGATTAGAAAAGATGTGAACTCAAGTATATAATTTTGGATTAAGAAAAGGTTCCTTCTATACGATAACGCTTTCAACTAATCTAATCCATTATAAAGCCATAAAATGAGAAATTTCAATTAATCCAATTTATTAAGCCATAAACTTAAAATTTATGGAGTAATTTTTTTTTAAAAAAAAAATTTATTGAACCAATATCCAAGGGCACTACAACAAATATAATTTTAGAGAAAAAAATTTAGCAACAAAATCACTTTTTAATAACATAATATTTTAGTTTTAAAAAATATCATTTTTTGTTTTAAATTTTAGTGAAAAAATTGGACATTTAATAATGAATTCTTATCCATTTGGGACCAAAATTTTCCTCTAAAATAAGTAAGGAAAATTTACCCATAAATCCTATTTTCTGAAAAGTTGAACCATTTAGTCCTAAAAATTTTCTTATGCACCATTTAGTCCCATTTTATTTTAGTAATGTTGTTTATTTAATTTTCATTATTTTGGAGGTTACAATAGTACCCTTTTTGTGGAAGGTTTGTTTCCTAAAAATCTGCAACATCATAAAAACATCACCAACAACATCAAGGATGAGCAGTCGATGAGCAAAAATCTGTAGATCCAGGGGGTTCGGGTTCGTGACGTTCAAGGATGAGCAGTCGATGAGGGACGCTATCGAGGGAATGAACGGTCAGGATCTTGACGGGCGCAACATCACCGTCAATGACGCTCAGTCCCGCGGAAGCGGTAATGGCGGGGGCGGCGGGTTCCGGGTGGTAGTCATCGTCGTGAGGGTGGATACGGTGGTGGTGGATGTCGCTGATGTTGATGATGGAACTAATGTTGATGATGTTGATCATGGCCCTGATGTTTGATGATGTCTACCACTGATGTTGAAGCCATCACTATGTGTGTGTGTGTGTGTGTGTGTGTGTTGAAACCATCAGTGTGTGTGTGTGTGCATGTATCAGTGTGTGTGTGTGTGTTATACGCTGGGTGTGTCTTAGAGAGAGAAGACAGAGCTGGGTTTGGTGTGTGTTGTGTGTGTGTGTGTGCGTGTGTGTGTGTGTGTATTGAGGCCATCAGTGTGTGTGTGTGTGCATGTATCAGTGTGTGTGTGTTATGCATTGGGTGTGTCTTAGAGAGAGAAGACAGAGCTGGGTTTGGTGTGTGTGTGTGTGTGTGTGCGCGTGTATCAGTGTGTGTGTGTGTTATGCGCTGGGTGTGTCTTAGAGAGAGAAGACAGAGCTGGGTTTGGCGTGTGCTCTGTGTGTGTGTGTGTATGCGTGTATGTGTGTGTACGTGTATCAGTGTGTCTGTGTTATGCGCTGGGTGTGTCTTAGAGAGAGAAGACAGAGCTGGGTTTGGTGTGTGTGTGTGTGTGTGTGTGTGTGTGTGTGTGCGTGTATCAGTGTATGTGTGTTATGCGCTGGGTGTGTCTTAGAAAGAGAAGACAGAGCTGGGTTTGGTGTGTGCTCTGTGTGTGTGTATGTGTGTTGTGTGTATGGTGTGTATGAGTGTGGCTGCTGGGTGTGTATGTTAATGGTGTTTCGTGTGCATGGTGTCTTGTGTCTGCTAGAGAGAGGAGAAATGTGTGTAGTTGGGTCTCCATGTAAGAGAGAGAGAATGCTGGGAGAGATGAGTGGTGTCTGAATGAGGGTAATTACGTCCCTCAGAATTTTTTAGGACTAAACGGTTTACTAGAATAAAAATGGGACCAATTGGTTCATAAGTTTACATTTTGAGATTTATTGGTAAATCTCCCAATAAGTAAATGGATGAAATTATTTTATTCCTAAAAGTATACTATTTATTAGGGACATTTTTTAAATTTGTCACTAAAAGTATATTTTTTAAATTTTTTGTAACAAAATTTACTAAACCAAATTATCACTCTTTCATTAGATATTCAATTCTCCTAAATTTCTCGACATCGGTATTGTTTGTAGAGAAAATATAGAAATCCATAAAGCTAAATTCACGCAACCAAAAAAATGTAAAATTTATTTTATCCTCTTGTAATTTAAATTACGAATACATTGTGACTTAAACTCCGAATACGTTACTTTTTATGGTTCAAATATTGTAAGAAAGCCTCACCGATGTGATTTTAGACTAAAACATATCGATTAACTATATATGTGTGAAATTATTGTAATACTCTCAAACCTTATACTTTCTTTTTCCTTTCTTTGTCCTATTTCATAAACAATTTATAATTTATAACATTAATTCAATTAAATCACAATTAATCATATTTTTTTAATTATTTATTGTAATTCTTTAATTTTTAATCTAATTTTAATTTAATTATATTTTAAGTCACAATTAATTTTAAATTCGTAATTATTTATTTTAATATCTATCTTTTTAATCTAATTTTAATTTAGTTATATTTTAGATCAAATTTTAAATATTATTTAGTTTATTCTATATTTTAAAACCAATCATTAATTAAATTTATCTTTAAGATAAATTGTTATTTATATTTTAATTTAATTTAATTTTAATAAACATCTTAATCTAATTTTGAGTTTGGAGAAGATGAGGTTAAAACTATCTTTCTATTGTGTTAATTTTATCTTATTTAAATAAAATAAAAAAATCAAATCCACTCCTTAAAATTGTGTGTGATATTTATTTATTTTTGGATCGGTGTTACACACAAAGGTAACCCGAGAAGGGGGTGAATTGGGTAATTAAAAAAAATATGACCAGAAAATAGATTTCAAACGACTAAGTAAATGTAGTAGACAATCAATTAATACACAAAAAATAAAGGAGAAGGAAAGAAGAACTCAAACACAAGGATTTGTAGTGGTTCGGCTCACCGGCCTACATCCACTCTCAAGATACCTCCTTGAGAATTTATTCACTATGAATCAATGCACCACCAAGCTTTACTTAGATTGTGAATTTTTACAAAGGATTTACTTCTATCTGTTGAGGACCTCTCAACTAGATTCATCCCACTAGTCTTTGATTCTATACATTGCAATCACCATGTTTTCCACACTTGTTTTGGCAACTTCAATAGCCTAGGCCTGCTGGATCTTCATTCGATCAATATCATGCTGCATCTCTACTTGTTGAAAGAGAAGGTGTTGGACCATGGAGGCCAACTGATCCATCTTTTGTTCCATAGCAGAGGAGGACAAAGTAGAAGCAGAGTGGGATGATGATGGAATGTCAGAAATAGGAATGGATTGGGAATGTATAGCGATCCCAGTTTTCCCTCTGTTATGTATTGTGTTCCAGACTTAGGTTCTGTGGTGGTGGTGGTTGTTGTTGTTGTCGTCTATATCTTTTTTACATCATTTAATTCCTTGTATTTGAGTTTTGGGATGTGTTAGGTAAGTTTGTTACAGGTTGGTTATGTTTTGAAACAAATGGTCACTGCCCAAAATTTGGCTTCTTTTTGCGCTCGAGCGAGGCCTGGGCATTTGCTTCTTCGCTCGAGTGAGCATTCTTGTACTCAAGCGAGTATTGTGGGTCTTCAGATTTCTTTTTAGATGCCCCTTCCACTCAAGCGAGCTTTCTTACGCTCGAGCGAGGTCTGTGTTATTTGTCTCTTGGCTCAAGCGAAGACTCTTGCGCTCGAGCGTGCGTAGCGTCTAGTTTGGACCTAAAGGTTGGTGATCTTCGCTCGAGCAAGGCTTTTGTCGCTCGAGCGAGCAAGCTCTATGTTTTATGATCCTTTGCTCGAGCGAGAACTCTTGCGCTCGAGCGTGCGTTTGAGTTACAGACCTGAAGCTCCTCATTTTTCGCTCGAGTGATGCTTCTTGCGCTCGAGCAAGATCTGTTTGTGTCTGGTCGCTCGAGCGACCATTCCTTCGCTCGAGCGAGCCCTGTATATATCAGTTCGCAGCAGCGGGTTTGAACATCACTTTTTCATCCTCATTTCTTTCCAAACCCTAGATCTAACTCTCTCTCTCTCTCTCTCTCTCTCTCTACATACTACTTCTCTCTATAAATACACTTAATCTAGAGGGTTTCTATCCTACTCCCTTTGTATAAAAGTTAAAGCATCTCTTGGGCTATCGTTGGATCCGAGAAAGTGTTGATTTGGAGCACTCCCAAGTTTCTTCATCTTCTTCTTTGAGTCTCTCCACTTGAGGTAGGGATAAACTACCCCTTCTTATGAGTTTTGACATAAATTTTGGTTATTTTGTATAAGTGGTGGGCTATGGAAATTTTGGAAAAGTTAGGGTTTGTAGTTTGAAATATTTAAAAAATGGGTTTTCAATTTTAGACTCTATTTGTATATGTGGGTCTTGAGATAGAGTAATTAGTGTATAAATGTTGAAATTGTGAGATTTGGGCTTTTGGGTCAATGTTATGGAAATTGGAAAAAATGCCCTAATTAGGAATTAAATAACTATTTGGTATAAATAGTAAATTCATTGTGGAATTATGAAATTGGGAAGTATTGTGAATTGATGGAGTGGTTGGATTGAATAATCACCCACGTATGGAAAAATTGATAAATTATCTGTTTGGTAAATTTATTATCTGTTTAGAAATAATTGTTTTGGGCTATCAGTGGAGAATAGCCATGATTGTTGTCGAACTGTATAATGATTAGGTAAATTGAAACTAATCAACTGAATAATGTCATTGAATATGACAGTTGGATTGACACATTGAATATGTGCTTTAATTGATCATTGTATATGATTAAATGTTTAAATACATTGTATATGTATTCTGTTTGGGAGGAGAAAGGGGATGTACTCCATGGTTTGAGAGGAGATATGTGATGTATTCCATGATTTGGGAGGAGATAAGGGATGTACTCCATGATTTGGGAAGAGATAGGGGATAAACTCCATTGATAATTAAGTTGGCCGGAGTGTCCAGGGTAAAAGTCTCGAAATCTTTTATACATCTGAATGATGTTAATGAATTGAAGTGTTGATAGTATGAGTTGTAGTCTCATTTTAGATTGTTGATGAATTGAAGTGTTGTCTTTATGAGTTGAAGTCTCATTTGAATCATTTGGATAAACGAACCATGTCAATAAGATGAATTGGAAATAGAAATTAAACCGGTTTGAAAGATGAATATCAATGTTGATGGAATATAGAATTGATGTAAACCGATATGTATGAGTTGAACATTTATCAAATGCCAAGGTTTTAGTTATTTCTCATATCTGGTTTAGCATATCTCTACTGGGCTTTGGCTCACCCTTTATGGGACATCATTTTCAGGTACAGGTGACATGCCGCCTCTAAGGACTTAGCTTGGGTGGTTTCGAGGCTGCAGTCTCTTTTGTTGTTTTCTTTATGTGTATATGTTTTTATTTCCAAACCGAGGGCTTTAATTGTAAAGGACTTCCAACCCTCTTTTGTTGTAACCAAGTGTTGGCTTGGAAAGTTGTAAGCCCATAGGGCATTTACTTTTGTTGTCAATATGTAATATTTTTGTAAAGAACACTCTAATGAATGAATATGTTTTATTCTCTTATGTTTACGGTTAGTATGAATGTCTGATTTACGTATTTATTTTGAGGGCATTACAGAATGTAGGGTAAGGTTGTTAAGCCTCGAATTCAGTGCAGCAATCCCATCCAATAAAGGACCTTAAACCAGGGAGGGAAGATGATCTATTTTGAGATAAAGAAAGGAGATGTCAGATGGAGCTGGTGGAGTAGAAAGACCATACATGGAGAAATGAAGGGAAGAAAGACTAGGAAGGGTAAAGCCAAGAGTAGAGAGACCAAGGGAAGAACCAGGTTTTTTTGTCTTGGTCCAGACATTGTTAATCAAGGAATAACCCATGTGGCTCAGTGTTTCAGACCCATAACCAGAAGCGTCTCTAGGAACTTTTTCCTCACTTTTAAGATCGGTTTTAAAATGTTTGAAAACTTTTGTAAAAATCATCCCAGAAGGAAGGGCTTGATTGTTTTGTTTGTGTGCTTTGATAATACAATGACACACCAAAAACCCAAAATTTGTGAGAAAACCAGTGGATAAGGCCCAGATAGGATATGTGTAACCATAAGTAACAACATCAAAACGACCTGACCGAGGAATGATATTGTGTGTGATAATATGATGTAAAAGTCTTATTTCAAGGGAAAGATCCTTGCTAGAGACAGCAATATGATGATCTAGGTCAAGGTTATTTATTAAAAATTGGAGACCAGTGAGATGAGAATAGGTTGGAGGTTTAATGGCAACAGATTGAGTGACTCTATGACCATCATTTATGGTTTTTAAAATGAAGTTAATAACAGAGGGTTTCAGAGTGAGAGAGACACCTTTTACAAAACAATCTAATGTATGAGGAAAATATTCCTCATCATATGAGAGATTGACAAAGAACTCTTTAATAAGGGTGGGATAAACATCACAATCAAGTTTTAAAAAAGAAGACCATTTTTTATTATCAAACCACGCTTTGACAGGAATGAAATGTTTTCAAAGAAGGCAATGTCAATAGTGTGACCAGAGAGTACCTTACGCAAATTAAAGTTTTTGTTGAAGGCAGATTTGCAGCCATTGTTCTTGAATCGAAGAACATGAGGAGTCACAGCGATGGCGGTGGAAGAGGTAGAGGTGCAAGGTCGTTTCCTTGTTGGAAAAGGAGGAGAGGCTTGTGGATCCATGGATGATGAAGAAAAGAGGTCGCGAGAGAAACAAATGAAGATTGGAATGGGAATCGATGGTGGGAGTCGCCAGTATAGGAAAAGGACTAGGGCCAGAATTTTGAGTGGTGTCGCAAGAGAAAAAGAAAGGGTCGCCGGGTATATATACCCTCGAGAAGGTGTCGACCCTTGCGAAGAGAGGGTGTAGACACCCCATTTTTGACCGACCTTAAGACTCAGACGTCACCGATTGAGCGCTTGGTGATGTTGCATGATGTGCTTGTTCAGAAGTTTTAGAGTTGCGGCCGTGAGCCCTGCCTCCGGACTTCCGAACCCTCTTTCGTACCTTGTCTCGGTTTGCGAACCAGACTCGGTTTTCTCTGTTTCTTTTCCTGAGGGGAGGGAGAGGTCCCGTAAACCATCTCCCAATGTCCGTAGGCTACATTTGGCGGCCGTAGGCCATTTCTCCCATTTCGGAGCCCGGTTCCCGGTTTTCGGAGCCGTCAGGCCGTGTGCCTCGGTTCGGGACCGCTTAACCATCTCCGTTTGCTCTAAATTTTGGCATGCATCTTATTTCATCCCTTTTGAGGGACACTGGGGTCTGAGAAACCCACTTCGTGGTCGAACGCCACTTTCGGTGCTTAACAGCCCATTTTCGGGACCCCGAACTGCGTGTTTTGGTCCCCGAGCATTCGTTTTGCAACGTTTTTCGTTCATTTTTGGCAGGTACCTCTGTTTTATCACTGGAGAGGTCACTGAAGGGTGGAAGGCCAGCAATTGTTGCAGCAGCCAGTTATACATCCTCCGGAGCCTCCCGGCGTCCGTTTTTCCAACTTCCGGGCTAATGTTGAACACCCTAGGGTTAGTGTTGCCAACTTTCAACCACATATCTGTGATGTACACACATGAGAGGCCACTAAAAGTTCATGGCCGGCCATTAAGGTTACCTGACCCTTTTGACCCCTTTCTTCCGGGCTAATGTTGAACCCCTAGGACCTTTTTTCTTGAACTTTGAACCACATATCTGTGATGTACACACATGAGAGGCCACTAAAAGTTCATGGCCGGCCAGTAATTCAACTTGACCCTTTTGACCCCCTCTTTCCGAGCCAATGTTGAACCCCTTGGACCCACTTTCTCCAACTTTCAACCACATGGTTGTGTTGTACACACATAGGAGTACCTCCCCAGTAGCTGGCCGGCCAGAAAATCTCATTGAACCTTTTGACCCCTAGCCGGCCGGCTAGGGGGTGTGGCCGGCCGGCCACCTCCAACAAAAGTGATAGGCCGGCCGTGTTCCTCGCACTGTGCACTTTACAGCTGTGGGGCAATATCCCCCAGATATTATCTGTATCCGGGGGATATTTTGTGGGGGAATTTTGCTATCCTTTTCCCCCACCTTTACACCCCCTTTTGAATCCTTATAACCAGCTGGTGGCCTCCTTTGTTAGAGTTAGAAAAACTCTCCTTCAAGTTTCCATAGCCAACTCCATCTTCATCCTTCTCAATTCTTCAAAAAACCCTAAGTCCCTAACCATCATTCCTTCTACACCACCAAGCTCTACCACCACCATCTCATTTCCAGCAACAAGGAAGGATTCTTGAAGGCTAAAGAAGCTGCAAATTCATCCAAGAAGCAACAAAAGTTTGAGTCTTCAAGGGTAAGTAACACTTTTACCCTTTTGACCCTTTTTCTTGATTTATTTGTAAGCCCCACTTCCTTTTTGTTTCAAGCTCCGGCCCCAACTGAAAAGGGGCATCTTTTGAGCTCATCTTCACTTTCCATTAAGGGCTCAACCCTGTTTGAGCCCTCCATAACACACTTGCTTCATTGATCCTCTTGTATGTCACAATCTTGCATGCTATTTTTGACCCATGAGCAATTTATTTTCGAGCATGTTGTAAACTGATATAAGGCTTATTTTGAGCCCCTCTTCAACATTGGAGAAGGGCTCAACATTGTTTGGTGTCTCCATGTGTCACTTGTAGTTATATCCCTTATTTGGCCCCATTTTTGCATAAATTGGCACCCCCCTTTGCTTCTGTTTTTGGACCTTGGTCCTAACTGAAAGTGGCCTTATTTTGGCCTATACTTCATGTTTCATTAACACTTTTTTTCTGTTTGGTGATTATTTTATATACTTCATGTTATAGCACCTTTTGAGCTTCATTTTGCATCACATTTTTAGCATGTTTGTATACTGATTTTGAGGCTTCCATATACTGTAAATGTTCATATTTTTGGTCCCTCTTCAGTGTTGTAGAAGGAAATTTTTCAGTTTGAGTTTTGCTTATATCACTTGCTTCATTACCCCTCTTTTGACCCCTATTCTTGCATGCTATTTTTTCCATACCTATACTTGCTGTTTGGCCATGTTTATAACTGTGAAAGTTCATCTTTTCGGACTGTCTAGCTTCTGTCTTTGCATTGCATGTCCATATTGTGCATGTTTAGCATGGCTACAGGCCATTTCGGGTGCCTAAATTCGCATTTCGGGACATTTCCTTGCATTTCATGTCATTTCGCTTCATTTCGGGATTGTTTTCCCCAATATTTTAATGCTGAAATTCCATTAGTATGCTTGCATATCACTTTTGCCACATTTCATCGCATTCCGTCATTGCCTCGATTTGCGTGCCCGTGTGCACGCATTTCGAGGCACTCCTTTTTTATCCGCCAGCATCCTATGTGAGTGTGGCTGAGGCTCACTCATGTTGGTATAAGCCCATTTGTCATTTCCATGTCATTTCATCATACTTTGTCATCGCCTCGGTTTGCGTGCCCGTGTGCACGCATTTCGAGGCACTCATTTTTTATCCGCCGGCATCCTATGTGAGTGTGGCTGAGGCTCACTCATGTTGGTATAAGCCCATTTGTCATTTCCATGTCATTTCATCATACTTTGTCATCGCCTCGGTTTGCGTGCCCGTGTGCACGCATTTTGAGGCACTCCTTTTTTATCCGCCGGCATCCTATGTGAGTGTGGCTGAGGCTCACTCATGTTGGTATAAGCCCATTTGTCATTTCCATGTCATTTCATCATACTTTATCATTGCCTCGGTTTGCGTGCCTGCGTGCACGTATTTCGAGACACATATCATTACCTCGGTTTGTGTGCCCGCGTACACGTATTTCGAGACACATATCATTGCCTCGGTTTGCGTGCCCGCGTGCACGTATTTCGAGACACATATCATTGCCTCGGTTTGCGTGCCCACGTGCACGTATTTCGAGACACATATCATTGCCTCAATTTGCGTGCCCGCGTGCACGTATTTCGAGACACATATCATCGCCTCGATTTGCGTGCCCGTGTGCACATATTTCGAGGCACCTCATTTTCATAGCATTCTCCCATTTTCTCGGTTTGCGCGCCCGCGTGCACGCATTTCGAGACATCTCATTTTCGCAGCATTGTGTATGTTAGGATTGTATATTAGTTGCATTTCATGCATATCATGCATATTGCATCATGTCCAGAATAGGAGTTAGCCCGGGCACGGGAAACGAGGTGCATTTTGTACTCCGAGTGACGGAATGTGTCTCAATTCCCCAGTCACCGACACTCCGGATTGCCCATGATGGAGTTAGGTTTTAGCTGTAGTTTCATGTGCATTCATCCTATATTGAGTTGTGCATTTCGACTCCTCGGCCATCATGCCTCGGTATGCGTGATTGGTGGCACGAGGACCGAGACATGCATATATCTGTGCAAATACATTGCTATGCCCCTTTCCTGCTCTCTGTTGCAGCAAAACGCAGAATCAGCAACTTTTTGGGACTTGGCACGCATTTCAAGAACAGGTGTAAACAGAGGCTAATTGGGGCATTCTGGTGGATTTCCGCGCAAGACAATCCGGACATGCATCATCCATCAGAAGCGAAGCGGTCCCTGGCTTGCATGCCAGTTTGATTTATTTTTCTTAATTAATTCATTAATTAATTAGGATTTTGTAATATTTTGGACTGTAATATTCTTTTATTCGGGACTGTAATATTTGGACTGTATATTTATTTGGACCCTCTGCGCGAGGGCACAACTGTAATAAGTGTGCGTGCGTGTGTTGTATGTCTTCCAACCCCACGTCTTTCTCCCTTTTATTTATCCGCTTTTGATGGTTAGATTAGGGCATGTTTAAATTAGCATACAGTATGACAGCATGTTTGCATTCATTCATCTGTATTGCATGCACCGGGCTCGGCGCACCATACTAACTGCATCGTACTTTCAATTCCAAGTTGAATACATGATAGTTGTAACATTTCATATACCATCTTAGAATAGCCGAGCCTGCTATAAGTACATTTTGCATGTGTTGCATTAGGCATTTCTGTATAGTTAGGATCATGCATGATTTCTAATGAATTCCTATTTTGGCTTGGAGTACTCGGTAAGTTTTTATGCTTTAGCATCCTTGCATGCGTGTGAGTGACTGCCATGAATAGCATGCTTACCATGAGGCTATGTGCTTACATGATATAACTGCCTGAATGCCTGTGGGTGAAGGTTGGGTTATCTGAATTGGAATAGATCATCAAATGTTTCAAGCCTACCTGCGGGTAGCAAAACCTCTTTCAAAAATAAACATGAAATGTTTCGTTCCAATTCAGGCGATCCGGTCTATATTTGTATGCTGTGCGCATCACATAGTAACCTAGGCTAATAAACCGGAATAAGAACTCACAATGTTTTCAAAAATTGATATCATGGTTAGTAGAGGCCGGTCTATGACCGGGCGAGCGGGGGTGCTCACGAAGTGACCTTCCCCAATCGTACCTAAGTTCCCGAGCCGAGGCAACTTTGGTGATGACGGACACGTGGCCTTTTGGCACCGAGTCAGGGTTTCCTAAATTTCCCAAAATAAAATATTTAGGTGGCGACTCTGTATCTGGCAAAGCAGTCCATGTTTGGCACTTCTTTCAAAAAATCAGTTTTCTAAAAACGATTTGCCAGATTTGGACTCTTTGGTTCAGATTTAGAACCGTGACTACAAAAGTCGAGTCCGAGCTGTAGCGAGGTCCCCCGCGGGACGTGTTACAGTTTCTGGCGACTCTGCTGGGGATTTAGAGAACTTGACTCAAACTCGTGATATCTGTTTTTGACTACACTTGTGTGTTTCTTTGCATTGCATTTGCATCGGTGCGCCTAGGACACCGTGTTTGCCATCTGCTATTCCTGAACGGTTTGCCGGAGGCTTGTCTTGTCAAGGCATGACCATAAGGCTGACCGGTTGTGGGCTCTGCCAGCATGGGAACACAAACCCCGGTTTTACCGGGGCACCCTCTTTGACCATTCGACCTAGTGCATATTCGGATCCATAGTGACCATTCCAAATTAGGACAGGTTGCTTACCCGTTTATAGGTTGTTTGAAACCGCTGCGTGCGTAGTGAAACCCTAGTTCCTGACACAATAGGACAGGGAAACCCTACCCCAACATAGGGGTGTTTTGGCTCTCACTTATCTGTTATGTGCTTTAGAGTGCGTCTCTACAGGAATGCATGTATCAGTATATGAGTTTGGGTATCAAGCCTGCGGGCCTCAGTACAGTATCAAGCCTGCGGGCATCAGATCATTATATGAGTTTCAGCATCAAGCCTGCGAGCATCAGTTCAGAATTGTTAGTATCAGGCCTGCGGGCATCAGTTCAGTATTATGGGTATCAGGCCTGCGGGCATCAACCAGTATTTGAGAATGAGTTATCTGCGGATATCAGATTCTGTTTTAGGGAACAGTGATACAGGGATGATAATCAGTGTTTGAGGACAGTGTGTATTCAGCTTATTGACTGTGTGTTGATTATGCCCGACTGTGTGTCTTGCATTTTATTTTAAGCTGGTGTGCTGTCCGTTTATCTGTTTATTTATTTCCTTTTCGCTTTATTTATCTTTTGCTAGGTCAGTTTTAGCACGATTGCTTCCAACCCAACAGGCATTCCCCAAGCACCTTGGACACGAGGTCGTCGACTCCATCGATCTGAGGATCTAATCGACGAACAGCCAGTGTTCCATTCTCTACCCCCTGTTACCAGAAGGAAGCCGAAAAGGCGCAGTGTGTCAGAACAGAGGTTGTCAGGGCAGTGGGTTACCCCGTCAGAGGACAACAGAGGTGAAGTCTTGATTAGTGCTATAAGAGTAGACATACCAGTCAGTAGAATGGAACAGCAAAATACAACAGGGATGGAGGCTCTAATGCGCCAGATGCAGGAAAGTATGAAGCAAATGCATGACGATACCGCCCGTCAAGCGGAATTCTCCAAACAGCAGGCCGCGATCATGGCCCAACAGGCCGAACTAATCGCCAGATTGCAACAGCAGAATACAGCATCTGCTTCACACCAAATCCCTCCTCCGGCAGGAGCCCCAATGCCTGAGCAGGCACCCATTGTTCAGAACGCCCCACCAAATGCCCAGAATACCCTGCCGCATGTCCAAATTTTACAAGAGGACACGAGTCTTCCAACGGGGCCAGCTCCGCCCCCACTTCCCCCGCAATTGTCCAAGGTTCATACATCCAATCACCCGGACTCTCCCTTCGAGGTCGAGGTTGATCATACGGCTCTGAAATTGAGCAAACTGGAGAAACTCTTCAAGAAATCCCAAGGGGTCAAGGCTATGCCGGATATCGAAGATGGATATACCGAGGAGGCCGTAACACTCCCCGATAGGTTCAAAATGCCACAAATCGACCGTTTTGACGGGACCAGCGACCCCATGGTCCACATCCGATTGTTTGCGGATGTCTTGCGGCCAATGGGCCTTACACGACCACAGAAGCTCTCACTGTTCGGCCGAACCCTGTCGGGTGTGGCCTCCCATTGGTACGCAAGATTACAAGATGAAGTGAAGAAGAATTGGGACGAAATGGCTGAGGCCTTTGTCACGCAGTATTCATACAACACTCAGATCGAGGTCACAACCCGTGATCTTGAAACGACGAGGCAAGAGCCCAAGGAATCTTTCTCGGACTTTGTGATCCGATGGAGGGCAAAGGCGTCAACAATGACTTTAAGGCCCACGGACAAAGATCAAATCCGGATGATTGTGCGCAATCTCCACCCAAAACTGATGCTGAGGATGATTGTAGTCCCCTTCCCTACTTTCGCAGATTTACATGATATGGGGGTGCAAATCGAAGACGCAATGAAACAAGGTCTGTTTGACCATGACAGAGAACAACCGAGGAGGACCTTTAACCGTAACAACAATGCGGGCCCGAGCGGCGCTGCAAATACGAGAGCCTCGGAAGTTGGTATGGTCACCACCACTCCCCCTCCCCCTCCAAGGCCCATGACTGCCACACCCTTTTCCGGCGCGTCCGGAAGCAACACACAAGCCAACAACCGATTCCAACCACGGGGCCAAAGAACCTTTACCCCACTATATATGCCTCTGACCAAGGTTCTGGGAATACTGATCAGAAAGAATCATTTAAAACCACTAGAACCAAAGTCATTACCAAATCCACTCCCCCCCTCTTACGACCCGTCAAAATACTGTGCATACCACCAACAACACGGTCATGACACCGACCGTTGTTACAGACTACGTCATGAGATCCAAGATCTTATTGACAAACAGGTGATCGCACCTCCTGATAAACCCAATGTCACAACCAACCCTCTCCCACCACATAACCAAGCTCCTCCTCCCAAAAGAATTAACTTTATCCAGACTGGGGTCGCATCTTACGATCCTAGCATCTATATTACTCCCACCCACCTACCCAAGCCGGAGGTGCTCCTCCCCGATTGCACTGATTTCTTGTGCATGGTGGACATCTCCATAACCCAACCAGAACCGGTGGTGGTGACCGTCGAAGACGGAGCAGGGCAGATTTTGGGAGGAAATGAGATTGTTGAATCCGAAACTGGGCAGAATTTTGTTGGGGGAGTCTATGATCCAAGCAAGTACATCCTATCAACGAGCCGAGTTGGGCTAAGTGTAGAATTGCCAGAGACAGGAGAACTATGCATGATCCGGGGGGATGGATCTGGGCTATGGGCAGATGATTTGACAGCCGCAGGGGAGGACTTTGCCAACCTGCAACTTCTTGATGACCAGGAACTGGGGGAGGCGTCAATTAACTGGTATGATTATGAGGAATCAGAGGAGGCCACGGGATGGCTCGAAGATCAACCGGATGCAGTGGGGGAAGCCCAACCAGAACAGAGCCCGGCAGGGGCAGAAATATCAGTTGTGGCCGGAACGGCCGAAAATCAAGTTGTACCGCCGGAGAGCGCCGGTGTTAAGAATTCCGCTCGGGATATGGGCATTATGGATGTAGGAACTATTGAACAAACGGCTGTACTGACGCAGCTGGAACAAGGAAAGTTTGAGGAGGCTGAGAGAATTAGAAAAGCTAAAGGCCCTGAGGGGACCGAAAGTGCTGCGTGCACGAAAATGGAGAATGCTGCGAGCGTATGGACAGAGGATATTGAGAGAGCAACTAAACCAGAGCCAGACAAGTGTTTGTTGGCTGCCAGCGGAATGTGGTGGGAAGATGACGATTTGTGTCTTGCCCACACGGATGAAGACTGGGGGAATAACCAACCGGATGATACTTGGTACCTCGATGAGGTTGACCATATGACAAGAAGTGGGCGGTACTTCAAGCCCCCACACCTGGACCAACCCGAGGCATCCGGGAAAGATAGAGAAGTGGAGAGACAGAAGGAGAAGCAAATTGAAGATGAAGCTGTGCTGAAACAGTTAAAGAAGATACAAGCAGACATCTCCATCTGGGGACTGCTAATGGCATCACGAGTGCACAGAGAAGCTGTCCTATCTGCTATGGACAAGTCCAAACTCTCCATAGACACCACGCCTGAACAGCTGGTTGGGCTGGTTTTTCCGGGAGGAGGTTCCCCGGCATTAACCTTTTCGGACAAGGAGCTACCACCTGAGGGCACAAACCATAACAAACCTCTCTATATTTCTGTGTAATGTAGAGATAAGTGGATACCGGTGGTACTTGTTGATACCGGGTCTGCGATTAACGTCTGCCCAACCAGAACGGCATATGCAATCGGGTTGAAACCCGTGGACTTCGTCCCAACTACCCAAGTGATCAGAGCATACGATAATACCAGCAGAGAGGTGATGGGGACTGTTAAAATTCAAACCAAGGTTGGTCCAGGACAACACAGCATCGAATTTCATATCCTGGACGTTCCCGCAACCTTTAACTTACTTTTGGGGCGACCGTGGTTGCACCAGGTCAAAGCAGTCTCTTCCACTCTACATCAAATGCTAAAGTACCCCCACGGGAAAGGGGTAGCAATTGTTTTTGGGAATTCATCCATCCATCCGCCGCCGGAAGTGTCTACACCTGTCTTGGAGATTGAGCACGGCACGGAGGATGTGTTTTTATCGGGGTTCACTTTGGCCGAGGCTCAAGTGGTGCAGAATGTCATGGCTGTGAATGAGGGCATGTATGTTAGTGCACAATCTATCTACCTCATGAACAAGCTAAAACATACCCCCGGGATGGGATTAGGGAGAAGCGGCCGGAAGGGCGTCTCAGTGTTGGCCGAAGTGCCACACAACCCTCATGCCTTTGGACTGGGTTATCTGCCCACCAAAGAAGACTGGGTAAGGAAAGGAAAAGAAATGGCCGGAAGGGCCAGAGCAAAGAAGGCCGGGAAGCCATTTGATTTAATGCACAGGCCCATCTGGGGTACCCTAAACGGACGTTTCGTCCGGGAGGGGGAAGATTTTCCATTCTGCGGCTTCCCGGAGCCATGGCTAAACGCGGAGGAGGCGCGCGTGCCTGGTTTTGAAATCTTCTTCGACATACAATTATCTGGGGATGACGTTGCCGAAGCGCAGACAGACCCACCAACTGAGGTTGAGCAATGTGAAGCAGTGGATCCTGAGAGCACGGAGCTTGAAATGGGGGTAGCACTGGCGAGTCTACTATCAGATCCTCCGATCGGCCAAGAGTGCTTGGGGGATAACTCTTCGGTTTCTGTGATTGGAGATGAAATAGCTGCGGGCTTTCCAGCGCCGATCTTGGATGCATCTATCGCACCTTCTCTCATCTGGCAATATGAAGAAGGCTTTTTATCTAGCAGTTCCGGGTCAGGTAGTGAGCCGGAATCTGATTCTACCGAATCTTGTGCGTCAGAATCAGATTCCAGCTCGACTGAGTCTGAGTCCGAGTCCGGTATTCCTGGGGGTGATAACCCGGATGCCACAGTCCTGTCTAGGTCGTCTTTTTCATTTTCTTTTGAGTCTGTTGTAACAGAGGAATCTGACGGCTTGGAAGTATTTAATGAGAATGATGTGGATGTGGTTTCCGAGTATTTTTCTGTGCCTTTGATTTATTGCTTAAATCAGGATTTTCAAAATTTTGATGAAAACAGCGAGGAAGAAATTCCCCCAGTTTTGCAACGATTAATTAATCAAGAGCAGGAAAGATTTGTTAAACCTTTAATGGATGAAATCACTACTGTGAATGTTGGTACTGAGAAGGACCCGCGGCTGGTCCAGATCGGGTCCACGTTGTCTTCAGAGGAGCGCGAGCGCTTAGTCGCTTTATTAAAAGATTTCAAAGATGTTTTCGCGTGGTCCTATGAAGACATGCCTGGAATTGATCCTGAGATTGTACAGCACCGGATCCCTCTTGATCCAGAGGCCCGCCCTGTCAAACAGAAACTCAGAAGGATTCGCCCGGACTGGGCCCTCAAAATTAAGGAAGAGGTCACCAAACAAATTGACGCAGGGTTCCTGCTGGTATCTGAATATCCAACTTGGTTGGCCAACATAGTTCCGGTGCCAAAGAAGGACGGCAGAATTTGGGTCTGTGTAGACTTCAGAGATTTGAACAGGGCCAGTCCGAAGGACGACTTTCCCTTGCCACACATTGATGAATTGGTGGATTTCACGGCAGGACACGCCTTGCTTTCGTTTATGGATGGTTTCTCAGGCTATAATCAGATAGTGATGGCACCCGAAGACCGGGAGAAGACTGCGTTCACTACCCCGTGGGGGACATATTGTTATAGAGTGATGCCATTCGGGTTGAAAAATGCTGGAGCTACGTATCAACGGGCAGCAACTACAATATTGCATGATATGATCCATAAAGAGGTCGAGGTGTATATGGACGACATGATTGTCAAGTCCAAAGATAGAGAGAGCCACTACACCGCCTTACAAAAATTCTTTCAAAGGATCAAAGAGTTTCGGCTGCGACTGAATCCCCAGAAATGCACGTTTGGTGTTACAGCAGGGAAGATGCTAGGGTTTCTGATCACACAAAGGGGCATCGAGGTCGACCCTTCCAAAATCAAGGCCATCTTAGAAATGCCACCACCAAGGACTGAAAAGGAGGTGCGAGGCTTTCTGGGTAAAGTGCAATTCATAAGACGGTTTATTTCTAAATTAACCTTGACTTGTGAACCACTTTTTGGTCTCCTGAAGAAAGGAAAGAAATTCCAATGGGACGGCCGATGTCAAGCAGCTTTTGAGCAGATCAAAGAATATCTACAGAACCCACCCGTGTTGTCACCGCCAGAGCCGGGGAGACCGTTGATACTGTACCTTTCGGTAACTGAGACTACCATGGGCTGCATGCTCGCGCAGGAGTCAGAAGACAAAGTGGAAAGGGCCATATACTATCTGAGCAAAAAGATGCTGGATTACGAGACCTGCTATACGCCGCTGGAGAAGGCTTGTTTGGCCTTGGTATGGGCAACCAGGAAGCTACGGCACTACCTGTTAGCCCACTCTGTAATGTTGGTTTCGCGTTTGGATCCCATTAAATATCTCTTCGAGAAACCAGCGCTTACGGGTAGGCTAGCTCGTTGGTTGCTGCTGCTCTCCGAATTTGATTTGAAGTATATAACGCGCAAGTCAGTAAAGGGTAGAGCGGTAGCGGAGTTCCTTGCCGACCACCCGGTTGAAGGGGATGAAGCGGTTGAGTATCTATTCCCAGATGAAGCTATTCTACACGTCGAAGATGAAACTTGGACGATGTACTTTGACGGAGCGTCAAACCAGTATGGGTATGGGATAGGGGTGTTGCTGATAGCGCCCGATGATTCCCGTATCCCTTTAGCATTCAAGCTCCGATTCAAAGTTTCTAACAATGAAGCAGAGTATGAAGCATGTATTGCTGGCCTGGAAGCAGCCCTGGAATTAGGGGCAAGACGGCTGGACGTCATTGGGGACTCGAACCTTGTTGTGTCTCAAGCAAAAGGAGATTGGAAAGTTAAGGAGGAAAGGATGATAATCTACCACCAAACCTTGGATCTGCTAATTCCTCGGTTTGAGAAGCTAAATTTCACCCACCTCGTAAGAGAGAACAACAGGTTTGCAGATTCACTAGCAACTCTATCTTCTATGATAGACATCCCGTCCGGAGTCCGGATGCGTCCAGTCATTATTGATCAGAAGTTCGTGCCAGCATACGAGTCGATTTCCGCCATAGATGAGGTTCAAGACGGCAACCCCTGGTATTACGACATCTGGAACTTCTTGGAAAAGGAGACATATCCACTAGGGGCAAATGCCAAAGATAAGAGGGCTGTCAGGAGAATGGCTGCCCAGTTCATTATCTGCGGAGGAAAGCTGTACAAAAGGGGGCATCTGGGAATGCATAAGCTCTGTGTAGAAGCTGAAGAGTCAAGACGCCTGATGGAAGCCATCCATGGGGGGGAGTGTGGTGCACATATGAATGGAGTGATGCTGGCCAGAAAGATCCTCAGACAGGGCTACTACTGGTCAACCATGGAGGAGGATTGTATTAGCTTTGTTCGGCGATGCCACAAGTGTCAAATCCATGCAAATCACATGAACATCTCGCCGTCAAAACTGTACAACATGACTTCACCATGGCCTTTTTCAGTCTGGGGAATTGATGTGATCGGAGCTGTTACCCCGAAGGGGTCAAACGGACATGAGTTTATCCTAGTAGCGATAGATTATTTCACAAAGTGGGTTGAGGCCCAATCATACGCGGTGTTGAAGGCGTCGCATGTCGCAAAGTTCATTAGAAACAACATCATCTGTCGCTACGGGGTGCCAAATGAGATAATTTCAGATAATGGTTCCCATTTCAAGAAAGAAGTGATAGACCTGTTGGAGAAATATAATGTGGCTTTCCATAAGTCATCTACATACAGGCCGCAGACCAATGGAGCGGTTGAGGCCGCCAACAAGAATATCAAGCATATACTACAGAAGATGGTGGAAACCTATCGAGATTGGCCAGACAAGCTGCCATTTGCTCTGTGGGGCTACAGGACTTCAATCAGAACTTCTACTGGAGCAACTCCATATTCATTGGTCTATGGAATGGAGGCTGTCCTACCCATTGAGATTGAGGTCCCATCGTTACGAGTATTGGCAGAATGCCAGATAGCCGAAGCAGATTGGCAGCAAAGCAGATTCGAAGAACTCATGCTCTTTGATGAAAGAAGACTGAAAGCACTGTACCACATCCAAGGCTATCAACGAAGAATTGCCCGGGCTTTCAACAAGAAGGTTAAGTCCCGGAATCTGAAAGAAGGAGATTTGGTGCTCAAAGACAACCGAGCTCCCATCCACGACCCGAGGGGCAAGTTCAGACCTAATTGGACTGGTCCCTACATCATCAAAGCTATCTGGTCAGGTGGAGCTGTGGTTCTGATGGATCTAGATGGCTTGGAGTTCTCACAACCGATCAATATGGACAAGTTGAAGAAATACTATCCTTGAGAGGCTCGCTAGGCTGAAAACCCGAAAGGGCGACCTAGGCAAAATTCAGAGCACAAAAAATTAGAAAATATAAAAACTGAGCTCGCAAGGTTGAAAACCCGCAAAGGGCGGCCTTAGCAAAAGTTAGAGCGCAAAAGGAGAGTGAAAATACTCGAGTGAACCTTAGCCTGAACTACGTAAGGCTTGATTCCCATCTTTGGGATACGTAGGCAACTTCACCTTGAAGTTCAGCCATAAACTTTTCCCCGATCAACTCTGTCCATCTTGATCGTCTCAGTCATCTTTATCCATCAGCATTTATCGTGATCTCCGGTACAGTGCTGTTCAGACTAGGGGCAACTTTCCGTTGCCGCGACGGTGCAAAGTTACTCAGACTAGGGGCAACTTTCCGTTGCTATGAAGTGCCGCATTGTTCTTCAGACTAGGGGCAACTTTCCAGTTGCGGGGATCTGGGGTTGTGCATCTCAGTGACAGATTTTCGGCATGTCCAATTTTGATCCACATCGAAATTAGTTTTGAAAAGTTTTAATGAAAGTTGACTTTGTTCAAATCAATCTTTTTACGACTAAGACCATTTTTGGACCAAAAACGGAAAATTTTCAGTACCATAACTTTCAATTTCATTGATTTCAAAACTGAGTTCTCCTACTCTTGCATTACAATCGAGGTTGCTTTTTAGTACATTCATAAAGAAAACTTGAAAATGCTAAATAAGCAATAAATTTGAGGCATAGTTGAATCAAGTATCTCTGTGTCCCCTCCCAGAGCTGGACGGAGCATCTGGCGCCAAGCTGGGCCCAACTTGTGCCTCCTCATTGAGCCAATCCACGCACTCATCGGACAAAGTGCAACTGAAAGTAGAAGCAGGGGCCAGGAGCTCTCTAGTCCTCCATGCCGTGGCATATCGGGCAAGCTGTGCACCCCGGATCGGGAAAGCGGCTGGGTACTCAATCCCCTCCGGTGGGCAGGTCTGATCATGGCCAAACTGACGCAGGAACCGGAACGGAAAATAGAATACGCAGTGGGTTAGACCAATCAATTGGATCCCAATCAGCCGGGACATACTATAGCTCATTGCCGGGAGGTTGAGCCAAGGGCAACGCCAAGCAATGCTGTCTGCAGGCAAATTGCACATCCAATCGAACCACCACCTTTCGTCAAGAGCATTGACAAGGCGCTGCCGAAAGAAGTAGCCTCGAGCTGAATAAGCCGGGCAAGAGTCCACAACCTGCAACTTATCCATTAACCATACCTAGGGGAGGGATGGAAAATGAGAGAGTAAAGAACAAAGAGATGTACGATGAGAGAAAAGTGAGACAAGGGTTTTGTGAGAGAGAAAAAAAAAAAAAAAAAACGAGCCTGAGGGTCGAGTGATGTGAGCAAATATATATGTAAGGTTGGGTGGGAAACATTACCTGCAGCAGCAGTGGACTCCCGGCGAACCTAGTCACCTCCCGGCGATAGACAGAATCTAAGCCCATCAATGTCTCGGCCAAGGTCATGGCAATACAGCTCTTTCCATCTCTCAAGCCTTGGGCGACTTCAATCAGGTGAATGCTAGCCCCGCTGAAGCCCGAGGAAAGCAGAAAGTGAGACAACAAACATAAGCAGAGGGCGTGTTGCCGGAAACCCTGCCAATAATGGTTGCTGCGGTCACCAGCGTCGGAAAAACGATGGATCAAGCCGAGGATGTCCAGCTCCCCACTGCAGATCAGAGATCGAGCATCATGCGCCGTGAGGCCACACATCCGCCCTAAAGCCTGGGCGTGACCAAAACGGAGCTGGGGCAAGATCACTTCAGAGCGCTCAGACTCCATCAAAACCTGAAAATCTTCGAAAGTGGGGCACATCTCTTGGCCGCCGAAGCTAAAAACATGCGTCACTGGATTCCAGAACCTTGCCGCGGCATGGAGAAAAGGGAGATGTAACGGAGTACGGCTCAGCGTGAATAGTGCATTCAAGCCGAAACCCCGGAAATTCAGCTTTTCCGAGCCATCTAGAGAAGAGATCCAAGATATGAGATTTTCTGCGAGAAACGCCTCCATCTTTGCCTAAAACTAAGATGAAATGAATGTTCCCGAAGTTGAGGCTTTTATAGAAGGAAAAACACTATTCACGGGGACACGTGTCAAAATCTGGTGGCTGCAGGACTGAATGGCCGGCCAGCCACTTTTTCTGGCTGGCCAGCCATTTACTTTTTCAGAAATGGTCGGCCAGCTATCTCTCTCCACCAAAAATGGCCGGCCGGCTCCCAAGGATGGCCAGCAATGTTGCAGTGTATCTCCTTGGCCCTGTTTTACTCTTCGAAGGAAAGTCCCAAACATTTCCATGCAACGGGGGGAGTCAAAGGCCTTCATCTCCCTCCGTTTCGGATGCGTCCCGGTGCCCAGATCGTCAGAAGTACACTTTGTTGTTGTTGAGTTTTGTTTATCGAGTTGTCGTTTTGCTTATCGAGTTGTTTGTCGAGCGGACGTGTTTCGTGTTTTTGAGTCATTGCTCTCTGTTTAAGCAATTGTTGTTAAAATCTTGTTTATTTGTATTGTTGCATTTTGCTTATCGAGTTGTAAACTTGCTAAAGATTCTGTTATATCTTAGTAAGTTGAATTGTTTAGTTTGTTGCGTCGGTTCACTACCTGACTTGGTGATTACACAATGCGCATTTCCATTCAATTTCATTTTTGTGCAAAATAAATTGATGCGATACGATGCTAAAAGTTTAGAATACAAACACCTTTTCAAAAGCTATTTCATTTCATCATGCTTTACAACAAACAAAGGTACAAGTTTTACAAAAATAAAACTGCCTAACAATGTGCAAAGTGCTACAAACTACTAGCAAAAAGAAAAATAAAGCAGGAAATAACAACATCAAAGTCCTCGGGAGCGGGAACGAGAAGCACGCCTCATCCTCTTTTGCGGGACAATCTCCACAGCATCATCATCATCTGAGTCGGAGCCTCCCTCCTCAGCAGATGTCTCTGACTGATGATCGGTAGCCTCCTCCTCCTCCTCAGCATCCTCCTCCTCCTCATCAGGCTCCACCTCCACAACGTGAGCCCTGCATCTGCGGACGGGCCCTCCTCGAGCTCCCCGAAAAGGCCTAGATGGCCCGGCTCCTCGGGAAGGCCGAGATGACCCCGCCCCCTGAAAAGGCCTGGGTGACCCAACTCCATGGAAAGGCCCAGATGGCCCAGCTCCCCAAGGAGGCCCAGGTGGCCTGGCCTGCGGCTGACCGGACCATGAAGGCATCTGAAAACAGAGAGTTCAATTCAAATGCATCAGTCCAAATATATACATCAGATGCAGATACAAGCAAAGGTTACATGAAGTGGGTGCATATAAATACAGTGTCCAAGTGGGGTGTGTGTCAGATGTGCTCTACACAAGTAGTCTATCGATGCAGTAGAAATCAGCATGTCGTCAGAAGTATGATAAATGCCAGAAAACTGAAAGGTACCTGGATGCCCGCGACAGACAACTGTGCCTCCCTCCGCAGGACCATGCCCTCGAGTGTGGCCACCAGTCCAACCACCTCCTCCATGTACCCTCGCGATGGCTGCAAAAATGAGCTCATAATCATCAGCGAACAGAAGAATGTCTAAACATCTGAATGATGAATGAAAAGAAGTGGAGCATACCGGCGGTGAGTCCGGATCAATGGCGTATCGATCACTGGGCATCGGAGGCTCTACTGGAATCGGAGTCGGGGAGCTAGCCCCATACTGCCACGCCATCAACTCAGTAGGCATATCTGGCCATCCGGGATAAGGATGAACCGACGGAGCCGGAGGAACGGGTCTACTCCCACCTCTAGATGTGCCGGCCCTGCTAGTGGAAGGGGCGTCTGCAGCCCGAGCCTGGTCCGAGGATGACATACCGGCAGGCCTCATCATCGGGATACGAGCTTCCGTCAATGGAGGCATCAAATATATGTGACGGTAAGTGGCGTAGTCCCCCTCCTCAATGTATAGTAAAGCATCAGTGCCCAGCATGGCGCCGACTACCTCTGAGTAAGAGAGCCTGTCAGCAGTCCGCATACTGGCTGGAGGTACTGCGGGGATATCCTGAGAAAGATACCCCCATACCTGGCGCAGAAAGCGCTCCCCCAGGAACCATACCCTGCCAACCGGCCCTTCGAGCAGGACCCTATACTGGGAGATGTCCGATGCTCCGGTATACTGAAGTCGGAGACCATCACCCAGAGACACCCAGGGCTGCCATGTAATCTGCGGATGATGAATGCATAAACCCATCAGAAATCAGAATGTACAGAGCAAATCAAGGATGAAAATAAAAAGAACTGAAAGTTCTGAGGTACCTCTGAATGTCGCACAGTGTCGAAGTACTGTCGCAGGCGAAGGAGGGTCTCTCGAGGCCTCGGCCGGTGCGGGCCCTCGAATATCAATGAATATGGGGTCACAGGAATCCCTACCACCTCCAGCTCTGGGGCTAATGATGGGAAGTATACATAGGCCCATAGCTGAGAAAGGCAGTGCAGAATGTAAGTACGAGGTGCTGAGAGTAAAATGCAGACTGTAAAAGTGCGCTGTGTGTGTGCAATGTACAGGTAATGAAAAGCAGAAATGTAAATCAAGGGGACAGAAAGTACCTCCCAGGCTCTCCAGTAGCCGCCAAGCAAATCGCCCCGCTCGCGGGAGGTCGCACTCATATAAAAGTAAAGGGTAGCCAGACCGGCGCCACCCCAGTCATAACGATGGACCTGTGATAGGTCGACTAGAGCGCTCAGCAAATATAGCCCAACTGTGTTCCCTCTGTCGGCAAACAGGGTGGTCCCGAAGAGGAACATCAGGAAACCACGGGTATACTGCTCCGTCTCCTCAGGAGTCTCAGGCACCATCTCCGCACGCCGAAAATGGGAGGAGAACCAAGTGTATCGGACTCTGCCTGAAACCCTGTCGACAGGTGGGTGAGCCCCCAACAGATACATCCAGGCGGCCTCCCACTCGCCCATATCCTCATCGTAGGGGATGGACCAACCTCGAACGTCTAAACCGGTCAATACAGCGAAGTCAAAAGGGGTCATGGTCATATCCCCGGTAGTAGAGAAATGAAAGGAATTGGTGGTGTCCCACCATCTCTCTACCAAGGCTGCCATCAGCGTCCTCCTGGCAGGACAACGTGACAACCCGACGCAGAAGGGTCCAAATCCTGCCAAGTCTACCAAATCCCGGACAGCCTCCGGGAGCTCAGCATACCAATCCCTCGCGGCAGTGGAACCATACCCCCGCACACTGCGGGAGCAAACCTGCATTCAGAATGAACACATGTGTCAATAATGAAATGAATGGGCTGTGTGCCAATGAGATGAAATGGGCTGTGTGCCAATGAGATAAAGTGGGCTGCGTGTTCACTATCTATCTGGGCTGCGTGTTCAGAAAATTTGAAGTTTGGGCTGCGTGTTCAACTTTCAGTTAAATTGCGGGCTGCGTGTTCACTATCTATCTGGGCTGCGTGTTCAGAAAATTTGAAGTTTGGGCTGCGTGTTCAACTTTCAGTTAAATTGCGGGCTGCGTGTTCCCTATCTATCTGGGCTGCGTGTTCAGAAAATTTGAAGTTTGGGCTGCGTGTTCAACTTTCAGTTAAATTGTGGGTTGCGTGTTCACTATCTATCTGGGCTGCGTGTTCAGAAAATTTGAAGTTTGGGCTGCGTGTTCAACTTTCAGTTAAATTGTGGGCTGCGTGTTCACTATCTATCTGGGCTGCGTGTTCAGAAAATTTGAAGTTTGGGCTGCGTGTTCAACTTTCAGTTAAATTGTGGGCTGCGTGTTCACTATCTATCTGGGCTACGTGTTTAGAAAATTTGAAGTTTGGGCTGCGTGTTCAACTTTCAGTTAAATTGTGGGCTGCGTGTTCACTATCTATCTGGGCTGCGTGTTCAGAAAATTTGAAGTTTGGGCTGCGTGTTCAACTTTCAGTTAAATTGTGGGCTGCGTGTTCACTATCTATCTGGGCTGCGTGTTCAGAAAATTTGAAGTTTGGGCTGCGTGTTCAACTTTCAGTTAAATTGTGGGCTGCGTGTTCACTATCTATCTGGGCTGCGTGTTCAGAAAATTTGAAGTTTGGGCTGCGTGTTCAACTTTCAGTTAAATTGTGGGCTGCGTGTTCACTATCTATCTGGGCTGCGTGTTCAGAAAATTTGAAGTTTGGGCTGCGTGTTCAACTTTCAGTTAAATTGTGGGCTGCGTGTTCACTATCTATCTGGGCTGCGTGTTCAGAAATTTTGAAGTTTGGGCTGCGTGTTCAACTTTCAGTTAAATTGTGGGCTGCGTGTTCACTATCTATCTGGGCTGCGTGTTCAGAAAATTTGAAGTTTGGGCTGCGTGTTCAACTTTCAGTTAAATTGTGGGCTGCGTGTTCACTATCTATATGGGCTGCGTGTTCAGAAAATTTGAAGTTTGGGCTGCGTGTTCAACTTTCAGTTAAAATTGTGGGCTGCGTGTTCACTATCTACCTGGGCTGCGTGTTCAGAAAATTTGAATTTTGGGCTGCGTGCTCAACTTTCAGTTAAATTGTGGGCTGCGTGTTCACTATCTACCTGAGCTGCGTGTTCAGAAAATTTGAAATTTGGGCTGCATGTTCAACTTTCAGTTAAAATTGTGGGCTGCGTGTTCACTATCTACCTGGGCTGCGTGTTCAGAAAATTTGAATTTTGGGCTGCGTGTTCAACTTTCAGTTAAATGGTGGGCTGCGTGTTCACTATCTATCTGGGCTGCGTGTTCAGAAAATTTAAAGTGTGGGCTGTGTGTTCACTTTCAAATCCGGGCTGTGTGTTCGACAAATCAGTGTTTGAACCGTGTGTTCTAATGTGGGCTGTGTGTTCGCAATTAATTAATGAGCCGAGTGTTCAGAAATTCGAGTGTTGAAACTACATGCTCAAGATGCAAGCAAAGTACTATGTCATAAGCTAAACTGCATGTTCAAGCATGGCAAGGGTGCAAAATGAAAAATACAGAAGATAAGGTAAATACCTCTCGGGCCTCGTGAGAGAGATGCTGCTCCGGCTCTCTGAGAAGCAGATCCCCGGGTGCTCGCTCGTCAAAGCTGGTAAAATGACGGAAGACGGCACGAGGGAGGACGTGTGCTGCCGGACGATACCTCCCGGGAATGAAAGGTCGGGTCCTCGGAGGTAGAGTCATGGGGTCGAAATCATCTCCGGCGCCTGGAAAACCTCCACCGTGGGGAGAATTGCCCGCCATTTTCAAGAATCTGCAAAAGGGGAGCAAAAATGAGCAAAATGAGCAAAAATTGGAAAAAGTCAACAAAAGTCAACTCCCGAGAAAATATTCCAAATATTAAGATAAACTTACCTCAAGTGGCAAAAATGCAAAAAGAAGCTCCGAAGTCGGAATTTAATCGCTCCAAAGTGCTTAAAACTGAGTGTTTTTGCGAAAACAATTTGCGCGGGGCGTTGGAAAACGCGCGTGAAACTCAGATCTGGAGAGGAAAGTGTTGAAAGAGGCAAGAAAAGGAGGGGGGCTCGGCTGCCTTTTATAAGCCTCAAGCCTTGATTGAAGAAGCATGCAAAAAAGAGGGAAAAAGACCAAAATAGCCCCGGAAAAAGGCCATGGTCGGCCGGCCCCTATTTCTAGCTGGCCAGCCATCTGCTTTTTGCAGAAATGGCCGGCCAGCCATTAGCTTTTATGGAAACTGGTTGGCCACCCCCCCTTGGGAAGATAAATGGCCGGCCATGTTCCTCACATGCTCACCTAGCTCTCTGCAAATTTTGAGGAAGATCGGAGTTCCCGGGACCTGAAAAAGTGCAAGAAAAGTATACTTCCGGTCGCGAAATTGCTCCGTCGCGACTTCGGTTTCAAGTTCTGACATATGTCTCATCATCATTCATCGAAATCGAAGTGTATCCTTTTTGAATGAGTTGTAACCTTTCAAGGAAGCGGATCGGAGGCCGTGATCGAGTTGCCTTCGCCGAAACGCGCATTTCCGTACTCGTTGATTCATGACAAACGGGCGTCCTGATTCTTGCTCGTGTTACATTATCTTGCATTTTCATGAACATACCTGCATTAACGTGCACGTTTCTTGATATTGGCATACCTCTATGTTTGAGCATGTGTTGTCACGCATGTTCCATTCTTACATTACGATACATTCACTCACCGGCACTGCGTGTGTCGAACTTTCGAAATTACATTAAATATATGTTGTTAGCATATTGTGCTCGTTGAGTTTCTCTATTTTGCAGGCACGATATTGTATGTACGGTTCAATTCAAGCTGGTGTGACCAGACGAATCACGCAGGTATCGTATCTTCTCCGTGTGAGACGTGGCGGGGATTGAATAGTCCTCCGCATTCTTAACTGCATGAAATGTAGTTGTTGCTTTGCATTCTTGCTTAAAACTGTTGCATCTATTTGTGAATACTTGCTTCATTACAGCTTGCTGCATTCGCATGATCATGAGTGATAACCGGCTTCGCGTAGCGTATAAGTCCAACTTTCAAAACCGGCTTCGCGTAGCGTATAAGTCCAACTTTCAAAACCGGCTTCGCGCAGCGTATAAGTCCAATCTTCAAAATCTTCTTGCATTATCATTTGCATTTTGCCCCCTGCCTGCGGGCACATCTCTGTTTATCCTGTATGTTTGTCTAAGTCTTCGGCCTTGTCAAAAATGGGTCGTCTCTGGGCTTTGACATTCACTCCCGTCACTTGTGACTTCCGAGTTCTGTCAAAGAGGGGCAACTGTGGACACCCCATTTTTGACCGACCTTAAGACTCAGACGTCACCGATTGAGCGCTTGGTGATGTTGCATGATGTGCTTGTTCAGAAGTTTCAGAGTTGCAGCCGTGAGCCCTGCCTCCGGACTTCCGAACCCTCTTTCGTACCTTGTCTCGGTTTGCGAACCAGACTCGGTTTTCTCTGTTTCTTTTCCTGAGGGGAGGGAGAGGTCCCGTAAACCATCTCTCAATGTCCGTAGGCTACATTTGGCGGCCGTAGGCCATTTCTCCCATTTCGGAGCCCGGTTCCCGGTTTTCGGAGCCGTCAGGCCGTGTGCCTCGGTTCGGGACCGCTTAACCATCTCCGTTTGCTCTAAATTTTGGCATGCATCTTATTTCATCCCTTTTGAGGGACACTGGGGTCTGAGAAACCCACTTCGTGGTCGAACGCCACTTTCGGTGCTTAACAGCCCATTTTCGGGACCCCGAACTGCGTGTTTTGGTCCCCGAGCATTCGTTTTGCAACGTTTTTCGTTCATTTTTGGCAGGTACCTCTGTTTTATCACTGGAGAGGTCACTGAAGGGTGGAAGGCCAGCAATTGTTGCAGCAGCCAGTTATACATCCTCTGGAGCCTCCCGGCGCCCGTTTTTCTAACTTCCGGGCTAATGTTGAACACCCTAGGGTTAGTGTTGCCAACTTTCAACCACATATCTGTGATGTACACACATGAGAGGCCACTAAAAGTTCATGGCCGGCCATTAAGGTTACCTGACCCTTTTGACCCCTTTCTTCCGGGCTAATGTTGAACCCCTTGGACCTTTTTCTTGAACTTTGAACCACATATCTGTGATGTACATACATGAGAGGCCACTAAAAGTTCATGGCCGGCCAGTAATTCAACTTGACCCTTTTGACCCCCTCTTTCCGAGCCAATGTTGAACCCCTTGGACCCACTTTCTCCAACTTTCAACCACATGGTTGTGTTGTACACACATAGGAGTACCTCCCTAGTAGCTGGCCGGCCAGAAAATCTCATTGAACCTTTTGACCCCTAGCCAGCCGGCTAGGGGGTGTGGCCGGCCGGCCACCTCCAACAAAAGTGATAGGCCGGCCGTGTTCCTCGCACTGTGCACTTTACAGCTGTGGGGCAATATCCCCCAGATATTATCTGTATCCGGGGGATATTTTGTGGGGGAATTTTGCTCTCCTTTTCCCCCACCTTTACACCCCCTTTTGAACCCTTATAACCAGCTGGTGGCCTCCTTTGTTAGAGTTAGAAAAACTCTCCTTCAAGCTTCCATAGCCAACTCTATCTTCATCCTTCTCAATTCTTCAAAAAACCCTAAGTCCCTAACCATCATTCCTTCTACACCACCAAGCTCTACCACCACCATCTCATTTCCAGCAACAAGGAAGGATTCTTGAAGGCTAAAGAAGCTGCAAATTCATCCAAGAAGCAACAAAAGTTTGAGTCTTCAAGGGTAAGTAACACTTTTACCCTTTTGACCCTTTTTCTTGATTTATTTGTAAGCCCCACTTCCTTTTTGTTTCAAGCTCCGGCCCCAACTGAAAAGGGGCATCTTTTGAGCTCATCTTCACTTTCCATTAAGGGCTCAACCCTGTTTGAGCCCTCCATAACACACTTGCTTCATTGATCCTCTTGTATGTCACAATCTTGCATGCTATTTTTGACCCATGAGAAATTTATTTTCGAGCATGTTGTAAACTGATATAAGGCTTATTTTGAGCCCCTCTGCAACATTGGAGAAGGGCTCAACATTGTTTGGTGTCTCCATGTGTCACTTGTAGTTATATCCCTTATTTGGCCCCATTTTTGCATAAATTGGCACCCCCCTTTGCTTCTGTTTTTGGACCTTGGTCCGAACTGAAAGTGGCCTTATTTTGGCCTATACTTCATGTTTCATTAACACTTTTTTTCTGTTTGGTGATTATTTTATATACTTCATGTTATAGCACCTTTTGAGCTTCATTTTGCATCACATTTTTAGCATGTTTGTATACTGATTTTGAGGCTGCCATATACTGTAAATGTTCATATTTTTGGTCCCTCTTCAGTGTTGTAGAAGGAAATTTTTCAGTTTGAGTTTTGCTTATATCACTTGCTTCATTACCCCTCTTTTGACCCCTATTCTTGCATGCTATTTTTGCCATACCTATACTTGCTGTTTGGCCATGTTTATAACTGTGAAAGTGCATC
Organism: Camellia sinensis; assembly: GCF_055761805.1. Taxonomy (NCBI): domain Eukaryota; kingdom Viridiplantae; phylum Streptophyta; class Magnoliopsida; order Ericales; family Theaceae; genus Camellia; species Camellia sinensis. The sequence goes on from NC_138975.1 coordinate 91,990,543, forward strand.
TTTTGGGACTGTCTAGCTTCTTTCTTTGCATTGCATGTCCATATTGTGCATGTTTAGCATGGCTACAGGCCATTTCGGGTGCCTAAATTCGCATTTCGGGACATTTCCTTGCATTTCATGTCATTTCGCTTCATTTCGGGATTGTTTTCCCCAATATTTTAATGCTGAAATTCCATTAGTTTGCTTGCATATCACTTTTGCCACATTTCATCGCATTCCGTCATTGCCTCGGTTTGCGTGCCCGTGTGCACGCATTTCGAGGCACTCCTTTTTTATCCGCCGGCATCCTATGTGAGTGTGGCTGAGGCTCACTCATGTTGGTATAAGCCCATTTGTCATTTCCATGTCATTTCATCATACTTTGTCATCGCCTCAGTTTGCGTGCCCGTGTGCACGCATTTCGAGGCACTCCTTTTTTATCCGCCGGCATCCTATGTGAGTGTGGCTGAGGCTCACTCATGTTGGTATAAGCCCATTTGTCATTTCCATGTCATTTCATCATACTTTGTCATCGCCTCGGTTTGCGTGCCCGTGTGCACGCATTTCGAGGCACTCCTTTTTTATCCGCCGGCATCCTATGTGAGTGTGGTTGAGGCTCACTCATGTTGGTATAAGCCCATTTGTCATTTCCATGTCATTTCATCATACTTTGTCATCGCCTCGGTTTGCGTGCCCGTGTGCACGCATTTCGAGGCACTCCTTTTTTATCCGCCGGCATCCTATGTGAGTGTGGCTGAGGCTCACTCATGTTGGTATAAGCCCATTTGTCATTTCCATGTCATTTCATCATACTTTGTCATTGCCTCGGTTTGCGTGCCCGCGTGCACGTATTTCGAGACACATATCATTGCCTCGGTTTGCGTGCCCGCGTGCACGTATTTCGAGACACATATCATTGCCTCGATTTGCGTGCCCGCGTGCACGTATTTCGAGACACATATCATCGCCTCGATTTGCGTGCCCGTGTGCACATATTTCGAGGCACCTCATTTTCATAGCATTCTTGCATTTTCTCGGTTTACGCGCCCGCGTGCACGCATTTCGAGACATCTCATTTTCGCAGCATTGTGTATGTTAGGATTGTATATTAGTTGCATTTCATGCATATCATGCATATTGCATCATGTCCAGAATAGGAGTTAGCCCGGGCACGGGAAACGAGGTGCATTTCGTACTCCGAGTGACGGAATGTGTCTCAATTCCCCAGTCACCGACACTCCGGATTGCCCATGATGGAGTTAGGTTTTAGCTGTAGTTTCATGTGCATTCATCCTATATTGAGTTGTGCATTTCGACTCCTCGGCCATCATGCCTCGGTATGCGTGATTGGTGGCACGAGGATCGAGACATGCATATATCTGTGCAAATACATTGCTATGCCCCTTTCCTGCTCTCTGTTGCAGCAAAACGCAGAATCAGCAACTTTTTGGGACTTGGCACGCATTTCAAGAACAGGTGTAAACAGAGGCTAATTGGGGCATTCCGGTGGATTTCCGCGCAAGACAATCCGGACATGCATCATCCATCAGAAGCGAAGCGGTCCCTGGCTTGCATGCCAGTTTGATTTATTTTTCTTAATTAATTCATTAATTAATTAGGATTTTGTAATATTTTGGACTGTAATATTCTTTTATTCGGGACTGTAATATTTGGACTGTATATTTATTTGGACCCTCTGCGCGAGGGCACAACTGTAATAAGTGTGCGTGCGTGTGTTGTATGTCTTCCAACCCCACGTCTTTCTCCCTTTTATTTATCCGCTTTTGATGGTTAGATTAGGGCATGTTTAAATTAGCATACAGTATGACAGCATGTTTGCATTCATTCATCTGTATTGCATGCACCGGGCTCGGCGCACCATACTAACTGCATCGTACTTTCAATTCCAAGTTGAATACATGATAGTTGTAACATTTCATATACCATCTTAGAATAGCCGAGCCTGCTATAAGTACATTTTGCATGTGTTGCATTAGGCATTTCTGTATAGTTAGGATCATGCATGATTTCTAATGAATTCCTATTTTGGCTTGGAGTACTCGGTAAGTTTTTATGCTTTAGCATCCTTGCATGCGTGTGAGTGACTGCCATGAATGGCATGCTTACCATGAGGCTATGTGCTTACATGATATAACTGCCTGAATGCCTGTGGGTGAAGGTTGGGTTATCTGAATTGGAATAGATCATCAAATGTTTCAAGCCTACCTGCGGGTAGCAAAACCTCTTTCAAAAATAAACATGAAATGTTTCGTTCCAATTCAGGCGATCCGGTCTATATTTGTATGCTGTGCGCATCACATAGTAACCTAGGCTAATAAACCGGAATAAGAACTCACAATGTTTTCAAAAATTGATATCATGGTTAGTAGAGGCCGGTCTATGACCGGGCGAGCGGGGGTGCTCACGAAGTGACCTTTCCCAATCGTACCTAAGTTCCCGAGCCGAGGCAACTTTGGTGATGACGGACACGTGGCCTTTTGGCACCGAGTCAGGGTTTCCTAAATTTCCCAAAATAAAATATTTAGGTGGCGACTCTGTAGCTGGCAAAGCAGTCCATGTTTGGCACTTCTTTCAAAAAATCAGTTTTCTAAAAACGATTTGCCAGATTTGGACTCTTTGGTTCAGATTTAGAACCGTGACTACAAAAGTCGAGTCCGAGCTGTAGCGAGGTCCCCCGCGGGACGTGTTACAGAGGGGTCGACCATTAAAAGCTGAAGAGGTCGCGCGACAAAGCCTTAACCAAAGGCGGGTGTCAACCCTTAAGATGAAGAGAGGTTGACACTAAAAAATAGAATCCTCAGACACCATCAAATGTTGACACCTTCGAAGAGAGCTGTCAACCCTAAAAAGCAGTGAACCAAAAACCAATTGGTGTCGACACTAGCAAAGAAGGGTGTCAACCCTTAACAATAAAAAGGACGAAGCAAGTTCACAAGGTGTCGACCCTATAGAGCAGGGGGTTGACCCTTAAGGATCTTGAAAGACCAAATCTAGTGTTTTTCAAAGCAAATTTCACATTGAAGCATATGAACACATATTTTAACATCGCATAGAAATATTTAGCATGCCAAGCTCAGTTCGAATAAAGTAGAATTGCTCCTCATTAAGAGGCTTGGTAAAAATATTAGCCAATTATTGGCTTGTAGGCACAAATTTGAGTTTGATGTCACCTTTAAGTACATGATCTCATAGAAAGTGATGCCTTATTTCAATGTGTTTAGTGCGCAAATGCTCTATTGGATTTTTTGAAAGATTAATGGCACTAGTGTTATCGCATTTAATAGGAAAGTGATCAAAGTGAAATCCAAAATCAAGAAGTTGTTACATCCAAAGCATTTGAGCACAACAACTAACGGCAGCAATGTATTCTGCTTCAGCAGTTGATAAAGCAACAGAATTTTGTTTTTTGCAAAACCATGAAGTGAGTGAGTTTCCAAGGAAATGACAAGTGCCACTAGTGTTTTTTCGGTCAAGTTTGCATCCCGCAAAGTCAGCATCCGAGTAACCATAAAGATCAAAAGCATTTGTTTTAGGGTACCAAAGACCCATGTGGAGTACCAACAAGATATTTAAAAATGCGTTTTACTGCAGTGACGTGTGATTCTTTTGGAGCAGATTGAAAACGTGCACACATACAAATACTAAACATTATATCAAGTCTACTAGTAGTTAGATATAGTAAGGAAACAATCATGCCTCGATATTTCTTTTCGTTTACCAATTTACCTTGCTCATCTTTGTTGATTTTAATCGATGTGCTCATAGGAGTTGTTGCAGGTTTGGATAAGTCGATTTCAAACCTTTTGAGGAGATCCTTGATATATTTGGCTTGAGATAGATGGATTCCATCTTGGGTTTGTTTTATTTGTAATTCGAGAAAGTATGTCAACTCTCACATCATACTCATTTCAAATTCGCTCTACATATCCTCAGCAAAATCCTTGCACAAAGATTCATTAGTAGCACCGAATATTATATCATCAACATAAATTTGAACAATAAGCATATCATCATTTTTGGTTTTTATGAAGAGAGTGGTATCAATTTTGCCGCGAGAAAAATCTTTTTCAACAAGAAAATTGTTCAAGCGTTCATACCAAGCTCTGGGAGCTTGTTTCAAACCATATAAAGCTTTTGAAAGTTTGAAAATGTGGTCCGGCTGTTTGTGATTTTCAAAATCGGGAGGTTGTTCAACATACACTTCCTCCGACAGGAAACCATTTAGAAAAGAACTTTTCACATCCATTTGGAAAAGTTTAAAATCTTTAAAACATGCAAATGCAAGCAACATGCGAATGGCTTCAAGACGAATAACGAGTGTAAAAGTTTCATCAAAATCAATGCCCTCTTCTTGGTTATAACCTTGGGCTACAAGTCTAGCTTTGTTTCTAGTAACAACACTGGATTTTATCCATTTTGTTTTGAAAAACCCATTTAGTTCTAATAAAGGAATGATCCTTAGGACAAGGAGTCAAAAACCAGACTTCATTTCTTTCAAACTTATTTAACTCTTCTTGCATAGCAAAAATCTAGTTTTCATCATGTTCAACCTTAGAAAAAGTTTTTGGCTCAATTTGATAAACAAAAGCTAAATTACCACAAACATTATGAATAGAAGAACGAGTTCTTACACCTTGTGTGACATCTCCTATAATGTGATCTTTGGGATGACCATGAGCATACTTCTATTCTTTAGGCAGATCATTTTCCTTCGCTGGATGGGCATACTCCTTTTGGAGATCTTCCATAGAGACTTCAATATTGGGTTCCGAAGAATGAAGTTTATCATTTTCTCGTAAGTAAATGCCTTCTATTCTTAGATTACAATCTGCAACATCATCACTAACAATATTCTTGGAAGCATAGGAGTTAGATTCATCAAAAGCAATGTGTACAGATTTTTCAATGAGTAAAGTTCTTTTATTAAAGACACAATAAGCTTTACTAGAATTTGCATAGCCAAGAAACACAGCTTCATCAGATTTAACATCAAACTTCTTAAGATTTTCTTTATTGTTATTGAGTACAAAACATTCACAACCAAATGCACGCAAATGACCAATGTTGGGTTTTCTACCTTTCCACAATTCATATGGTGTTTTCGTAAGTATGAGTCTAATCATGGCATGATTAATAACATAACAAGTTGTATTAACACCTTTTGCCTAAAAATATCTCAGCAAATCATTTTAACAAAGCATAGTACGAGTCATTTGCTCAAGAACTCTGTTTTTTCTTTCTACCACACCATTTTGTTGAAGAGTTAGGAGCAGAAAAATTATGATCAATGTCATGCTCATTACAAAATAGAATAAACTCGTCATTATCAAATTCTCTACCATGATCACTTCTAATGCTACAAATAACAAGACTGGTCACATTTTGAATATGTTTACAAAGAGCTGAAAATGCAGAGAAAGTATCACTTTTATGTACCAAGAAAATCACCCAAAATCACCCAAGTAAATCTAGTATAATCATCCACACAAACAAGATTATAAGATTTACCATTAAGACTTAAAGTTCTAGATGGTCCAAACAAGTCAATATGCAGCAATTGAAGAGGTCTAGATGTGGAAATAATATTTTTAGATTTGAAAGAAACTCTTGTTTGTTTTCATTGTTGACAAGCATCACAAAGTCTATCTTTTTCAAAATTAGTTTTTGGTAAACCAATAACTAAATCAAATTTTGAAAGTTTTGAAAACAAGTCTATATGAGCATGTCCTAACATTCTATGCCATAACCAACTTGATTCGTTAATAGCAAATAAGCACTTAACATCATGATTAGGAGATAAACTATGCAAATCAAATACATACACATTTTCATGCCTATGACCAACAAAAAGCACTTTGTTATCAGCGGAATTTTTAATGATGCAGTGAGATTTTTCAAACGTGACATGATTACCTTTATCATACATTTGACTAATACTAAGCAAGTTATATTTCAATCCTTCAACAAGCAACACATTATTGATAATGGGTGAAGAAGTTTTACCAACACTACCTATGCTGATGATCTTTCTCTTGCTATTGTCTCTGAAGGTTACGTGACCTCCTTCTTTGGATTTAAGGGTTGAGAACATTGCTTTATCATCGGTCATGTTCCTTGAGCATGCATTGTCAAGGTACCACCGGTTGTTGCTGGATTTTGACGTAAAGCACACCTGCAAAAATCAAATTTTTGTTGGCCTTTTAGTACCCATTCTTTCTTGGGTCCATAAGAGTAAGGATTTGAAGTGTTTTTGGGAACCGACTCCTATTTCTTTCTAACAAACGAGTTTCTCTTAACAAGACATGAAGGAGAGATGTGACATTTTTTCCCACAATAATGACATGTGAGATTAGAGTGATTAGATGAAGCATGAACAAAGGTCTTTTTGAATTTTTATGCTTTTGAAAAAGGTTTATATCCAATCCTCATTCTTCCATAGGTTTGAGTTTGAATTTTGAGAATTGTATCTTAGGTATCTACCTTTCAGTAAATTTCAAAAGAAATTTTCTTAAATCTTCTATGTTATCATTTAAAACAATTTCCTCCTTTTTAGAATTTCATTTTCTTTTTGCAAATCATCTACATTCTTTTCAAAAGTGGAAGATTCTTTTTCAGTTGAAAATTCTTTTTCTTTTTCCTTTTCCATTGTTAGGACTTAATTTTCTAAAGTATTTATCTTAGAAGTCAAGGATTCCTTTTCTTATGATAAACTTGAAATCATTTTCTTTTGATTACCACTTTTCACACTCAATTTTTTAAATTCAGCATGCAATTCATCAAAGGCAATTTGTAATTCATCAAAAGTAAAGGATTCATTATTTACCTCATTTTCATCTTCAAGTGCCATCAAGCATAGATTAGCAACTTCATTTTTGCAAATTTCAGTTTCTAAGTCGCTATCGTCATTGTCTTCTCCTCATGTGGCGATCATGGCTTTCTTCTTGTCCTTCTTGAATTGTTTCTTGAGCTTCGACATTTCGATTTGCAATGTCCCAGTTTGTTGCATTCATAGCATGTAACTTCAAATTTTTTTTTTTATGATTTTCACCTTTTTGAAAATCTTTGTTGAAGTCTTTTCTAAAGAATTTCCTTACACCTTGTTTATTTTTTTACAAACCTTTTGAACCTCTTGGTAATGAATGTCATTTCTTCATCTTCCTCTGAAGCATCTTTTTTTTCCTCTTGAAATTTTGAGATAGACTTAAAGGCTATTCCTTTCTTCTTAGTTTAGTCTTATTCTTCTTTTCCTTCTTACATAATGAGCTCATGGGTTAGGAAAGATCCCATTAACTCATCAAGGCTTAATGTTGATAAGTCCCTTCCTTCTATCACTGCGATAACTTTGTTTTCTCAACTTTTTGGCAATCACCCGAGGACTTTTCTAACAACTTCTGCATTAGTATAAGTCTTCTCAAGAGATTTTAGACTGTTTATAATATCTGTAAAGCGGGTGAACATTTGAGATAATTTTCATCAGGTTTCATCTTGAAGAGCTCATAGTTATGAATAAGCAAACTAATTCTAGACTCTTTGACTTGAGTTGTTCCCTCATGAGTTACAATAAGTTTATTCCAAATTTCTTTCGCCGTTGTGCAAGTGCATATTCTGTTGAACTCAATAGCATCGAGTGCAGAATACAACATATTAACAGCTTTGACATTGGCTTGAATATCTTTATAATCAGCACTAGTCCATTCACTCTCAAGTTTGGGAACTATCAGGTTATTTATGTTTTCGTGGGAACTTTGGGACCATCACAGATGATTTTCCATACCTCATAGTCGATAGATTGGATATGCATAATCATATGGGTTTTTCAATAGTTGAAATTTGTGCCATTGAAAAAGGGTGGTCTATTTAAGGTTTAACCTTCAGGAAGAGAGGAGCTAGGGGTTGCTATAGATCACTCTAAGATGATTAAGTCACAATACTAGAGACGAGGCTCTGATACCAATTGTTACACAGGAAGGCAACCCAAGAGGGGAGTGAATTGGGCAATTAAAAAACTATGACCAGAAAATAGATTTCAAATGACTAAGTAAGTAAATGCAGTAGACAATCAATTAATACACAAAAAATAAAGGAGAATGAAAGAAGAGCTCAAACACAAAGATTTATAATGGTTCAGCTCACCGGCCTACGTCCACTCTTGAAGATACCTTCATGAGAATTTCTTCACTATGAATCCATGCACCACCAAGCTTCACTTAGCTTGTGGATTTTTACAAAGGACTTACTTCTATCTGTTGAGGACCTTTCAACTAAAATGCCTCACTTTACCGAGGAAGAAAATCTTCATTGCAAAACAAATAAAAAAAGTCGGATTAATCTCATACAGTGGTAGCAAAAGATCTCATAAAGAGATACCAAACTTTCAGAGAATGAAGAATCCTAGCCTCCATAGAGGAGGAGAAAAAACCCTCACAAAGAAAGGACACAATCTCCAAACATGGAGGATTATTACAACAAATATATTATATAAGAAAAATGAGGTTTCTAGTGAGGAGCCTTGTGAGAACTTCAATATCTCATACTAATTTTCTTGATTTTCTTAATTAAGAAAATCTCCATTGGCTAGCTTTTATTTGATAATCCCACATCGGGAAAATAAGGGGAAAAAATGAGTTATTTTACTCATATAAATAGAATCTTATACTCTCATCTCATTTAGTTAGGAGCCTTGTGAGAGTTTCAATATCTCATACTATTTTCTTGAAAGAGGCTTTTAGTGAGGAGCCTTGTGGGAGGTTCAATATCACATCCTAATTTTCTTGATTTTCTTAATTTTAAACAATTAAGAAAATTTTCATTGGCTACCTTTTATTTGATAATCCCACATTGAAAAAGGGAAATCTTATACTCACATCCCATTTAGTGAGGAGTCTTGTGAGAGTTTCAATATCTCACACCAATTTTCTTAATTTTTTTAATTTTAAAAAATTAAGAAAATCTTCATTGGCTAGCTTTTATTTGATAATCCAACATCAGGAAAAGAAAAAAAAAAAAAACTGAGTTATTTTACTCATATAAAGTCAATCTTATATTGCCATTCCATTTAATATTCTAGTGTTGTGCATGTTTCAATTCAATATAGTTTAAATTTTAAAAGTTTTAATTAATTAATTATGACCAAGCCGATTAGGCTACATCATTTTTTATTTGATTGATTTGTTAGTTTAAACGCAATTTTAGCGGTTTTATCAAAATATATTGATTAGATTTGTTTGAATCGAAATAAACTAAAGATTGATCTTTTTAAAGATTGAAAGACTAAGATTGCTTGATTAAAAATTAACTTTCCTTCCAAATAATTATTAACTTTTATTTTATAATTCCACATCAAAAAAAGAAAAAAAAAAGTGAGTTGTTTCATTGATATAAAGTGAATCTTAATAGTGTAGTATTGTGTATATTTCAATTCAAGACATTTTAAATTTTAAAATTAAAATAACATTTAAAAATTTTAATTAATTAATTTTTGTATAAGTTGGTTAGTCATTTGAGCTAACCAATAAGACTGAACCATTTTTGGGTTTGACTTATTCGCCGGTTTAATCGCGATTTCTCATTCTGATTTTATTAATTTCTGTAATGCCCTCAAAATAAGGAGAATAATCCAATCCAACAGATTCATAAACATAAAGGAAATGTATTACTTTCATTCATCAGAGTTTATATTACAAAAGAGATTACATTCATTATACTTTTATAAATATTCATTCTGAAACTACAGCATGTAACACTAATTAATTATAACAAAATAAATGCCCTACGGCCTTACATCTTTCCAAATATTACTTGGTTACAACCAAAAGAGTCCTAAGCTTTGTACATATAAAGCCCTCAGCTTGAATAAACATTTAACACAAGGCAAAATAACAAAAATGAAGCCTTCAACCCCAAATCCTCCCAAGCTATGTTCTTGGAGGTGGCATGTCACCTATACCCAAAAATGGTTTTCCAAGTAGGGTGAGCCAAAGCCCAGTAGAGATATGCTAAAACAATATATGAGATTTAATAAAGATATGAGGATAAGATAAATGTTCAATAATCATAACCAACACAAGTCCTTTCCAAGACCATTCAATATAGATAACCATACCTCAATCCATTTCCATTCATCCATTTCGGGTTAATTTATTAACCAAATTCATTATTATCCAATCAACCAAAATGAGATTACACTCAATGGTTCACAATTCAATGCATTCATCAATCCAACACTTCTATTTTCTTGCCATTTTACAGAATTCACATCCGAGGAAATCGGCACCCATATATATATATATATATATAAGATTTTGGGACTTTCAACCTGGACACTCCGGCCAACTTAGTTTTCAATGGAGTCCATCCCATATCTCCTCCCAAACAATGGAGTACACCCCCTATCTCCTCCCAAATAATGATACATATAAAATATATTTAAAAGCGCTGTCATATACAATGACTAACCAAATCACATATTCAATAGTTTAATCAAACCATTATATTCAATGACATAATTCAAATGATTAGTTCTAATTCACCTAATCCTCATGCAGTTTCTACAACAATCATAGCTATCCTCCATCGATAGCCCAAAACAGATATTTCTAAACAGATATACAATCCATCAAACAGATAATTTATCAAATTTTCGTAGGTAAGTGATTTAACAAATCCAACTACACCATTATATTATACACCCTTCCAATTTCATATTTCCCACATCAATTTCATTATTAATTCAAAATAGTTCTTAAACAAAAATTAGGGCAAAACCTTCCCCTTTTTCCTAATATCATCCCCAAGGCCTAATCTCACCATTTATTTTCATATAACATCATAATCAAGTACTCACCTGCACATATGGAGCCAAATATAGAAAATCCCTCTTTCAAAATTCAAACCCAAACCCTAGCTTCACCAAAAACCTCCCAACTCCACCATTTATACAAAATAACCAATACCTAAGTTAAAAACCATATCAAATAGTGGAATATCCCTACCTCAATTTTAGGAGAGCAAAGGAGAAGATGGAGACACCTCAAACAAGCCGACACCACGATCCATTCAAATCAACACGGAGCCCTCAAGGTGCTCTACCTTTTTAACAAAGGAACTAGGGTTGAGAGACCCCCAAATCAAGATGTATTTATAGAGAGAGAGAGAGAGAGTCGGATTAGGGTTCTTAGGGAAAAAGAAGTTCAAAAGTGATATAAACTCACCCTGCTGCGAACTGATATACGCGATCTTCGCTCGAGCGAAGAAGTTGTCGCTTGAGTGACCAGATACAACAAGTGACATCGCTCGAGCATAAAATGCAAAGCTTCAGAAGTTTTACAGACACACACGCTCGCTCGAGCGCAAGAAGCCTCGCTGGAGCAAAGCACTTTACCTTTCCAGAAATTCTGTGTCTGGGAAAGAAACCTGAAGACTCTCAATTCTTGCTCGAGCGAAGAAACAAATTACAAAAAGCTCACTCGAGCGTAATAAGCCTCGCTCCAGCGAAGAGGCCAAAATTTGGGCAACAACAACCTAAACCAACTAACAACCAACCTGTTCCAAACTCGCCCAACAAGTTCCAAAACTCAAATACAAAGGGTCAAAGGGGAAAAAAAGTCATGGATTCAATATTCAATCATGAAACCCAAGTCCGGAACACAATGAAGGTCGGGGCAAAACCAGGATCGTTATAACCTCCCCCCTTAAAGAATTTCGTCCCCGAAATCTTAGTACAAGTTTCAAAACCCCGATAATCCAATTTTCAAGATGATTACAATTCAACTCTCATCATCATGACCCACCCACTGGCCATTCAAACCCTTCACAAGAGGACAATTCCACAATGTATATAGCCCAACATATTTTACCAATATGCATTTTCTGAAATTTAACTACTTTCAATATATATATTCCATATTTCCAAAACATATTCAATGTTTATAATATATTTGCATTTCCCAAAATTCAAACAACATATACAATGCTTTCATAATCCAAAACATATACAACGTGTTTATAGTTCATAAACAAAACTAAAATTTCAACATATACTCAAACATCAACAAATAAGTTCGGATATTTCTCTCGGACTTCCAATTCATGCTCCCAAGTTGTTTCCTCAATCCCATGATGTTTCCATAATAATTTGACCAAGGGAATTGTCTTGCCTCGCAAGACTTGGTCTCGCTTATCTAAGACTCGCACCAGTCTCTCCTCATACGAGACATTCTCATCTATCTCTAAGTCGGTCCAATCCAGCACATGCAATGGATCCGGCTCATACTTCTGAAGCATGCTAATATGAAACACGCCGTGCACCCCGAAAATTTGTGGTGATAATGCCAAAGGATAGGCAACCTCCCCAATCTGCTCAAGGATTTCAAAAAGGCCAATAAACCGTGGGGATAACTTCCCACTCTTCCCAAATCTCATCAAACCCCGTCTAGGTGATATTTTCAAAAAGACATGATCACCCACCTCGAATGACAAGGGTCTCCTCCTATGGTCAGTGTAACTCTTTTGGCGACTCTGGGCTGTAACCAACCTCTTACAGATAAGTGCCACTTTCTCTGTCGTTTTCCGAACCAACTCTGGACCTAACAAAGGTGCATCACCCACCTCGGCCCAACACACTGGAGATCTATACGGTCGGCCATACAAGGCCTCAAACAGTGCCATACCAATACTCGATTAGAAACTATTATTGTAGGTAAACTCCACTAAGGGTAAGTGTCTCTCTTATGACCCCTTAAAGTCAAGGACATAGCCTCGAAGCATATCCTCTAGGATCTGAATAGTACGCTCAGACTGCCCGTCAGTCTGAGGATGGTAAGCAGTACTAAAGGTCAATCTAGTGCCCAAGGCACTCTGCAAACTCTGCCACAACCGAGCAGTGAAACACGAATCTCTATCCGAGACAATTGTCACAAGGACCCCGTGCAACCTCACTATGTCCCGAATATACAAGTCAGCAAGATAATCAACCGAATCTTTTATGCACACAGGAATAAAAGGAAAATGTTTGGTGGCCCAAATTTTTGTGTCTAGAACGGCTCGAATGTGTCAAAATGACGTCGTTTTACACCCAAAACGACGTCGTTGTCGTTTTGGATGTTTCGAGCCATGATTTTTTGGGCCACCTAGCATTATTGGGAATAAAATGCGCCGACTTAGTCAACCGGTCAACTACCACCCAAATGGCGTCGCTACCCCATTGTGTCCTCGGAAGGCCCACAACAAAATCCATCGTGACATGCTCCCATTTTCACTCAGCTATAGGCAAGGGTTGCAACAAACCCGCTGGCCTCTGATGTTCGGCCTTCACTTGCTGACAAGTAAAGCACTTCGACACAAACACTGCCACATCTTTCTTCATACCCCTCCACCAAAACTGGCGACTCAGATCATGATACATCTTTGTGCCTCCCATATGCACCTCAAGGTGTGAATGATGAAATTCTCGGAGTACTTCCTCTCGGCAAGGCTCCGACACAAACAAGCGGTCACGGTATCTCACACTCAGGTTGGGATACATAGTCAAAACCTTCTCTACCTTCCCACTAGAGATCTTCTTCCAGAGGGATTCTACCTCAATATCACCCTTCTGCGCTTCTAACACTCGGTTCACAAGTGTAGGTTGTGCGACTATAGAAAACAAGGCTGTAGACTCAACAGACTCGCCCAGATGCAAGTCATATTCACCAAGGGCACCCAACATCTCCCATTCTCGGATAACAATATAAGCTACACTATTGATGGATTTGCTACTTAGGGCATCAGCCAAAACATTGTCCTTCCTCGGATGGTAATGTAACTTGAAGTCATAACCTTCTATGAATTCCATCCACCTTCTCTACCTCAAATTTAAGTCTTTCTGTGTAAACAGATATTTCGGACTCTTATGATTGAAAAACACCTCAAATCTCTCACCATACAGATAATGCCTCCAAATTTTCAAGACAAAAATCACAGCTGCCAACTCTAAATCGCGAGTAGGGTAGTTCCTCTCGTGGGTTTTTAACTGCCGTGAGCCATATGCTACTACCCTCCCCTCTTGCATTAGCACACAACCTAAACCTTCTCGTGAGCCATCTGTAAACACCCCATTTTTTACCGCCCTTAAGACTTAGGCACTACTGATTGCTTACTTAGTGATGCAGGCTATGCTATGCAAATGGTCGATTTCTTTAGCAAGAAGAGCGTCAAATCCAAACCTCACACCCTTTTTTTGGACCAAAACTATTTTGAATAGATTTTATACCTTGAAACCCTCTCTTTTAAAATAGTTTTTGAAAAATGTTCCTATGATGTTCCGACACTCGCATTTCGTTAAATGTTGCTCTTTTCGGTAAACCGAGTAAGAACAAAGTTGAAATGAATGAAAGAGAGATGAAATCTTTGAAAAATCTTTCAAAACACCTTATTTAGGGGTTTGGAGTTGAAGAAAAGAGGAGAAGAGGGAAGAAACCAAGTTGGGGAAGAATATGGGCATGAACTGTTAAGAGAGAGTCGAGCATCCCTCACTAAATCAGGCCTATCCTTTTGAATACTTGGGTTTCAGCTATGAGGCCACCACCATTGGAAAGCTTACTTTCGAGGCTTCGTTTTTCACTTAAGAATCTCCTAAAGCCATGTCCGGATGAGGGAGATATAGCTGGTTGAAATTAGGCATCAATCCGGTTTGACCGAAACTGAGCAGTCTTCACTAAAAGAGGGATATCTCTTGGCACACTTCGAATTTTGATGCAAGGCTTGCTCCTTTGGAAATCTTACTTCTGAGGCTTCAGTTTAGGCTCAAGAATGACCTAAAAAGGTGTCATGACCCGAACCCACCCCTATGGATTTAGGACATAACCAGCCAGTAATCAAGGGATTACCTACGGCCTCAAACCAAACCAGACATAACTCATCAGAGTAGAAGGGCCAAACGGAAGCAATTTTTAAAACTTTGTCCATAGAGTTGTGCTTACATGGCATATCATAACAAACCATACATATACATGTTAATAACTCACATCAGAAAATGTACTAACACAAAGCTCTGTACATACAGGATCATTCAAGTCTAAGTCAGCCAATCAAAAACTATATACAAACGTATCCAAAGTCCTCGCCAACATGACAAAATAAAATAAGATGGCAAAAGGGCAAAGATGAGTCTCGTGCATGAGACGTAAGGGCTGACTCTTCAAACTTCGGTTGTTCCACACAAACTTCATTGAGGCTGGGTTTGGACCTCTCTTGGCTCACCTACAAATACATGAATGAGCGTGAGCGAAAGCCCAGTGAATAATATCAAATAAAGAAGTTACACAAATGGTATTTAGAACAACGTGCTTCAAATGGCCTTGGGCCCAATTCATATTCTATCTAGCATATATATATATATATATAAATACAGGTCAAGTGACTGCGGTTCCAAACACATCATACGGCCTCGGGCCCAATTCGTGTTATACGGCCTCTGGCCCATTCGTTCATTCATGTCAAACTGGCCTTCGGCCCATTCATTCTTTCATATCAAACTGGCCTTTGGCCCAATTATTCTTTCATGTCAAACTGGCCTTTGGCCCAATCATACTTTCATTCAGATCATACTGGCCTCTAGCCCATTCATTCCATTATTCAGATCATACTGGCCTCTGGCCCATTCATTCTATCATTCGGATCATACTGGCCTCTAGCCCATTCATTCTATCATTCAGATCATACTGACCTTTGGCCCATTCATTCTATCATTTGGCATAGCAAACATTTGTCCACCAGTCAGATAAACAGACTTATAAGACTTACATAGAAGTAAGCAATAAGACAAATAACATACTTCAAATATCTTTATTAAGATATTACTCACAGTGATCGGCCAGATGATTTGCCCTGGAGCTCGACCCTACACATTCCATGAACATAATGGGTCATAAACAGTTCAATCCGTTCTTAATTCACATATATTCCTCTTTAGGCTTCTTTCTTATCCTTTTAACTCATTTACAACGTTCAATGCATGCCTAAAAATGCTTAGAAGTGAAAGAGAACGGAAAACGAAACACATAACCTAATTACAAAATTTCATAAACAAGGGTCCCCGCTTGAGCGTGGACTTCCCCGCACGAGCGGACCCATGAGGTCTGCAAAAGTACTGGATACATCAAATTTATGCTCGAGCGTGAAGTCGGGCGCTTGAGCTGAAAACCTCACTACATGGCTCCCCGCTCGAGCGTAAACTTCCCCACTCGAGTGGACACCATGTCTGCAAAATATGCTGGGAGTTCGTATTTCTCGCTCGAGTAGCGGTTCCCCCACTCGAGCGGACATCAAAATTTCTGGGTTTTCCAGCAATGTTCTTGAGCTCAAATTCAACATTCAAATCAACATATCTTGCATTTTATGACCCAAACTTCACATATACTTGTACTAACATGATCTAACACCCAATTCATTACATTATGAAGCTCAATTTCACAAATTAATCACATGCATGTCCCAATTTACCCCAAATTTATACCCAACATAACAAACTCATGCATTCAAAGCTTATACTCTTATGAATTGTACATGCATGTGAGATATAACCCTCATTCTCAATTTAAATGATGAAGAGGTGGTTAAAACATGAACTTCAATCAGAGATTCAACATGGATCATGTATTTCAAGCTCAAACATGGAAATTCATAGCAATTTCCTACATGCATGCATCTATTGGCTTCCAATTCAACAAAACCAACTCAAATTCATCATAACCAATTTAATTCATGCTCTTGATCATTATTCAACCTTGAATTTATAAAATTACAAGTTAACATCCATGAATTACTTACCTAAAGGCTTTAATCTTCTCAAATTCTAGTTGAACCTTGAGTTCAACCTTCCAATTTCCCAAACTTGAGCCCAAACACACAATTCTCTTCTTTCTCCCTCTCTAGCTGACCCTCTCTCTTTTCTCATCAGCCAAATTGAATAAAAGAGAAATATTGAACATGTAATGGCTCATATATAGCCCCTCTAAATCACATTATTTTAATATAAAATAATTGAGCACTTAATTCATTAATTTAATCTATTTAATCTGATCCAAATCAATTTTCAATTAAGTTTCACCATAGGCTCTAAAAATTACGCTAATCACAATGGCGTAATCAATTTCGGATTTTGTGGTCGATAAGGCCTTCAATTTAAATTCCAAAACAGATAATCAAACAAATATTCCTACGATGAATAGATAGAAATTCAAAATCACATATTTTCACATAAATGGCACACAGAATCATATCAAACACATAATCACATTCATAATAAGGACCAATTAGCATAATACGGAACAGCGTTATCACAAAAGGCATCCAGATGAAAGAGTTATGCTTGCTTCAAGTCGGGGACCAGGACTAATTTTTGCTGCAGACCACTAAGGGAGTGTGCCGACCACAAATGGAGCATGCCGACTATATGCCTACCAGAAATGATCCTTGCAGACCAGAAAAAGTGGTCGGTCGACCAGTTGAGGTGGTCGGTCGACCAAAAATTTCCAGAAAGCCCAGAATCTACAGATATTTTGCTCCAGCTGTTCCAGGCTGTCCTAGATATTTCTAAATTGAGATATTTCGACCAATGCTCATATATTGCTATATATTGAGCTATATCTCATCTTTTTGAAAGGGTTGGCAAGTTTGGGGAGCCTCTCTCTCTAAAGTCTCTCTCTCTAGAATTTTGAAGAGCAAAAATTACAGCCCCTCCCTTTAGAAGCCTCTCCCTCTTCTTGTTTTAAGCCTTAAGCTTAGAATCCCCTACACTTTTGCAAAAAGACCCTTGATCAAACTTAACCACCATTGGGCTAAGATTCTTTGGGACTTTGTTTGAGCTCCAAAAGGTGATTTTAGCTCAGAATTGGGGTTGTTCTTGCTGCTGTGCTTCAAGAGGTAAAAGTCTAACCTTTCAAGCTCTTTGTGCACTATTGTTTTACTATAATTTTCAACTACTTTGGGGCTATTTTTGGGGTGGTGTTGAACTACAAAAACCTCTATTTTTCCTCTTTTTTTCAGTCCTAAAAGTGTTGGTTTGTGCCTTGTTTGGCTAGGGGGTTTTCCTCCATTTTGCTCCTTAGCTTGTAAAGCCTTTTGAGCCATCTTTTACCACCTTTCAAACCAACTTTTTTTGGCCTTTAAACCACTGAATTCCAAAGGAATTTCAGTGATGAAAAGGTGGTTTTGAGGCCTCAAAGAGGAGGGGGTTGTCCCCCCTCCTATTCTTTTGTTTATTTGTGTTGATGTCCCATCAAAAGAGCATGTATTTCTCCTTCTTTTAAGCTTAGTTCAAGCACCTTTTTTTGACTTTTAGGACATTCCATAACTCTATTTTGGGCTGGTTTGTTCACCTCTTGCATGCTTTATACACTTGTAGTGTAACCTTGCATGCTAGCCTAGCTTACTTGGTGGTTTAGCCTATTAATCTAGCATATGTAGGCTCCACTCCAGCATGTTTTTGCTTATATTTTAGCATTCTTGAACTCTTTTTTGAGCCAGTTTGATCATTCGAGCTTTGTTTTGTATGCTTGTAGTGCAATTGTGCTAAATTGCCTAACATGTGCTATTGTTTTGGCCTCTAAGTCTAGCCATTCTTAGCTTATTTCAAGCATGTTTTAGAACTTCATTTAGGATGTTTTAGGATTGTTTTGGGCTGTCTTGGTCATATGGCTCATGTTTTGTATAGCTATAGTGCAAATGCCTTCACTAGCGTATTGTCTAAGGCTTCTAGCATGCTTTGCTCAAGTTGTATGCATGCCTTGGCATCATTTTATATGTGATTTCAGAGCATGTTTCACTATCATACTCTCATCTGTATCACTCTTTCATCACTTTTGAGAAGTTGAGCCTCATGCCTCGTTTATGAGCCAATACGTATGCATGTTTGCCTAAGCTTTTGGGCTATTATCACAGCATGTTTTTGGTGTTATTTTGCCATATTACAACTCTGATTTTTGTTGGTGAAGTCACCTCATGCTTGGTTTTGGTATGTGTAGTGTAATCCCACTCTTTGGCCTTGCATGCGTCATGCTTTATGCCTTATACCTTATGCCTTATGCCGCCCATTCTAGCATGTGTTGGCTATGTTCAAGCATGTTTTTTGCATTGTTTTGACCTGCCTTGGGACTATTTTGAGTCACCTTGGCCCTTTGGGACTTGCTTGATATGGCCATGGTACAAGTGCCTTTGCTAGCCTTAAGCTTTTAGCCTCTTAGCATGCCTTATTTGTGATATATGCATGATATGGCATCATTTGGAATGTGATTTCAGAGCTTTTGTCTTTGCTATACTCCCATGTTTACCACTCTTTCATTGCTCTTAAGGGTTATGCATTATGCCTTGTTTGTAAGCCAATGAATGAACATGCTTTGCTTGCCTTTTGATCCTATGTTTTAGCATGCCTCAGCTCTGTTTTGAGTAGTTTGGGTCATATGGGATTTGTTATGCATGGTTGTAGTGCAATAGCTTTGACTAGCCTAATGATTCAAAGTCTTTAGGATGCTATGCTTGTGTTGTTTGGATGATTTGGCATCATTTCTTACATGATTTCAAAGTATATTTCATTGCCACACTCTCACATTTTCCACTACTTCAATGTGTTTAAGAATTGTGCCCTTATGCCTTGTTGATGAGCCATTACATGAGCACCATTATCTTGCCTTTCATGCCATCATTTTAGTGCATTTTGGCCATTGTTTGGGCATGCATGAGGTCTAGTTGGGGTTGGTTTAAGTCCATTGAGCATTGTATTGCATGCCTCTTGTATGATGCTCTTTACTTGCTATGATGTTCTTGGCCTCCGAACATGCCATGCATGCATTGTTCATATGTTAGAACCTTGTGCATGCATTTCTAGCATTGATAGATAAACATGATTGTTTGCATGTGTGTTGCATTGCATTGTGTTTGGATCAGATGTTGATCCAAACATGAGAAACGAGAGACGTTTCATACTTGAAGTGATGAAACGCATCTCATTTCTCGGTCGCCGACCCTCTTGATCAAGCCTGATAGAGGTGGAGGCCCTTATGTGTTATTTGTGCATTCATTAACATTGAATTGTGCAAACCTGGCTTCTCGGCCATCGTGCATTGTGATGCTCGGTTGGTGGCCCGAGAGTCAAGTACCGCACTCCTTTGAGCTTGAAAAATGATAGGGAGAGTGGTTGTGCACACATATCTTGCAAATACACTGCTATGCCCCTTGTTGTTCTCTGCTGCAGCAAAACTGGAGTTTGGCAAATTTTCTGGTCTACAGCCAATTTTTTTGGTCTACAAGTGGTCTACAGCCAGTTTTTCTGGTCTATAAGTGGTCTACAACCACCTTTTCTGGTCGGCAACCCACCAGGAGGTCCCCATGTTAGAGCAGAAGCAATCTGGAGGTTTGTGCACTTTTCAAAGAACAAATCAAATGCAAACAGAGGCAATTCCGGGCATAGTAATGGATTTCCGAGCGAGGCAATCAAGAGCATGCATCCTTCATTGTTCAAGGCAGAGCAGTGGCAACCTAGTTCACATACCTCACATGCTTAGTTAGTTACCATGATTAGTTAATTTGTTAATTAATTAAAGTGTTGTAATGATTAGTAATTAGTTGTATCTAGTTATTCAATTTATGTTGTGTAATAATTAGTCTAATTAGCAAAATTAGATTAGTTGTTAGCTTAGCTTAGATTTAGCTTAGCTTATTATTCAGACCCTCCGTCGAGAGGGCAAATGTTGTAATAAGGGTGCGTGTGTGTGATGCATGTCTTCCAACCCCATTTCTTTCTCCTTTTTACTTGTCAGCTTTCGATAGTTAGTTTAGGGCATATCTCAATTAGCATACCTTATGCTTCACATATTTGCATTCATTCATTTGTCTTGCATGCACCGGGCTCGACGCATCATACAAACTGCATCGTATTTCAATACACTTTCTTGAATACGTGTTCAACAGCATGTTATCAAGTATTGCAACTCATATGCCATCTTAGATAGCCGAGCCTACTTAGTTGCATTTTTGCATGTGTTACATTAGGCATTTTAACATAGCTAGAATCATGCATCGATTACTAACTAGTTTTCTGTTTTGGCTCGGAGTACTCGGTGAGTCTTTACGCTTTAGCATACTGTATGAGATGTGTATGTTGCCATGTTAGCATGATTGCCATGAGGCTATTTGCCTAATTGCTATAATTGCATGAATGCTTGTGGATAAAGGCTTTATTGTTTGAATTGGAACAATTCATCGAAATGCAAGTTTTAAGCCCACTTGAAGTGGCAAATTATCATGTTTTAAGCCCATTTGGGGGTGGCAAATTCGCGACTTAGCCTACTTCCGAGTAGCAACTCCAAACCATTTTCAAAAACAAACATGAGATGTTTTGTTCAAAATCGAGTGATTTAGTCTATACTTGTGTGTTGTGCGCATCACATAGTAAGTTAGATTAATAAATCGGAATAAGAACGCATGTGTTTTCAAAAACAACATATTATGTTAGTAGAGGCCGATCTTTGATCGGGTGAGCGGGGGTGCTCATTTCAGGACCTTCCCCTTTCGTTCCCAAGTTCCCGAGCCGACGCAACTTTGGTGATGACGAACACGTGACCTTAGGCACGAGTCAGGGTTTCCAAAATTTTCCAAACAAAATATTTAGGTGGCGACTCTGAAATCTAGCAAAGCAGTCCATGGTTGGTGCTTTTCGATTCAAAATTGATTTTTCAAAACCAATTGCCGGATTTGGACTCTTTGGTGATTTATCAATCTTACATTGCACTTTGTGAGATTAGATTCAGAACTGTGACAGGAGTCCGAACTGTAGTAGCTAAGAACCCAATTCGCGCCCTCGCGCGAGGAGCGGAGCTCGAGCGGTCTACAGCATCACAATACACAAAATAGCCCAAACCCCTCTCCAGAATAATCAATACTGGAGTAGTGGTTAGCCTAACTTTAAGCTCTTGGAACGACTTTTCACAAGTCTCACTCCATACAAATTTGACCCTTTTCCTCGTTAATCTAGTCAAAGGCGAAGCTAAGCTGGAGAAATCCTTTTCAAACCAACGGTAATACCCAGCCAGACCCAAGAAACTACAGATCTCGAAAGCATTATCAAGCTGTGTCCAATCCTGCACTGCCTCTATCTTGGATGAATCTACAATCACCCCTTCCCTGGATACCACATCGCCTAAAAACATAACTTCTTCTAGTCAAAACTCACACTTCCCAAACTTAGCATATAACTTATGGGCTCTAAGAAACTCAAGCACTACTCGCAAGTGTTCCTCGTGATCCTCCTCAGAAGGCGAATAAATCAAAATGTCATCCACAAAGACGACTACAAAGCGGTCTAAGAACTCTCGAAAGATTTGGTTCAGCAAGTCCATAAACACAGCTGGGGCATTGGTTAACCCAAAAGGCATAACAAGAAACTCATAATGGCCATACCGCGTACGGAATGCCGTCTTCGGGATATCTTCCTCTCCCTCAACTGATGATAGCCCGATCTTGGGTCTATCTTGGAAAACAACGTGACCCTTTCAACTGATCAAACAGGTCATCTATACGAGGCATAGGATATTTGTTTTTAACCATAACCCGGTTCAACTTTCGATAGTCAATACAAAGTCGCAAGGCTCCATCTTTCTTTTTAGAAAAGAGGGCCGGTGCTCCCCAAGGCAAAGTACTAGGGCGAATAAAGCCCTTATCTAGTAGTTCCTGGAGTTGATTTTTCAACTCGCTCAACTCTGCTGGTGCAAAACGATACGGTACCATGGAAATCGGTGCCGTGCCAAGCACTAGATCAATAGAGAACTCGATCTCTCGGTGGGGTGGTAAACTAATAAAAACCTCAGGAAAGACTTCCAAGTACTCATAAACCACTCTTGGCAACTCAACTCAAACTTCATCATACTCACTACTCAAAAAGCTAGCAAGAAGACAACTAAGTTCACTCCGCCCACGCGGATCATACACCGGTGATATGACTCTATCCACCTGGTCCCCCAAGAAATAAAAGCAATCACCGCTCAAGGTACATACAGTAACCTTATGACGGTAACAATCTGTAACAGCCCGGTATGACGATAACCAATCCATACCTAAAATAACATCAAAACTAGTTATATCAAGCAAAACATATGCAAAAGGTAATCGACAACCTGCAACCTCGATGTCAAAACCCCGACACCCCTGCTTCAGAATAACCTCACTACCAATAGGTGATTCTATAGAAATAGGAGATGCTAACTGTGCCAACTCCAAACCCAAAACAGATGCAAATGCAGAAGAAATAAAGGAATAGGATGCACCTGTATCAATTAACACATTAGCAACCGAATTGCAAAACAAAAAGGTACCTCTCATAACAGATGGAGCCGGTACAAGATCTGGCGCAGTAATAGCATACACGCGCCCCCCGTAGGTCTCTGATCTACCTGCTCACCCCTCGGAGCATAAGACTGCTGCACTAACTGAGCCGAAAAGGCTCCCGGATTGGCCCTCGAGGCCTGTACTGACTGCGCTGGCTGGTGACTCTGTGTATGCCTCGAACCAGACGCACTAGGTGTTCCACCCAACTATGGGCAAAACCTCTTTAAGTGCCCCGCCTGCCCACACTGATAACAAGTGAACGGCTGGCCTTTGCCCTGACTCTGGCCCTGAGAACGAGCCAAAGATGAAGCTGTTTGCTGCCCTCCTCCCCTCTGTGGGCAAGCTGGAGACTTGTGGCCCAACTGACCACATTTGAAACAAGTAATGTCTCCCTAACCACCTCTTCTAGAACCCGACCTCGGTACTGGAAAGGTAGACCTTGAGTTTGCCCCTTGGGACTGCTGGGGGTTAAAACCCCTATGGCTCTTACTGTCTCCCTGGCCATCCTGACTCCTTCTGGAGCCCCTCATCCTCTCCTCCTTTGCATGCATAATAGTCTCAAGATGGACTGCAGCCTCCACAAGGTGCCATGGACCCGACAACTCTAAATATGAGTCCGATCCTCAATCTCTTTTCGAACTCCGAACAATGGCGTTCCTCAATCGCCACTAACTCCGGTGCAAACCTAAACAAGCTAGTAAAGGTGGCCTCAAACTCAGCCACTGGTGTATTCAACTGCACCAACTTGGAGAATTGATCCCTCAACTTCTCTCTCACCGTGGGAGGAAAAAACTTCTCCTGGAAAGCGTCAACGAAGGCCTCCCAAGTTCCTCCAATGCGTCCCCGTACATACTTTCACCACTGACTTGCGTCTTCCTTCAACTGGAAGAACGCCAAGGTCACCCTTAAACCTCTATCTTTGATGCCGAGCATCTCAAGCGTCTTCACCATCTGCTCCAACCACTCGTCAGCCTTCAGTGGCTCCTTGGGATCACCCAAAACTCGTCCGGATTCGATCGGAAGAACTCCATCTTTAAGAACAATGGCCTTGTTTCAGCTACATGGGCCTGGACTTAATTCTCAGCCCTGAGAATGTCCATGGAATCTCTCAATGCCCCTGTCATTTCATGGGCTAAGGCGCCCATGGCCTGTTGACCTACTGGCTCGACCACATTGGCCTGATATAATCACATAAGCATATTATCATATAATCACATAACATATTATCATACAAGCACATAACATCATACTTAAGTCTCTAACAAGCGAGACAAACCTATTGTGGTACTAACCACTTCCCACGTACTAAAAGTATTCAAACTCGGTACGCTCTGATACCAAGTTGTAACGCCCTAAAAATAAGGAGGATAATCCAACCCAAGAGATTCATAAACATAATAGGAAATGTATTACTTTCATTCATCAGAGTTTATATTACAAAAGAGATTACATGCATTATACTTTCATAAATATTCATTCTGAAACTACAGCATGTAACACTAATTAATTACAACAAAATAAATGCCCTACGAGCTTACATCTTTCCAAGATATTACTTGGTTACAACCGAAAAAGTCCTAAGTTGTATACATATAAAGCCCTCGGCTTGAATAAACATTTAACACAAGGCAAAATAACAAAAATGGAGCTTTCAGCCCCAAATCCTCCCAAGCTATGTTCTTGGAGGCGGCATGTCACATGTACCTGAAAATGGTTTCCCAAGTAGGGTGAGTCAAAGCCCAGTAGAGATATGCTAAAACAATATATGAGATTTAACTAAGATATAAGTATCAGATAAATGTTCAATAATCATAACCAACACAAATCCTTTCCAAGACCATTCAATATAGATAACCATACCTCAATCCATTTCCATTCATCCATTTCGAGTTAATTTATTAACCATATTCATTATTATCCAATCAACCAAAATAAGATTACAGTCAATGGTTCACAATTCAATACATTCATCAATCCAACACTTCTATTTCCTTGCTATTTTATGGAATTCACATCTGAGGGAATTGGCACCAATATATATATATATATATATAAGATTTTGGGACTTTCACCCTGGGCTCTCCAGCCAACTTAGTTTTCAATGGAGTCCATCTCCTATCTCCTCCCAAACAATGATACATATACAATGTATTTAAAAGCACTGTCATATACAATGACTAACCGAATCACATATTCAATAGTTTAATCAAATTGTCATATTCAATGACATAATTCAAATGATTAGTTTTAATTCACATAATCCTCATGTAGTTTCTACAACAATCATAGCTATCCTCCACCGATAGCCCAAAACAGATATTTCTAAATAGATATACAATCCATCAAACAGATAATTTATCAAATTTTCATAAGTGAGTGATTTAACAAATCCAACTACACCATTCAATTATATACCCTTCCAATTTCATATTTCCCATATCAATTTCATTATTTATTCAAAATAGTTCTTTAACACAAATTAGGGAAAAACCTTCCCTTTTTTCCCAATATCATCCCCAAGGCCCAAACTCACCATTTATTTTCATATAACATCATAATCAAGTCCTCACCTACACATATGGAGCCAAATATAGAAAACCCCTCTTCCAAAATTCAAACCCAAACCCTAGTTTCACCCAAAACCTCCCAACTCCACCATTTATACAAAATGACCAATACCTAGGTTAAAAACCATATCAAAGAGTAGAATATCCCTACCTCAACGTTAGGAGAGCAAAGTAGAAGATGAAGACACTTCAAACAATCCGACACCACGATCTGTTCAGATTGACACGGAGCTCTCAAGGTGCTCTACCTTTTTAACAAATGAACTAGGGTTGAGAGACCCCCAAATCAAGATATATTTATAAAGAGAGAGAGAGAGAGAGAGAGAGAGAGAGAGAGTCGGATTTGGGTTCTTAGGGAAAAAGAAGATCAAAAGTGATATAAAATCACCCTGCTACGAACTGATATACGCGATTTTCGCTTGAGCGAAGGAGTTGTTGCTCGAGCGACCAGACACAACAAGTGACCTCGCTCGAGCGCAAGAAGCGTTGCTTGAGCGTAAAATGCAAAGCTTCAGAAGTTTTACAGGCGCACACGCTCGCTTGAGCGCAAGAAGCCTCGCTCGAGCGAAGCACTTCACCTTCCCAGAAATTTTGCGTCTGGGAAAGAAACCTGAGGACTCTCAATTCTCACTCAAGCGCAAGAAACCTCGCTCGAGCGAAGAGGCCAAAATCTGGACAACAACAATCTAAACCAACTAACAACCAACATGTTCCAAACTCGCCCAACAAGTTCCAAAACCCAAATACAAAGAGTCAAAGGGGAAAAACAAGACATGGATATAATATTCAATCACGAAAACCGAGTCCGAAACACAATGAAGGTCGGGGCAAAACAAGGATCCCTATAATTTTAAACAATTAAAAAAATTTCCAATGGTTAACTTCTATTTAACCATATAAAAATAAAACTCTAATTAGTTTATAATTTATTTTATAATCCCACACCAGGAGATGAAGAAAAAGCAAAGTTTGTTTCACTCTCTATCTATCTAAATACTATATAAGGAAAATGGAGTTTTAGGAAGAAGCCTTCTAAGAGCTTCAAATCCTTATTCTAAAATTATTGAATTTTCTTAGTTTTAAACAATTAAGTAAATATCCATTGGCTTGCTTTCATTTACCTTTTATTTTACAATCTCACATCGAAAAAAGAAAGAAAAAGAGAATTGTTTCACTTACATAAAGTGAATGTTATGCTCCCATTTATATAACCAAAAGGAGATTTTTAGTGAGAAACCTTATGATTAATATCTCATACTCATTTTTTTTTTTTTTAATTTTCCTAATTTTAAGCAATTGGCTAGCTTTCATTTAACTTTTACTTTACAATCTTACATAGACATTTTAATTTTAAAAATAATTTTGTATGAGATTTTGAAACTCTCATAATATTTAACTTTAAAATAATTACAATCCCACATTGATAAAAGAAAGAAAAAGTGAGTTGTTTCACTTATATAAATAAAGACAAAGTGAGTTATTTCACTTATATAAATTGAATCTTATAAAGGGAGTTTTGAAGGAGAAGCCTTCTAGAAACTCCAAACCCTCATTTTGAAATTATTGAATTTTCTTAATTTTAAATAATTAAGAAAATTCTCATTAGCTAGCTTCCATTTGCCTTTTATTTTACAATCACAAATCGGGAAAAAAAAGGAAAAATTGAATTGTTTCATTTACATAAAGTGAATCTTATGTTCTAATTTATATAAATTATTGAATTTTTTTAATTTTAAACAATTAAGAAAATCCCCATTAATTAGTTTCTATTTAACTTTTATTTTACAATCCCACATCGGGAAAAAAAAAGGAAAAAGTTAATTGTTTTACTTATATAAAGTGAATCTTATGGTCTCATTTATATAAGCAAAAGAAGATTTTTAGTGAGAAATCCTAAAATCAATACTATTTTTTTTTTAATTTTCTTAATTTTAAACAATTAAGAAAATCTCTATTGGTTAGTTTCCATTTAACTTTTATTTTACAATCACACATAGACGTTTTGATTTTAAAAATGATTTTGTATGAGATTTTGAAACTCTCATAATATTTAATTTTAAAATAATTACAATCCCACATCAAGAAAAGAAAGAAAAAGTGAGTTGCTTCACTTATACTCTCATTTAATATTATAGTATTGTGCATGCTTCACTTAAAGATGGTTTAAATTTTGAAATAAAATTTAAAGGTTTTAATTGATTAATTTTGTTGTAAATTGGTTTGCCTTTTGACATAGGCGATTAGGCTGAATCGTTTTCGATTTGACTAATTCACTAGTTTAACCGCAGTTTTAGTTGTTTTATCAAAATATATTGCTTAGAATTGTTTAATTTTAAATAAATTAAGATTGGCCTTATTCAAAATTAAACGACTGAGAATGCTTGATTAGAAATGAACTTCCTATCCAAACAACTGTTAAGTTTTATTTTACAATCTCATATCAAGAAAATGAAGAAAAAATGAGTTGTTTCACTATATAAACCTTATGCCCTCATTTAATATTGTATTGTTGTGTATGTTTCAGTTCAAGATAGTTTAAATTTTAAAATTAAAATAAAATTTAAAAGTTTTAATTAATTAATTTTTGTATAAGTTGGTTGTTCATTTGACCTAGCTGATAGGGTGAATCATTTTCGGTTTGACTGATTCACTGGTTTAACTGTGATTTTAGCAGTTTTATCAAAATATATTGGTTAAATTGTTTGATTCAAAATAAATTAAAGATTGGCCTAATTAAAGATTAAACGGCTAAGATTGCTTGATTCAAAATAAACTTCCCGCCCAAACAATTGTCAACTTTTAAACAATTAAGAAAATTTCCATTGGTTAGCTTTCATTTAACTTTTATTTTATAATCCTACATCGAGAAAAGAAGGAAAAAGTGATTTGTTTCACTTACATAAAGTGAATCTCATACTCCCATTTATATAAGCAAAATGAGATTTTTAATGAGAAGTCTTATGATCAATATCTCATACAATTTTTTTTTATTTTCTTAATTTTAAACAATTAAGAAAATCCCAATTGGCTAACTTCCATTTAACTTTTATTTTATAATCCCACATAGAGGTTTTGATTTTAAAAATAATTTGTATGAGATTTTGAAACTCTTATAATATCTCTCTTCAAAAGTATTCTTTTAGAAAATATATAGATATATCGATAATCTCAATGTCACTCTTACTGCTCCATAGTACAAAAATTATGAGATAATTATATTAATTTTAAATTTGTATTTAAAACTTATAAATTATGAGATAAATTATTATAATTTTAAATTTATATTATGTCGATTTCAAATTTAAATTAACAGATTGCTTTCCATATTTAGTGACATTTTAAATTTTAATAAAATAAAATTTAAAAGTTTTAATTAATTAATTTTTGCGTAAGCTGGTTGGTCTTTTGACCTAATTGATTAAGCTAAACCATTTTTGGTTTGAATGATTTGATGGTTTAACCATGATGTTAGTGGTTTTACATGTTACGATGATTCTTTTTTACTCATTAAGTTTTTAAAATTTCTTTAATGATTTCCCTTTCAAAAACCAATATGATAATTTTTTAAAATTCATATATTTTTATTCTAAAATAGTGAAGTATTAGAATTATGTCATTTTTTTTATAACAAAGCATAATTTTAATTATTAATTGTCAATACAACAAGTTTAATCTATCTATACTATATGTTACAGTAAAGGAACATTTGAAGGAAAATCCATAAACTTATATATAAAATTTTATTTACAAGAGACAAAATATAAAAAAAAAAATTAAATATAATTATCATATTTTTAATAAATAATATATTATTTTATCTCGTGCATAGCATGGGTGATATACTAGTAATAAAAAAGCAAAAGGTAAATTGAAAACAACCAAATCGAAGTTGCCAAACGCATCCAAAGCTCCATTAAAAAAAATGAAAATTTAGTACATTTTAATGAATTTTAAAAAAAAATTGTACAAATTATATATTTTTTAAGTATATCAAAATTAAGTAGATCCAATAAGTAAAAAAAAAAAAAGTTAATAAAAAATATATAAAAATCACTAAAACTATAAAAATACAACTTAAAAATTCAAGAAACTATTTTTAAAAATTCACCAAACATAAATTTTCTTTCCTTTTTCTTTTCTTTTATTGATGTTAATTATGTTAGGCAAAACCCAACTCATAATCAAATATGGCAATAAAATAATATCTTCCAAAAGATTTGAGTCTTCCAATCTATAACTAGGGTATTGCTCTCTCTCTCTCTCTCTCTTTATTGTATCATTTATAGTATCTAATTCTCTCTCTCTACTTGTGTCTGTTGCTTGATTTGCAAGTGCTTTTCTTTATTCCTTCATTTATTACGATGGAGCATGATAAAAAAGGAAAGAAAATTCGACGACCCATGAAGCAAATTGAGAACAAGAAAGCTCTGAGAGTTACTTACATGAAGAGAAATGAATGTGTTATTAAGAAGACAATGGAGCTCTCGATTCTCTACGGTATCAATATCGTCACACTCTATTTCGGTCCCAACGGAAAGGTCGACACATGGCCCCAAAACCCAAACGAAGTGAAAGCTCTGATCAAGATGTACAAAGAGTATGCCAAGAAAAGCCAAGTTAGGAAATCTCGTGAATCTTCTTTTTCTGATTGTTGTTTGGGTGCTAAGAAAGTTGCCAAGAAAGTTTCGATGGAGAATGAGGATGGTTATGGTTGGCTTGATGGCTTATCGGCAGAGTCGGTGATAAGTTTCTTGGGAAAGTTGGAGTCAAAATTGGAGGTTTTGAAAACAAGAATTGAGTTCTTGAAGATGCTGAATGAGCAGAAAATCAAAGTAGTGGTAATGGGGAAAGAAACATAGGAAACTTGTTGGTTTGATGATTCAAATGCGATCGAAAATTTGCAGAAAACAGAGGAGTAATCGTGATGGGGAAAGAAATAGAGTTTATGAGAGGGTTTAGGAAAGTTGTTGGAAAATTCGAAGATCTTCGAAGATCTTAGAAGGAAAATTTGAATTCTCTAAAAAATGATGAGAGGCCTAGATTCTTCAATAGTCACAACTAATAACACAAAAGCAAAGAGATGATGGAGATAAGAGATTGGGTGAAGAAGAAGTCAAAGTAGTTGGAGAGAGAATAATGGCAAGGCTCTCCCATGGATCTCCCACTTTCACTTTCAAGGTTGATAATGGAGAAAAGAAATTAGTTCTTTCCCAAGAGTTATCTCTCTAAAATCCATCCCTTGTAAAGCTATGAGTGGATGCTATTTATAGGCACCTCATGATGTAGGATGGAGGCCATGTGAAAGGCACATGGAGAATATTCTCTCTAACCACCTTGTCCGAGGAGGTGACCTCTGTAAGGTCTCGGTGTCCCACATCAGGAATGGAGGGGGAGTTCCTGGGCTATAAAAGTAAAAACCTAGACTCTTATATAGCATCGAGGCCTTTTCTCGGGTGGTGAGATCCCTATTAGAACTCCCCAGTTAAGCGTGCTTAGGCTGGAGTAGTTCTGGGATGGGTGACCCACTGGGAAGAACAAATCCATGCAGGCGTGGCCCGAAGTGGACAATATCAATGATATGTGAAGAGTTGGGGCGTTACAAATGGTCTCAGAGCCAACTTTCTGGAGTCCCAAGTGTGGGCCCCTGGCATCTCTCGGTGTATGTAGGCAGGCTTGCGAGCTGGCAGACTACTGCACGAGGACGTGCAGCCTTATGGGGAGTGGATTGTAAGGCCCTGGTGTCCCACATCAGGAATGGAATGGGAGTTCCTAGGCTATAAAAGTAAAAATCTGGACCCTTATATAGCATCGAGGCCTTTTCCCGGGTGGTAAGATCCCTATTAGAACTCCCCAATTAAGCGTGCTTAGCCTGGAGTAGTTCTGGGATGGGTGACCTAGGAAGAACAAATCCGTGCGGGCGTGGCCCAAAGCGGACAAAATCGTTGATATGTGAAAGGTTGGGGCGTTACAACCTCTCTGAGGATGAAGAAAACCCCGAAGAGAAGACTAACCTCTCGGCGAACCCTTCTTCTTAGCCATACCTAACCAATGATGCCCAATCATCCCAAAGGGTCAGGGGTAGTCCTAGAGGACGTCCTGCTGCAAAAGGGTCAGGAGTAGTTCAAGAGAACGTCCTGCCACGAATATTGCCGAGTCTCAAGGAGCCCCTAGATCATGCCACCTCGACCCGGGTATAGGCTAGTTTAACCGAGGAGTGAATTTATCTCCATTCACCGTCCTCGGGATTGGGTCCTTTGTTCAGACTCCATTACGCCCATGGTTCTGGTACGTAGATCCTGGAAAGCTCTGAGTCCGCAAGTGTTCTAGCACTCATTAATAGAGCAACTTCTAGATTGCGTATGAATCCGTTCAAAGCCAAGTGCTTCAAAGCTCTAGGTTCGTGGATCCGAACCCTTTTGAGTCCGGGCCCGAGTAAGTCTCTAAGTTTGTGGATTCGAACCCTTTTGAGGCTTAGAGTGATTCGGCCCATTTGATGGTGATAAATCCGGGCTCACCAATCTTGAACTTGCGATAAATTCGGGTCCACCAACCTTGGACTATTGGGCCTAATTAATTTAGTGGGCTCAAATTAGCTCCTCTTACACAGAGGAAACTTGTTGGTTTGATGATATGAGTGCGATAGACAATTTTGAGGAGGACTATCTTGGAATGTTGCTTGAGCCTTTTTACCAGCCACAACCACAACAACAAACAACTCAATTGGATTTGGAGACGGACAATTTTCCAATTTTGATTGAGCCTTGTTACCAGCCACAACCACAACAACAAGCTACTTAATTAAACTTTGAGATGGACAATGTTTCAACGTTGATGGAGCCTCGTTACCAACCACAACCGCAACAACAAGATACTCAACTGAATTTTGAGATAGACAGCCTTCCAATGTTGCTTGAGCCTTATTATCAGTACCAATTTGGCATTTTCTGATTTGTTGGTAGAGTTTATACACTTTTGTTGTTTTAGATTTATGGGTAAGTGAGAGGGTGATTTATGATCTGGAATTGGGCCGAGGTAACGGCCGAGCAGGTCGAGAGCCCAACGGTGCATGGGGCCGAGATGATCGACTATCCGCCTGGAGATGGGCTGCCAGAACTTGGGCCGGGCAGAAATTGGGCCAAGTGTGTGCCGCCTCAGACCGTAAAGAAGCTGCTCGGCAAGGCAATGCTCGGTTGGACTGAGCTGCTTGATCATGGGGATGGCTGAAGCCAGACAAGCTGAGTGACCGGCGCCCGGAAAGGTATGGTCAGCCGAGGTAACCGTTTGATCGGCAGGAAGGCCAATCATAGGAGGTGCCCCGGGCTCGGCTTTGTCGAGATGCCGCCTAACCCGGTCCTCCATGGGCCTAGCCAGTGAAGTGCTTGGGTATGAAGCACAGCACGGCCGTGGATAGAGAAGCTCGGCTGCCGAGCTCCAACTGAGAGGGGAGGCAGTTGGGATTAGGTGACGTTCAGCAAGGTTTATGCTGACAGATGGGATAGCAGAGCCACGTGTCGGGAGATGACTGGGAGTGGATATGAAGCGCAGAGGGTATATAAGCATGTCTGCGCCCCCCATACGGGACACACGAACATTTTGTAAGGAAATTCTTACACTCAAACACTCCTCTCTCTCTCTCTCTCTATCCTAAGGTGTGTGCTAACTTGATCGTCGGAGGGTTTTTCCGGCCACACACCGCCGGGTAGCTCACCCTTATTGGCTCGCAGGTGATCGGACAGAGACGGAGCTCGGAAGAAAGGAGTACGGGCTTGCCGGAATATTTGCTCCCCGTACAATTGGCGCCGTCTGTGGGAAGCTTGACAGACAAAACCTTGTCTTCCAGGTTCATCTGATCGCCGTCCATGGCGAACAACGACGAGTTTCCGTTGTCTGCCATAGACGGAGCCACCCCGGAGTTCACCCGAAGGAGAGAAGGTCCTCCCGCCATCCATCCAATGGCGGACTTGGGGACGCCCACTGGAGGACAGTCAGTAGACGCGCGGGATAAGCGCGGAAGAAGTCATGGTCATTCGCGGAGTCCAGACGGTCACTGGCGGAGGAGAGACTCACACGCCAGGCGACTGGAAAGTAAGTTGAGGGACCAAGATGCTGTCATCCGGCGAATGGCGGCGGAGATGGAGGATCTGAAGCGGCATGTCAAAGGGAAAGGTGTAGCTGGAGTGGGAGACCACAGTGAGCGCACCCCATCCCGCCGTTCAGGCGGACAGAGTCAGTGACGTACTCAGTCCATATCTATTACCAGAAGTTACCAGGTTGGTGATTCCGACGCGGGTGCAGAGAAGTCTAGCGCGCAAGACAGCACCTACAAACCCTCACGTCCGAAGACGACGTCG
This sequence comes from Camellia sinensis, assembly GCF_055761805.1. NCBI lineage: Eukaryota > Viridiplantae > Streptophyta > Magnoliopsida > Ericales > Theaceae > Camellia > Camellia sinensis. The sequence continues at coordinate 92,024,816 of NC_138975.1, forward strand.
AGGTACTCTTACTCCGCTCATTCAGAGGATTTGCGGGCAGTTTTAAAGGAGTGGGCACACCGGCACGAAGCTTAGAGAATACCGGCGTTCCAGCGGTTATCCTATGGGGTTCACGCCAGCGAGGAGGTCGGAATGCCTCCACCCCGCCAAGCAGTGCCACTCTTTGAAGATACGGACTTGGCCAGGCTAAGCGCCACCCCTTTCTCCCTGGAAATAGAAACAACACCGCTTCCGGCAGGCTTCCACCAGCCTAAGTTCACACTCTACGACGGAAAAACTGATCCTTACATGCATGTGAGCCACTTCCGACAGGTTACGGCCGGACATAGGCGAAATGACAGACTAATGTGCCTAATCTTCCCGTCAAGTTTAGGCGAGCTGGGCTTAAAGTGGTTCGAGAGGTTGTCGGAAGGGAGCATACAAAGGTGGCATCAGTTGGCCGAGGCATTTGTCACACGCTTCAAAACCAACATAAAAACACCGAAGGAAGTCGATCACTTGCTCAGTGTCAAGATGGAACCGTGCGACACACTGAAGGCGTACAACTCAAGGTACTGGGAAACCTTCAATGAGATCTTGGACTGCCCGGTCAACCTCGCAATCACGCAATATAAGCGTGGTCTCCCAGTCGGCCATAGATTGCGGGACTCGCTGACCATGCACCAACCGACCTCCATGGGCCAACTCATGCAGCGTATCAATGAGCATATCCAAGTAGAGGATGACGCGTCAGCTTCTACCGTGAAGGCAATACCGGTAGCAACAGACAAGAAGACAGCAGGCAAGGTGCATGCAGTTGGGCAAGAGTCCAGCCGCACAAACGAACGAGCAGAGGAATCAGACCGTGGCTCGAATCGCAAAAATCGGGGTAGGGGACGTCGGAACGACCGAGATGACTACGCCCGAGATGATGTGGCGGATGCTAACAGAAGATTGAAGGCGAGAACTAGCAACACCACGGTCTTCAAGATTCCAATTTATCGCATACTTCGTGAAATCCGAGACGAGGAGTATGTCCGGTTTCCTGCTAAGTTGGGCGATGGACAGAAGGGCTACAATCTGCGGTATCATTGCACATTCCACCGGGAGAGGGGCCATCGAACAGAGGATTGTTTTCCTTTGCGGCAACACTTAGAAGAGCTGGTCGCGGCCGGGCATCTAGATCTTTACATTGATGGCGGCGTAAAGCTGAATCAGGCTCCGATCGATCCCAGGGGACAGGATGACCGAGATGCACCTCCACAGGGGGTCATTAATGTCATCCACGGCATCATAAAACCGGAGCGTGTTTGCGAACTCCGGGGCATGATAAAAAAGGCAGAGCATATGCGGGAAGTTTTGTCGGTACAGCCTGTCGTCAAAAGGGGGAAGACAGAAGAAAAAGACATGATTAGTTTCACCTCAAGGGATCTAGAGCGTATCCAGACGCCGCATAACGATGCCCTGGTAGTAACACTACGCGTCAAAGAATTCGATGTTAGACGGATCTTGATCGATCAGGGAAGCTCGGTCGAGATCATGTATTATGATGCGTTCAAGCAGCTCAAACTCCGTGAGACAGACTTGGCTCTGGCGACTTCGCCACTGGTTGGATTTAACTCGCAACCGGAGTGGCCCTTGGGAAAGATTATCCTGCCGGTCAAAGCGGGATCCGTGGTCAAGCAAGTGGAGTTTTGGGTGTTACAAGTGCCTTCGACGTACAACCTTATCCTTGGAAGGGGATGGCTACACGCTATGCAAGCTGTAGCGTCGACCTACCACTAGGTGATGAGATTCCCCTCGGCTATGGGGGCAATCGAGGAGATTTGGGGTGATCAGGTCATGTCCAAGCAATGCTTCGTGGCGGTCAACGGAAGCCGGGCTGCCAAAGGATTCGTTCAAATGATTGAGGGACCGGAGGACCAGGGTGTCTTAGATGATGTTGGCACCAAGGCTGAAGACAAGGCTGTTGAGGAATTGGTTGAGGTGCAAATTGATACAGAACAGCCGGACAAGTTCTTCTTGCTCGGCTCAAGTCTCTCGGCCATAGAAAGGACCGAGATGGTTGAGTTTTTGATGGCCAACATCGAAGTCTTCGCGTGGTCGCCCTATGACATGCCTGGCCTCGATCCAAGTTTTATCTGCCATCACCTCAATGTCTTCCCTGGAGCAAAGCCAGTCATCCAGCGAACAAGGAGATCGGCACTGCATCACGCCGAGGTAGTTGCAGAGGAGGTTAAGAACCTGTTTGAGGCACGAGCAATTCAGGAAGTGCACTACCCTCGGTGGATTTCCAACACAGTAGTGGTGCCTAAGAAGAATGGAAAGTGGCAAGTTTGTGTCGACTATAAGACAGTCAACCGAGCTTGTCCCAAAGATAGCTTCCCTTTGCCGCGCATTGACCAGCTAGTGGACTTGACGGCTGGACATAATAGGCTCAGTTTCTTGGATGCCTACCGCGGCTACCATCAGATTGCCATGCACGGGCCTGACCGAGAGATCACCTCTTTCACGACTCCAAGGGGACTCTTCTGCTACCGAGTCATGCCTTTTGGTTTGAAGAACGCCGGGGCAACCTTTCAGAGGATGGTGACCAAAATGTTTGTTCCTTTGCTTGGCCGGACAATGGAGGCTTACATCGATGATATGGTGGTAAAGAGCCGACATGAAGCAAACCATTTGTCCGACTTAGCCGAGATGTTTGCCATTCTAAAGAAGCACAAGCTGCGCTTGAATGCGTCAAAGTGTGCCTTTGGCGTGGGATCCGAAAAAATTTTGGGATTCTTAGTCACAAACCGAGGCATCGAAGCAGACCCTACTTAGATCAGAGCCGTGCAAGAATTGAAACAGCCCAGCTCGGCTAAGGACGTGCAGCATCTGGCCGGGATGGCCGCCGCGCTTAATCGGTTTATAAGCCGGTCATCAGATCGCTGCCGCCCTTTCTTTCAAGCATTGAAGTTAAAGTTCTCCTGGGACACAGAGTGTGACCGAGCTTTGGCCGAGCTCAAAGAATATTTGTCTACTCCACCACTGTTGGTTACACCAAAGCCGGGAGAGGAACTTTACCTTTACCTTGCCGTCTTCCAGCACGCGGTCAGTGCGGTGCTAGTCTGCGCTGAAGGAATCAAGCACTTCCCAATTTTTTATGTCAGCAAGACCTTGCTGCCGGCTGAGACGAGATATTTGCGCTAGAAAAGCTTGCGTTGGCATTGATGATGGCTTCGAGAAAGTTGGCGCATTATTTTCACGCCCATACCATCGTCGTACTGACCGAGTTTCCCCTCAAGGCCTTGTTTGAACGGGCAGACTTTTCAGGCCGAATTCTTAAGTGGGCGGTCGAGTTGGGACAGTTTGATGTGAAGTTCCAGCCGCGCACCGCTATCAAAGCCCAGACCTTGGCAGATTTCGTCGCCGAGTTCTCACCTGGCACTCATCCGGTATACCCGGTCGATATTACCGTGGCAGATGATGAGATACACGCAAGGCCAACCGAGGTACAACCAGTTGGAGGAGGTAGCGACGCGGAGTTTGCGCGCACCATTGAAGCACCCTCAGTTTGTACGGTTTTACCACCCGGTGATGCGATGACGGAGTTGAGTATCACCGACCCATCCACTCTGTCCGGTCCCGCATCACCAAGGGGGGAAGAAATTGAACCACACAGCTCAGAGCCTGCGGCCGGCGTAACACCGCAACCTGATGATTCGCCTACGGACTTGAGCATTACAGATCCACTTGCTGAGTCCGGTGCCGAATCATCAATGGGGGAAGGAATGGAGCCACACGGCTCAGAACCTGCAGCCGGCTTAACACCGCAACCTGATGATTCGTCTACGGACTTGAGCATTACAGATCAACTTGCTGAGTCCGGCGCCGAATCACCAATGGGGACTGAATTGGAACCGGTCAACACAGAACTTGAAACCGCACAGCCGAGCAGTTTTGATCCCATTGCCCTTCGCAACTCTCAGGACCCATCAGACTGCTGGAAGCTTTTTGTGGGGGAAATGTGGAAGCTTTTTGTTGATGGAGCGTCCAACCGTCATGGTGCCGGCCTAGGTATCGTTCTTATCTCCCCGGATGGCCTAACCATTGAACATTCTATCACGCTTGGCTTCCCAGCATCTAACAACGAGACTGAGTACGAGGCCCTTCTCGCCGGGCTCAAGAGCGCAATTCATATGAAGGCTGCCGAGCTCCTGGTGTACAGTGATTCCCAGCTTGTGGTTAACCAAGTCTCTGGGATTTACGAAGCAAAGGACGACAGGATGGCGAAGTACCAAGCTCTGGTCAGGGAGCATATCAAGCAGTTTGAGGCAATCAGAGTCCAACAGATTGGCCGTGAAGAAAACAGCCGAGCTGATGAGCTGGCCGGCCTCGCTTCCATGGTAGATAGTACTCCAAACCCCCTATTAATTGACTTTCTTCCGCGGCCAAGCATTGAAGACGCCGGGCAGACGGATGTACTCTGCGCCGCTCTAGGTCCTTCCTGGATGGACCCCTTGATCTTATTCCTCAGAGATCGGACTCTACCGACTGACAAAAAAGAAGCCCACAAAATCCGGGTGAAGTCAGAGCGGTTTTGGCTCTCCCCATCTGGTGCGCTCTATAAGAAATCCTTCACTGGTCCTTATCTGAAGTGCGTGCACCCGAATAGTGTGGAAGCCTTCTTGTACAAAATTCACGAAGGCATTTCTGGCAGCCACATAGGGGCAGGTCCTTGGCCTACCGAGCTATTTCGCAGGGATACTGGTGGCCGTGCATGCAGTCCGACGCACAAAAATACGTCCGCAAGTGCGAAAAATGCCAGAAATTCGCCCATCAGATCCATCAGCCTGCTAGGGAACTTCTTCCCCTCACCAGTCCTTGGCCCTTCGCCATGTGGGGGCTAGATATAGTGGGGCCACTGCCAACAGCACCGGGCAACCGAAAATTCTTCATAGCGGCCACAGATTACTTCACGAAATGGGTTGAAGCTGAGCCCTTGGCAACCATCAAAGAAAAAGACGTGAAGCGGTTTGTCTGGCAGAACGTGGTCACTCGGTTTGGCGTTCCCAAGATTTTGATCTCTGACAATGGCACCCAGTTTGACGGTCGCCTATTCAGAGGATTTTGTGAAGATTTGAAGATAGAATTCTACAACTCCACCCCGGCTTACCCGCAGTCCAATGGTCAAGCCGAGGCATCGAACAAGACTATACTGGCTAGGTTGAAGAAACGGCTGGAGAAGGCAAAGGGAAAATGGGCTGAGGAATTATCCAGCGTCCTTTGGGCATACCGAACAACCCCGCGGCGATCTACCAAGGAAACTCCATTTGCTTTAGCTTATGGCATGGAGGCAGTCATACCTTTGGAAGTTGGAATGCCCACCCTTAGAAGCGAGAGTTTTGAGCCCGAGCTGAACGCCGAGGCTATTGCCTTGGAGCTGGACCTAGTGGAAGAGCGTCGGGAGAAGGCCCTCATCCATGTGGCCGCCTACCAACAAGAGCTTTCAAAGAAGTATAACAAGACGGTGCACCCCAGACCGTTCAAAGTTGGTGATTGGGTTTTGAGGAAAGTTATGGGCAACACCCTAGTGCCAGGAGAAGGCAAACTAGGGGCAAATTGGGAAGGACCCTACAAGATCACCGGTCTGGCGGGCAAGGGGGCTTACCACTTGGAGGACCTAGAGGGAAGAGCAATACCCCGGCCATGGAATGCGGCCAACTTGAAACTGTATTATTTTTAAGCTTTCGCTTTCTTTTCTTGTGCAAAGGGATTTTTGGGCATTGCACTCCAAAATGTAATTCTTTTTGTCAATATATTGAAGTAATTTTGCTCTAGCGTTTGGACTATTGTTTTAATGTAAAAACCGAGATGGTCTGCTCCGATTGGAAGAGTTGGTGCTTTGTCCAACTTCGGATTCCCAACCGAGATGGTTTGCTCCGGTTGGAAGAGTTGGTGTTTTGTCCAGCTTCGGATTCCCAACCGAGATGGTTTGCTCCGGTTGAAAGAGTTGGAGTTTTGTCTAACTTCGGATTCCCAACCGAGCTGGTTTGCTCCGGTTGGAAGAGTTGGAGTTTTGTCCAACTTCAGATTCCCAACCGAGATGGTTTGCTCCGGTTGGAAGAGTTGGTGTTTTGTCCAGCTTCGGATTCCCAACCGAGATGGTTTGCTCCGGTTGGAAGAGTTGGAGTTTTGTCCAACTTCGGATTCCCAACCGAGATGGTTTGCTCCGGTCGGAAGAATTGGTGTTTCGTCCGACTGCGGATCCCCAACAGAGACGGTTCATTCCGGTTGGAAGAATTGGTGTTTAGTCCAACTCAGGATTCCCAACCGAGATGATTTATCCCGGTTGGAACAGTTGGTGATTTGTTCAACTTTGTTATTACTAACCGAGATGGTTATTTCGGTTTAAGAATTCATTTTGTTCTAAATGTTTCAACCGAGTTATGAATTCCGGTTGACAAGGTGTTCAATCTATGATTTAATACCGAGATGAATTGCCGAAGATGGAATTGATAACAACCGTGCAAACACTTGACAAAATTTGAGTTTTTCATTGATAAGAAAGTAAATACAAAAGGTGGGGACAGAGCCTGGTTACATCAAAAATGCGAAAGCAAAAATACAAAAATAGAAGAAAACTAAACCAAGGGGGAGAGATGGGTAAACTCGTCCTCGGCGGCATCAAGGTTGATGGTTGGACTTGTTTCTTGGGCACCGGGCTCATCATGGCCGGGCTGCTCCTGCACCTCGGCATTCTCTTCTTCTTCCTCTATCTCAGCATCTCCCTCTTCAAGCCCTTCCTCGGCCTCCTCTTGCAAAGCGCTGAATACGACGTTTGCGTAAGGCACGAGGTAGACCGGTAGCGAGGCAGGAGGAGGATTGGCAAATACGTCGGTGTCAGAGCCCTGGCCAAGATGCTCGCAAGCGGACTTCCAGCCGGCTTTGAAGTAAATATCTTGTGTGGCAAAGACTTGTTTTTTGTAGCTCTGCTCGGCTTCGTTGAAGCCGGCGTTGTTAGAAGCCCGGCAGTCTTTCTTCTGCGTCTTTTTGAGCCTGCTTAGCTCGGTCTGGAGCTCATCCCGTTTTTTCTCGGCCGCATCCAGCTGACCGAGCAGTCTGTTGTTGTTGACGTTAGCCATCTCAAGTGAAGACTTTGCCCGGCCGAGCTCGGCTTGGAGGCTCTCGACTTGGCTGGCGGTATCCCTCGCCTTCTGCCGAAGTCTGTGGATGCGCTCCATGACCAAGTGCTGCTTTTGGATGGCCTGCAAAATTAGAATTTGATCAGAGAAGAAACCGTGCAAACACTTGCGTAAATTGAAGCAGAGGATTGAACTTCTTACCCTGGTCATGGATTTCACGGCGGATTTGACCAGCCGGGTGTCAGGAACGTGGTCGCTTCCAACCACGTCGCTGGGCAGCAGCAAAGCCTTTGAGAGGTCGAAGCCAAGCAAGTGCTCCTTGTCGCCTTTGATCGAAGCATTTGCCGGGATCTCTTTTCCCCGGTGTTTCAGCTGCGGCCGCCATGCTGGGATGGTGCTGACCCTGTCGACAGGTTGCTCGATCGCCAGTTCGGTGATGAGCTCGGCAGAGGGATCGGCCCGTGGTCTTTTGCCAGCCCGGCGAGTTTCTTGGCTAGACTGCCCGGCGGCTGGAGAGGCTAAAGTGACCACGGCGGCACTCAATTGACCGGCAGCCAGGGAGCGGGCGATGACATTCGGTATCTCGGCCAAGGTTGCGGTTAGAAGATTTTTGATTCGGCTTCTTTTGGCCATTTCTTGTGCGTCTGTTAACCGAATTAAGGGAACGTCAGGAAGGGTAGGGTCTGGAGGTGGCGAAGGAGCACGGAGGAAATCTGTTACTCTACTCCGGCGCGGAGCAGAGTACCTGTAGGTCAGTGTGTAACCGAGTAAATCGTTGCAATCTCGGTGGGAATATCGAAGCACGGTCCGAATTGCCTCGACGTTGGGAAATTGATAGTTGGCTTGCAAGGCTTGGATTGCTGCAAAAGAAGCAGGAAAACCGGTTAGTTACAGTATAAAGAGGTAAGCTAACCAAGCAAGTTTGAGCGGCTTACATGAGGAACCGAAGTCCTTGTTTATAAACCAGCCCGGTACCTCGGCTGTTTCGTAATTGCCCGACACCCAGAAAAAATCGTCGTCGTGCAGATCTTTATCCGGGGTGCCAGTTACAATTTTTTCCTTGCCCGGTCTGATTTTCAGGTAATAAGCTAGGCCGTCACCGGTGTGACCCATTGTGTATTGCCTCAATATCTCGGCTAGACCTAAGTTGGTGCCTAGCCGATTGTTCAATTCATGAACGCCGTTGATAATTCTATAAGTGTTGGTGGACACTTGGGTAGGTGCCAGCCCGGTGCGGCGGAGGAACTCAGTTATAAGTGGGTTTAGTGGGAAACGGAGGCCCCCTTCGACAATTGACAGCACGGTGAAAGGGCATTGGTCTAGTCTGCCCCAGGGTGTTGTCTCCTCTTCAGCCAGTTTGAGATGGACGTCGGCCGGGATGCCGTACTCCTCTCTGAATGCAGCTAGCGTGGCCGGAGTATCCACTAGGAAGCGGAATTTCCCCATTTGTGGCCGGACTGAGGTAGCTCGGCTGAGGTGTTTGGCACGATGGCAATTGGTAATTGCTCGGTCTTGAGAGCCTGAGGAATGGATAGTGGTCCCCTTGGACTCTGCAGGAAAAGGATGGCAAGTGTAAGTGTAAGCGCGGTCGTGCGGAAGGAGCTGGACTTTAGCTCGGTCATTGAGGGTGCCAAACCACCTCGGTCTTCTAAGCTAACTAAAGAGCTCGATCGCCCAGACAGGCCAGTTGTTAGCCCGGTTGAGCGACCATTTCCTTTTGTTATCTCGGTTTTTGCTGGGGTTGAGACAAACATGTTATTTGCTCGGTTAGATGGGTTTTTTGGATCAAATGAAGACCAGAAGCCCGGTCCGCCCCAGTTCTTCAGTGTTCTTCAGGAAAATAAAGAACACCAAGAACAGTGGGAGGTTGGCTGGGACAGTTTCTATGGCCTATGCCCTAAGAGCTACGTTTTAGTGCCCTAATGTATGTAATATTAAAGAAAATAGCAACAAAAGAGGGATCGAAGGACTTACCAGTGAAAGACAGGAACTGTTCCCTCGAACACGAAGAATGGCAGACGAGGTTAGGAGAGAGTTGCTTGAGCTCTGAAGCGTAGGGTTGAAAAGAAGCAGTAGGAGCGAGTTGGTAAGAAGAGGTCCTGTATGTATAGACTAGAGAGAGACCGCCCAAATTCAAAATTCTGGCAAAAACGGCGGGTTGGCTGCTCGATAACCAGTGGCAGCCCGCCACGTGTCACCATTTATGGCGACGTCAGGACTGAAACGACGGGTTGAAGAGTCGAAGAGCCAACCGGGCTACTTGCGAAGAAAAGGACATCAGCCGAGGAGTATAACCAGGCAAGTTTGCAGACAGTTATGTTAACTAGCCCGGTCGCCCTTTGGTATCTTGAAGACCAAAGAAATGTTATCTCGGTCGAAGTGAGTAATCCCAGTCACGCTTTCGCGGACGGAATTAAGGGGCAATTGAGAGGGTGATTTATGATCTGTAATTGGGCCGAGGTAACGGCCGAGCAGGTCGAGAGCCCAATGGTACATGGGGTCGAGATGATCGACTATCCGCCCGGAGATGGGCTGCCAGAACTTGGGCCGGGCAGAAATTGGGCCAAGTGTGTGCCGCCTCAGACCGTAAAGAAGCTGCTCGGCAAGGCAATGCTCGGTTGGACCGAGCTGCTTGATCATGGGGATGGCTGAAGCCAGACAAGCTGAGTGACCGGTGCCCGGAAAGGTATGGTCAGCCGAGGTAACCGTTTGATCGGCAGGAAGGCCAATCACAGGAGGTGCCCCGGGCTCGGCTTTGCCGAGATGCCGCCTAGCCCGGTCCTCCCTGGGCCTAGCCAGTGAAGTGCTTGGGTATGAAGCACAGCACAGCCGTGGATAGAGAAGCTCGGCTGCCGAGCTCCAACTGAGAGGGGAGGCAGTTGGGATTAGGTGACGTTCAGCAAGGTTTATGCTGACAGATGGGATAGCAGAGCCACGTGTCGGGAGATGACTGGAAGTGGATATGAAGCGCAGAGGGTATATAAGCATGTCTGCGCCCCCCATACGGGACACACGAACATTTTGTAAGGAAATTCTTACACTCAAACACTCCTCTCTCTCTCTCTCTCTCTCTCTATCCTAAGGTGTGTGCTAACTTGATCGTCGGAGGGTTTTTCCGGCCACACACCACCGGGTAGCTCACCCTTATTGGCTCGCAGGTGATCGGACAGAGACGGAGCTCGGAAGAAAGGAGTACGGGCTTGCCGGAATATTTGCTCCCCGTACAGTAAGCTTTATAATTATACTAGGAATTTAGGAAAGTATTGTGGAATATCAGCATATTCATAGCTGTATTTTATTTGAACTTTACATTTTTGTCATTAGCTATGTAACTTTTTCCAAGAATTTCCACAAAAAAAATTGGTGAATGTATAGAGGTCTGTCTTAGTTTTGTCTTGCTAGGAGTCTAGCATACCATGATGACATGGACCTATACATATATCTACATAAGATTTATAGACAGCTAACTTTTACAAATCATATAAAGGTCATGAATCATGAATATTGTATGATAGAAACAATGGGAAGATGATTCTTTGCTGTCCATATTGAATTGGAAAGTGTTGTTGAATTTTTATAGGCTCATTACGGAGTCTACGTGGATAATTCGAACCGTTCAATATAGGGCTGTCAATGGATCGGATTTAATCCGAATCCAACCCGAATTCGATCCAATAATCCGAATCTGTTTACAAAAAAATCCGATCCGATAATCTGAATCCGTTTAATCCGTTTATTAAACGGATTGGATATGTAAAAATCCGATCCGACCCGATAATCCGATAATCTGATCCGATTATTCTCAATTTGAATGAAAAAAACACACAAAATGAAAAAAAAAAAAACAAATTATATAAAATTATAGCTCAATAAATAAATAAAATGGATCAGATCGGATTATCGGATCGGATATCCGAAATCATCGGATTTAGATTCGGATATCTATAATCGGATATAGACTAATGGATTCGGATCGAATTCAGATTTTGACAGATCCGATCCGAATCTGATCCATTTACAGGCCTAGTTCAATGTATAGGGCTTGTCGAGTATGTCATTCTTGCAAAAAATCACATTGATTGAAAATCGATAACCACTTGATTAGATCACACTTGTGTCAACGGTAAATGTCCAATGATAAGTGTAATTTTTTTTAATTTAAAATAATTACTATAAATTTATATTCTTATTTCATAATCATTAAATATGTAATGAAAATCCTCAATTAATTACATAAAATGGAGACGATCAAAGTCCGTAAAAGCCTAGTATCCTTAGCACTTTTCAATTAATGTAATCCAATTTAAAGGTACTTCTACTCTTTTTTTCTTTTTTCTTTTTTCTTTTTTTTTTTTGGTGTGCTGCAATGTGTTATAATTTTATTGTGGTGATCTAACTGTCAATATTTTATTTTATTTACGGTCATTTGAAAATGTATAATTTGAAAATTATCTTATTTTAATTTTAAACTTAGCCTTTTATTGACGTGTTATGAAAAAAATTGTAGTAAGATTATTGACGTGTTGTGTTTAAAGTAATTTTGTTTCTTAATCCCAATAACAAATATGGCAATCCGCTTTACATTAAATTTAGTTGCTAGTATGATTACATGGAACCCTTAATAATGTTTTTGATTAGTAAAATGGAATTTCTTATCAAATGTTCATATTAATTATTTGACAGTCACAGCTGGAAATTAGATTTTTAGCGGCGTAGGTACTAAAACGCTGCTAATTTTTCTTGTGATGTTTAGTACCAAACGCCAACAATGCGACCGTCGCTATAGGTTTATGGCATTTAAAAACGTCGTTGTATTAGTATGTAAAAACGCCACCAAAAGTCCTACCCTAACAATACTATGACGTCACTATAGTTTTAACGACGTTTTTAAAACGCCGTCATACGTTTTTTTAATTTTAAAAATTTCAACCGTTATAGTGGCGTTTTAAAAACGCCGCCTTATATTTTTTTCTTTTTCTTTTTTTAAACTGTGCTAATTTTATGTGATTAAACTAAAAGAACACCTGCAATAAAACTAAATAGCACTAATATGAAATAATAACTCCCATTCAAATAGCAAATATAGCATTAATTCACTTTCCCATTCAATTTAATATCCAATCACTATTACTCACAAAATAACATATTTAAAAATTGAATTCACAATTTTCATTAATGTAACACTATTTCATTAACCACTGTAACACTATTTCTAAGATGCACCTGCCAACAAACCTTGAAATAGAACACTATTTCATTAATGTAACACTATTTCAATCTTGAAACAGGGGTACCTCCAATGTAACACTATTTCTTTTTCTACACATAATGTAACACTATTTCATTAACCACTGTAAGGAAACCTTAAAATTAGGCCAATCCAGTCCCTTGTTGGGTCATTCATTCTGCACATGAATTGAAACAAGAATACAAAGACAAAGCAAACAGAAACAACAGATTGACAATTAATGCTTGTTTAAGAAAACACAACAAAACTAGTGATGATTAATGTTCTTCAAAGATGTCTTAGATAAACATATAAAACTATGTAAACACACATATGTACTCTATAGTCATCACGTACATATCCTTGTTTGGCTCCTTTGCTGGATCTTCCAGGATGTCTCCCTTCATCGCCACACCACGGCATGCACACGCACGTGAGAGAGACAGAAATTAATTTATGAAGAGTTATAACAATATGTAGGATGTTAAATTCATCTTCTAAGGGAACAATTCTAAAAAGCTCAAATTAACTAGTCCCAGAAGTTTGACTGGGAAACGCATAGTAGACATCAAGCACTTGTATTACAGAACCCAACCAAGAAGTTGAAAATTAAGCATTTAATTCCAGATTATAAAAGACGAAGTTGATCATACTAACACATCAATTTGAATACCTTTTTATATTTTTAATTTAAAATAAGACTAGATAGACTCAAATTTGTTTCCCTTCATTTACAATTCCAAATGAAGTCGTTTTAAAGGTTATAAACTGCACACTATTGACAATAGAAAATTAAGAGATTCATAGTGACAATCAAGAAGCATAAAGCCACAATCAGTCTTAGCACATGTCCAATATCATAATAATGAGAAGGTCAACTTCCAAGACTACTAGTACTGACCAATATCTAATTGCCATTTTTGTTGGATAGCAAAAGAACAGCTTTTGTCTATTGCAGTCGAGTCGAGTGCAAGTGCTTCTCGTAACATGATGTCTCTACGTATATCATATGTTCCACTTAGTTATATGTATATATATATATATATATAAATACAGTGTAATGCCTTACTCTGATTTGCTTGTGTCACTAAAAAAAGATCTAGTAAAATGCCAAGGGGAAATTAATGGGATTGACTATATTTTTTATGCACTCGATTAACTATACAGAGTAATGAAACCCATCTCCTTCAGTAATGCCTCTCTGCTCTCCAAATAATATTAGGACTGGAAACAAAGTACAAAATATGCAGATCAATTAAACTTTTTGGCAACAATCACTATAGCAGCCATCAAAATATGTTCTCAATTGGCCCGGTGCAAACACAAGCTTCTGGAAATTGTAATGGAAGTTGGAGAAGCATACTAGATCGGCAACATTGCCAACACATTCTCCCTTCGCAGTAACATCCCCAATGTTTTCACCTTTGGCAAAGGCTTCGTATATTGGAGTGCGAGTCGAGGTTGATGTGACAGCACCAACATTCTGCAAGTGAAACAATATGAAAGGAAAGCAATAAAGCAAATTCATCACATAGATTAGCCAGAATTTATAAAATGGAAAGAAAATGAGAAACAGAAAAGGGTTGAACCTTGGCCACATTGGTAGCACAAGCTAAAGGCAAAAAAAGGTGTGGCACAGCTATAGTTGCCAACTCTACCCCAACACCCAACTCTATTAGAAAAAAAATAAGGAGGAACAAATTTCTATGATGCCAAAGACTATGCCCTGACCTCTTTTATATTAATAGAATGAATGAAAATTAATCGACTTAGGAATTTAAACATGGATAGCTTTTTTTCTTTTCCTTAATGTAAGAATGGATTATGCAGTTATAAATCATTACACATGTACACACATTAAGGCATGCGATGCCGATACCAGATGACATTCTGGCACAGGAGGAAGGAATTGGCCAAGCCAATGTGGCTGAACCAATTGGTCATCAGGCCTTGGGCACCTTAGCCCGTGAAATGGCCGGAGCATTGAGGGAATCTATGGACATTCTCCGAGCTGAGAATCAAGTCCAGGCCCAAGTAGCTGAAGCAGGGCCATCTTTTCTGAAAAGGGAGTTCTTCCAGTCGAATCTGGATGAGTTTGTAGGTGATCCCAAGGAGCCATTGAAGGCAGATGAGTGGCTAGAATAGTTGGTGAAGACATTCGAGATGCTGGGCATCGAGGATGATCAGTTGAAAGTGACCTTGGCGCCTTTCCAGTTGAAGAGGGGTGTGGGTTAGTGGTGGAAGTACGCGCATGGGCGTACTAGAGGAACTTGGGAGCCTTTTGTTGAGGCTTTCCAGGATAAGTTTCTACCTCCCACGGTTAGGGAGAAGCTGAGAGATCAATTCTCTAAATTGTTGCAGTTGAACACACCAGCGGCTGAGTTTGAGGTAACCTTTACTAGTCTGTCGAGGTTTGCACCTGAGTTAGTGGTGACTGAGGAGCGCCGCTGTTTGGAGTTTGAAAAGAGGTTAAGGGCCGGGTTAATGTATAGAGTTTCCGGTTCCATGACTAGAGATTTTGGGTGCCTTGTGCAGGCTACAGCCCACCTTGAAACTATTATGCAGGCAGAAGAGGAAAGGATGAGGGGCTCCAAGAGGAGTCGGGATAGTCAGGGGGACAGTAAGAGGCAGAGGGGTTTTAACTCTCAACAGTCCTAGGGGTTTTAGTCGAGGTCCACTTTTCCAATACCGAGTTCAGGTTCTGGGAGAGGTGGACAGGCAGATTTTACTTGCTATAAGTGTGGTCAGTTGGGCGACAAGTCTCCAGCTTGTCCTCAGAGAAGAGGCGGACAACGTGCGGTATCATATTCGGCTTGTTTTTAGAGCCAGAGTCAGGGAAGAGGCCAGCCACTCACTTGTTATCAGTGCGGGCAGGCGGGGCACCTGAAGAGGTTTTGCCCATAGTTAAGTGGTACACCTAGTGCGTCTGGTTCAAGACAGACACAAAGTTACCAGCCAGCACAGTCAGCACAGGCCTCGAGGGCCAATCAGGGAGTCTCTTCAGCTCAGTCTGTGCATCAGGCTTATGCTCCGAGGGGTGAGCAGGTTGAGCAGAGGCCTACTGGACATATGTATACAATTGTAGGCTCAGATCTTGTACCTGTTCCTTTTGTAGTGAGAGGTACCTTTTTGTTTTGCAATTTAGTTGCTAATGTGTTGATTGATACGGGTGCATCCCATTCTTTTATTTCGTATATGTTTGCATCAGTTTTGGGTTTGGAGTTGGCACAGTTAGCATCTCCTATTTGTGTAGAGTCACCAATTGGTGGTGAGATTATCTTGAAACAAGGATGTCGGGATTGTGACATCGAGGTTGCTGGTCGTCGATTTCCTTTTGCATTTGTATTGATTGACATGCATAGTTTTGATGTCATATTGGGTATGGACTGGTTATCGTCATACCGGGCTGTTATAGATTGCTACCGTCAGAAGGTTACTGTATGTACCTTGAGCGATGATTGTTTTTATTTCTTGGGGGACCGGATGGATAGAGTCTTATCACCGGTGTATGATCTGTGTGGGCAGTGAACTTAGTTGTCTCCTGGCTAGCTTTTTGAGTAATGAGTGTGATGAAATTCGAGTTGAACTGCCAAGGGTAGTTTGTGAATACTCGGATGTTTTTCCCGAGGATCTTGTCAATTTGCCATCTCACCGAGAGATCGATTTCTCTATTGATTTAGTGCCTAGCACGGCACCGGTTTCTATGGCTCCATATAGATTTGCACCTGCTAAATTGAGTGAGTTGAATATTCAACTCAAGGAATTGTTAGATAAGGGTTTTATTCGCCCTAGTACTTCACCTTGGGGAGTGCCGGCTCTCTTTGCTAAAAAGAAAGATGGAGCATTACGGCTTTCTATTGATTACAGAAAGTTGAACCGGGTTACTGTTAAGAATAAGTACCCAATGCCTCGTATAGATGATCTGTTTGATCAGTTGAAGGGGTCTTGTTGTTTCTCTAAGATAGACCTGAGGTCGGGTTATCATCAGTTGAGGGTAAGGGAGGAGGATATTCCGAAGACGGCATTCCGTACGCGGTATGGCCATTATGAGTTTCTTGTGATGCCTTTTGGGCTAACTAATGCTCCAGCTGTGTTTATGGGCTTAATGAATAGGATCTTCCGTAAATTCTTATATTGTTTTGTGGTTGTCTTTGTCGACGACATTTTGATTTATTCACCTTCTGAGGAGGAACATGAGAAACATTTACTAGTGGTACTTGAGTTACTTAGAACCCATAAGTTGTATGCTAAGTTTGGGAAATATGACTTTTGGTTGGAAGAGGTTAAATTCCTAGGGCATGTAGTGTCAAGGGAAAGTGTCACGACCCCAAACCGCCCCTAGTAGTTTGGTGCCGTGATGGCCAGTAATCCGTAATTACTGGAGGCCAACTTTCAAAAGTTTAACACAATCAGAGTATAATAAACGGGGCTCACAAATGTGGAAGCAATAAATCAAAATACAAGTGGTCCATAAGAGCAGTGCATAGATCAAATGTAATGGCATACGTCTTTACAAGCTTTACAACTTGAATACAACAAAGTAAAATACGTATTACATCTTGATCAAAAGGCTTCTCGAGCCGACATATACAAAATGCAGTGAATACAAGCCAAGAAGCATGATTTTCAAGAATTGCCGACATAAATAAAAATGACATCGCCGACGTGAATACAAAACAAGGCCGACAAAATCATGGATCCAAAACAAGCTTTCAAACACATTCTAGGCGTCGCCGACGTCCTGCTCATCACCT
This sequence comes from Camellia sinensis, assembly GCF_055761805.1. Classification (NCBI taxonomy): domain Eukaryota; kingdom Viridiplantae; phylum Streptophyta; class Magnoliopsida; order Ericales; family Theaceae; genus Camellia; species Camellia sinensis. The sequence continues at coordinate 92,041,903 of NC_138975.1, forward strand.
ACATATATATAGAGAGGGGTGGGCTTGGATACTCAGTGAATGGTACTAGTAATAAAGGTTTTGCATGAATATAGCCGAAGTCTTTCAAAACGAAACATGCCAAAAACCATACGAATATTAGCCGAGATTCTTCCAGAACAAAACACGTCAAAACTTTATCCAAACAAGGGATGAACCGTATTTATCTATCAAGTCTCACAAGTCTCAAGGGAAGCTTACTGACATCGGCAAAACACATCAAAACTTTATCAAACAACCAAGTCCACGCGGCAAACCGTCAGTGGCAAAACAAGGACTGCACGATCCGTAATCGATTAACCAAAGGTACTGCGAAAGTTTATAGTCCTCCAGCACAAGGGACTTGTGTTACTTAAGCCCGTAGCTCTTTTTAACACGATGGATCTTGTGTTACTTAGGCCCGTAGCCCGCTTCAACATGACAGTCTTCTCAAGAAAGGACCGTATCCTTTTATACTTAGTGCTGCGAAAGTTTAGAGTCCTCCAGCACAAGGGACTTTTATACTTGGTACTACAAAAGTTTAGAGTCCTCCAGTACGAGGGACTTTCCAAGAACGACATCAAAACAAAACTTATACTTGATACATCAAACAGGCTGGTCATTCATGCTTAACAAATACTCTTATCAAAACAAAGCAAAGCAAGATTTATCAAAACAGTATAACATAGCTTTATTAAACGCACCACTCACCTAGTTCTTCAGGTGTAGGCTCAAAGTAGAGATCAAGGACCTACAATCACATGGCAAACCACATTTCTCAAAACAAGCTTTATATGCATGCAAATGATTTCGGCATTCTCACCAGGTCCAAGTCAAAAGCAAAGCAAAACGTGCTGGGAGTTTAAACATTGCTCCCATCTCATGCAAACACACATTGGGTACCAACCAGGGCTTTGCCGAGGTTCCACACCTCCTTGCCGAGGTGTGGTCCTGATGGTCTCATTCAAAAGCAAAGTCGGGGAAACCTGGGTTTTCCCTTCAAAGAATATGAAGAACAACATGAACATGATCATGAAGAAGACGAATGAAAAGATCATAACTTGTTGCAAAAATCTGACATTTAATGCCATGAGTTCAAAACATGGACCTGGGTACCCTTACAAGAAGATCATGCAAGAACAAACACAAAAACATGGTTCTGGTTTCAAACTTTCGGATCAAAACGAGATTGTTCCTTAAGAACACATGAATACTCCCTTTTTTTTTCTCTTCCGAAACCAACTTCAAATCGATGCATGACATGCAAAACAGACTCGATCATGCAATGCAGCTAGATGATCATTAAGAGCAACAAGAGTAGGTTAAGATTCTAACCTCAAAACTCGAATCCAACGGTTCAACCCTCGAAGATCAAGCTTGGAAGAATCTATTCTCACTCAAGAACTTCTCCTCCCTTCTCTAGAGCTTTTCTCTCTAAAGACAAAGATTTGAGACAAAAATGATTTGTTTCTAGGTCTGCCGGCTGTCTTAACAATCAGCTCGGGCACGTGGCGCTACCGGGTTGGTTCAGCTCATAAGGTGATTGATTGATAAGACAAGTCTATGACAAAGCGTATACAGCAAGCTTGGGCAAGACACGTCGGCAAGTAATGACATCGGTTCAAGTCAAAGCTTCGGCAATCAGGGTAACAAAGACATCGGCTAGGGAGGACGACACTTGACTAAGCTGTGCCACACCTTGGCCGGGGCGTGCCACACCTCGGTCTAGGCCATGCCTGCCCAAGGACAAGGGTTACTAAGTGCAAAACATCTCGGCAATAAGCCCGAGGTGAAGGTGGGAACAACCAAATGGTTCCAAAACAGCTCTAAGTACAAAGGTGAACTAGGCTCAAGATAACCTCGACTACACGCCGAGCAAAGAACAAAATCATTCAAGTAACACTTAAACAAAACAAGGCAAGGCAAGACTTTCAAAACAACATAACAAGGCAAGATCATGTATGAATGTATGCAAGTATGACAAGAGTAAGGTGAGGGTTGCTACATCCTACCCCCCTTAAAGAAGTTTGGTCCCCAAACTTAAATTACCTTGCCCTATAAACAACTCCGGATAACGGATTCTCACATCTTCTTCCTTTTCCCACGTGGCTTCGGTGCCATAATGCCCCTTCCATTCGACCTTTACCATTGGTAACGATTTGTTTCTCAACTGTCTCACTTGCCTGTCAATAATCCTCATTGGCTTCTCCTCGTAGCCCAGGTCCTCATTAACTGTAATTCCAGAATGATCAATTATGTGCAGTGGATCTCGGATGTACTTCCTCAACATCGAAACATGAAACACATTGTGGATCTGGCTTAAATCTGGCGGCAAAGCAAGTCTGTAGGCAACGGAGTTAACCTTGTCAAGAATTTCAAATGGCCCAATATAACGAGGTGCTAACTTACCTTTCTTCCCAAATCTGGAAACTCCTTTCATTGGTGAAACTTTTAGGAATACATGATCCCCAACTTCGAATTCTAACTCATTCCTCCTTTGATCGGCGTAGCTCTTTTGTCGGCTCTGGGCAGTTTTAATCCTCTGTTGGATAAGTTTAATCTTCTCTGTTGTTACTTGAATCAATTCGGGACCAAGCAGAGCTCTGTCTCCAACTTCGGTCCAACATATCGGCGACCTACACTTTCTTCCGTACAAAGCTTCATACAGCGCCATGCCAATGCTAGCTTGATAACTGTTGTTGTAAGCGAATTCCACTAAGGGCAAATGCGTCCCCCAACTTCCTAGGAAGTCCAATACACAAAGTCTAAGCATATCTTCAAGTGTCTGCATTGTCCTCTCTGACTGCCCATCCGTCTGGGGATGAAAAGCTGTACTAAATCTCAGCTCGGCTCCAAAAGCCCTCTGTAGACTCTGCCAAAATCTAGAAACAAATTTAGGATCTCGGTCTGACACAATTGACATCGGCACTCCATGAAGTCTAACAATCTCGTTCACATATAGCAAGGCAAGTTGATCGGCGCTGAAGGTAGTCTTAACAGGTAAAAAGTGTGCTGACTTGGTTAATCTATCAACAACAACCCAAATCAAATCCATACCTTTCGGTGTCTTCAGCAAATCAGTCACAAAATCCATGGAGATGTGTTCCCATTTCCACTCAAGAATCGGTAAAGGTTGAAGGAGTCCTGCCGGTCTTTGATGTTCTGCTTTTACTTGTTGACAATGCAAACACTGGGACATGAATTCGGCTATTTCTCTTTTCATGTTTGGCCACCAGAACATCTGTTTCACATCCTGATACATCTTAGTGTTCCCTGGATGAACAGCAAACTTGGAACCGTGAGCTTCCTGCAAAATTCTCCTTTTCAACTCGGGGATGTCGGCTACGCATAACCTTCCTTCAAACTTGAGCACTTGATTTTCGATGGTATATCCCGGTCTCGGCTTTGTGACAATTTCCTCGGCTATCTTCTTGAAGAATTTGTCCTCCAACTGTCATGTCCTTACCTTATCAACAATAGTCGGCTCCACTGCTATCATGGTCAAACACGCCAAATTTCCATCTGTCTTCCTGTTCAAAGCGTCAGCCACGCTGTTAGCTTTACCTGGGTGATACTGAATTTGCATATCATAGTCTTTCAACAACTCGAGCCACCTCCTCTGCCTCAAATTCAATTCTTTCTGTGTGAATAGGTACTTTAAACTCTTATGATCTGTAAAAACCTGACAAGAAGCTCCATACAAATAGTGATGCCAAATCTTCAAAGCAAATACCACGGCTGCTAATTCTAAATCATGGGTAGGACAGTTCTTCTCATGGGGTTTCAATTGACGAGATGCATAAGCTATAACCTTACCCCTTTGCATTAACACACAACCCAAGCCCTTATGTGAAGCATTGCTATAGATATGAAACTCTTCGTTACCTGATGGAAGTACGGGTACTGGTGCTGTAACTAACCTCGTCTTCAGTTCGTGGAAAGCTGACTCCCGATCTTTAGTCCATTCATACGATGTTCCCTTCTTAGTCAATTGCGTCAATGGAATTGCAATCCTTGAGAAATCCTTCACAAACTTCCTGTAATAACCTGCCAAGCCCAGAAAACTACGAATCTCGGATACATTAGTCGGCCTCGGCCAATTTACTACGGCTTCAATTTTGCTAGGATCAACCGAGATACCCTCTTCACTAATCACATGACCCAAAAATGAGATAGTATGAAGCCAAAATTCACACTTGTTAAACTTAGCATATAATTTCCGGTCTCTCAAAATCTGTAAGGCAAGTCTCAAATGACTTTCATGTTCAACTTTACTCTTGGAATAGATCAATATATCATCAATGAAGACAACTACAAACTCATCTAAATATGGCTTGAAGACTCTGTTCATTAAATCCATAAATGCAGCAGGGGCATTGGTCACTCCAAAAGGCATTACTAAAAACTCGTAGTGGCCATATCTTGTCCGAAAAGCAGTTTTCTCAACATCTTCGGCTTTAACTTTAAGTTGGTGGTAACCAGACCTAAGGTCGATCTTAGAAAAGACTCGTGCTCCTTGTAATTGGTCAAGCAGATCATCAATCCTAGGTAATGGGTACTTGTTCTTGATAGTGACTTTATTAAGTTCTCTATAATCAATGCAAAGGCGGAGTGTGCCATCCTTTTTCTTAACAAATAAAACAGGTGCTCCCCATGGTGAAGTGCTCGGCCTAATAAATCCCTTATCCAATAATTCCTGTAATTGCAGTTTTAATTCTCTAAGTTCAGCAGGGGCCATCCTATAGGGAGTTTTGGAGATCGGCTGTGTTCCCGACATAATATCAACAGTGAACTCTATCTCTCTATCGACTAAGTGGCCAGGCAATTCGTTTGGGAAGACATCGGGGAATTCACTAACAACTGGGACGTCGGCTAAATTAACATCTCCATTCTGATCGCTCAGTATACTACACAAGTAGCCTCGACATCCTTTCTGAATCAACTTGTAGGCCTTAATAGACGAAATTAAGTAAGGTGGAGACACTATCCCTTTCCCCTGGAAAACAACCTCAGCTAGGTTTGGTGGCTTCAGTGTGACACTTTTCGAAACACAATTTATGGTTGCATGATTAGCGGCTAACCAATCCATTCCCAGTATAACATCAAAAGGAGTTATATCTAGAGGCATTAAATCTACTGGCAATTCGACATTTTCGATAACAACAACACATGCTCTATAAATGGACACAACAACCATGGATCTCCAGATGGAGTAGACACAGATAACACATAATCGAGGGGCTCTAGTTCTCTATTAATCTTCTCGGCAAATTTAGCAGACACAAACGAATGCGTTGAACCCGAATCAATCAACACATAAGCACCTTGGGAGCAGATTAGGAGCATACCTGACACCACTGTTTCAGCATTTTGAGTGTCTCCTGGTACTAGCGCAAATGCTCTGCCCTGTCTCATCTGTCTTCTTCCAGCATTACCCCTCTGGACGGAACCCGAGGTATTCTCGCCCTTCTTGTTGTTATCAGCCTTTGTCTTAGGGCAGTCTCTCACATAATGACCTATTTCGCCACATTCATAACAGGCTCCAGATGTCCGGCGACAGACCCCAAAATGTTGCTTCCCACAATCCGAACACGTCGGTTTAGCATTACCTTCCTGTCGTAGGTTACTAGAACTACCCATGTTCGTCCTCTTCTTGGTACCCAGCTGTGCTCGGCGATTGTCATAGTTCTGTCTCTTCCGCTGGTTCTCCCCCGAGCTCTGGTATCGGTTTAAGTTAGCTTCGGCCAGAATGGCTTTGTCCAACACCTCGGCGTAAGTCGGCATATTGAGCAAGCTAACCCTGTCCTGAATCGGTCCGCGAAGCCCACTCTCGAACTTTCTAGCCTTCATGTATTCATCGTTGGCTATGTGAGGTGCAAACCTCACCAATTCAGTAAAAGTGCGGTCGTATTTCGCCACTGTTCAGTTGCCTTGCGCCAAGGTCTGAAATTCGGTAGCCTTGCGGTTTCGAACACTTAGGGGAAAGTGTTTGTTGTAGAACAACTCCAAGAATCGGGTCCAGGTCAAATCCGGATTACTTCCTCGAACCATCACCCACCATCTGCGAGCGTCATCGTCTAACGTGAATGCTGCTAACATCACCTTCTGGGCATCGGTGCTAGGAAAGATCTCGAACAACTTTTCCATTTCTAAAACCCACGCCTCAGCCTTCATCGGCTCTATACCCCCAGAGAACCTCGGTGGTTTCATTTTCTTGAACTCCCTGATCAAAGCTATCATGCCATCCCCATATAAGGCTGGCTGCGGAGGGACTTGCGGCACTGGAGGAGGTGGAGGCGGAACTACATTTCGGCCGTTGGTCTGCTCGGCCTGAGTCGACGTAGCACTAGCGAACTGTTGCCTGGTTTGCCTCAACTCGCGGGCCAAACCTTCAACTAATCTCTCCAGTCTGTCCATTCTGTCTTCGGGCCGATCTCGACCAATTGGAGGTCTACCTCTCCTCATAATGCTATGAGCATGCAAAGTGTGACTTTAAAACAAATAAGCAAATAACCGCGTAAGCAAATAACAAATAGGCATGTCAATACAATGCACACCTCGTTCGAATAGCAAGTACCATGATGCAAGTCCTAACATCTTTCTAAGGGAAATCCTATGCTCTTTAGGACTCAAGGTGTGTGAATAACGTATGCTGAGGAACTTGTGCTCTGATACCATTCTGTCATGACCCCAAACCGCCCCTAGTAGTTTGGTTCCGTGATGGCCAGTAATCCGTAATTACCGGAGGCCAACTTTCAAAAGTTTAACACAATCAGAGTATAATAAACGGGGCTCACAAATGCGGAAGCAATAAATCAAAATACAAGTGGTCCATAAGAGCAGTGCATAGATCAAATGTAATGGCATACGTCTTTACAAGCTTTACAATTTGAATACAACAAAGTAAAATACGTATTACATCTTGATCAAAAGGCTTCTCGAGCCGACATATACAAAATGCAGTGAATACAAACCAAGAAGCATGATTTTCAAGAATTACCGACATAAATAAAAATGACATCGCCGACGTGAATACAAAACAAGGCCGACAAAATCATGGATCCAGAACAAGCTTTCAAACACATTCTAGGTGTCGTCGACGTCCTGCTCATCACCTACATATATATAGAGAGGGGTGGGCTTGAATACTCAGTGAATGGTACTAGTAATAAAGGTTTTGCATGAATATAGCCGAAGTCTTTCAAAACGAAACATGCCAAAAACCATACGAATATTAGCCGAGATTCTTCCAGAACAAAACACGTCAAAACTTTATCCAAACAAGGGATGAACTGTATTCATCTATCAAGTCTCACAAGTCTCAAGGGATGCTTACTGACATTGGCAAAACACATCAAAACTTTATCAAACAACCAAGTCCACGCGGCAAACCGTCAGTGGCAAAACAAGGACTGCACGATCCGTAATCGATTAACCAAAGGTACTGCGAAAGTTTATAGTCCTCCAGCACAAGGGACTTGTGTTACTTAAGCCCGTAGCTCTTTTTAACACGATGGATCTTGTGTTACTTAGGCTCGTAGCCCGCTTTAACACGACAGTCTTCTCAAGAAAGGACCGTATCCTTTTATACTTAGTGCTGCGAAAGTTTAGAGTCCTCCAGCACAAGGGACTTTTATACTTGGTACTACAAAAGTTTAGAGTCCTCCAGTACGAGGGAAATTCCAAGAACGACATCAAAACAAAACTTATACTTGATACATCAAACAGGCTGGTCATTCATGCTTAACAAATACTCTTATCAAAACAAAGCAAAGCAAGATTTATCAAAACAGTATAACATAGCTTTATTAAAAGCACCACTCACCTAGTTCTTCAGGTGTAGGCTCAAAGTAGAGATCAAGGACCTACAATCACATGGCAAACCACATTTCTCAAAACAAGCTTTATATGCATGCAAATGATTTCGGCATTCTCACCAGGTCCAAGTCAAAAGCAAAGCAAAACGTGCTGGGAGTTTAAACATTGCTCCCGTCTCATGCAAACACACATTGGGTACCAACCAGGGCTTTGCCGAGGTTCCACACCTCCTTGCCGAGGTGTGGTCCTGATGGTCTCATTCAAAAGCAAAGTCGGGGAAACCTGGGTTTTCCCTTCGAAGAATATGAAGAACAGCATGAACATGATCATGAAGAAGACGAATGAAAAGATCATAACTTGTTGCAAAAATCTGACATTTCATGCCATGAGTTCAAAACATGGACCTGGGTACCCTTATAAGAAGATCATGCAAGAACAAACACAAAAACATGGTTCTGGTTTCAAACTTTTGGATCAAAACGAGATTGTTCCTTAAGAACACATGAATACTCCCTTTTTTTTTCTCTTCCGAAACCAACTTCAAATCGATGCATGACATGCAAAACAGACTCGATCATGCAATGCAGCTAGATGATCATTAAGAGCAACAAGAGTAGGTTAAGATTCTAACCTCAAAACTCGAATCCAACGGTTCAACCCTCGAAGATCAAGCTTGGAAGAATCTATTCTCACTCAAGAACTTCTCCTCCCTTCTCTAGAGCTTCTCTCTCTAAAGACAAAGATTTGAGACAAAAATGATTTGTTTCTAGGTCTGCCGGCTGTCTTAACAATCAGCTCGGACATGTGGCGCTACCGGGTTGGTTCAGCTCAAAAGGTGATTGATTGATAAGACAAGTCTATGACAAAGCGTATACAGCAAGCTTGGGCAAGACACGTCGGCAAGTAATGACATCGGTTCAAGTTAAAGCTTCGGCAATCAGGGTAACAAAGACATCGGCTAGGGAGGACGACACTTGACTAAGCTGTGCCACACCTTGGCCAGGGCGTGCCACACCTCGGTCTAGGCCATGCCTGCCCAAGGACAAGGATTACTAAGTGCAAAACATCTCGGCAATAAGCCCGAGGTGAAGGTGGGAACAACCAAATGGTTCCAAAACAGCTCTAAGTACAAAGGTGAACTAGGCTCAAGATAACCTCGGCTACACGCCGAGCAAAGAACAAAATCATTCAAGTAACACTTAAACAAAACAAGGCAAGGCAAGACTTTCAAAACAACATAACAAGGCAAGATCATGTATGAATGTATGCAAGTATGACAAGAGTAAGGTGAGGGTTGCTACAGAAAGGGTGACTGTAGATTCATCCAAAATAAAGGCAGTGTAAGATTGGGCACAACCTAAGAATGCTTTCGAGATTCGTAGTTTCTTGGGGTTGGCCGGGTATTACCGTCGATTTGTGAAAGATTTCTCTAGACTAGCTTCACCTTTGACTAAGTTGACTAGAAAGGAAATTAAGTTTGTATGGAGTGAGACTTGTAAAAAGTCGTTCCAAGAACTCAAGATTAGACTCACCACTGCTCCAGTATTGATTATACCGGAGAGGGGTTTGAGTTATTCAATTTATTGTGATGCTTCACGGGAAGGTTTAGGTTGTGTATTGATGCAAGAGAGTAAAGCAGTAGCCTATGGCTCACGGCAGCTAAAAACACGTGAAAGAAATTATCCTACTCATAACCTAGAGTTAGCAGCAGTAATATTTGCCTTGAAGATTTGGAGGCATTATTTGTATGGTCAGAAATTTGAAGTGTTCTCCGATCATAAGAGTCTGAAATATCTGTTTACACAGAAAGACTTAAATTTGAGACAAAGGATGTGGATGGAATACATAGAGGATTATGATTTTGAGTTGCATTATCATCCCGTGATGGCTAATGTTATGGCCGATGCTTTGAGTAAAAAGCCAGTTAGCAGTGTAGCTTCTATCGCCATTCGAGAATGGGAAATGTTGGGTACTCTTGATGAGTTTGACTTACAACTGGGCGAGTCTATTGAATTTGCAGCTCTGTTCTCAGTAGTTGCACAACCTATACGTATGAATCGAGTGTTGGAAGCACAAAAGGGTGATCTTGAGGTGGAATCTTTTCGAGAGAAGATTTCCAATGGAAAAGTAGAACAAGGTTTGATTGTGTATCCCGACCAAAGTGTGAGATACCGTGATCGATTGTTTGTACCGGAGTCTTGTCGAGAGGAAGTACTCCGAGAGTTTCATCTTTCGCGCCTTGCGGTGCATCCGGGAGGCACAAAGATGTATCATGATCTTAGTCGCCAGTTTTCGTGGAGAGGTATGAAAAAGGATGTGTTTGTGTTTGTATCAAAATGCCTTACTTGTCAACAAGTGAAGGCCGAGCATCAGATATTTCTAAACAGATAATTTATATTCCATAAAGATACATTTTCCAAATTTGAAGAGGTGAGTGATAATACATATCCAACTCTACCATCCTCATCAATACCAATCCAATTTCATAATTTCAACATACATTTGATACATTTAGGGCAAAATTCTTACTCTTTTCAAAATCAACCCCAAGTATCCAAAATCAATCATTTCCACCCAACTTAACATTATTTCCAACATCAAAATCATTTCCAAGAACCTATTTGAAAAACTCCTCTTTTGATTTTTATCCAAAACCCTAGATTTGTTCCAAATCTTCCAAATTCGCTATATGGTTTACAAATGACAAATAACTAAGTTAAAGCTCATAAAAAGTGTGAAAAGTATCTCTACCTCAAGCTAGAACACGAGAGAGAGAGAGAGAGAGAGAGAGAGAGGAAACCCAAAGACACCAAAAACGAACTTTGCTCTGGTTAGAACGAAGCCCACGGCGAGCTCTAACTTTTTAACAAAGGCAAAAGATCAACGGATCTAGGTATATTTGAGGGAAATAAGTGAGTTTTAGAGAGAGAGTGAGAGATATTAGGGTTTTAAAATGTTTAGAAAGAGAGAGAGAGAGAGAGAGAGAGAGAGAGAGTGAGTGACTTAAATAGGCTGTTTATGAACTGATATACGCATAGTTTGCTCGAGCGCAAGATGTGTCGCTTAAGCGACCAACACAATAAGTTTTACCGCTCAAGCACAGAATACAAACTCCTAGTAGTTTTGCAGACATAGGTCATCGCTCGAGCACAAGAAGCTTCACTTGAGCAAAGAATACAAACTCTTCGTATTTTTGTAGACCTGCAAAAGTATTGAAGGTTCACAAAGACTGCTCGAGCGCAAAAAGTTTCACTCGAGAGAAAAGACAAAAATCTGGACAACAACAGTTTGAAAAACAAGTTACCAACCTGTTCCAAACATAATCAACACATCCCAAAAGCCAAATCAAAGAGATATAAAGGGAAACAAGACATGGATAACTATATATCACAATGAAACCCGGATCCAAAACATCAAATGGGTCAGGTCCAAACCAGAAACGCTATAACCTCCCCCCCCTCCCTTAAGGAATTTCGTCTCCAAAATTTAGACTAAACATTAATACCAAGGTATAAACCAATTAAAACAATGATAGCAAATTATAACCAACACCATGACCCATCCACCGGTCATATTCTCCCATTAACATACTAAACGAATTTCCAATACTGAATATACAATTTACATTTTCAAAACATATACAATGTTTATATTTCATTAGCATAACAAGGTTTTCAATACATGCTCAAACATTAACAAATAGGTCCAGGTGTTTCTCACGGACTTCCGTCTCACGCTCCCAAGTGGCCTCCTCAACCCCGTGGTGTCGCCACAACACTTTTACCAAAGGAATCGTCTTGCCTCGCAAGACTTGGTCTCGAGTATCTAACACACTAACCGGTCTCTCCTTATATGAGGCATTCTTATCAACCTCTAACTCAGGCTAATTCAACACGTGTGATGGATCCGGTTCATACTTCCGAAGCATACAGATATGCAACACGTCATGTACTCCGAAAAGCTATGGCGGTAAGGCCAAATGATAAACTACCTCCCTAATCCGTTCTAGGATCTCAAAAGGCCCAATAAACCTAGGCGACAACTTTTCACTCTTTCCAACCTCATCAAACCCCGTCTAGGTGATATCTTCAATAAGACATGATCCCCTACCTCAAAGGACAACAGTCTCCTCCAATAGTCGGCATAGCTCTTCTGACGACTCTGAGCCGTAACCAACCTCTTAAAAATAAGTGCAATCTTCTTCGTCGTTTGAACTAACTCTAAACCCAACATTGGTACATCACGCACATCAGCCCAACACACAGAGGATCTACACGGTCGGCCATATAAGGCCTTAAATGGTGTCATACCAATACTCGACTGGAAGCTGTTGTTATAGACAAACTCCACTTAGGGCAAGTGTCTCTCTCATGACCCCTTAAAGTCAAGGACACAACCTCGAAGCATATCCTCAAGGATCTGAATAGTACATTTGGACTGGCCGTCGGTCTAAGGATGATAGGCAATACTGAAAGTCAACCTAGTACCCAAGGCATTCGGCAGGCTCTACCACAACCAAGCCGTAAAACGCAGATCTCTATCCGAGACAATTGTCATAAAGACCCCATGAAGTCGAACAATGTCTCTAATGTAAAAGTCGGCTAGAAGGTCTACCGAGTCATTCATGCGCATAGGTACAAAGTGCGCTGACTTGATCGATCGGTCAACTACCTCTCAAATGGTGTCATTACCTCGTTGAGTCCTCAGAAGACCCACAACAAAATCCATCGTGACATGCTCCCACTTCCACTCTGCTATAGGCAAGGGTTGTAACAAACCCACTGGCCTCTGATACTCGACCTTCACTTGTTGACAAATAAAGCATTTCGACACAAACACGGCTACATCTTTTTTTATCCCCTTCCACCAAAATTGAAGACTAAGATCGTGATACATCTTTATACCTCCTGGATGCATCACAAGGCATAAATGGTGAAAGTCTCGGAGCACTTCCTCTTGGCAAAACTCCGACACGAAAAGCCGGTCAAGGTATCTAACACTCGAGTTAGAATACACGTTCAAGCCCTTCTCTACCTTTCCATTAGAGATCTTCTCCCGAAGGGATTCTACCTCAAGGTCACCCCTCTGTGCTTATATCACTCAGCTCATAAGTGTAGGTTATGCAACTACCAAAAATAAAGCGGCAGACTCAACGAACTCGTCAAGATGCAAGTCAAACTCACCAATAACACCTAATATCTCCCATTCTCGAATGGCAACACAAGCTACACTGTTAATGGATTTCCTACTCAAGGCATCGGTTACTACATTAGCATTTCCTGGGTGATAGTGCAACTCAAAATCATTGTCTTCTATAAACTGCATCCACCTCATCTGTCTCAAATTCAGATCTTTCTGTGAAAATAGGTACTTCAAACTCTGGTGATCAGAAAACACCTCAAACTCTCACTATACAGGTAATGCCTCCAAATCTTCAAGGCAAAGATCACAGTTGCTAGTTCTAGATCATGGGTAGGATAGTTCCTCTCGTGTGTTTTCAATTGACGTGAGCCATAAGCTACTGCATTTCCCTCTTGCATCAAAACACAACCCAAACCTTCCCGTGAAGCATCACAATACACAGAATAGCCCAAACCCCTCTCCAGAATAATCAACACTGGAGCAGTGATAAGTCTAACCTTAAGCTCTTGAAAAGACTTCTCACAAGTCTCATTCCAAGTAAACTTGATTCCCTTTCTCATCAGTCTAGTCAACGGTGAGGCTAACCTAGAGAAATCCTTCACAAACCAACGGTAATACCCAACCAACCCCAAGAAACTACAGATCTCAAAAGCATTCTTAGGTTGCTCCCAATCTTGTACTACTTCTATCTTTGAAGAGTCTACCATCATCTCTTCTCCGGATAGCATATGGCCTAAGAACTTAACTTCTTTCAACCAGAATTCACATTTCCCAAACTTAACATATAGTTTGTGGATTCTAAGCAACTCAAGCATAACCCACATGTGTTCCTCGTGTTCCCCCTCGGAGGGTGAGTAAATCAAGATATCATCGACAAAGACGACTATGAAACAATCTAAGAACTCACAGAGTATTCGATTCATTAGATCCATAAACACGGCTAGTGCATTGGTTAACCCAAAAGGCATCACTAGGAACTTATAATGGGCATACCGCATATGGAATGCCGTCTTCTGGATATCTTCCTCTCTTATCCTCAACTGGTGATAACCGGATCTCAAGTCTATCTTAGATAAACAACAAGACCCCTTCAACTGGTCAAACAAATCATATATGCAAGGCATTGGGTACTTTTTCTTAACAGTTACCCTGTTCATCTTCCGGTAATCAATACAAAGTCACAACGCATCGTCTTTCTTCTTGGCAAAGAGAGCCAATGCTCCCTAAGGTGAAGTACTTGGGCGGATAAAACTCTTATCTAATAGTTCCTGGAGTTGAATCTTCAACTCACTCAATTCGGTAGGTGTAAATCTATATGGTGCCATAGAAATCGACGTCGTACTAGGTACTAAATCAATAAAGTACTCAATCTCATGGTGAGGTGGTAAACTAGTGAGGTCCTCAGGAAAGACATCCGGGTATTCACAAACTACCGTTGGCAATTCGACTCAAACTTCATCACACTCTCTACTCAAGAAGTTTGCAAGAAGGCAACTAAGCTCAGTCCGACCTCGCGGATTACATACTGGCCACGAAATTCTATCGGTTCTGTCTCCCATGAAATAAAAACAATCACCACTCAAGGAACAAACAATAACCCTCTAACGGTAACAATCTAGGACAGCCCGGTACGATGACAACCAGTCCATACCCAATATAGCAACAAAACACGACATGTCAATCAACACAAATGCAAAAGGAAGTCGGCGATCGGTAACTTCTATCTCACAACCCCGACACCCTTGTTCCAAGACAATCTCACCACCAATAGGTGACTCTACACTGAGTGGAAATGCTAACCGAGCCAAATCTAACCCCAATGCCGATGCAAATGCAGACGAAATAAAAGAATAAGATGCACCCATATCAATCAACACATGGGCAATAGAATTGCATAACAAGAAAGTACCTCTCACAACTGAAGGTGCTAGCATTAAGTCTGGCGTGATAACAGCATACACACGCCCTGAAGGTCTTTGCTCTACCTGCTCACCCCTCGAAGCATACATCTGATGCACTGACTGAGTAGAAAAGGCCCCCTGATTGGCCCTCGAGACCTGTGCTGACTGTGCAGGCTGGTAGCTCTGTGTCTGCCTCGAACCAGACGCACCAGGTGTGCTACCAGAAAAAATTCCCATCTAACATAATTTGGTCCAAGATGTAACACCCCAGAAAAAATTCCCATCTAACAACCATCAAGAACATGCCCCGTAAATCCAAACAACACAACTCAATTCTAATATTTCTCTTTCTCATTGAACTATAGATTTTAACTTACAAAATTACATGTTACATCTCACAGTTCAATAAGTTAGAGAAAACAGCAAAACACATTATCCTTTGGGTTTACTAATTACATTGTGCCACTTAATACAAAAGGCGCAAAATTTCAAAATAATAATAATAAAGAAGTTCAACAGTTATATTACAACTTCGAAGTTCACAAAAAAAAAATTAAATATTTAAGAGACGGTCATCTTCTTCTTCATTGGCGAGGTTGTGGCTTATCATGTCCTAAAATGTTATTAGATAGGAATGAGCAATTGCCTAGTAGAGAATATATTTAATAGAGTATAGAAACATTTCATTTAAAATATGCATGATCTCTACCAATACCCATGAATTTCAATGTTTCAAATTTTACAACACAGCACACAATTCAACATTCCATATTTTTCTGTCCTCACACGGATGACCGGTGAACACCTCAAACCTTCCACATTTGTTGTCCTCACATGACCGGGCAAGTGGACACCTCATTACATTTTCACATTTGTCGTCCTCACATGACTCGGGCAAGTGGGCACCTCAACACATTCCAAAACTAATTACACTTTAAACGCATCACAAGGAATCACAAATACCCTCCAATTCTACTCATCAATTTCCGTTTTTACCCTTTTAAGTCAAAATCAATGAATAATCTCTAGGGTTACACAATAAGTTTTAGGACTTTTCCTTCTATGTATTAATTTCCCTTAATTCAAGTCTCTTCACACAATCTTCCATGATTGGTTACCCAACCCTTCATCAATTTCACATAAGACCCATCATCATCACAAAATCCATATATATATATATATATATATATCACCTATCTCAATAATCACCCTACACCTTAAGATTCACACACACTTAAGCCAAATTATAAATATACAAGGGTAAAGATATTCCTACCTCAAGAGTTGTAAGCAAAAGATGAAGATCCATGCAATGAACTTCCGAAATAACACGATCTAATCGGTTCAAAACGTCAACTTTGTTGAAGGCACAGAGATAGATTCTTGCTATTACTAGATGAAATCTAGAGTTTCAGGGCTAGGGTTTTTTGAAAATGGTTAATAGAGAGAGGAGTATGAAAAAGTGAGCTAGAAATGTGTTTATATTGCATTTTAACTCTGCTACCTCCAACAGACCGCTTGAGCGAACTTTCTATTGCTCGAGCAGTAAACGTATGAAGTTTTGCAGAGCTACAGTGAAATACTAAAAGCTTGAATTCTGTGCTCGAGCGACCTCTCCATTGCTTGAGTGGTCTCACCTGCAAACATGCAAGATACTAGAAGCTATGCATCTATGCTCGAATGACCAAATGACCGCTCGAGCGGTCACCCAAAATCAACTGTTACACAAGATAAATCACTTTGTGAAATATTAACCCTTTGGGGATGTGTGTTTGTAGTTATTTTGAAAATGAAGGAAAAACCCTCTTTTGATCAAACCCAAGGTTTCAGGTTAATTTGGAAAAAAAGTGAAATTGGTGTAATATTCATGAAATTGATGTTAAATCTCTTGTGAAATTGAAGAAACCTTCCTTAGGTTGTTATGTTTTTGAGGCACTCATGAAAGGAATAAGAATTTTGGTTGAACAATTATGGTAATATGTGATCTGTATGTTTGGATATGAAAAAATTGAACAAATATGGATGTTGATTATGAATATGAGGAAATGTCATATGTCACATGGATTCATACCTTACCATGATTTTGAGAACTATTGAACCATGGAAGCTTTATTTGAACAAATGTGAGAATTATGGAGATATTGTGCACAGAAGATACTTATATGCAATTATTTCTCATTCCATTCATTAGCATTATATTGAATATTATTCACTTTCGATCTTGACTCGGAAACTTATTTATTGTTTTTAGAAAACAACTATTGTTGTTTAAAACGTTTTGGGATAAATATGTTTAGTAAGTTCGGTTAGGGGGTGTAGATTGGGAATTAAGTTAGCTTGAGTGTCCTTGGTGTAAGACTAGAAACACGCGCATGTGGGTGCCTAAGCCCTCCAATTAGTAGCCGGTAAGGTAGGATTTGGTAGTACTTGATATGCCTACTTACAGACACTAGCCCTGGGGAATTATCTGAGTCGTATTTACCACCCAATTGTTTAAATTTTGACTTTCATGAAGATAATGAACCTTGAATGAAATATTGCATGGATTTCAAAAGAAATGGAAAAATTTTGACATTTGAACATGATATGGCATGGCATATAATTATATGAGATTTCTTAAAACATATATACTTTGTTAAAATATCTCTATTGGGCCTTGTGCTCAACCTTAGTGGATTTGTGCAGGAAATAATGTAGTGATCCCGCCTAATTGAAGGTGTGGAATGTATTGAGGGCAAGAGGCTCTACCTTTTGTATGATGTCATTGCAAGCCAAGAGCTTAATATGTTTAGGTTTGGATAACTTTTTTGTGTAACCAGGCTTAAGCCTTGGAATTTGTAGCCTCAGGGCATCTATTTTGTTGTTCTTTCTTTCTCTTTTATAACTACACGTGCTATGAATTCATCTTTTTAAGAGGGTGAATATGTATTGCATGTGAACACTTTTTGTATACTTCTTCTATGAAATGATGTACTAATTGAGGGAGTTGATTGATCGAGACAGGATCGTGTGTTAGGTACATTCATCTTATTCAATTTTTTATAATTTGCTAGCGTTACAGTACAATTGTCATTAGTTATGCTCTATCTTTTTATTTTTTCCAAGAAAAGGTTTGAAGGGATTGAGAAATCTCCATTACCTCATAATACTCATAATGTGGCCTTGGTGCCAAGATTCTCTCAAATAGCTAAACATATTTGATCTTCCTACTTGCCCATTAAAACCTTCATGCAAGTTATGATTAATGTACATATCCCATCCCTCTTAAGGAAAAAGAAACAAAGAAAAAATTATCTAAAAATATTCTTACACTGTATGATTAAGACATGTTCAAATGTGACAAAATACATTTAAAAAATATTTTTAGAAAAAAAATGAAGAAGAACATTATTTTAAAGCACACTTAACAAACCAGTAGTTATAAATAAGGGTTCTTTTAACTACAACATATAAGTTAGTTAACATTTTAAGTTTACTTTTGTCATTGATTAACTTTTTTTAGCGAACAAAAGTAACAAAGAATAGGGTTAGCTTAGTGACTAGTGACGTACATAGATCTCTTTCGTTTTTTCAAAAAAAGTCACCAAACTGCAAAGTAATTATACTAGCATAAACTTTTCCTAAGTAGAGGTGTATGTAAGTTGGTCTGATGTTTAATTTAGGGTTTCAGAATTAGTCAAGGTACATATAAGTTGGCACGAACATCTGATTATCAAAATAAATAAACTTTTCATTGGTTAACCAGTAAGATTAACTTATTGACTAGCGAAGTACACACATTTGACTCCCTTTTCTTTTTGGGTAAATTATTTATGAGTCATATTTGGAAAACTTATACAAGATACGGTCCTATGAAAAAACTTATAACCCAATAGGTCCTGTGATTTTCTTGTGGGCACATTTACCCCCAATCTTAATTAATTAATAACCTGATCAATGATAATATCATATATGGAAAATTTAATATTATCATATATTGTGATCATATCTATATGGTTAGAAATTTAAAATTCAAAATAACCTAATTATGGCAATACTATGTGGGTGTTTGGGAAGTTACTATTTTAGTAAGCTATTTTAGTTTTTGGCTATTTTAATAGGCTAAAACTTTTGTATTTGGGAAGATAGTTAGATTTTTTTGTAGTTCGATGTGATATTTGTGAGCAAAAAAGTGAAATGATGATGGATTTGATGTGACTTTTTGTCTTATTGGTTATTTTAGCCTATTTTGTCATTTTGTGGATTTTAGCCCAAAAAGCCAAAAAAAGTCTTTGCCAATCCAATGTTACCATATATTATAATCATATCTATATGGTTCGAAATTTAAAATTCAAAACCTAAATGTAACATGTAACATCCTAAACCCAACGGGGCATTCCCAAATCAAACGTGACATTCCCATATGCTTATGAAATTCAAAATAACTAGATTAATGGCAATACCATATATGAGAAATCCAATATTACCACAGATTGTGATCATATCTATATAGTTGGAAATTTGAAATTCAAAACATAAATATAACATATAACATCACAAACTTAACGTGATATTCTCATATGCTTCTCATTCCAAACACAACGTAAATGTAACATATAACATCCTAAACCCACCATGATATTCCTATATGCTTCTCATCTCAAACCCAACGTGACATTTCAATACTCCACTGTTGAATTATGAATAATGTAATCTCCTAAATATAACATGTAACATCCCATCCCAACCCATCTACTAAACCATCATCACCCCCAACCCAGCATAACTTCAACATCGAACGATGAGATTCAATCCACATTCAATTACAAACCCAAATCCTCAATAATTTTGCGCAACGTATTGTAACATGTATGTAAACATTAATTACAACAAAGACACAATACATATTCAAACACAAATACAACCGAACAAACACACAAATGTCATCTACTATATGGTGTATGTGAATTAACGTTACATAGTAAATATAACATGCATTGTAACACGATCATCTAGGTCTCAATATACAATTGTCATCCTACAACGTGGTTCACATTCAACATCCATTTAACAACCAAAACCAAATATCCCCAACCCAACCCTTGAACCCATACACACCACCCCACACATCGAACATATCAAAATGCATTAACCATCACAATGTTAAGTACACACATTCAATCAGAACATTGGCCAAAGTGTGCCTATCAATGAGTGTAATAGATAGTCAATGCCCTATTAAAGATGAACAATTCACACTTCAACAAACAACAAAAAAAAAAAAAAACCCTCTTTTCCTCAACCGATTAGAGTGAAATCTGTCAAAGGAATCAACACACAACCCTCAAACTTCATCATATCATCGGACCATATCCACATCCATTTAAGAAACATCTTGAAAATGCACTGAAATCCCGCAATTAAGGCGAAAAAAAACTTGCATTGTTGTTGCCTGTAGAGTTGTCTTTCCTAAATGCCTTCTCAAATGTGATATAATGAATGAGAAAATAAGGTACAATATAAAAACAAATTAGAGGAATAATAGTACACTAATATCATTCATTTACAACTCATAAAACCTTATGAAACACATGCCTATTTAAATATGACTTCAAACTCTAAAAGAATATTCATAGGATTTCACATTAAATAAATCTTCTAAATAGGACTTATAAATAATTTTCTCATTCTTTTTTAATATACCCCAAAAAAAATCCCTTGGTTCATTAATTAATGTAAGTGCAATATGTGTTAAGCCCCAAAAAAAAAAAAAAATCTTGCCAACATGTAAAGGTACAAAATCAGGAATGATATCTTGTCATTAATTATTTAGAAAACAAAAAAAAAAAAAAAAAAAAAAAAAAGCAACTCAACATAAGATTTTTATGTTTCTTAAACAACAATTTCATTCACCTTATTGTGAAGAAACATTCATCAAATATTTCATGTATGATAGAGACCTAGATTCTCTTTTTATTTATTTTCTAAAAATATCCATGCACATTATGATCAAACCTCCTTAATAAAAACCTAAAAACTCATATTTTTAAAACAAATTCATCATCGTTTGGGAACATACTATATTAATAACTTTTTTAGCTTATTACAAAAAAATTGCAGAAAAATAGAAAAAAATAATATGACAACTTATAGTGACTTTTTGATTTGTTAACTAAAATATATATCCCCAAACAAGGCTATTATTAGTCACACATTAAAGAGTAGGATCTAAGTCCTAGCTTCTCCTCTGGGTTAAATTTGAAAGAACTAGTAGGCCAAAAATCAATTGAAAACACATTTTTGTGACTGAAACCTAATCACAAATTTTATTTTGAAAGATTGTTGGTACAACTTGGACAACCAAAACCCTTGGTAGTCACTTGTGTGTAGGTAGATTTTTTTATTTTTTTATTTTTGAAAAAAAAATATTATAAACTCAAAAATAATAATTTTAAAAAATGGTTAGAAAATAAAACGCATGGTATATATATTTAAATGTCATGTGTAATACATCCCATATGAATTTGATCCACACATTATTAATGACTTTGTAAATTATCACTTTTTTTTTTTTAATTTCATAATATATGTGGTTTATTTGGAGACAACTCCAACACTTGATACCAAAAAAAACAAAAAACAAAAAAAACCACTAATCATTATTATCTTAGACCAAAAAAATGAGGGAAAGTCATGACTTGAATGATAATTCAACAATCTAATACAATGATCTTGTTATTGTATATTTAACAGTTTAATTTTAAAGTTAAAGTACAATAATGTAATTTTAAAACATAATTTTTTTATAATGTCAAATTTTAATATTATTTTATCTAATTTTATATGAAACTTGTTCAATTATTTATTTTATTATAATAAAAAAGAGTAAATTACACTCCTAATATTTGAAGAAATTATAATAAACTCTACGATTTTGACATAATTAATTACTTGGGTCTCTTTTTTAATATGGTTACAGATATTAAAACTAATGTAAATAGTGTAAAAGCATAGGATAAATAATGAAAAATACACATTTGAATGTAAAATAGAGGTGTTTTGAGTTTGTAGTTACCCGTTAAAAAAATTATAAAAGAGATGGCAATTATCATTTTTTTCATCTATATGACTATCAAATTATTAATGAAAATATGATAAGTGTTATATAAATTAAAATTTTAAAGGAGTTTAATGTAATTATATTAAAATTATAAGATTTGTTGTATTTTTATCAAATTTCAGAAGTAATCAATGTAATTTAAGTAACAAAAAAAAATCATTTAAAAAAATATGATAGGAAATTCTAATTCATGTTAAAATAGTCAGCGAGTGCTGATTAGGGTTTATATGGTGGAACTTGGAGAACTGGAAATTGAACCATTCACTCCTCCACAAGAGTATGTCATCACTCACACACTCGAAAGTACGAGTCCGCTTTTGTTCACAGAATATGTTTTTTAATTGATAAAAAATAATAAAATTTATATCTGTGATGGAATTATTATGTATATATTTTTAAATATGAATCCCACTATCTTAAACTAATAGCAGATCTAAAAAATTAAATCAAATGGAGTACTTATTAATTATAATTTTAAATATTTTTACAAAAATATTTTACATAAATATTTATAATTGATTTTGAGAAAGATCAAAAGGATAATGCTACTTATAACTAACTAGTATATACTGGACAATATAAAACAAAAATTTATAGGATTATAAAATAATTTTTTCGTACAAAATTTAGTAGAAATTCAATATCGCCAACTAATAGTAAAGTAACACATGAAGGGTAAACCTCACATGTCAAATATAATTAATAATCTAATAAATTTCATATCATAGTGAGATTAATTAGATTTGCATGTCAATAATAATGGATATCACCGTTACATTGAAATTTTTTCATACACAATAATATGACTTCTTGTAATCTTTTCATTTTCAATTAAAACAACTATTATTATCCTCATAGTTTTAAAAATATCACTGACATTTCATTCTAATAATTATTTTTTATATAATTTTTATTTAAAATATTTTCTTCATAAACATACCAAACCAAACCAAACCAAGCCTTAAGTCCCATCAAATGGGGTCGGCTACATGAATCATTCTTTTCCAGGCGACCCTATCAAATACCATTTTATTAGTCAAATTAAGTAGATCCATATCTCTATTTACAACATTAGCCAACGTTAATCTAGGCATACCCCGTCCCCTAACACTCCCTTCTACCGTTACAGTATCGCATCTCTTCACTACTGCCTATGTTGGTCTCCGTTGAACATATATAAAAAAATTAAAATTAAAATTAAAGAAATCTAAAAAGGGCATGCGACTCCTTATCGCTCTTTGGATTCGCCCTTGAATATATATATATATATACATATATATTTCACAGGATGGGATTCTCTTTGGCTTTTGTCTAAACTAGAGAGGTGTTGTCCAAGCCTATGGAGCTCATCGTTTCGATATTTCAAACTATTTATTTTTTAGAACTCTTTATTTATGTCATTTATAAATAAATAAATAAATAAAAATTAGGTTGAACCAAGAATTATAACATTTTCATTTTATCGAGTTTGTTTCTAAAAAAATAACAAGAATTATGTTTTTGAAAACAAATTATTCATTTTTAAAAAAAATAAATGCGATAAAATAAAAATATTACGATTATCGAATATACCTCATTATTTTATGAATAACATACAAGCTTTAAAAAATTAACAACTTGAAGCATCAAAATAGATCTATGATGAACTGATGAACCCAAACACTGCCTCCCCAATGTTCACTTCATTCCTTTTTGGGCAAATTACATATACCTCCCTCAAGATTTAGCTAAATTACAAATATCTTCCTGAGATTTCAGAAATTACAGATACCCCCTAAGGTTTATATTTTCATAACAAATTGTCCCTTGAAGTTTATATTTTCATAACAATTTGCCCCCTAATTTGTTATGCAAATAGTACCTTCAGGGGGTATCTGTAATTTCTCAAACCTTAGAGGATATCTGTAATTTTGCTAAACCTCGAGGGGGTATATGTAATTTGTCCTTCCTTTTTAAATGGGGTCTTGCTAAAAAGTATTTTTAGGCCATAAATAAAAGACAAAGATTAAATAACACAAGACATTTTTTATTAAATACAATACACTTTTATTGAAACAAATATGCTTTTGAACTTTTTTACATATTTTTAAGACATTTTTTATACACTTTTCAACATTAAACACTGTTTAAGAGACACTTGTTAATATTTACCTTTTAAATATAGGATTTTGTTAACAAATACCCAAAGAATGCATTAAATGATAATAATTAATTCTGCTATTATGCAAAGTATAAAAGATAATAAATATACATCACTATAATAAATACTTCCTACTGAAACCAAAAATACCATTTTATTCATTTTTCTGTATTTTATCTTTTTATCTTTTTTTTTATTTATGATTTCATAATTAACATATTAGATAATATTTAGCTAATGATGAAGTACACGAATAATTTTAACATAAAAAATTGAAGGGAAAAAAAAAATTTAAACATTTCTGTCTTCACAAATAAATTTATTATGGGGAAAATTTCAAAAAAAAATAATAATAATTTCTTTTCACCATAAATAAATTAATTATGAGGTAAATTTGATAAATATAAGCGACTTATTGGCTTATTCCTATCACATTACTTCTCTATTTTTTTATACATCATTTCGTAATAGGTAAAGAAGTCGAAAAAATTCGTGATACCCAAACCAGGCCCACGTATCAACAAATGTAAAAAAATTCACCATATTATAATAGCTAATATCTCACTTGTATTTTTTTTGTCTCTCCAATTTTTTATTATGCATCTGGTTTTCTGCCACTTTATTGTGAAATATATTTTATTAAATTTGGTTTAAAATAAAAATTATTAGTGTATTCCACCATTAGATAAATATTATCTAATATGTAAATTCATGAAAAAATACGGAAGAGACATCTCATGATAATAAATAAATAAAATAAATAAAACAGAGAGAAATACATTAAAAGGGTATTTTGGTCTCCTTAAGAAAAATGAGAATTCTACCATACACATTTCTTACCATATGCGCCTTTAGTTTTATGAGAGAAAAAATAAAATGATTATGATTTATATACGACATTTTGTCCTATTGACTTTTTAGTTTATTTTATCTTTTGATAGATTAAAGGATTAATTCCCAAAAAGTCCTATCTACATATTTGGTAGTAGCTTAGGTCCTGTCAAAAAGCTTTTGAACCATTAAGTCTCATTTATAGGTAAAAAGACGTTTTGCCATTTAATCCCAAAACTGAGAATGTTCTCAATTTATAATTATCAAAAACTAAGAAATTTCTCAATTTCTTCTAGCATGAACTAAGAATATTATCAAAATTAAGAAATTTATAATTATCAATTTTGATAAATTTCTCAATTTTTTTCAGTATTAAAATTGGGAATATTATAAACTGAGAATGTTCTCAATTTCATCATCCTCTAACCCAATTCTAATCATTCCCCAAAAACACAATTCCATTTTCATACTAATTTACCATCTAAACCAATGGCCCCATCAACCTTGTTCAAACAAGCTCTGTTTTTCCTTCTCTCTCCTTTTTGCTTCCTATATTGCCCAAGCAGGCGACCTAGATATCTTAACAGACTTCATAGTCCCTGGAAACTCTAGCACCCCAATTGATGGAAACTTTTTCACATTCACGGGAATTCGTGGACTTGCCACTGACTCAACAAACCAACCAAACTTCAAGGTCACAAAAGCCACCATAGCCGAGTTCCCGGCTCTCAACGGCCAGAGCGTGTCGATGGCAGTCCTTTAATTCCCTGTTGGCGGCGTTAACCCACCGTACACCCGCCCACACTCGGCAGAGCTTCCTTTCGTAGTGGAGGGTAGTATGGAGGTTGGATTTGTAGACACTGCCAACAAACTCTACACTCAGACGCTTCAGCTTGGGGACATGTTTGGATTGCGATTGTTCTGCGATTCTCTTGGACGGACAGAATTGGAAGTTACCATAAACTTACCATTGCGGATGAATTCAAGAGCAGAAGTCATGATCTCGAACTAAAATCCAGATTCGAAGTCGAAGAGTGACTTGTGAAATTGATTGATCAACCTTCAATCAACGACAAATCAAGACCCAGATTGAATCACCCATATTCGACAAACTGAAGTTGAGTAGAACTTCAAATTGCAACTATGAAGAGAGAGAGAATGAAGACAGCAATGATGCTTGGCAGCTATGAGGAGGTCTTTGAAGGATAAATTGGACTATTAAAAATTAATGGGACTTGAAGGAGCAAATAATTTTATGGGCAAATTACACTAACAGTCCCTAGAGTTTGGGACTCGTGTCACTTTGGTCCCTGACTTTTCAATTGTGACACATTTGACCCTGAACTTTGAATCTTGTTCCAAATAAGGACAATTGAAGATACTATTGTTTAATTTCAATGGCAAAATCGTCAATTTAATAAAATATAAACTAATTTGACAAAAATAAATGTCAAAAAAATATTTTTAATTTTTTTAAAATTATTTTTATCCACCAATGATAAAATTATGTAAAATTGATAAAAATTAATAAAAATTACATGATTAATTTTTAAAAATTAATTTTACATGATCATTATCCAAATACATAATAAAAATTAATTTGGTAAAAAATAAATAAATGTCTAAAAGATTTATCAATTTTACATAATTTTATTTTTAATGGGTAGAAATAATTTTTAAAAATTCAAAAATATTTGTTTGACATTTATTTTTGTCAAATTAGTTTATATTTTATCAAATTGACGATTTTACCCTTGAAAAATCTAATGATATCTTCAATTGTCCTTATTTGGAACAAGATTCAAAATTCAGGGTCAAATGTGTCAGTTGAAAAGTCAGGGACCAAAGTGACACAAGCCCCAAACTATAGGGACTATTAGTATAATTCACCCTAATTTTATTTAGGACTTAATGGAGTATAAGTTCACAAAATGTGACTTGTATGTAAATACCCCTAGATTAAATTAGTTCCAACCTACTTTCCAAATGAGGCCAGAAAGGGTTCGCCATTACTTCATTAGTTCGAACCTTTAACCTTTCTCTCACCACACCTAAGGTATGTGTAGTTAGATTGTATTTATTAAGAGAATAAATAAATAAAACCTAGAGCTTGACTTTTTTAATAAGTTAAATCCTGACTTTTTGATTTTATTAATTTAAATTCTAATTTTTTTTATTTATTTTCAATTTAAATCATTAGTTTATTTTCGTTAAGTAAAATCAACAAAAAAAATAATATTTTAGTCATTAAACTCAATAAAAAATAGTATTTTAGACATTTTATGCATATTAAATTGAGTTTAATAGCTGAAATACTAATTTTTTTATTTAGCAAAAATATGCGAATGATTTATATTGAAATCAAATAAAAATATTGTGGTTTAAATTAATAAAATTAAAACCCGAAATTTATTTTGTTATATGCTTAAAACTCTAGTTTTTTTTTAATTATTTATTTTATTTTTATTTTTTTTGTAATTATCCCTATTTACCATCTTCTATACTTTCTATAATAATGGAGTTAATATGTATCATTTAATACATTTTTAACAAATCACCTAAGCACATTAATTAACAAAATCTTTAAATATAAGATCCCTATTTTTAGCAAACTAAAAAGTGCGTGAACAAATTCATTTTAAAGGCTGGGCTCCCCTCAATACTCTTATTCTTCATACTCTTTCATATTTTATTTTTTGAGTACCATTCTAAACCCATAATAAGAATCTAAACTGCTCATCTTGTAATCCTAATAATTTAGATGAGCTATGTAAAACAAAAAAAAAAAATAGTTTTATTGGATATTACTAGATAAATGAATAAATTGAAACTTTTTTTTTTTTAATAGACAGTAATTGTGAGTTTAAACTTAAACATATCATTCTATAAAATAAAAAGCGGTTTGTTCATATATTCATCGATATCTAATAAAACTAATTTTTTGCACAGGGTCATTGTGAGATTTAATGGTTTAAATTATTATTGTGGATGTAGAATAGAGCTAAAAAAATCAAATATGAAAGGATATGGAAAATAAGAGTATGGAAGAAAGCTATTCCCCATTTTAAAAAAGAAGATGATATACAAACTTACTTTTTAGATTTATTTTCTAAACCTAATGACATGAAGTGTTATAATTAGTTGATAATTATTAAGAAAGATAAGAAAGAAAATATTTCTTAGATATCATAATTAATTATCACATTTTTACACTCGAATAAAAATGCTTTTTTAAAAAGAGGTAAATTACACTTAGACTCTTGAGATTTGAATTTAAAACATATTATCTCTTGACGTCTGAGAAATTACACTACTCCTGTTATTATAATTATTTAGACAGAATCAATATATTAAATTCATTCACTCTATCTTTTCTTACTTTGTTTTACTTTTTATGTTTTTTTTTTTTTCCATTTCCTATACTTTTTTTTCAATATAATTTTTTTTATTTTTTTATTAAAAATTATTACCTTTTGCAAAAGTAAGAGTTTATTAAATGAAACTATTAATTACAATAATAAAAATATAATTTTTAAAATATCAAAAAATATAGCGTAATTGAATCAAATCACAAAAATGTCAGTAGAGTTTACCGTTTAAAAAGCTTCACACATTAGTCGAGGTACGGAATACCTAAAGTAAATAAATAAATAAATAAATAAGTGATATATATAAGATCCCAGCCCAACCACACATACAAAAACAAAAGGACACTCTCTTTAGTATCATCGGCATCTCTCTCTCTCTCTCTCTCTCTCTCTCTCTAAAACTCCGACTTTCCCATCATTTTCACTCGCTTCCCCGTTCTCATTCAGCAGATCTCTCGCCGACTCGATCACTCTTCCATTACTCCAGAATGCAAAGCCCTCGAATTTGTTTCCCAGGTACTTCGATTTTTGCTTCGATTTTCACATCTGTCTCTCAAAGTTTGCGTTTTTTTTGTTTTTGTTTTCGTTTTTTCTGTGGTTGTTGATTTTTGTTGTGGGTTTCATTTTTTTTGTAAATTTTTTTTTTGGGTTTTGGTTTGATTGGAAAATGAGTCCATAAATAGCAAATACTAAGATGTGTTGTTGATTTCTTTTTTTTTTTTTTTTTTCTTTTTTAATTTCCTTTCTGTTTTTGATCAGCGGTGTAGTTGATCTGCGGCTATTAAATGCCTTTTGGGAACATTTCTGAAAATGGAAGACCGAAAAACTCTAGATAAGGCTGGTCTGGTTTCCAATCTAGGTCAATCTCAAAATCCATGTGATAAAACCCTAGATGAAGCTACTGAATATTCTAGTTCGAGTTATAAGTATTCTGGGTCACTCCTGCTGTCTGATGTTTCAGTTGGAGAAAATGGTGGTGGGTTCAATGTCCAAGTTTTGAGTCGGGGTTTTGATATTGAGAAAGGAATCCAAGCTGTTGAGAGTGATTCTGAAGAAATTCAGATAAACGGTGTGAAGAATGCAGATTTATCGGTTCCAAAAGCAAGTTCAAAAGTTAACCGGAATGTGCAGTTTTTAGTTGAGGAAACTGCAATGGAGGATGATATAAAAGGAAACAATGGATCGCAATTGAATGATGTTGTTGATCAAAGTAAGAAGATAGAAGTTTCTGGAAATGGTTTTTCTTTATTTGTGGAAGTTTTCGGTCCGCCCAATGGGTTTGTACAAAGAGATGAAGCGGTTTTTGGGGAATTTGTATCAACAGAGGATGGGGTTTTGTTGTCTAGTAATGAGGAAAACCCTAAGGCTTCAGAGATTCACGAGTCCAATCTTGGTGTGACACAAAATGGCACCATAGATGGGTTCGGAGAACATGAAGAAGCTATTTATAATCAAGAATTCGAGTTATCTATTGGTGAACTTGTATGGGTTGAAACCAAAACTCAGTCTTGG
Source organism: Camellia sinensis (assembly GCF_055761805.1). NCBI lineage: Eukaryota > Viridiplantae > Streptophyta > Magnoliopsida > Ericales > Theaceae > Camellia > Camellia sinensis. The sequence goes on from NC_138975.1 coordinate 92,071,711, forward strand.
TGGCCTGGAATGATTTTCGATCCTTCAAATGCACCAAAGGTTGCTCCAAAATCGGATCAGAGTACTTGTCTCCTAGTCAAATACTTTGGGCATGGTGGTTATGTTTGGTGCTCTCCATTGCAGTTGAAGCCTTTCATTGAGAACTTTGCCCAGATGTCAGTACAAAGCAACTCTGTAAACTTCCTCAGTGCTGTAAAGAAGGCTGTAGATGAGTTTGGTCGGCGTATAAAGTTGCAGATGACTTGTTCTTGTAAATTGAAAGAAAATCAAACCATGCCCACTGCTCCATTGGCTGGTAATGGTGGAAATCAGGAAAGAACTTCGATGCCGGAAGACAAAATGTGTGATGAAAATTCTGTAACCCAGTTTGAACCTGCGAATTTTCTTGCATATGTCAAAAACCTTGCCCAGCATGGTTCTATGCCTGGAATGCTTGAGTTTGCTGCTACCCAAAATCGTTTGTCAGCCTTCTATCATTCCATAGGGCATTGCCAAGTGCCTATGCATCAACTTCGGGGAACAACTGATTTTAAAGATGGAGCTGAAGTCTCAGAAAGGAAGGTTGAAGTCATGGCTAAGCTTTCCAGAACGGAGAAGAATACTGTTCTTAAGAAATGCCGGACTGATTTTTCTGAAGGAGGAATAAGCTCAACCTCTGGGCACAAAGAGGGTAACAAGGATTCTGAAGTTAGAAATGTAAGTGTTGAAGTTCCAGATATAGATATTTGCAAATTGGCTTCTTCGTCTGCGGAGGAAATGACCAACCTCTCATTATCTCCAACTACCAAAGTGAGCAAAGTTTCCACTAGAGCATATGATGAAAGGAGTGGAGGGAAATCTGAAAAAGTCTATGAAACAAGAGAACGAAGGAGGAGCAAGTATTTGTCGCCTCCGTTTGTAAACGAAAATGAAACCGAAGATGGTAAGGGAGTTTCTCATGTAGTGCAGGACAATAACAGCATTGATGGCCAGTCTGTGGGGTCCCCTCCAATAATTAACTGTAGTGGCAAGAAGGTACAGAAGAAAAGGTCCAAGAAAACAATTTCTGAGCGTAATACTTATAGTATACCAGGGGATATTAATGCATCTTCAGCAGATATGCTCTCGGAACTTGGTTTTGCAGCTCTAGATTGTCTTTATCCTAACAAAGATAGAAATTTCAGTTCGGTTGAGAGATTCTTTTCTGGATTCAGAAGACTGGTGTTTCATGACGAGTCCAAGGGAATGTCAGAAGAATCTAAAGAACCCGAGGGAACTAAGCCTTCTGCTGCCACACCAGATACAAATACAAGTGTTGATTGTCCTGGCTCAGTGGGTAAAGACACACATGAGAGGAACGTCCCAGTACCCAATGTTACTTCCAAACGGAGGGTGGGTAGCAAGAAGAAAATAGCAACTACGAGTTCAAATACTAAACCTAGTCCTGTCTTTTCAGATGTGAATGGAAATCCTACAAATGGATCTTTCATAATAAATTTCCAGGAGCCTGACTGTCTTGCACCAGACGGTAAGTTGTTACCTAAGAAGAGAAAGAAAGCCGGAAGAACTCTAGAGCTTCTGCAGGATAAAGTAGCAGTTGACTTGCCCGATTTGAATGGAAACTGTACTGCACCACGTTCAGTGATAACAGAAGATCCACAGGTGAGTGACCTCATAGCACACCTAAACCCCGAACTAAAGAAGAGAAAGAGGAGTGAGGGAGCTGCTTCAGTTTGTTCGAAGACTAAAAGTATTGCTGGCTTAGCAGATGTGAATGGAAACAATGCTAAAGTTGGGTCATTCTTGAAAGATGCACAAGTAATGGGTTCTTTTTCAACCCAAGATATTGCTAAGCAAAATAATAGGGAGGAGGGGATGAAAGAAGCTGATTCATTCTGTCTGAATAGTGTACTCACAGCTAACCAACCAGATATTAATGGGAACAATGCTGAAATGAACTCATTTGTCAAAGTTCCACAACAGATGATCTCTCCTGGTGGTAAACCCGAGCCCAAGAAGAGGAAGAGGAAGGAGAAAGCAGTTGTGGACGATCCGAAGACTAAAGTTAGTTCTGCCATACCAGATTTGAATGGAAATGTTGCTGAACCTAGCTCTCTGGAGAAAAATTTGCCAGAGATGAACTCTACTCCTGCTGAAGGTGCACCCCAAATGAACTCTACTGCTGCTGAAGATCAAACCCAGGTGAACTCTACTCCCGCTGAAGGTAAACCCCAGCGCAAGAGGAGAATAAGAAGTAAACCTGTTGCTTGGATGCCAGAAATCATTGTTCATAATAAAGAACAGACAAATGGAGAGGCTTTGGGGACTGCTCTTTTCTTGAAGTTTGATCAGGGATTTCCAGTGCCTTCGAAAGAAACTTTGGTTACTACATTTTGTGGGTTTGGGCCATTGAATGAATCAGAAACGCAGGCATTGGGTGCTTCTGATACTGCACAAGTTATCTTCATCAATAGTTCTGATGCTAGAAATGCCTTTCGGAGTCTTGAAAAGAGCAAGCCCTTTGGGCCGGCCCTAGTCAATTACCGTCTCCATCTTTCAGCTGCTTCGAGGGCTTCAGAAGCAGATACTAATCTGCACATGGCTGTGACCTCCCAGAGCCTGAATGGATTTAAGCCACCAGCAAAGCCTTATGGGTTGAAATCTCGTTCTGAAGAGGCACCTGACCTTTCTTATATAAGAAAGAACTTGGAAATGATGACAACAATGCTGGAGAAGGCCGGGAATAATCTTTCACCAGAGATGAGAGCCAAATTGGAGAACGACATAAAAGGCCTCATGAAGAAGGTTAGCACCATGGCTGGCTCATCTTCCACCTCTTAGTTCAACATGTAAAATATGGATCTTTTTCTTAAAGTTGTTTACAAGGCTAGTGACCCTTGGACTTGGTAGACTTGGATTGCTCTGAGTCACTTTTTTGTTTTTTTGTATAAGTTATGCTTTCTCTGTCTCTAGATGTTCATGTTAGAACTGAAAACTTTGTAGTTAATTGCATTGGGAGAGCATAAGAAGCAATGAATTGTAATTTAGGAAGCGACATTGTGTCATTGCTACTACTTACAATGAAGCCGAAAACAATCGGCCTGCTTCATCAACATCTGATGAATTCTTGATGGTTCAATAAGTATATCCTCTTTTGCTTTGATTCTTTTGAGATTCTACAAGAATCGTACTGTGTCCTGAACAGAAACAATGAGCCACAGTATACTTGAGCTCTTGCCTCTGCATAATAAATTTTCTTCTGGCAGTTTCAGATTTTATGAATCTCAGGTTATGAATCTGAACTTTTGTTGTTGCTGCCACCGTGATCTATACTTTGTTTGTGAAGTTTTGACAAACATGGTAAACAAATCCGTGGGAGCTTCTATTTACACTTTGACAAATATGGTAAACAAATCCGTGGGAGCTTCTATTTACACCACAAAAAGGGTCCGGTTGCAATATGCAACCACTTAAAGTTGCACATCATGTGCACCTCAATTAGGAGCCATTGGATTTCAAAATTTTCATCTTGCCCGTTGATTTGTTTGACAGTGGAAAATGGAAAACCGGAGCAACTGATTAACATCCTTCTAGCTTATCTGTTCTCTCTCTCTCTCTGCTGCTATCGATCTCTTCTCTGTCTCTCTCACTGTTGCACTCTTTCCTCTCTCCCTTCTCCCTCCATCTGGTCTGCAACCATAGCAGTTGGCGGTGCGATTGAAGTGGCTGTGGGTAATTTCACTCTATCTAAAACCCTAATCCAACAAAGAAAGAAAAAGAAATTGAACAATCAGAAAAATCTAGGTATGCCTCTCAATTGATTATTTCTGAAACCCTCCTTCTCCTAAAACCCTATTCTCTAATTTTTACCCTATTTTCTCACTGAGTGATTATTTCTGAAATCGTCCCTCTTGTAAAATCCTCTTCTCTGATTTCTACCCTCTTCTCTCTCTCTAGGGTTCTCTCAGAATTTTGATTCCAATCTTTCTCGGCTCTTACAGATTTGGTATTTTTACATTTGAAATGAGGATTGCTAAAATTTTATTTTATTTTATTTTGTTATTTATATGTTTCAGTTGACTTCAGTAATGAAATAATTCATGACTATGTTCAGACATTGGGCTTTTTACATTAATTAGTATAGTATTTCGAGCCATATTTTTGCTTCTAGGGCTTGGTGTCTAGTTGATGGTAAAATATGTCATTGTTTTGGCATTAGATTTGTAGGTTTAATTATGTTCTTTGAATTTTGATTGTATTTAAGATGTCTGTAAAAATGCATTAGTTTATTAGCAATTTAAACAAAAGTATTTTGGACCTATATTTTCATTGCGTTTGGATGTTCTTGAAAACTTGTGATTGATTAATTCATTTGCACCTCTGTTTGTTTCCGATGAAAATAGTAACAGAAACAAAAAATCAAAATTTGAACTTTTTTTCAGTCCTCATCCTATCGTGATTTACTGAATGCAACTATTTCGTTGAATTAAAGCAAAAGTTATATTATTGTATTACATTTACGTTTCGTTACAAATGTATTGTCGTTAATTTATTTCTTGTTGCTGCGAACTTGAATCAATTTGAATTCAATTCTAAATGGTGACACTGAATTTTGTTGTGTTTTGTGATCCACGTTGGTTGAGAAAAACTAAACATACTTGAAAAATGTAGTAAGACAGCACTCTGATTGTGGATTTTTAAGCTTTACCATTAGGTTGAAGTTATGTTGGTTGATTATGTGTGTTCTCTTTTACTTAGATGTTTGGTATTCCTAAAAAAAATAAAAAGTTATAAAGTTACTGAAAATGTAAAAAAGTTAACATTATTCACATGTATGGACGGAAAAAAAATAAAATAAAAAAAAATAAAAAAAAGGATGAATAGACAAAGGGTAAAAAGACAAAAATACCCTTGGTTTTGTCCCTTCCAACAGTGTACGTTTTGGTGGAAAAAAAAAACAGTGCGGCACAGTGCACTCACGTGGGAGTGAAACTAACATGCACGGAGAACATGTCAGTACTCAGAAGGTTAGGAAGGTAATTTTGCTAGTTGACACAATATTTTAATATACATTTTTTCGTAAAAAATCAAAAAGTTATCTCAAACATATAATTTTTTTCCTCTACTTTTTTAGCCAAAGAGTCAAAAAAATGCACTTATATAGTTCATCCCAAACAACCTCTGTCGTGGAATTCAATGTGTCATCTGTATATTGGGAATGGTAGTAACCCTTGGTTGCCTTTAGCATGCAAATGCAGTTAAACTCTTTGTTCTTGATGCTCATTATCTCATATAAATTTTGGATTTCGTTGGAACCTGTCATGTAGTATAAAATGTAGTTACAATTCCCTTAAAAGTATAAAACTTGGTTCCCAAATGGTATCTTTATGCGAGGTAGAATTGCAGTGACAGTAATTGTGAGAGGAGTTGAAGGTTTCATATCTCGATGACTATTGTGGTTATCTTACTGATTGTGCGATGTAAATGATTATGAGTAACTGAAGGAATGGTGGATGTTTATAGTGAAAAGGCTATATGGCTGAGGTGGATTACTTTGAAGAAGTGATACTGTAATATTGAAGTTCATTGGTGTTGCTGGGTTAGGGTTGTGCCTAAATGGTGGTGGTAATTGAAAGGAGTGAGATTAGATAAACTGGTGGGAAAGCTACTGCAGAAACATACGTTAGTGAAACCTTGAATCAAATCTACCTCTGCCTGTCCCATAAGCAATTGTGCACCTGTATACCCAATCAAAGGAGGACCTTTGTCTTGCTATCTATTGGTTGCAAACTTGCAGCAATGACAAGCAGTTGCACCAAAGGAGTAAAATTTACTGAGGCCATGTAAGAACTGTGCCTCATTCAGCTAATAATAGGCATCAACTTGGTAGGAATTAGAGGTTCTTTAGTTAGTATGACATGGACTAACATAACATACAAGGGACAAAGAAAGGATCACAGGAAGCTACTTTAATTGAGTAGCTTTGGAGATTGATATTGTATAGTATCTACATCAACCTAGTTATTTTTATTTTTCAGTTAAAATAGTGAGTAAATCCTTAAATTTTAATTATATCAAACTAGCTATTAAGTTAGTTATTTTAATTTTTGCTTAACAAATGTAGCTAGTGGTTTGAAGTAGTCAAACATTAAAAAATATTACTTCTGATATTTTAGAATTAGCTGTGTAAAGTTTATAAAAATAATTTTATATTAAAATTAATAAAAATAATGTTTAAATAGCATGGTAAAATGATAGACAGTTGATTGGAGAGTGTATTTAAAATGTGTATAGCCAAAATAGATAAAGTAACTTTTGAACCAATATATAACAAAAATTAACTAGTTTGATGCTCTTATGTAGGTTGTATGGTGGCTAGTGTATATGACGCTATGAAACAAGGATACTCCAAAAAAGGTACAGTACGAGTATCAAATATTTATTGGATACGGATACAGGTCTGATATGGTGGGATACGTATTGGATATGGCAAATAAGTATCCGATTTATTTTTTTTATTTTTTAAAATTTTGGATATTAGAGGGATACGCCCTTCGTACTTGAAGAATACGGCAAGATACATGATGGATATGTTGGAAATGGTTAATTTTTCCTCAAGTTTGGTCTATTTTTTAGGTGGGCCCCGAGTGTCGATTTACTCGGGTCAAAGTGGTAACGCGTTCTATGCTGCGTTGTGATTCACGTGGTATATTTGGTTGCTCAAAACTATTACCGAGTGAATGGGAAATTGAAGCCAAAGTGTGCTCCATGGAAATGGAGTTTTGGTGGAAATTCCTTAAGGTTGTAAATTGGCTTGTCCCACATTGATTTGGTGGGAAGTTTTGAAAGGGTTTATAAGGCTTAGGGTGAGATACTTGGGGTGTGCCCCAAGGGGTACCCAAGTGTTTTAGAGGGAGAGGTTATGGGCAAAATGGGCTAGACCCATTGGACCCAAAAATCACCACACGCGCGCCGTCCGTCCGGTCGGGCGGGTTGGGCTTCTAATCTTTTTGGGCCAAAAACATTTGAATTTAATTTTATTTTTTATTAAAATAAAATCCAAAATTCAAATTAAATTGGTTTGGATTTTTTGTTCATCCAAACAGGGCCCTTCCCGTTTTCAAACAGAAATAAACTGTTTTGGAATTAGTGCACACCCAAACAGGGCCCTTCCCGTAATTGCTATCTGTTTGAATTCAAAACCCAACAGGTATCATACCTGTTCAATTCAAAACCAAGAGCCACATACCTGTTCAATTCAAATCCAAGAGCCACCTTCACATCTATAAATAGGACCACCCTCATTTGATGTTTTCCATTCAGAAATTTCGTATTTCACTAATTCTATTCTTCATCTTGCTGCATTTTATTTTCGAAAGAAAGAGTGTATACACTTAGTGTGTTCGTAAGGCAAACAATTAGTAGTGCTGCTATTGTTTGTGGTAAGATCATTTCATCCTGGGAGATAGACGTCCAAATTCTGAAAGCACCGTGGAGAGGACGAATCTGTCTTAAGGACACAGTGTCAAACACTGGACTTGATCAGAAAAATAATTCGAAGAAATTAAATCAAGTAAGTTATTTAATTTATTTTCAGTGTTGTTTTTTATTTATTTAAATCAGATTTTAATTTTGTTTTTGTAACAAAATAAAATCTGTTTTTATTTATTTATTTTTATTTCGAGTTTGATTTTTGTAATCGAACAAATTCTCTCCTTTTCTTTATTTCTTTAAATTCTAATTGTTGTTGTGTACACAATAGAATTAAATCTTTTAAATACAGTGAAGATTGTCCTACAATCTTAAGACAGATTCCTTTTTGGGTATCTTCATTGTATTTAATTTTCTGTGTTTTCAAATTAATATTCTGGTTGGAAAAACAAATAGTGATTTATGCTATTTGACAGATAGTAGTAATATACTGTCTCTTTTCTTTGACAACAACTAGTAGTACGATACTGGTGTCATTAACAATTCAGAATATTATTTGGTATTACAAAAAATTCTTGTGATATTTTATTTTTCTAGTTTTAGTAACAAGGAAAATAAAATTATTTTGTTGTTATAATTTATTTTCTGGTTTTAGTAACTAGAAAATTGATTTGTGTTTTAATTTATTTTCTGGTTTTGGTAACTAGAAAATTATTTTGTGTTTGTTCTGTTTTTTGTAATCAGATAGTTTTGTGGTATTTTATTTTCTAGTTTTAGTAACAAGAAAAATAAAATGATTTTGTGTTATAATTTATTTTCTGGTTTAAGTAACTAGAAAATTAAGTTGTGGTTTGGTTTTCTGATTTTTGTAATCAGATATTATTTCGGTATTTTATTTTACTAGTTTTAGTAACAAGGAAAATAAAATTATTTTGTTTTGTAATTTATTTTCTGGTTTTAGTAACTAGAAAATTAATTTTGTTAATCAAGCATGTAACCTTTGTGACTCGGTCACAATCTGTTAATTTTGTATGTAACTTATGGTTTCGTTTGGTAGATCACTTATTTTTGAACCCTTTGTGAAAAGGTGTTAATTTTTTTGACTTTATCATAGTTCATCGTGAGTATACATGGAAGAATTTGTTTCTAGAGTAAAATATTAGTTTTACAAACTAATTTTATTTTTATTACAATGTGGATTCATAGTCTTGAATTGTTTCTGCACTTGAGTCGGAAAATATATATATATATATATATATATATATATTCACAAGAACATTTTAATGCATATTTAATTTGTTTATTTATGTACAAATCAAACTTATTAAATGAAGGTATGCTTTGTCATTTTGAAGTTTAAAGTTTAAATGCGTTGGATTTTATTTATGAGTTGAGAATCCTTTTATTTCATGATGCAAGTGATGGGATCGTGCATGATTAATTTATTTTGTTGATTCATTATTTTTAGTTGATACGTTTGATATGCATGTATGATATCAACTCAAGTTATTTCTTAACAATAATTTCAAGTGATTTGGAATGATAAATTGTTATGTCGACTTAGGACATAAGCAGGTTAATTTGAATATTTCTAATCAATTTTGAATGGGTGTTTAAACACCAGAGAAATTTAAACATGAAGATGTATGTAATTATTTCGGTCCGTTTAATTGGGAAGTAATTTAAGAAATCTTTTATGTTGATTATTGAATTATGTGACATGAGATGTCATTAATAATTATTTTACTTGCGTAGTAGAATTTGTTAAACCATGAACTATTTTATTAATATGGGGGTGTTTCTCTTGCATTAGTTGAGATAATTTAATTTTCTTCTGTCACAAATATTTTTATGACAGTGACATTTATTTGTTATTAAGTTGCAAGAATGTATACAATCAAATGGGTTTTTGAATTGTTTGATTCTTAGGCAAAATTTTTTATGAGGATATGATTTTGTCAAAACATTAATTCTGACTTAAGTAGTCATAATTATTTTGGTTTTTTCTTGAATTTGTTTTAAAAATTCATTGATTTATAATAGAAGTGATAGGGGTGGTGAATATGATGCACCATTAAATGAATTTTGTGCACAACATGGCATTATTCACCAAACTACAGCCCCTTATTCTCCACAGCAAAATGGAATTGCTGAAAGGAAGAATAGAATCCTAAAAGAAATGATGAATGCCATGTTACTAAGTTCAGGCTTACCACAGAACTTGTGGGGGGAAGCAATATTGTCTGCTAATTATGTTCTTAATAGAATACCCCACAAGAAAACCAAAAGCATTCCTTATGAATTGTGAAAAGGTCGACCACCTTCCTACAAATACTTAAAAGTGTGGGGGTGTTTGGCAAAAGTTGAAGTACCTGTTCCTAAAAAGACTAAAATTGGACCAAAAACAGTAGATTGTGTGTTTATTGGTTATGCTCAGAATAGTAGTGCATATCGGTTTCTGACTTATAAATCAGATATACCTGATATAAATGTGAACACTATTATAGAGTCAAGGAATGCTGTGTTTTTTGAACATGTCTTTCCTTACAAGGAAGGACAGGAATTAAGTTCACAGAAAAGAACTTATGATTGTACACAAAGTCAAGAGACTAATGACAATCAAACACAAGAGACTAGTAATAGTCTCGACCAACAGGATTTAACTAATGATGAACCAAGACGGAGTAAAAGAGCAAAAACATCAAAATCCTTTGGTCCAGATTTTCTGACATACTTGTTAGAAAATGAACCTCAAAGCTTTAAGGCAGCAATGACAGGTCCTGAAGCACCTTTGTGGAAAGAGGCTGTTAATAATGAAATTGAATCCATTATGCAAAATCATACTTGGGAATTGGTAGATCTTCCACCAGGTTCTAAACCTCTTGGATATAAATGGATATTCAAGAGAAAAATGAAAGCAGATGGTTCAATTGACAAGTATAAAGCAAGACTTGTTGTTAAAGGTTACAGACAAAAGGAAGGTCTGGATTATTTTGACACATATTCCCCTGTGACAAGAATAACATCCATTCGCATGCTTATTGCTATAGCAGCGTTGTTTAATTTAGAAATACATCAAATGGATGTTAAGACAGCTTTCTTAAACGGTGATCTAAATGAAGAGATCTATATGGAACAACCCAAAGGGTTTGTAGTATCAGGGCAAGAAAAGAAAGTTTGTCGACTTGTAAAATCCCTTTATGGATTAAAACAAGCACCTAAGCAATGGCATGAAAAATTTGATCATGCAATGCTTACTAATGGGTTTAAGATAAACGAATGTGACAAATGCGTCTATGTTAAAAACACTGACCAATGATATGTCATAGTTTGTCTTTATGTGGATGACATGCTTATCATTGGAAGCAGTCAAAACATGATCAAATCAACTAAGCAGATGCTTAACAAAAGATTTGATATGAAAGATATGGGGGTCGCAGATGTTATATTAGGAATGAAAATTACTAAAACATCTGACGGATATGCATTATCTCAATCTCATTATATTGCGAAAATTCTTGATAAATTTATCAAGGATGATTTGAATTTAGCTAGAACACCTGTAGACATCAGTCTTTATTTATCGAAAAATAAAGGTGATGTAGTGTCTTAGTTAAAGTACTCCCAAATCATTGGAAGCCTGATGTACCTAATGAATTGTACTCGTCCTGATATAGCTTATGCTATCAGTAAATTGAGTAGGTACACTAGTAACCCTGGAGAAGACCATTGGAAAGCGATCATTCGAGTTCTTAGATATCTAAGATTTACTCGTGATCATGGTTTGAACTTTACTCGATATCCAGCAGTACTCGAAGGTTATTGTGATGCCAATTGGATATCGGATACTAAAGATTCAAAATCCACTAGTGGATATGTCTTTACTCTAGGCGGCGCTGCTGTTTCTTGGAAGTCCACGAAACAAACTTGCATCGCACGATCCACAATGGAATCCGAGTTCATTGCTTTAGACAAAGCAGGTGAAGAAGCAGAATGGCTTCGTCACTTCTTAGAAGACATTCCAATGTGGCCAAAACCTGTGCCAGCTATTTGCATTCATTGTGATAGTCAATCTGCAATAGGCAGGGCACAGAATCATATGTATAATGGTAAGTCACGACATATTCGTCGTCGACATAATACCGTAAGGCAATTGTTGTCAAACGGAATAATCTCAATAGATTATATGAAATCTAAAGAGAATATTGCGGATCCGTTAACAAAAGGTTTGACAAAAGAGCTAGTGTATAGTTCATCGAAGGGGATGTGATTAAAGCCTATTACATAAGAGTCGTCATAATGGTAACCCTACTTATATGATTGGAGATCCCAAGAACTAAGTTCAACGGGACAACTAAGTTATGTATGGCTTGCCAGAAATCACCAAGGGATTAAAATTCCTACCCATTCCTATGGTGAGAGTGATATCTGCAACATATGTTGTCTGCAGGGGTATAAGGATAAGCTTTGCTTTTAATGATTACTTATATCTTGATTAAGACATAAAATCAAGATGAGTATAAAAAGATACTCACAATAAGAATCACCTATATAAGTGTTGAACTGGGGCCGGTTCTATGAGAATGAAGAGGCTAAATTCTCTAGAAACACTTATGAAAACCAGGTGCGTTCAAGGCCAAAATGAACACAACAGTGAGAACCACGATGTGTTAGAAGATATTTTGTGTGAAATCTATTGTCTTGGCTTACACAAACGGCTGAACAATTCAAGGCATCGCGTCCATTGGTTAGCCAGTAAGTCCGATAGGTTATCACTAGGGAAGGTTCAAGGCCGAAAACTACCTATCCTGATGCAAGATATTTTCGACTTATACTCTTTCGTTAAGTCTGCATATTGTTGCATTTCCGTTGTCATCAAATTCCATTCATGTGGGGGATTGTTGGAAATGGTTAATTTTTCCTCAAGTTTGGTCTATTTTTTAGGTGGGCCCCGAGTGTTGATTTACTCGGGTCAAAGTGGTAACGCGTTCTATGCTGCGTTGTGATTCACGTGGTATATTTGGTTGCTCAAAACCATTACCGAGTGAATGGGAAATTGAAGCCAAAGTGTGCTCCATGGAAATGGAGTTTTGGTGGAAATTCCTTAAGGTTGTAAATTGGCTTGTCCCACATTGATTTGGTGGGAAGTTTTGAAAGGGTTTATAAGGCTTAGGGTGAGATACTTGGGGTGTGCCCCAAGGGGTACCCAAGTGTTTTAGAGGGAGAGGTTATGGGCAAAATGGGCTAGACCCATTGGACCCAAAAATCACCACACGCGCGCCGCCGTCCGTCCGGTCGGGCGGGCTGGGCGTGTGTGCGTGTGGTTGGGTTGGGCTTCTAATCTTTTTGGGCCAAAAACATTTGAATTTAATTTTATTTTTTATTAAAATAAAATCCAAAATTCAAATTAAATTGGTTTGGATTTTTTGTTCATCCAAACAGGGCCCTTCCCGTTTTCAAACAGAAATAAACTGTTTTGGAATTAGTGCACACCCAAACAGGGCCCTTCCCGTAATTGCTATCTGTTTGAATTGTTGAATCTGTTTGAATTCAAAACCCAACAGGTATCATACCTGTTCAATTCAAAACCAAGAGCCACATACCTGTTCAATTCAAATCCAAGAGCCACCTTCACATCTATAAATAGGACCACCCTCATTTGATGTTTTCCATTCAGAAATTTCGTATTTCACTTCTGTTAATTCTATTCTTCATCTTGCTGCATTTTATTTTCGAAAGAAAGAGTGTATACACTTAGTGTGTTCGTAAGGCAAACAATTAGTAGTGCTGCTATTGTTTGTGGTAAGATCATTTCATCCTGGGAGATAGACGTCCAAATTCTGAAAGCACCGTGGAGAGGACGAATCTGTCTTAAGGACACAGTGTCAAACACTGGACTTGATCAGAAAAATAATTCGAAGAAATTAAATCAAGTAAGTTATTTAATTTACTTTCAGTGTTGTTTTTTATTTATTTAAATCAGATTTTAATTTTGTTTTTGTAACAAAATAAAATCTGTTTTTATTTATTTATTTTTATTTCGAGTTTGATTTTTGTAATCGAACAAATTCTCTCCTTTTCTTTATTTCTTTAAATTCTAATTGTTGTTGTGTACACAATAGAATTAAATCTTTTAAATACAGTAAAGATTGTCCTACAGGATACGCAAGGGATACCCAAAATAAGTATCCAAATTATTTTTTTTTCCAATTTTTTATTTTTTATATTTTAACACGCCAAATAAGTATCTAATTTTTTTTTCAACTTTTTTCTTATTCTATGTTTATGTTTTTTCAAAGGTCCATGCTCTCTCTCTCTCTCTCTCTCTCTATGTCTCTTCATATTCTATGGGGGCGTGTATTGTCATTATTCCCTTGTGATAGACAAATTTCTACTTTGTTAGCTTTGCTATAAGGGTTGCTCACTCATGTATTAAAAAAATCATATTGTTTCGATTTTTTAAAAATCAAAATTAACTCTCAAGATTTCTTGCTCTGCAAATTGTCCTCTGAGCAATGGATATGGCCATTTTTTATTTATTAAATTTTATTAAGATCTGTATAATATCAAGGCCTGCATTTTACATTGCTGATGGTGTGAAATTATTTTCATACGGTTTATGGCTTTCTTGGGAAGTGATTCTTTTTCTTCACCTTATTTTCATTATTGTCATTATTATCATGTAAAATTGCTTTCATGTTAGTACTTTTTTTTTTTTTTTTTTTTTTTCCTTTTTTGAACGCATGTTAGTTGATATTGAACAGACAGAATTGTTCTTTGGGTAGTGGTCTTGTTTGGACAACCACAAGGACAAAGCAGCAGTAGTGGAATTGTCAAGGGTGATTGCAGTCAAAGCTAACCACACTTCTTTCCAAAATTTTACCAAACATGTTTTCACTTTTAGTTTTCAAAATTGTTAAAAACAATAATAGAAAACAAATACACTACCAATCATACCCTCACCAAACATGTTTTCATTTCTAATTTTTACAACTTCTGCAATAAAAAAATGTTACGCCACAACCCTGAATTCAAAACACTCATTACCGACAAAGGTGTATGCAACAAAAATAACTTGGTTCTAAAAAAAAATAAAAAATCATACATGTAATAAAAATTTCAAGAAAAACAAAAAATGTTTTACAAGTAACATATCATATTACTACAATTCAATTGACATTTTGTACGTGTCTAGAACAATATTGCAAAAATAAATAATAAATAATATAATTAAATAAGGGTATATGCTAATGCAAATCCTGAACTCAATGCCATCAGTTGTGGCAAAATTAAAACAAATTCCATTGTATAAAGCTATTAGCTCGGGAAATGGTAATCGAAAAATGAATTATGTCGTCTGCTTAAAGCAACTACGCCATTTTTCAACTAAGCACACCACTGTGGCGCTAGATCACATCAGAGTCCATCCAGTGAGACCCTTGGCACCTGAAAAATGAGCAAGGATCCTCTAGAGTGATTTTTTCCTAAAGTTTCCTAAAGTGTTCCATTGTGTGGTTGAGATTTATTGGCAAGTCACATCAATTTTTCTGATGTGACTTGCCAGTGAATCTCAACCACACAATGGAGCACTCTAGGAAACTTTAGGGAAATTTCACTCTAGAGGATCCTTGGTGCCGAAAAATTAGGACAACCCTATGGTTCAATGCATTTAGCATTCCAATTCATCAAACATATTCTATGAAACTTTATAATTATGGTGTGTTAACATATTTCCAAATATGATGTAGGACGAGTAGGGATTACTTTCCTACAAGTAGTGAGCCCGGTCTAAATATATTGGCAGCAGCAACAATAGACTTGTAGAGCTAGATTTGGTGGGATTTTGTGGCTGCAAAAGTATTTAAAAAATAGGAATTTAAGGATTTGTAAAAATGTAGGGTTTCGGGATGAAAACACAAGGGCTTGGGGACAGTTGAGTGGTTGTTCTAAGTACTGTGAACAGTGACGTGAACAGTAACTTTGCTGGACAAAAGAAGAAGAAGAGAGAAAGAAAGAGAAGTGCTTCACCCTCACAAGGGATAGGCCAATCACACAAACACAATCTCAAATTATATTTATAGGTTAAAGACTTTCCTAATTCTATAAGGACTATTTCTCAAATTTAGAAACTAAAAAATATTTAGAAACTACTAATATTCTAGACCAACTATGACCTCCAATTCTACTTCAATCATAATAGAAAATTTTAATGACTTCTAATTCTACCTCATATAAAAATAGGAAACTTAGACTTTTGACCACTAAGATTATTTTAGACATAATAAAACCCATATATAATAACCCATTTAATAACTTGACCCAAAATAAAACCCATGGGTGACCCCTACAATCCATGTCCAACAATTATTGGAATTACCATTATACCCTTAATTACTAAAGCCTACTACAATGACATGAAGACTCAAAATTATTCTAAATCTTTAATTCTTGATGCCCTGAATATGCTTCATGTGAAATTCCAGATTTGCTCTTTTTCTTCGTTCCATGATCTTCATCAAAATAACTACATACTCAAAATTTCAAAGATGTGAGGTGAAGAACCTACATCAAAATAAAAATAAAAAACATGGTTTATCAAAATAGTAGTCCTCCACATTTAGTTTGTATACAACTAAATAAAGCACCTTTCACACACATACAACTCAAAATGTACAAAAAGGGCCCATAAAATTGATATTTCCATGAGTTCATCCTTGGGGTTGGACATGAGGATGCTCCAAAGCCTTATCAACACTCGATCAATCATCTTACAATTCTAATGCCAATCAGATCAAATTAATTACCAAAGTGGCTGAATGTAGCTAATCTTATGTCCATTCTTCAGGAAATCCAACAGTTCATCGTACCAAGGAAATTCAAAAGTATAAAGCAGATACTTGCAATGTATTACTATAACCATTATTCATTTGAATTTCGGCAACTATAAGAAGTTGCTTTTTTTGTCCTCCTTATTTTCTTAGTTCATTTAAGTTTCCGTTAGGCATATGAACAAGCAGAGCAACATGAGATGGGAACAATTTTATTTGAAAAAATATCTTACAAACAGATATCATTCTAAAACTTACACAAAAGCAACAGAGCAAGTTATACTTTTGTCATTCTTACTGTCAACCATAGTAGAGTTTTGACGTTATCATAGACCCTAGTTAATGGCTTACAAATTACTAATCTCAAAAGTAAAGCTAGCTATATCACATAACCTGGATGCAGTAGGGATTCCCTTGATTTTCCTCTAAAGAAATAAAATATTAGTAATCCATTGTTTAATACTCATCAATCAATGGTAGTCGATCATAAAAAAATTGTTGGAAAATATGATTTTTTGGTAATTTTAATTCAAAATTAAAGTGGAACCCAACCACTAGTTGAAGTGAGTCCGAGTGGGTCGTATTCTCTTAAGGGAGAAGATTACAGTATAAAAATGATAAGCCGACACCATTGAGTTTTGAATGAGAATTGTCTCATAAAGTGAGCATCAATAAAAGTTAGGGTTTTTTACTGGCCGGTCCTACCTTTTACACTTATTCCCCTCTTAGTTTTGAGTTTTGCTCTTGTGCTCCAACAGGTCCTGAGCCTCTTTTTTTTGGTACCGTTTTGCCCCTCCCTTATTTTGGCGCATTTCTGTTTGGATTTTCCATCAAAATATTGTGTTTGTGAGTATGGGTTTGTGATTTAGATTTCTATGGAACTTCACGATTTGCTAATGTATTATTGTAGAGCTTCGTGATTTGTGATTTCGCACTTGGTGTATCTTCGCGATTTGTGATTTGCGATTGCGTGCTTGGTGAATCTTCCTATTTGCGATTTCGCGTTTGGTGTATAGTTGCATTTTTTGATTTGCAATGTTGTGGAGTTAGCTCGATTGGTATGTTTGATTTTGATTTCAATTTCGATGTTTTGGTTTTTTTTAGTTTGAGTTGGTGATTTTGATTTTGTTGTGATATTGTTGTTACTCTGTTGTTTCTGCTGCGATTGAATTTGTATTTTGATCATGATATTGAAAGCTTTGAAATATGTATATGTAAAGAATTTTAGATTTTTCTTTTTTTTGGTTACGAAATTGTTTTGATTGAACACAGTTGCTAGTTTGTTATTTTATACGGTGATAATTTTATCACTGCATATTTTGGGGGTGTTGTTGGATTAACTTTTTCAACAGTGATAAATTTATCAGTGAGTATGGGAATAGGAGATAAAAAGGTTGCATAATGTAATGGTAAGATTCAAATCGAGTTACCATGTTTATTAAGTGTAAGCCTTATTCACTATTCTTGGTCTTTGGTGGTGTTAACTGTTAAAGTTATCAGTGTTGGTTTTTGGATGTGTTTGAATTGGTTGATAATTTTATCACTGTATTTGATTTTGTTTTAGGGTGTTTGAGTTGTTTGCTGAAATATAATTGTTGTTTGTTGCAGGAGTTATAGTGATGGAGAATTGTTTGTTTCTTATGTGCAAGTTTAGAGGTGTGACATTGGTTATCAAGTATAATGATGAATTTAATTTCAAGGATTTAGTATATAAATTGTGTGCAAAGTGGAGTGAGTTAATTGGTAGTTCTTTGAATATATCGTATTCAATGCCTGGACATTCTTGTTGTGGTCTACAAAGTGAAGAGGATTTGGAGGTTATGGTTGGACTTGCACTTTCTTGTGACATTCATCGTATCGATGTTTTTGTAAAGTGTTGTTCTTTGGGTGAAGGTTATATGATTTGTGATGGTGAAGCTAGTAGTAGTAGTAGTAGTGGTGTTGTTTGTGAAACTGATTTTTTGCCTTCATTTTATTCAAATCAACGGAAACCTTTGCTCTCCTATGGGTGGGTTAATTGTATGAAAGGAGTGGGACAAAGGTTTGCTAAAGGAGTTGTTGAATTTCGAGATGCGTTGTCAAAGTATTCTATTCATTTCGGTTTTGATTTTGATTTTGTTAAGAATGATAAGGATCGTGTCACTGTTCATTGTAAGAGAAGGGCTAATTTGGGATGTTTATGGAGCGTGCATGCTAGAGTGGAAATTATAATAAAGCTTTTGTTATTAAACAATTTGATGATGTTCATACTTGTGGATCTTCTTTTCGTACAGTTAGACATGCTAGGATGACTTCAAGTATGATTGGTGGGCTAATTTCAAGTGATATTCGTAATAAGGCGTTGACATCGGTTAGTCAGGTGAGTTGTGATTTTAAGAACTATTATGGAACAGAAGTTTCTTATCGGTGTGCTAGGATGGGTGTTGAAAAAGCAAGGGATCTTGTTTTTGGTGACTATTCATCATCATTTGACGATCTTCGTTGGTATGTTGATGCCGCTAATGATTGTAATCTGGGAAGTGTTTTTTATATAGAATTTGATGTTGATAGTAAAGGAAGACTTTTCAAATGCTTATTTTTCGCTTTTGAGGCATGTATTCATGGTTTCAAGTATTGTCGGCCTGTGTTGATTATTGATGAAACTTTCTTGAAAGGAAGACACAAATGTTGTTTATTGTTATTCACCCAAAAAAAGGTTGTTTATTGGCTGCTGCGGCAAAAGACGGTAACCAAGTTATATTCTATGTCTGTTTGTTATTATTATTAAAACAATGATAATTCTCTTATTTTTGTTACCAGAGAGTGTTGATTATTGAGTATGGTCAATCTATTAGTGATAAATTTATGCTGTATACTTTTGTTAAATTTTTATATTTGTACAGTGATAAATTTATTATTCATTGATTCTATATGTTGTATGCTGCTATTGAATTTTTGTAGTTATATAGTGATAAATTTATCTATGGCTGGTGCTATATGTTATATATTTTGTGTTTTGATTTTCTTTTTGTAATTTTTTTATTTGTTATTGATAACGTGTATATATATTTAGTTTGTAGGTTTATATCCATTATGTTTTGCCATTGTTGATAGTGAAAGTTATGACAGTTGGCATTGGTTTTTATCAAAGTTATTTGTTATTTTGACTCCAGGAAGGGATATTGCGTTTGTTACTGATCGGCATGGAGGTTTGCTGAAAGCTTTAGCTGAGGTTTTTCTGTTTTCTTCTCATTCTTTTTGTCTAATGCATTTGAAAACAAACTTGAAGACTTATTTGTCAGTGAAGAGTCGTGAATCTAAAGAGTATTTGCTTACTCTTTTTAGTAGATGTGCATATGCTCCTATTATTGAGTTGTTTAATGAGCTATTTGAAGAATTTAAGGGTTGTTGTGGTCGTAGTGTTGAGAAGTTTCTTGAGGATTTGCCTAATGAGTGTTGGTGTAACGCTTATTTTCAAGGCAAGAGGTATGGTGAAATGTGCACAAATGCTGCGGAATCTTTTAACTCATGGATTAGAGATTAACGCCATTTGTTTTCAACTAGTCTTGTTGATGCTATACGGGTGAAACTAATGGAGCAATTTTCAAAAAGGAGAGAAGTTGGGAATAAGTGGAATCGTATTGTTTGTCCTTTTGAAGAGAAAAAGTTAGAAGAAGCTTTTAATGATACAAAAGCATGGATAGTTATGAAATGTAGCGATGACATTTATGAAATCCAATTGGATCATTCAGTTATGGTTGATATTGGGAAACGTTGTTGTTCTTGTCGATTGTGAGAAATTGATTCTTTTCCTTGCAAATATGGTTTTTGTGCTATAAAGAGGAGTGGGAAGGTTCTGAATTGTTTTCTTGATGATTACTACCGTGTTAGTAGTTATTGTGATTCTTATTCACATTCTATCTATCCAGTTCCTAGTATGTGAAAGCCAAATGTAGTTGTTGATGATGACATTATTTTACCTCCTCTTTGTAAGAGACCAGCTGGACGTCCAAGAACGGAGAGAATACCTTCTAAGGGCGAAATCAAGAGAATTAGGTGCAGTAGGTGTGGAAAGATGGGAATTCATAATCAGAAGACATGTAAAGAAGCTTTGCTTTAGTTGTATTAATTTTAATTGAATTACTTTGTTGAGAGTTGAGAGGTGTTACTTGCATTGAATGATTGAGTATTTTTTAAAAGATGTATCATTTTGGTACTTGCATTGAATGATTGAGGAATTTGTTGAACAGAAATTATATTTTTCGCTGATATTTTTACAAGATTAAGTTTCACAGATTTGTATTATTTGATTTGGGTTAAATGTAGTTGTTGTTTTTGGTGTTTTATAAAGTGATAAATTTATCACTGGTTGTTTTGGACAAGTTGGGGAATTATTTTTTTGTAAGAATGATAAATTTACCATGAATGTGGTTCTTGAATTTTGTTATTTTCAAGAATGATAAATTATCACTGATTGTGTGGGAAGAGTTGATGGTTTATTACATTTATGTCAGTGGTTGATAAATTTATCACTGTCATATCCAAGCAAATGTTCTTTTCTACAGTGATAAATTTATCACTGGCTTAAACTCAACAAAAATCAATTGATGTCACTAGTTATACATGTGTTTTAGTTTTTCTGTGCCTTAATTAATTCAAACAAGAATACAACCTTGCTTGTTAGATAATGCATCCCTCAGAAACACAAATAATTTGTGCACTAAATTTACAATGACATATGCTAGACCTCTTTCCAGTTTCTTTCTCTTCACATTGTACCTTATTTACTGTTGGGTTGATTGCTTATAAAAGAAGAAGAAAGAAAATGAATATATATATATATATATATGAACGCATATATCCTTTTTTGGTCTTTTGTTGTTTCAGAGTGATTTTATCTAGTAAATGTCATTTATGAGATTCCAAATGACAGTAGATTTGAGATTCAAAGTTTGAATACGATTTTTCCCATAGGTCTTCAGCATTCAAAGGAGTAGATCTTTGTATATTTACTTACTTATAGGAAACAATTTTTGTCTGGAGTTATTTAGTTTTCTCAAGAAAAATTTCCACAATATAAAGCTGTAGATCAAATCTCTAGAATACATAATTGCATATCTGCTGTGTTAACTGCTTTAAAAGGCAAAAAAAATTAGATCAACTACCATGTTTATTTGGTTTAGCAACAAGTTCTCAATCTGCATACTATTTTGTGGTCACTCAGAAGCAAGCTTTGGATGTTTGAGTTGTTTAACTGAAGTATCAAATGGTTTTGATTATTCAGAAATCACCAAGGATGACATGTTCTTACATTCATTCTCAAACTTGGGAATATCTACAAATTGTAACAGTATTTTAATTTCCAATTTGAACAATGTAATAGTGTTTGTGTTTTAATTTTCAATTAGATAAACTTTTTATTATTTTTTATAGTGTTTTGTTTACTTGAATTGGGGAAAAAGAATGAGAAAAGAGAGAGAAAGAGAGTTGCTGGTTTTTTTGTTTGAACAGTGGTAAATTTATCATTGTTCACAGTGATAAATTTGTTGAAATAGTGATAAATTTATCAGTGTAAACAAAACACTATAAAAAATAAATTTATTAGTATAGTGACTCCAAACCTGTTATTAACCTTTAAATTCAACACAAATAATCAGATTAGAATCAATATTTTAAATGAAATTTGGATAACAAGACTGATATCAGAAGCCAGATCTGGTAATAATATGGCTAAAAAAGACTGAATGTTTCATTGAAGCAAATTTGACATTGTAACAACCAAGCACTGTCCATAACTTTGACATTGTAACAACCAAACATTGTGATATTCAATGGAGCAAAGTAGAAACCAAAATCAGCAAAATACAGGTAACACTGTAACAACCAAACAAGCAAAATGTATGAAGTATTGACATTCTAACAACCAAATGAATTAGTATTTTTTTTTTTGTTTTTTTCCCTTTCGAATCTGTTGATTATTGTGGAGGCAAGTCATCAATGTTTTCATCAACTATTTGTTGTTGAGCAGCTTGTTGGTCAATTAAGAAGATAGTTAACATATCGACTCTCAATTGATTGCATTCTTCCTTGAAAAAAGTAGATATTATGTTGTTTTTGGAAACATATTGCCGATACAGTAAACAATGATTCCACAATCAAGCTTGCAAAAAAATTTTGAAAACAAAATATTATAATTTGGTTTGCTTTTTTTTTTTTTTTTTTTATAACAGTGCTTTGTTATTAATAAACTTATGACGTGTCTTCTTGTTGTGGGCTGTTGATGACGCTCTCTGTCTCCTGTTGAAATTTATCAGGGTTAATGAGAGTTGGCTTCTCATCCTTTATGTACTTGTCAATAATCTCTCTCTGCAACATATACATTTGTATAATTGTTCTATTATCAGTTGAAACAATTAATGAGAAACCATGGATTTAAAGAATGATAAATATATTACTATATAAATTTTTGATGTATAATTGAGCATGGATGAGGATTGATGTATTGGATTAATGGTAAGTTTTCCTGCAAAAACATTTTGAAAACAAAATATTATAATTTAATTTGCTTTTTTTTTTTATAACAGTGTTTTGTTATTGATAAACTTATGACGTGTCTTCTTGTTGTGGGCTATTGATGACGCTCTCTGTCTCCTGTTGAAATTTATCAGGGTTGATGAGAGTTGGCTTCTCATCCTTTATGTACTTGTCAATAATATCTCTCTGCAACATATGCATTTGTATAATTGTTCTATTAGAAAGTCAGTTGAAACAATTAATGAGAAACCATGAATTTAAATAATGATAAATATATTACTGTATAAATTTTTGATGTATAATTGAGCATGGATGAGGATTGATGTATTGGATTAATGGTAATTTTGATAGTAAAAACATTTTTACCACGTCATTTACAGCATTGAAGTGTGGATCTTTAGGCATTGCTCCCCTTGGTCTCATGAAATTATAGAATTTCCATGAAACTTCTTCAATGTCAATGACAAGTATTGTCCAATGAAAATTTTTGTAGATTGGGAAGAGAATGTATCTTGCTTTCATGGCTTCAGGCATCAATTTGTTTAGCATTCTCTTTCTTGCTTCCTCATCTTTTATTGTCAACAAGTGCTAACAAATATAAATAAAAAAAATAATGTTAATTTAACTTTAAACTTTTTCAAATTAAATAGGTGGCGAGTATGAAACTTTTTGTCACTGCAATCAAAATTTTATCAATCCATATCAAAATTATCACTGCATTGCAAAATTCATCTATACTACATATAAAGGGAACACATCTATTGGTGTTGTGAGGCCTTTTTTTCTCCTCCATGCAAAATGGATCTTTATATCCCCTAATATATCTATACTATTCTTCTTTTTCATTCTGTAAATATTCATAGATGATCTGTAATAGGCTATATATCCATACTTATTATTTCAAGTACACTCATGTAAGTGTGCACATCTACTAATATATATATATATATATATATATATCACGATTCTCTCCATTCCATAGTTGTAATGAAAGATGTCCATTACTTAATAAATTACATCAAACAAGAGCTCTATGAGGCTGCACCACTAACAAAATGAAAGTGAACTATATCCTGCAACATAATAGCATATAATCCAGCTATTTCAATTTCAACACATCTCAATATTTGTTGAAGTTCTCAATATCATATGCAGTAGATTCGAAAACCCAAAAAAGTGCCCAGAATTTGTAATCAAAGACTAGGATTTACTCATACTGTGGCGCCATAATAACAAGGTCAAAATATACAACAGTGATTACAAAATCTAAGTCAGAAATTCTGGTTTGGTTTGCTTGACTTTTTGTTTCACATGTCAAGATTTGAATTAGGAAACAGGGCCAATTGAAGAGGGAATGTAGTGTCATATGTTTGAAACTAGTTACTTAGTTAAGCAAACAAAGGTTATACACTGACAAAAATACAAAATAAGTGTTGTTCCTCAGTTAAGCAAACTGGTTACTTACATGGCAACTTGAAATGAATATGAATGATGTTGTTTCTTATTTTATCACTCAATTAGAAAAATTAAGCAAATCTGTCATTCTTATAGCAAATTTTATCACTGATTTGGGCAAAGTAAGCAAATCTGGCATTGTATAGCAAATTTTATCACTGGATTAGCAAAAGTAAGCAAATCTATCATTATATAGCAAATGAACATGAAGACGTGATTATTATGAAGTGAAATATCACTCATAAATTAATATTGTATGGTACGGATTGAAAATAGCTTCAAATCAAATTTTATCACTCAATTATAATTATGAGAGAAGGGAAACAAATCCATCATTATAACAAATTTTATCACTCAATTAGAAAAACTAAGCAAATCTGTTATTCTTATAGCAAATTTTATCACTGAATTGGGCAAAGTAAGCAAATCTGTCATTATATATCAAAATTTATCACTGAATTAGCAAAAGTAAGCAAATCCATCATTGTATAGCAAATGAACATGAAGAGGTGATTATTATGAAGTTGAATATCACTCATAAATTAATATTGTATGATACACATTGAAAATAGCTTCAAGTCGAATTTTATTATTCAATTATAGTTATGAAAGAAGAAGGGAAGCAAATCCATAGTTATGAAATAAGAAGGGAAGCAAATCCATCATCATAACAAATTTTATCATTCAATTAGAAAAATTAAGCAAATTTATCATTCTTATAGCAATTTTTCTCACTGAATTGGGCAAAGTAAGCAAATCTGTCATTGTATATCAAATTTTATCACTGAATTAGCAAAAGTAAGCAAATCCATCATCGTATAGCAAATGAACATGAATATGTGATTATTATGAAGTTGAATATCAATCATAAATTAATACTGTATGATACACATTGAAAATAGCTTTAAGTCGAATTTTATAAATCAATTATAGTAATGAAAGAAGAAGGGAAGCAAATCCATCATTATAACAAATTTTATCACTCAATTAAGCAAATTAAGGAAATCTGTCATTCTTATAGCAAATTTTCTCACTCAATTGGGCAAAATAAGCAAATCTATCATTGTATATCAAATTTTATCACTAACTTAGCAAAAGTAAGCAAATCCATCATTGTATAGCAAATAAACATGAAGATGTGATTATTATGAAGTTGAATATCACTCATAAATTAATATTGTATGATACACATTGAAAATAGCTTCGAGTCGAATTTTATCACTTAATTATAGTTATAAAAGAAGAACGGAAGATGAATACGACTCACGTTTAATTGGCATATTTGTGGAAGATGAACTAAACAGGGAGAGTAGATGTGTGAATTAGAATATAGATCGAAATAGTGGAAGATTTGCTAAGGATCTGTTCGAAATCAGTATGAAAACAGAGGAGATTTCTTTGGAAACGATGGGAGATACACGAAAAATCTCTTCGTTTGTTTCGATTTCCAAATCGCAAATCACCTTAGAATGGTTTTCAAATTGCCTCAGAATAGTTTCCAAATCATAACAATTGAGAAGAAGCTTGTGTGTCATACACGCAGGGGAGAGCTCGTGATATCTTCTTTGCTTCATGCGTGTGGTGTGACATTGAGGGGTAAAATTGAAAACTGAAATAGGACAGGACTTGATGGGTATTAATCTATTTCCATGGGACTGGCTGGTAAGTCCCCCTAAAAGTTAGGTTTAGATTTGGACTTAATCTTTGTTTGGATTGGGCCTAGGCTTGTGCATGTGCTGAGTTTGGTCTTGGACTTCGACTTAGTTTTGAGCTTGAGCTAAGCTATGCTATGTTGGGCTTAACTTGTGTGACTGTTTGAGATTGGACTTGGATTAGGTTTTGACCCATACCCGTATCCATTTTGCAACACATCTTATTTAATTCTCAAACTTGTATATTATATACACATTATGATTTATATAATGCTCTTGGAGTTTTGAACATTTGTAACTCTATCCCTAATGGCTAGAGTTGATGGTGTTAGTTAATGGCATTTGGGCACAAGCTCGCAAAATCGCCACTTTGGGCCCTAAAAAATTGAATAAAAAAAAGACTTCAAAATTTTGTTAATTATTATATTAGTTTACAAAAAAATCTCATTAGGATTTAAAAGTCTTCAACAAAATTCAATTATGTTTTAAAACTAGTAAAAATTGGTGATAAATTCAACTAAGAAAGGTACAAGACATTAGGTCCAATAAATATTTTTTATTTATAAGAAGTCCACATTTTATAAAATAGTTTAGTGAGAAGTCCTGACGAATATTTTGTTTTCAATTTACCCTTTGACTTTTTTTTATCTGTTTGACTTTTCCTTGACTATCTGCCATAGTTATATCTATCTGCTTAAATTATTTTTTATCTGTTCAGATTTTTTATCTATCTGTTCAAATTTATATATATCTGCTCAATTTTTTTTTCCTAAATTCTATTTATCTGTTCATATTTATATCTATTTGTTCTATTTTTTTCCTATCTATCTATCTTTTTAGTTTTTTTTCTATCGGCCCAATTTTTTCCCTAAATTCTATCTATATGTATCTACTGCAATTCCTATCTGCTGAAGTTACTTATCTGTTCAATTTTTTTTCCAGATCTATCTAAACTTTATCAATTTTTTTCCAAATCTATCTCACACACACAATCATAGATATACATACATATACTTTCTTCCCACTATCTGTACAAATAAAATTCGAATTCAACATAAACAACAACAAAAAATCTCAACATAAACAACAACAACAAATCTCTATGTTTTGAAAATATATCTATTTTAAATTCAACATCAACATCTCTCTCCTCAAGATCAAAAACAACAAAAAAATGTAAGTAATAAATAAAAACTTCTACAATAAGCACATAAACTAGCCAACACCTTAATATGATAGCAATAAAATAGAATGATATATAAAATAGAAAAATACTATGTTCTAAGGACAACAGCCACTTTGAATCACACTAGTGTCATGTATTGATAGCCCTGCGTGTTTGGTTACTGAGAAAAACACAAACATAACAAGAAAACCAAATATAATCTTATCATCACTATTGCTTTGATGTTCAAATGATCAATTTCTCAACTTTTCTCTCATTCTCTTGGGAGCCAAACAAAAAATAACATCAATGTAACTGTAACGCCCCAAAAATTGGACAAAATATATCTATTTATGCTACAAAACCCACCTGCTAAACAAATACATATAGATAGCTAACTATTTCATACATCCATTTACATTAAATCCCAAATGTCAAATAAATAGCTAACTATTTCATACATCCATTCACATCTCAATGCCCCAGTTCCAATCTCAAGCATACATTTTACAAGTATGAAATGGAAGCCAAACAGATGATAAGTGCCCTACAAGCTTACAAATTTATCCAAGAACATTCTTGGTTACACAAAATGGAGTTTTAACTCAACGCAAATATAGGCTTACATTCAACAATTAACTCAACGCAAATATAGGCTTACATTCAACAAATAACAATAAAACAAAAATAAAGCATCAACTCTGAGTCCTCCCAAGTCAATGCCTTGGTAGGCGTAGCACCTGTACCTGAAATGGTTTCCCTTATAACCATAGCCCAGTAGAGATATACTACACAATATATGAACCATGACAAATACATTTTCAAATATTTCTCACCCTACTCAGATTTACCAAGTATTCATCTTTTCACAAACAAATACATTTCCAAATATTTCTCAAAACACAAATACATTACCAATGAAATGAATATAATACAATGTCCAATGCAACAAATGAGGAAATGTGGTTCAATTTGCCTAAGTCTCACGTATTTCTACAACAATCATGGCTATCCTCCGCCGATAGCCCAAAATAAATATTTTTAAATAGATATTTAAACAATTAAATTCTAAAAATTTCAATAAATACAATCTATTCCACATCCAATCAGATATGAACAACTACACTAGTTTTCATATCACAATCACATCTTGTAACCTCTCAAGGTCCATTTCTAACCGTGTCGGTTTTATTCCAACAGATACATTAAGCAAAATAATATCGTTAATGCCTAAGAAACCATCATTTTCTTTCCAAACTTATTCTCCAAGCATTATTCAACTATGACATCCTACTTTGATCAAAAGCCCCAAAAGTTAAACATAATTTCTTTGTTTTCTTTAAAAATGGTCTTTTGGTCTCAAACTGGTAAAAATTTCAAAACCGATTGAATCAAAGTCCGTTTTTGTTCAAATTTAAAACATAGCTCTTTCATAACCTTACAAACATATTCCAAGTTTACACTTTCGCAATTCGGGCATCAATTCTTTATTTTTCTCAAAATTTCTCTTTTACGCAAATAAATCACAAATTTTTCAAAAATTCTAATTAAATTTTATACAACTCTAAGCTCCATATAATCAAGTAAAAGTACATAAAGAAATGTAGGAAAAATCCCTACCTCGATCCAAGAAGTTTTCAAATTTTTCGACAATAGAAATTAAATTTTTTTGGAGCCAAACGACGTCTTTTCCTCCCTTTACGTTTTGATCCAAAACACTAGGGGTCAAAAATGACTTACACTAGATCAAACCCAAGAAAAACCAACTTGGAACCTCTTTTATGTAGTTTCCTCAGGCAAGAACTCCAAAAATTCCCAGAAGTTGGACAAAATATCTATTTGGTTACTATTTAAAGATAATTCTTTTTTTTTTTTTAACTAAACAAATATCTAACCATATATATATACACCTATATATATATATATATATATCAATTAAAAATACATTTCAACATCTTTAATAACAAAAGTAAATATAATATTTTATCGCCATAATATATTTTGTTTAATGGTACACACCATAAATGTTCACAACTCTTTTATTATAATCAAATAATAATAATAAAACTACAACACTATTACAAGGTTACTAACGGGTCACAATTCAATCAATTGGGTCCAAAATAAATGGATTTTAATAATTTAAAATAAATCCCCAACTGATTATTATTAAAATAAATCCCCAACTGATTTATCTCAAATCATAATCTGAACACTCAAAACTCAATTTTAAATTCTGCTATAAATTAAAATACAATTTATAATGACATGGACTTCACTTTTTGAAATTGCATTTTCAACATACAATTTCAAGGTGAAATTGCATGTGTGAAAATGCTATTTCAATTTGAGAATCGCATTTTCAAAATGCAATTTCAAAAAGCATGTTAGTTTCCCAAATAGTTTGAAAAGTTGGTCAATTCTCCAAGTAACTATTTTTTTTTAGAATATTTAAAAAAAAAAAAAAACTGACAATTGTTTGGTTTCAATTTTCTAGATTCACTTTTCAGAAAATTGAAATTTTTTGTTTTTCGTGTTCTTTTTTTTTCGCTGAATTTTTAAAATTTTAGATACACCTAACATAAACATACTTAAAAAGTATAATATTTGAGAAAAAAATCTTTAAAATATTCACTAAATATCAAATATATATATATGTATGAAATACAAAAAAAAAATATGAAAATTAGTACATTTTCAAATTCTTGTGTATTTATTGATTTTTTAAAATATTTTTTACAAATATTTTATTTTTTATACATATCTAAGTAAAGTCCATCTGAAAACGTTTTTTAAAAAAAAATCTTAAAATTTAAAAAATATTCATTAAAAATAAAAAAATATGAAAAAAAAAAAAAAAAAAAAAAATCAATTTCTAGAAATTGAAACCAAACAAGGTGTTTTCCCTGTGACAACATAACTAAGAGGGAGAGCTACTAGATTGGAAAAGGCATTTTTACATCATTGAAAGGGTTGCTCATGGCTCTCACTTTACCTTCACAGATACTAAAGAAAGATAATAATACATAGAGATTTAAAAACTAGTAATATATTATTCGATCAAAACATGAATCCTCGAGTATCCTTCTTTGGTATGGCATGGATTTTCAAAGAAAATGACACATAAGTAAATTACAAACAAGATTGGTGGAACATAATAAGTAAATATTTACTTAATCCTAGATGTGGATGATATGAAGTTGCAATGCTTTACAAAGCATTTATGATCTTGTTATACTCAAAATATCTCACAATCATGCATATGGGGTTTCATGTCTGCTGTGCATGACATAGAGGATACATTCTCGGTAAAATCCGATATCTATCAATTCTGGAGTCTTAATTCTAGAAATTATAGGTGGTAGAAGAAATTCTAGCTACTATCATCTTGATCCTCCACTCAACCCTATAGGATATGTAAGTTTGTCTCCTAAATCCCTTTGTGTCGTCATTTTTTAACCAAACCATTTGGATGAAAAAAATGCAAAAATTACAAATGTCATGTAACTTAAAATAGAAATGGTATTGTTTAAAGCATGGGAGCTGTGTAAAAATGAGACTACTTTTGAATCGAAAGATCGAACACTAGGCGATTCATCTCTTGTACAATCATTGCAAAATGCATCAACTAGGCCTCTACCATGTCATGCGTTATTTGGTTTAGCAAATGCTTTATACTAACTTTATGCATTTTTTCTTCTGGTTCCTGCTAACAAGTGCCTTTATAACTGAAGACATTTTCACTAATTTCAAAACACCTTTTAGATCCCAAAAAAAGAAAAAAAAACAGTTTCATTAATTTCAAAACTATTTTTATTTAACTTTAAAAAATTTAAAAACTTCCTCACCATTTTCAAATCACTTTTTACACGAATCACAATCTTAAACAATACAACAAGGGCACTTATTAGCTTTTGCTCTCACTTTTTTAGGACAATGTTTTTGCTAAAAAAATTAGTATCCTTAGCAATATTGGGATTTTCTAATCTTTGTTAATATTGGACATATGCCTATAGGTATATTCAAATCTTCATGACAAACAAAATCAACAAAAATTAGGAAAAAAACAACCACTTTTGACATCTCCCTAAAAAAAAAAACATATCGTTCCAGTCATAGATAGTGTGGAATGCCTAATAAGAGTAATCATAGCACATTTTAAAGACTAAATGAAAGCAAAATGATTAATAAAAGGACTACAAAAATATGAATGGGAAATGATATTCATACATAGTTTTCATACAAAATTTTAAACAAAAGTGATATGACAATGACATTCTTGCAATCAGTAACAATAGTGATACCAGCATTTTGACTTCCAATGAACAGATATAAACGGCACACATCATTTTGTATTAAGTTTTTATATACTAAACATGTTTCTATAACAATATCCAAAATGGATTAGGAAATGAGGGGAACACTTATACAGCTTCATGTCTCATTCATAAGACTTTTGAAATAAACAACCCCTCAACTCATGTAGTCTGATGGAATTTCCAACAGCATGAACTTAGAATACGACTTGGCTCAAAGCCGAAATTATGCAAAGAGAAGCTTATAGGATTGATTTTTGCACTTTCCAACAAGGGCCGAAGTCCACTAGAGCTATAGGGCTCAAAACCAAGCTCAAGTAGAGAAATATGATGCCCGGGGGGGGGGGGGGGGGAACCACCAAATTCGAAATTTTGTTCCCTAAAAACACCTTCCAAAAGAGAGATTACAACCTCATAATGATAAGGAAGTGCAACTTGAACAATATACCACAATATGAAGATGTGTATTACATGCAACCACCACATTCATAAGTTGCTTACAAACCACCACTAGCCACCTCCATAACAAGTAGCATCCATGCAACCACCTCCAAATGAGGCTGCCTTACAACTAAGAAAATTAACAAAAATATACCCCAAATGAGAAAGCTATTACAATACACAAGAAGTTGAAACCCAAAACTAAACTTATATGTACCACTTAACTACCATAAAAGAAAAAAATTCTAATTTTCTAAACTCAATTTTTTGTCATTCAAGTTTCCAAGAGTCAAAATACATGATAGCAATATAGAATGTAAAAGTTGGCAGTGTGACTTACCCAAACAATTTAATCTAGGCTTGCTGACGATTAATTACCAAATCAGTCATGAGCCTATTCATATATTCAGGCCTGCAAAACAAAGCACTGATGACTTAAATTCATAACATTAACCAATAATATATTTTAAATAATAATAAACTGAAAAAAAAAAAAAAAAAAAAAAAGCTTTTTTATTACCTTTCAGTTTTCAATGACGATGGTTGAGCCATCCAAGCCTCAAAAATACTATTCCGTAGCATCGAGCATGCGCCATGAAAGATTTTATCCGCAATTAAGCTTATTTCTTCCTTTGGTTTCCTCTCCTATGAGATATGATTTTATTACTATAACAATTAAATCAACAAGTACATGAACAGGGGTAAGATATGTAATATTATATCCGTACATGACACAGGAGTTTCTCATTGTAATGTTCAATCAAATGCCTACAAAACAGCGTAATCTCTGAAAAAATATCACCCTCAATAAATTTATTTCCCCCACTCCCACTACTTTTCTCTTTTTCTTTCCCCTTAATCTTTGACAGTTGACTTCCTCCACATCCCATCTCCTGATTTTTTTCTTTCACTTTCGCTTTCCCTTTCCCCATAAACTTTGACTGTTGACTTCCTCCAATTCCCCTATCCTCTTTGCTGTGATGCTTTTGGTCATGTCTCATCTTATTGAGTACTCGTCTTTCTCGCCCCTCTTGGGGAATAAGACACTCCCAATTAGCAATGTTCAGTTCTCCAAGTTTTGCAGATAAAAAAATACTTGCATAACCAGTATCAAAAAGCTTCAGGACGAGCGCAATCTCATGGAGATCTCTGAAGAACCTTAATTTTAGGTCCGGACTCCAAAACGCAGGATCATCTAACAGCCAATCCAAATTCATTGTCCTACAAATGTAATAGAAATACTATGAGTTACGTATAAACCAAAATTTATCAATCATAGAATAATGTTATTAAAATTTATATATATATACAACACATCTTACACAGAATTCTCATCATAAAGTCTCTCAATAAAGTGACACAGATCATTAGGTAAGCCTTGCTCTAAAAAAATACATTGCCGCTTGTTCTTGGGACAATCCCAAGCATTGCATACTTTGTAAGGCTTCGACACAGCCTCAACGATCAACTGCCTCAAATCAATTATGTCCCTTCTTGATCCATTATTAAATTCTACAAAAGTAATAATAATAATGATAATAATTCCAATAATTTGGAGAAGAATTCAACAACAAATAAATAAATAAATAAATAATTGAATTTCAAAGACAAGATATACCTTCTACTGTTGCTGCTTTAACAAACCAAATTAATTTTGTCTGTGTGTTATTGATAACTGAGATACCATCAATCAATTTGCCACTATAAATTCTCTTCCTATATATATGGCGGAGACAAACCATAACATTCCTATAAATAAATAAATAAATAAATCAAAAACTATAACCATTGATCAACTTAAAACATTATCAAAAGTAGATGTAAGTAGCTACCTAAATATTTGTATAAACTCATCCCGAATATGATCCCACCAACGAGATTTGCCTTTACCATTTTTCGACCAATATTCATACTTATTGTCAATCCACGAATGCACATCTGCTTGAACCCTTTCAATTACGATGTTAACACGATATAAAGAATAAAATTTTACACTGTGGTCAGTCTCACATTCATTTTGTGCAAGGCAATAAGCATCGGCTTCATCTGTGCTTCCACAGGGATAGATACTTATCAAAGGTTTCCCTTCATTAGATAAAGATGTTTCTGAGGACATCCACCCAAACCAAGAGTTCTTCCATTTTCCCTCAACTACATACCGAATGCCAGAATCAAGCACCAATTGAGGGGGACTTGGTCCTAGTCGGCAAACAGTTTTCACTGATGGTTGGTGCAGCACATGCGGCACTTGATCCAAGCTTGGCGACTCCAATATTGATCTATCTGTTCGCTTCTCCAGAGAGGATTCTACATGCAATGATTGGGAGACACTTGGTGCTTGTAAGCGACAATTTCCTTGAACCAAGCTTGGTGAGGAGCACAATACTGTTAAGTATGATGGCCTCTCTTGAGAGGACCCTGCACGCAACGATTGGGAGGCACTTGGTGCTTGTGGGAGACAATTTCCTTCCTGAGAGGACCCTGCACACAACGGTTGGGAGGCTCTAGGTCCTTGATCCAAGCTTGGTGACGAGAGAGATACTGTGATGGCCTCTTTGGCGAGGACCCTACATGCAACGGTTGGGAAGCACTTGGTGCTTGTGGGAGACAATTTCCTTGCTGAGAAGACCCTGGACACAATGATTGGGAGGCTCTTGGTGCCTGTGGGATACAATGTCCATAATCCAAGCTTGGTGAAGACAGTAATACTCTTTTGCATGATGATCTCTCTTGAGAGGACACTACACACAACGATTGGGAAGCACTTGGTGCTTGTGGGAGACCATTTCCTCCTGAGACGACCCTGCACGCAACGATTGGGAGGCTCTTGGTGCTGGAAATTTTTCCCTTCGAGGCATCGCTAACAAGACAAGAAAAAAAAATATTAGGAGCAAACAAGGATAACCAATCCCCAAACTTGTTCCAGGGAAAAAGCAGGGAAGGACCCAGGATTGTCACATAGGGGGGCGAACATATATATGCTAACAAAAAATTTAAATAAAAAGTACGGATTACAGTATCAATTTTCTACTGACATATAAAAAGCGAAAATAAGATGACAGCATATACATATAAGCATAATTTTTTTTATCCACATTTGATTTACAAAAGATAGCAATTATAAAAACAATTGATTTACTAAAGTGAGGTACCTTTGAGGTGATACTCTTTCATGTTATTAAAAGTATCTATGATAGAATCAACTTCGAAATCTTACATAATGTCTTCCTCAATAAACATGATAAAATCATTAGTTGATACCTTGTTTTATTATCTGGTAATAGGACTTATAATCAAATGTAGTTATAAGAAACTAATTTCTTTTATTATATTTTGTCTTACGTATTTTTTTTAAAAAATTTATACGTTGATCCAATGTTTTATAGATAAAGAAGAGCAACGACTTAAATTTAAAAAAAAATAAAAAAATCTAAAGAGGATATGACCAAAAAAAAAGTATAACAAAATATAACTAGAAGGAGCAACCCACTATAATTTAGAAATTAGAGATATTATAATTAATACTACTACAAATAAAGGGGTTTTCTGAAATAGTAAGGGTGGCCACCCCTCTAAGTCCATCCTTGGGGAAAAGGGTTTCGCAGAGAGAGCAAAGTTGTTAAAATCGGGATCCTATGTGGGATTGTTAGAAGGGACTAGTTGATCAGATCGTAGAATCGGATCAAGGATCATAAGATTTTACTTTCAATGTAAAATAAAATGAAAAATTACCGATAATGATAATATATGTTACGTAATTTTAAAAATGTTAAAAGAAAAATGATAAATTTAATATAATGCATCTCTTATGTTAACATCAATTAGAAGAGACATTTGAAAAAAGTGTTTATAGTCAAATTTTTTATATAGATATACACATACATATATATATAATAAATAAATAACAACAAAAAATTTGTTAGGATCGGGATCGTAGCAGAATCAAGATCGTATGCAATTCTACACGATTTTATGAATAGAATCGTAGTAACTTTAAGATCATACAAAATTTAAAATCTAGTATCAATCCGCCACCCGCCATACGGTTTCTAAATCATAAAAATCCGGATCAACATAAACAAAATGAAATGTTAAACATTTAATATTTTTTTGGAGATTAGGAATTATGACTAATTTTTCTTCTATCATTGATTTGGGCTTGAATGCCCAATGTATTGACATCTGTAATAAGAGTAGAGATCTTCTATAGCTGCACCATATTAAATCAATGGTA
Source organism: Camellia sinensis (assembly GCF_055761805.1). Lineage (NCBI taxonomy): Eukaryota > Viridiplantae > Streptophyta > Magnoliopsida > Ericales > Theaceae > Camellia > Camellia sinensis. The sequence goes on from NC_138975.1 coordinate 92,107,725, forward strand.
AGAATTTAAACAAAACCAATTAAAGCAACAATAAAAAGCCCTCAAAACACAAGCCTTGAGCCAATCAGACGCCTTATCACAGTCGTCAGGCCTGGAACACTACAAGTAGGGGTGTGCACGGGTCAATGCTGTTTAAGAGAAAATTAGAAACTGTATGGCGGGTGGCGGATTGATAAAAATGTCGTTAGAATTTGCCATTTTTCTTATCAAAAACTATCGGTTCGGTTGGCAAATAATGGCGGATTTGCCTTGACAGTTTGGACGGATTGGTGGTTTATAAAAAATATAATTAAAATTACAAAAGTCGAATCAAAGAGTAAAAAGATCTAATTTATAAAAATTATCATGCTGCTTTTTGAACCAATGGGAAAATATTGAGCATTGTAATTCAAAGGGTAAAAAACAAAAAATGATTTGTGAGGTCATCTGGAATACAAACTTTTAAGCACAAAATTTCACAAATGAAATAAGTGGTAAACAAGGAATTCAAAGAAATCATAGATAATGAATTAGCCATGGTCTATGACTACTAAAGATTTACAGCCTTGCATTATTATAACCTATTTATGAAATAGTATCACTGATGTCATATATATATATATATATATATATGTATACAGGAGTTATAGAACAGAGAGAGCATCAGTGATGTCATATATAAATACATATATATATATATATATATATGTATATAGAACATAGAGAGCAAGAGAGAGCAGCGACAGTACCGACGAGTCAACGACGACGAGAAGAGGCTAACAGCAGTGGGCCGATCGGCAAGGGAAGGAGAAATCAGTGGCGGCGGTGAGGATAGGCAACCAGCGGTGAGCCGATCAGCAGCACAACAATGGCGATGTGTGTGTGTGTATGAATCGATGCAATTTTCTTCACAGCAACAGCGATGTGTATGTGAATGAGATGAAATCGAAATGTGTGGGTATTAGGTTTAATGGAGGAATTATTGTGTGTGTGAGAATGTATAACAAGTGATTTTTTTTTTTTTTTTTTTTTTTGAAACATAGGCGGGTCTGGTCGGTTAGACCTGCGGGTTGGGTAATTTCACCCGCCACCCCCGCCGACCCGCCAGCACTGGGCCTCCCACCCGCCCGAGTTGAAATTTTGCGCGTCTCGGTGCGGTTCGGAGCAATTCGGGAAAACTACGAGGCACAAACCTTGGGCCTGGATGGGACTTGGGCCTAGTGCCTTTAGTAACACTGCTTACATCATTTGCACAATAAATAATTATATTTGGTGTTGGCAATAAAAATGCAGATAATAATAAGTATAGATTTTATTAACAAAGTAGAGCAAAAGGATCACAATTAAAGGATTAACCCTAAAACCAGCCCGTTTAACCCATCTAGCTTGTCCAAATAAGAAATCGATGTGAACAGGATTTGAGCCGATTAAAATAGGCCAACAAAATGCCATAATGATTTTGGCATACACACAACAGAGAGAAAAGAAACTGCACAGTGAGTGAGGCAAAGCTCTACAAGAACTTACTTGTTCGCCAAGGTCAGGTCGGGCAGGATCCATATATAAACCAGTGGTACACACTGTTAGCACATTCATCTTGTCCAACTGGTGATCCTGCTCGTATTACAGTATATTGCACAATATAAGTCAGACAAATAATTAAAAAATAAAATAAAATAAAATAAGAAATTGAAGCGAATTTGTCAAAGTTTATCTCCAATTTTTACCTAAAAACGATATCAAATTTAAAAATACCTTCTACTTGAACCAAATTGAGTTCTAGTTAAATCTTCAACCAAATCAACAATTCCTCGAGTATTTATTCAAAATTTTCAAGGCCTCTCAAATTTACCACCCCGTCTTTAGTGAAAAATTACCTCAAATTTAATATAATTCGGTAAGGGCTAGAGATAGCCAAAGCGTAGAACAAAATAAAAAATAAACCTTACACAATTTCCTTCCTGAGAGGACCCTGCACACAACGATTGGGAGGCTCTTGGTGCTTGTGGGAGACAATTTCCTTGATCAGATGATCAAACTACGATAAACCTTACACGATTTAGATCGGATGATCAGATGATCTAACTACGATAAACCTTACACGATTTAGATCGGATGATCAGATGATCTAAAAAATAAACCTTACGCGATTTAGGTCAGATGATCTAACTACGATAAAAGCTTTCCCTTTAACCAAATTAATCCATCTGGCCGTCAGATCCAAGGATCCACCGTCGGCAAAAGCTTTCCTCGGCAAAACCGTCAGATCTCAGGATCCACCGTCAAATACTTGCTTTGACAAAGCAGCTCCTTCTATCCTGTAAATGTAAGGGACAAGCGACAACAAACGAAACGTTGAATACCAAAATCAATATCAAAAGTGAATTAAGCAACAACAACAATAATCAAATGGGTTAAAATCTAACCTTTACATACTGAGAGGGTCGATCTCTATCACCAAAAAACTGAATCACAAAGCCTCCACCCAATAAAACTAAAACGCGAACATACCCACCCATGTCAAGCCTCTTCCTCCCAAGTATTGAAATCAACGCCCTCCTCTATGTCTGAATCTGAAAACACATACAAACACTTCAGGCACAGCAATTTTTCACAACATATCTTGCGAACAGCTACCGTATATATTGCGTATACAGTTACAACAATCAGTCACAACACAAGCACTTGTTGTGCAGCTGGGTTACTCTTAAGTTTTCTTTGTTTCTCATCTTTCATCTTTCCTTCGACGGTGAGTGTTTTTTTTTTGGGATGGATTCTCTCCTTGCAATTGCAGTTTAGATGGAGTCTCTTGGAGTCTCTTAAAAAAAATAAGTCCCAATACAACACCTTACAAAAGAAGTCACAATACAACACCTTATATATAATAATAATATTGGTAGTCACAACACAACACCTTATATATAATATAATAAAACAATACAACACCTTATAAAATAAGTCACAGTACAACGCATTATATATTATATATAATAATATTGGTAGTCACAACACAACACCTTATATATTGGCAGTCACAACACAGCACCTTTTATATATTCACAACACAACACCTTTTATATAATATTCGTAGCCTTGGGTAGCCTCATTGACCTCCTTGATCTCCTTGAACTCCTTAGCCTTTGGTATCCTCCTTAACCTTTCTACCGATAACCTTTCACCTGACATATTGGTTCACCCTCTCTCACCTTAGACCATCTCTAACGCTTCATCAAATTTGGCATCAGATTTAAATTTTGGTGAACAAGTGACTTTTTGATACTCCAACAGTTTCACCAAATTAATATCAAATTAAAAATTCACCAAAAGTTTTACCAAAATGAGAACAGGCTCTAGATTTTACCATTTCACTGTGCGTTACCATTGGGGGAGACCAACCAGGCGACCAGCCGGTTGACCAACCGGTGGACCGGTTCCCTTACAAATATTTTGGTTCAAACAGGTCAAAAAGTTCGAAGAGATAAAAAAAAAATACACTAACCGGTCGACCAACCGGTCAACCCACCAACTGCTTCAATCTGCTTTACCCAATCGATCACAGGAGTCAGCCTCGTCGCCGACATCTTCAACGAATCGAAGCTTGATCAGCTGGGTCTTCAATGCTAAAAAATGTTCAATTTTCAAAACTAGTTCTGATACAAAGGTGGTACTCCACTGCTAGTTCTTCACTCATGCATGCCTATTGTGCAGAAAATCAACCAGACCAAACAACTCCAAATTCACTATTACCATGGCTGGTTCTTCACTCATGCATACCTGTTGTGCAAAAAATCAACCAGACCAAACAACTCCAATTTCAGAAAATGAAGGAAAAAATTCCAGGTCAACCCACCGGACATTCCTAGCATTTTGATGCAAACTAAGTGCAACCGTTGGAGTACCTCATATCAGATTGAGAAAATCGTCCCTTTTTACCTTAGATTTGATGAAAAAATAAGTTCACCGTTGGAGATGCTTTTACCTTTCACATATTGGTTTACATATTTTGATTTCAATTTTCTAAATTTAATTTTAAAAAAATTATATTTTTTATTTTTAGTAAATATTTTTCCAATTTTAATAATTTTTTGCTTTTTTAAATATACCTTACTTAAATGTATCTAAAAAATAAAAAATTTGTAAAAAAAATATTTTAAAAAATTAATAAATATACAAAAATATGAAAAATATACTGAATTTTTATATTTTTTGTACTTTTTATATTTAGTGAATTTTTTAAGATTTTTTCACCAAAATTATATTTTTTAAGTGTATTTATGTTAGATGTGTTTAAAAATTAAAAAAAGTTACTTAAAATATCAAAAAAAATAAAAAATAAAAACGAAAAATAAGAAAGTAGATTAGCGTTTGGTAGAGTTTTAGAAATATAATTTGATAATAGAGTTGTATTTTAAATTTGTGAGTTTTGAAATTATGATTTAAGTGAAAAAAATTTGTTTGATTATAAATTTTTTTAAAAAAATTTAATTTAATTTAAAAAGAATGATGTAACATATGATATGTGATTCAAATCACTCATGTCAAGCCTCTTCCTCCCAAGTATTGAAATAAACGCCTTCAACTATGTGGGTGTTTGGGAAGTGAATTTTTATGTAAGTTATTTTAGTTGTAGGATATTGTTGGAGAAAAAAATTTTAGTGGTTGGGAAGATAGTTAGATTTTTTGTGGTTTAATGTGATATTTGTGAGAAAAAAAAGTGAAATGATTATGGAGTTTGATGTGATATTTTGTTTGAATTTTTTTTTTTTTTTTTTGGTTTTGTAAAATATTTATCTTATAGTAAAAAAAAATATTAAAAAAAAAAAAACTTAAAAACCATGTTCCCAAACACCCACCTTGGGTAACCTGCTTGACCTCCTTGAACTCCTCTGAACTCCTTGGCCTTTGATATCCTCTTAACCTTTATATATTTCTCACCTTACCGTTCACATATTGGGGTCCGAATAATATATATTGGTAGTGGATATAACCTTTGTTTTTTGAGCGGAGGATACAACCTTCCCTTAAAGAAAACAAAGCGGAGGATATAGCCTTCCCTTAAAAAAAAAAAACCAAACAAAATCAATTACTATATTTGGTTTCATTTTTTTAAAAACAGTTTTTTTAAAAAAATTATTTTCTTATTTTTCGTATTTTTTATTTTTATTGAATTTTTTTAATATTTTATACAAATTTTTTATTTTTTAGATATACCCAACATAAATATACTTAAAAAGTAAAAAAATTATAAAAAAAAATCTTTTAAAAATTCACTAAATACCAAAAATACAAAAAAAATACAAGAATTTAATATATTTTTTGTATTTTATGTATTTCTTAATTTTTTAAAATATTTTTTCACATTTTTTTATATTTTTTAGATATATCTAAGTAACGTACATCTAAAAAAGTAAAAAAAATTGTTTAAAATTTTAAAAATATTCACTAAAAATAAAAAACCATGAAAACCAAAAACTAAATTTTAAAAAAACTTAATTCAGAAAACTCAAACCAAACACACTGAATGTATTTGGTTTTAATTTTTTGAATTTTATTTTATTTTTTTATTTTTAGTAAATATTTTTAAAATTTTAATAATTTTTTACTTTTTTAAGATGCACCTTATTTAGATGTATCTAAAAAATAAAATATTTGTTAAAAAAATATTTTAAAAAATTAATAAATATACAAAAATATAAAAAATATATTTAATTTTTATATTTTTTGTATTTTTATATTTAGTGAATTTTTAAAAAAAATTATAAAAATTATAATTTTTTAAATATATTTATGTTAGATGTGTTTAAATTATTTAAAAAATTTTAAAAATTCAAAAAAAATAAAAAAATACGAAAAATAACAAAAAAGTAATCCTCCGTTCAAGAAAATTTACTGTGAAGGTGTGGAACAACTACCAATACAAGATGCTATACGCGTGGGACGACTACCAATATATATATATATTTTTTTTAAGAGAAGGGTATATGCTCCGTTCAAAAAAGGTTTTCTGTGAAGGGTGAGATGCTATCAGTGTGGGACCACTGCCAACATATTTTTTTTAGAAAAATGTTTGGGAGCATTAATTAGTGCTTCTACTAATTAAATGGCAGTGAGTCCTGTCATTAATAATGTGATGTTTTGATTTTGGAATTGTATTTTTTTTTTTTTTTTTACTTTTTTAATGTATTAGTGCTATTAGTGGTGATATTTTTAGTGGGATGAATCATTGTTGTTTTTTTTAAGAGAAGGTTATATCCTCCATTCAAAAAAATTTACTATGAACGACTACCAATACCCCCAATATGTGAAGAGTTCGCATCGTCAGTTGTACTTTTTTTACAACGCCGCCTTGTTGTCTTTCAAAATAACATCGTTTTGAATTTTTTTTTTTTTTTTTCTCTCTTCTTCTTCTTCTTTTTTATTTTACTTTCCTCTTCTCATTTTTGAACCCTAACCTCTGAGACAGAGAGGCAGATCTAAACAAGAGAGAAAGGCAAGACGGAGGCGACAAACGGAGAGGCAACAACGGCAAATCGAGGCAAGATGAGAAGAAGTGGCGGTAGAGTCTAATTCGCAGGAGGAGATGGAGCTAATTAACAGCTTTGCCAAAAGCACATCAGAGCCATGGTTCACACTTCGAACATGTATTTTACATTAACGTTTCATTGAGGTGTTTCAACAAACATCTAACATTCACAAACTACTCAATCAAAAATCACCACAAACCCACAAATTGATAAATCAATTTTATTTATTTTTTTAAAAAAAGAAAAAGAAAACGAAGAGAATAAACATCTAAAATATAAATTTTTATTTTGCCAGTCATCTTCAACTTTTAGATTGATTTCTTCGATTTTTTTATGAAAGCTCCCCAACGACATTTGAATCAATGAACGCTGTGAGAGAGGGCTAGAATCTAAACAATGTTTCGCTGTGAGAGAGCTCCGTTTGCTGTCATGGAGATAACGTCCGAAAACGAGTTGGATGAGATAATCAAGCTTCAACATTCAGTTTTATCTTCTTCCTTTTTTTTTCTTTTTTTTTTTTTTGTTTTCTTTCTATGGGTATAATGATTTGAGAAATATAGAGAAAAAAAGAGGAAGACATACAAGGAAGAGAGAGAGAGAGAGTTAATCATCGGTGAGAGACAGTAACATACCAGTGTTGATGTATCAGCAACACAGTGCCCATCATTAATGATAAGAAAGAAAGAAAGAAAGAAAGAAAGAGAAAAAGAGTGAAAAAAAAAGAAAAATCCAAAACGACGTCATTTTGGATGGCAGCAGGGAAGTGCCACCGAGGATCTAGACTCATATGTGAAAGGTGAGATGCTATAGATGTGGGACCACTACCAATATATATTGGAGCAAAGATCTTTCTTTGAATTCTCTTCTTGGCTTCTTATTCGGTGGGCTCTTAGACTCACCTTTGGGCTCAATTTTGATAATTCGAATCGTTTATATTTTAGAATTTGTCAATGTACGAGGAGCAAATATTCCGGCGTGCCCGTATTCCTTTCTTCCGAGTTCCGTCGATATCCGATCACCTGCAAGCAAATAACGGTGAGCTACCCGGCGGTGTGTGGCCGGAAACACCCTCCGACGGTCAAATTAGCACACACCTTAGAGGGAATAGAGAGAAGGGAGAGAGTGTTTGAGTGTAAGGATTTTCTTACAGAGATGTTCGTGTGTCGCGTATGGGGGGCGCAGACATGCTTATATACCTTCTGAGCCCCATATCCACTCCCTGTCATCTTCTGACACGTGGCTCTGCTATCCCATCTGTCAGCATAAACCATGTCGTTCATCACCTGCTCTCAACTGCCTGTCAGCATAGCTGGAGCTCGGCAGCCGAGCTGCCCTACCTCGATCATACCATGCTTCATACCTTAAGCGCCTAACCGGATAACCAAATGAAGGACCGGGCTAGGCGGCATCTCGGCAAAGCTTAGCCCGGGCTCCTCCTTTGGTCGGCCTTCTCGCCGGTCAGTCAACTTCCTCGGCTGACCGCGCCTTTCCGAGCGCCGGCCTCTCGGTCTGTCTGGTCTCGACAATCCTCGGACCGAGCATCCTGGTCTGACCGGTCACTTCCTGGCCGAGCAGCTTCTGCAAGGTCCGGGGCAGCACACAGTCCAAACTCTGCCCGGCCCAAGTTCTGGTAGCCCATATCCGGGTGAACAGTCGATCATCTCGGCCCAATGCTCTGCTGGGCCCTCAACTTGTTCGGTCTATACCTCGGCCCAACACCGGAGCATAAATCACCCTCTCAATTGCCCCTTAATTCCGTCCGCGGAAGCGTGACTGGGATTACTCACCTCGACCGAGATAACGTTTCTCCGGTCGTCAAGATGCCAAGCCTCGACCGAGCTAGTTGACGTAATTGTCCGCAGATTTGACCGGTTATATTCCTCGGCTGACCTATTCTCGTTGAAAGTAGCTCGGTTGGCTCTTCGTCTTTTCAACCCGTCGCTTCAGTCCTGCCAAAGCCATAAATGGGGACACGTGGCGGTCTGCCATTGGTCATCGGGCAGCCAACCCGCCGTTTTTGCCAGAATTTGAATTTGGGCGGTTTTCTTTGCTTATACATACATGCCCTGCTCGAACTCCAAATCCTCCTACTGCCATTTCGACATTCGATCCCAGAGCTCTTGCATCCTCATCCAGACTCGCTGCCATTCTTCGTGCTCGAAGGATTAGGTCCTACTCTTCACTGGTAAGTCAATCCATCCTCATTTTGTTGTTATGTTCCTTCATATTACACACATTAGGGTACAAAAACATAGATATTAGGGCATAGGTCGTAGAATCTGTATTAAAACCTTTCTTTGTTCTTGGTGTTCTTCATATTTCTAAAGAACACTGATGAACTGGGGTGAACCGGGCTCTGGGCCTTCTTTTGATCCAAAAAACCAACCAAACCGGGCAAACAACATGTTTGTTTCAACCCCAGCGAAAACCGAGTTAACAAAAGGACTTGGTCGTTCAACCGGGCTAACATCTGGTCCGCTTGGGCGACCGGGCTCCTTAGATAGAGTAGACAATCGAGGTGGTTTGGCGCCCTTAATGACCGAGCTAAAATTCAGCACCTTTCGCGCGACCGCGCTAACACTTAACACTTGCCATCCTTTTCCTGCAGAGTCCAAGGGGACCACTGTCATTCCTGAGGCTCTCAGGACCGGGCAACATCCAATACCCAGAGCCAAACCCCTCAGCCGGGATATACTAAGCCGGCCAAAAATGGGGAAGTTCCGCTTCCTAGTGGATACTCCGGCTGCGCTGGCTACGTTCAGGGAGGACTACGGCATCCCGGCCGATGTCCACCTGCAGCTCGCAGAAGAGGAGACCACACATTGGGGTAGGGAGGAGTGCCCCTTCACCGTGCTATCCATCGTGGAAGGGGGTCTTCGTTTCCCGCTCAACCCTCTTATAGCCGAGTTCCTCCGCCGCACCGGGCTGGCACCCACACAGGTGTCCACCAACACTTATAGAATAATCAACGGCGTGCACGAATTGAACCAACGGCTAGACACCAACTTAGGCCTAGCCGAGATATTGAGGCAATACACAATGGGCCACACCGGTGACGGCCTAGCTTACTATTTGAAAATAAGACCGGGCAAGGAAAAAATAGTAACCGGTACCCCGGATAAAGATATGCACGACGATGATTTCTTCTGGGTGTCCGGTAATTACGAAACAGCCGAGGTGCCGGGCTGGTTCATAAGCAAAGACTTCGGTTCTTCATGTAAGCCACTCAAACTTGCTCGGTGAACTTTATTCTTTATTTTAACTAACCGGTTTCCCTGTTTCTTTTGCAGCTATCCAAGCCTTGCAAGTCAACTACCAATTCCCCAACGTCGAGGCAATTCGGGCCGTGCTTAGGTACCGTCACCGAGACTACAACGAATTGCTCGGCTACACACCGACTTACAGATATTCTGCTCCGCGCCGGAGTAGAGTAACTGACTTCCTCAGAGCTCCTTCGCCACCTCCAGACCCATCCCTACCAGACGTCCCATTAATCTGGTTAACCGACGAGCAAGAGATGGCCAAAAGATCTCGGATCAAAAACCTTCTAACCGCGACCTCAGCCGAGATACCGAGCGTTATAACCCGGTCGCCAGCCGCCGGCCAATCCAGCAGCGCTGTGGTCGCCCTTGCGTCCCCGGCTCCAGCTGCCGGGCAATCTGCCAGAGAAGCGCGCCGAGCTGGAAAGAGACCAAGGGCAGATCCCTCCGTCGAGCTCGTCGCCGAGCTGACAACCGAACATCCAGCTGAAACTCCTGCTCCCGTGCCCGCTTGGCGTCCTCAGCTGAAGCACCGAGGACAGGACATCCCGGCGACGGCTTCAATCAAGGCTGACAAAGAATATTTGCTCGCCTTCGATATCTCCAAAGCATTTCTCCTACCGGGCGACGTGGTCGGCAGCGACCACGTCCCTGACACCCGGCTGGTAAAATCTTCCGTGAAGTCCATGGCTAGGGTAAGTCGACGTTCTTTTTAACATTTCACTAGTGTTTGCTCGGTCCTTCTTGCTCGGTCCCCATTCTGATATACTTTGCTTCTTTGTGCAGGCCATTCAGAAACAACATTTGGTCTTGGAGCGCATCCACCGGCTTAGGCAGAAAGCCAATGACACTGCCAGCCAGGTTGAAAGCCTTCAAGCCGAGCTCGGCCGGGCTAAAGCTTCTCTCGAGATAGCCAACAATGATAATAACAGGCTGCTCGGTCAACTGAATGCAGCCGAGAAAAAACATAGCGAGCTCCAGGCCGAGGTTGACACTCTGAAGAAGGAGAAGAGGAAGGCTTGCCGGGCTGCCAACAACGCGGGTTTCAACGAGGCCGAGAAGAATTACCAGAAGCAAGTCTTTGCAACACAAGACATCTACTTCAAGGCCGGTTGGAAGTCCGCCTACGAACACCTCGGCCAAGGCTCCGACACCGACGTATTTGCCAACCCTCCCCCAGCTTCTCTACCGGTCTGCCTTGTGCCTTACGCAAATGACGTATTCAGCGCTCTGCAAGCGGAGGCCGAGGAGGGACTTGAAGATGGAGAGGACGACACAGATTCGGAGGCAGAGGAGGCCGAGGTGCCAGAACAGCCCGGCAGTGCTGAGCCCGGTGTCCAAGAAGTCAGCCCTACCGTCAACCTTGATGCCGGCGAAGACGAGTTCGCCAATCTCTTCCCCCTAGTTTAGTGTTCTTTTTCCTTGTTTATGTATTTTTGCTTCCAACTTTTTTAATGTAACCGGGCTCTGTCCCCTCCGTTTGTAATGAATTTCTTATCAATGAAAAATTCGAATTTTTGCAAGTGTCTGTGCGGTTGTAATTAGTTCTGTCTTCAGCAAAACATCTCAGTGTAACTCATCGAACCGGAATGCATAACACGGTCTAAGCACTTCAGCAGAACAAGACAACTTCATGAACCGAAGTAGCCACTTCGGCTGTAACTAAGTCGAACAAATCAACACTTCCAACCGGAGTACATCATCTCGGTTGGGAATCCAAAGTTGGACAAAACGCCAACTCGTCCAACCGGAGCACATCATCTCGGTTGGGAATACAAAGTTGGACAAAACGCCAACTCTTCCAACCGGAGTACATCATCTCGGTTGGGAATCCAAAGTTGGGCAAGACACCAACTCTTCCAACCGGAGTACATCATCTCGGTTGGGAATCCTAAGTTGGGCAAGACACCAACTCTTCCAACCGGAGTACACCATCTCGGTTGGGAGTCCTAAGTTGGACAAAACACCAACTCTTCCAACCGGAGTACACCATCTCGGTTGGGAGTCCTAAGTTGGACAAAACACCAACTCTTCCAACCGGAGTATATCATCTCGATTGGGAATCCTAAGTTGGACAAAACACCAACTCTTCCAACTGGAGTACATCATCTCGGTTGGGAATCCTAAGTTGGGCAAAACACCAACTCTTCCAACCGGAATACATAACACGGTTTTAAACATTGAAAGAACAATCAAAGTGCTAGTGCTAGGCGAAATTACTTCTATAAATTGACAAAAAGAATTACATTCTGCTTTGCAAGCCAAAAAATTTCTTTACAAAAAGAGGAAAGTAAAAGCTTAAAAATAATACAGTTTCAAGTTGGCCGCATTCCATGGCCGGGGTATGGCTCTTCCCTCTAGATCCTCCAAGTGGTACGCCCCCTTGCCAGCCAGACCAATGATCTTGTAGGGTCCTTCCCAATTTGCCCCTAGTTTGCCTTCTCCTGGCACCAGGGTGTTGCCCATAATCTTCCTCAAAACCCAATCCCCAACTTTGAATGGTCTGGGGTGCACTGTCTTGTTATACTTCTTGGAGAGCTCTTGTTGGTAGGTGGCCACATGGATGAGGGCTTTCTCCCGGCGCTCTTCCGCTAGGTCCAACTCCAAGGCAATAGCCTCGGCATTTAGCTCGGGCGCAAAACTCTCAGTTCTGAGGGTAGGCATTTCAACTTCCAAGGGTATGACCGCCTCCATGCCGTAAGCCAAAGCAAATGGAGTTTCCCCGTTCGAACGTCGCGGGGTTGTTCGGTATGCCCAAAGGACGCTAGGTAATTCCTCAGCCCACTTTCCCTTGGCCTTTTCCAGCCGTTTCTTCAACCCATCCAGTATAGTCTTGTTCGACGCTTCGGCTTGACCATTGGACTGCGGGTAGGCCGGGGTGGAGTTGTAGAATTCTATTTTCAGATCTTCACAAAATCCTCTGAATAGGCGACCGTCAAACTGGGTGCCGTTGTCAGAGATCAAAATCTTGGGGACGCCAAACCGCGTGACAACGTTCTGCCAGACAAATCGCTTCACGTCTTTCTCTTTGATGGTTGCCAAGGGCTCAGCTTCAACCCACTTTGTGAAGTAATCAGTGGCCGCGATGAAGAATTTCCGGTTGCCCGGTGCTGTTGGCAGTGGTCCCACTATATCTAGCCCCCACATGGCGAAAGGCCAAGGACTGGTGAGGGAAAGAAGTTCCCTGGCAGGCTGGTGGATCTGATGGGCGAATTTTTGGCATTTTTCGCATTTGCGGACATATTTTTGCGCGTCGGCCTGCATGCACGGCCACCAGTATCCCTGCGAAATAGCTCAGTGGGCCAAGGACCTGCCCCCGATGTGGCTGCCACAAATGCCTTCATGAATTTCAAACAAGAAGGCCTCCACACTATTCGGGTGCACGCACTTGAGATAAGGACCGGTGAAGGACTTCTTATACAACGCGCCAGATGGAGAGAGCCAAAACCGCTCTGACTTCACCCGGATTTTGTGTGCTTCTTTCTTGTCTGTTGGAAGAGTCCGGTCTCTGAGGAACAAGATCAAGGGGTCCATCCATGAAGGACCTAGCTCGGCGCAGAGTACATCCGTCTGCCCGGCGTTTTCAATGCTCGGCCGCGGAAGAAAGTCAATCAACAGGGGGTTTGGAGACGTACTATCGACCATGGAAGCGAGGCCGGCGAGTTCATCAGCCCGGCTGTTTTCTTCCCGGCCAATCCGTTGCACTCTGATTGCCTCAAACTGCTTGATATGGTCCCTGACCAGAGCTTGGTACTTCGTCATCCTATCGTCCTTCGCTTCATAAATCCCTGAAACTTGGTTAACCACAAGCTGGGAATCACTGTATACCAGGAGCTCGGCAGCCTTCATTTGAATCGCGCTCTTGAGCCCGGCGAGAAGCGCCTCGTACTCAGCCTCGTTGTTAGACGCCGGGAAGCCAAGGGTAATAGAATGCTCAATGGTTAGGCCGTCCGGGGATATAAGAACAATACCTAGGCCGGCACTATGGCGGTTAGACGCTCCATCAACAAAAAGCTTCCACATGTCCCCCACAAAAAGCTTCCAGCAGTCAGATGGGTCTTGAGAGTTGCGAAGGGCAATGGGATCACAACTGCTCGGCTGTGCGGTGTCAAGTTTGGTGTTGACCGGTTCAAATTCAGTGCCCCTAGGTGATTCGACACCGGACTCAGCAAGTTTGTCTGAAATACTCAAGTCCGTAGGCGAATCACCAGGTTGCGGTGTGAAGCCGGCCGCAAGGTCTGAGCTGCCTGGAACCATTCTTCCCCCCCTTGAGGATTCGGCACCGGACTCAGCAAGTTGGTTCAGAATGCCCAAGTCCGTAGGCGAATCATCAAGTTCTGAGCTGTGTGGAACCATTCCTTCCCCCCTTGATGATGCGGTACCGGACAGAGTGGATGGGTTGGTGATACACAACTCCGTCATCGCAGCACCGGGAGGTATTACCGTGCAAACTGAGGGAATTTCGATGGTGCGCGCTAACTCCGCGGCGCGACCTTCTGCAGCTGGTAGTTCCTCGGTTGGCATTGTGGGCGTCTCATCATCTGCCCCGGCAATGTCGACCGGGCATACCGGATGAGTGCCAGGTGAGAACTCGGCAACAAAATCGGCCAAGGTTTGGGCTTTGATTGCGGTGCGCGGCTGGAACTTCACATCGAATTGTCCCAACTCGACCGCCCATTTTAATATTCGGCTTGAAAAGTCTGTGCGCTCAAACAAGGCCTTGAGGGGGAACTCGGTCAGTACGACGATGGTATGGGCGTGAAAATAATGTGCCAATCTCCTCGAAGCCATCATCAGTGCCAACGCAAGCTTTTCCAGCGGCAAGTACCTCGCCTCAGCCGGCAGAAGGGTCTTACTTACGTAAAAAATTGGGAGGTGCTTGATTCCTTCAGCCCGGACTAACACCGCACTTACTGCGTGCTGGGAGACGGCAAGGTAAAGGTAGAGTTCCTCACCGGGCTCTGGTGTAACCAACAGCGGCGGAGAAGACAAATAATCTTTGAGCTCGGCCAAAGCTCGGTCACACTCGTCATCCCATGAGAACTTTGACTTCAATGCTTGAAAGAAAGGGCGGCAGCGATCTGATGACCGGCTTATAAATCGATTAAGCGCGGCGGCCATCCCGGCCAGATGCTGCACGTCCTTAGCCGAGCTGGGTTGTTTCAATTCTTGCACGGCTCTGACCTGAGTAGGGTCTGCTTCGATGCCTCGGTTCGTGACTAAGAATCCCAAAAATTTCCCGGATCCCACGCCAAAGGCACACTTCGAGGCGTTCAAGCGCAGCTTGTGCTTCTTCAGAATGGCGAACATCTCGGCTAAGTCGGACAAATGGTGTGCCTCATGTCGGCTCTTTACCACCATATCATCGATGTAAGCCTTCATTGTCCGGCCGAGCAAAGGAGCGAACATCTTGGTCACCATCCTCTGAAAGGTTGCCCCGGCGTTTTTCAAACCAAAGGGCATAACTCGATAGCAGAAGAGTCCCCTTGGAGTCGTGAAAGAGGTGATCTCTTGGTCAGGCCCATGCATGGCAATCTGGTGATAGCCGCGGTACGCATCCAAGAAACTGAGCCGATTGTGTCCAGCCGTCAAATCCACTAGCTGGTCAATGCGCGGCAAAGGGAAGCTGTCTTTCGGACAAGCTCGGTTGACTGTCTTGTAATCGACACAAACTCGCCACTTTCCGTTTTTCTTGGGCACCACCACCGTGTTGGAAATCCACCGAGGGTAGTGCACTTCCTGTATTGCTCGTGCCTCAAGCAAGTTCTTTACCTCCTCTGCTACTACCTCGGCGTGATGCAGCGCCGATCTCCTTGTTCGCTGGATGACTGGCTTTGCTCCAGGGAAGACATTGAGGTGATGACAGATAAAGCTTGGGTCAAGACCAGGCATGTCGTAGGGCGACCATGCAAAGACTTCGATGTTCGCCATCAAAAACTCAATCATCTCGGTTCTCTCCATGGCCGAGAGACTTGAACCGAGCAAGAAGAATCTGTCCGGCTGCTCGGCATCAATCCGCACCTCAACCAATTCTTCAACAGCCTTGTCTTCTGCTTTGGTGCCAACATCATCCAAGACACTCCGGTCCTCCGGTCCCTCGATCATTTGAACGAATCCTTTGGCTGCCCGGCTCCCGTTGACCGCCACGAAGCACTGCTTGGACATGACCTGATCACCCCAAATCTCCTCGATTGCCCCCATAGCCGAGGGGAATCTCATCACCTGGTGGTAGGTCGATGCTACGGCTTGCATGGCGTGAAGCCATCCTCTTCCAAGGATAAGGTTGTACGTTGAAGGCACTTGTAGCACCCAAAACTCCACTTGCTTGACCACGGATCCCGCTTTGACCGGCAGGATAATCTTTCCCAATGGCCACTCCGGCTGCGAGTTAAATCCAACCAGTGGCGAAGTGGCCGGAGCCAAGTCTGTCTCACGGAGTTTGAGCTGTTTGAACGCATCATAATACATGATTTCGACCGAGCTTCCCTGATCGATCAAGATCCGTCTAACATCAAATTCTTTGACGCGTAATGTTACTACAAGAGCATCGTTGTGAGGCGTCTAGATACGCTCTAAATCCGTCGAGGTGAAACTAATCACATCTTTCTCCTCTGTCTTCCCCCTTTTGATGGCAGGCTGTACTGACAAAACTTCCCTCATATGCTCTGCCTTCTTGATCATGCCCCGGAGTTCGCAAACGCGCTCCGGTTCCACGATGCCGTGGATGACATTAATAACTCCTTGTGGTGGTGCATCTCGGTCATCCTGTCCCCTGGGATCGACCGGAGCCTGATTTGGTTTCACGCCGCCATCAATGTAAAGGTCCAGATGACCGGCCGCAACCAATTCTTCCAAATGTTGTCGCAAAGGCAAACAATCCTCAGTCCGGTGGCCCCTCTCCCGGTGAAACGTACAACGATACCGCGGATTGTACCCCTTTTGTCCATCGCCCAACTTAGCAGGAAACCGGACATACTCCTCGTCTCGGATTTCGCTAAGTATGCGATAGATTGGAATCTTGAAGACCGTGGTTATGCCAGTCCTTGCCTTCATTCTCCTGTTTGCGTCCTCAACGTCATCACGGGGGTAGTCATCCCGGTCATTCCGACGTCCTCTACCCCGGTTTTTACGATTTGAACCTCGGTCTGATTCCTCTGCTCGGTCATTTGAGCGGCTGGACTCTTGCCCAACTGCGTGCACTTTGCCTGCTGTCTTCTTGTCTGTTCCGACCGGAGTGGCCTTCACGGTGGAAGCTGACGCATCATCCTCTACTCGGATGTGCTCATTGATGCGCTGCATGAGCTGGCCCATGGAGGTCGGTTGGTGCATGGTAAGCGAGTCCCGCAGTCTATGTCCGACCGAGAGACCACGCTTATATTGCGTGATGGCAAGGTTGACCGGGCAATCCAGGATCTCGTTGAAGGTCTCCCAATACCTTGAATTGTATGCCTTCAGTGTGTCGCACGGTTCCATCTTGACACTCAGCAAGTGATCGACTTCCTTTGGCGTTTTTGTGTTAGTTTTGAAGCGCGTAACAAACGCTTCGGCCAACTGATGCCACCGTTGTATGCTCCCTTCCGGCAACCTCTCAAACCACTTTAAGCCCAGCTCACCTAAACTGGACGGGAAGATTAGGCACATAAGTCCGTCATTGCGCCGATGTCCGGCCATAACCTGTCGGAAGTGGCTCACATGCATGTACGGATCGGTTTTTCCGTCGTAAAGTGTGAACTTAGGCTGATGGAAGCCTGCTGGAAGCGGCGTTGTTTCTATTTCCAGGGAAAAAGGAGTGGCACTCAGTCTGGCCAGGTCTGTATCTTCGAATATTGGCATTGCCTGGCGGGGTGGAGGCATTCCGACCTCCTCGCTGGCATGAACCCCGTAGGAGAGCCGCTGGAAAGCTGGGATTCTCTGAGCTTCGCGCCGGCGAGCCCGCTCCCTTAACACTGCCCGTAGGTCCTCTAACTGAGCAGAATAAGAGTACCTCGACGTCGTCGCCGGACGCGAGGGTTTGTAGGTACTGTCTTGTGCGCTAGACTTTTCTGCATGCACGTCGGAATCACCAACCTGGTAACTCCTGGTGATGGAAATGGACTGAGTACGTCGCTGACTCTGATCGCCTGACCGGCGGGACGGAGTGCGCTCACTGTGGTCTCCCACTCCAGCTACACCTTTCCCTTTGACATGCCGCTTAAGATCCTCCATCTCCGCCGCCATCCGCCTGATAACAGCGTCTTGGTCCTTTAACTTGCTCTCCAGTCGCCTGGCGTGTGAGTCTCTCCGCCGGTGACCGTCTGGACTCCGTGAACGCCCATGACTCCTTCCGCGCTTATCCCGCGCGTCTCCTGACTGTCCTCCAGTGGGCGTCCCCGAGTCAGCCATTGGATGGACGGCAGGAGGTCCCTCTCTCCTTCGGGTATACTCCGGGTGGCTCCATCGATGGCGGACAACGGGAACTCGTCGTTGTTCGCCATGGACGGCGATCAGATGAACCTGGAAGACAAGGTTTTGTCTGAAAAATTCCCACAGACGGCGCCAATTGTACGGGGAGCAAATATTCCGGCGTGCCCGTATTCCTTTCTTCCGAGTTCCGTCGATATCCGATCACCTGCGAGCAAATAACGGTGAGCTACCCGGCGGTGTGTGGCCGGAAACACCCTCCGACGGTCAAATTAGCACACACCTTAGAGGGAATAGAGAGAAGGGAGAGAGTGTTTGAGTGTAAGGATTTTCTTACAGAGATGTTCGTGTGTCGCGTATGGGGGGCGCAGACATGCTTATATACCTTCTGAGCCCCATATCCACTCCCTGTCATCTCCTGACACGTGGTTCTGCTATCCCATCTGTCAGCATAAACCATGCCGTTCATCACCAGCTCTCAACTGCCTGTCAGCATAGCTGGAGCTCGGCAGCCGAGCTGCCCTACCTCGGTCATACCATGCTTCATACCTTAAGCGCCTAACCGGATAACCAAATGAAGGACCGGGCTAGGCGGCATCTCGGCAAAGCTTAGCCCGGGCTCCTCCTTTGGTCGGCCTTCTCGCCGGTCAGTCAACTTCCTCGGCTGACCGCGCCTTTCCAAGCGCCGGCCTCTCGGTCTGTCTGGTCTCGACAATCCTCGGACCGAGCATCCTGGTCTGACCGGTCACTTCCTGGCCGAGCAGCTTCTGCAAGGTCCGGGGCAGCACACAGTCCAAACTCTGCCCGGCCCAAGTTCTGGTAGCCCATCTCCGGGTGAACAGTCGATCATCTCGGCCCAATGCTCTGCTGGGCCCTCAACTTGTTCGGTCTATACCTCGGCCCAACACCGGAGCATAAATCACCCTCTCAGTCAACTATATCATATCTGTAAAAAATCAAATCAATTAGATATCAAAAACTATGTATTCGAATAACTGTTTATTAAATATTTTTAATAAATGATTTTTAGTTCGATGGTCAAAACATGTGGTTTCTGATATCCGATTAACTTAATTTTTTGTAGGTATAATATATTCGACAAATTTTAAAATGTGAACGATTTAGATTATCGAAATTAGACCCAAAAGTAAACTCAATAACCCACCAAATAAGGAGCTAAGGAGAGGATCATTTCTCTATTAGTCATGTGGAGAGATGGTATAAGATTGGTATAAGATCAAGATCTTACGCGGAGAGAAGGTATAAGATCCTTATGGAGAGATGGTGAGGAACAGGTGAGATGGTGTACGGTTATTCTAGGAGTCTTGGTATGGTAAAATTGGTAATGAAAAATTGTTGTGCCTGAACGGTTTGTATGTGTTTTCAGAATCAGACATTGAGGAAGGTGTTGATTTCAATACTTGGGAGGAAGAGGCTTGACATGGGTGGTTTGAATCAAATATTATGTTGCATCATTTTTTTTAAATTTAATTAATTTTTTTTTAAATTTATAATCAAACGAATTTTTCTCACTTAAATTATAAATTTAAAACTCATAAACTTAAAATTCAATTCTATTCTTAAATCATATTTCTAAAACTCTACCAAACGCTACCTTACTATTTACTATGAGAGAACTTACTATTATATATAAACTCATCTATCTATTTATTTATATATTATATGTTATATATTTGTTGGCTATATAATTTGTATAAGCCAATCACAATTTGACACGTGGCATGAAATGGGCAATTTGGAGAGGTAATGTATAGTGCCAACCATAATCAGACATGTGTTAACCCATGCTGGTAATAATGGGTCCGCATAGCACTGAAATGATCGAGGGATATAAGGTGATGTGGCCTAAACGATTATTCACAAGGTTCAAATTCAAAATCAGGAGAGAAGCCTAATTGCAAACATAGCATAGTGGGACTGACTGTGAGGAGCATGTTCAGCAATCATGGAGGGACATTTCGACGGTTATGAGCCCACTTCGACGGTTGTCATTGAAAAATATAGATAGCAGAGAAGGCCACAGAAAAGGAGGATCCAGACTCGGATAAAAAAAACTAGTTTTATCTATTTTATTTTCCTTTCCAGTTTTTGCAATTCTTTACATTTTTGTACTTCAAATTCCTGTATTGCACTTCATTTATAGAAGTAGTTTCAAATAGCTTATTGTTGTAAACCTCTACGAGACGGGGTCAGATCATTGTAAGCTTTTCATTTTACTTAATGAAATTCTACGATTTTCTTCACTTAATTGTTGTTTACTAATTCTTCTAAACAAGCCATAGTAAAAGTTCTCTTCATTGAGGCTGAAAGAACTAAAACACAATCGTCTGATAATTGGTTGTCAATTAATCTTCTGTAAGGATTGATTGATCTTTACTGGCACGCTTAAAATTACAATACTAACCTTCGAAAGTCAAAAAAGCCAACATCATATTATATAAGGAAAAGAGGATTTATAATTTACAAGTTTTGTAAAAACTCCAATACCTCAATCTTAATTTCTTAATTTTTTGATTTAAAAAAAAAAAAAACTCAACACTTATTGACTTCTCCCCAGTTTTTTTGACTTCTCTCATTCACACTCTTTTCAACTTCTCTCATACCTATTTAATTATTTTGGAAATAATAATTATACCCTCTTTTCAACTTCTCCCATACCTATTTAATTATTTTGAAAATAATAATTATCCCTTAATTTATGAATTTCAAATAGAAATATAACAAAAATATTTTATAATCTCTCCATTTTAATTTTTCTCATCGATTTCCAAAATAAATTATTAAAACTTGCCTTCCTTTTCTCTCTCTCAAAAAACCAGAAAGTATTTTTTCATGAGAATTGTGGATATCTATCTATATCTTATATATTATATTATAACATAACTCAAAAAAAAGAAAATCAGATATACAAATAAATAAAATTAATAAATACGAATTTTATTTATTCAGTTAAAATTATTCTTTTGCCTCTCAATATCCAATTTTAAATTTAAAAAATCTTTAAAGTCTATCTAAACAAATCTAATTTGAAAATATCTCACACCATTATATTTTAAATCAATAAAACTCACATGTCTATCACATATCTAACCCACGTCGTGACTTACTTAAATAATAATAATTAAAATAAATAGAAACTATAGATAAATTAAATTAAAAAAAAATAGAAATTCACAACTCCATATTAAGTAAATTGAAAAAAATAAATAAATAGAAACCACACAAAAATAAATAAGATAAGAATTTAGATATAGATTTCAAAAAGACATGATAATATCTAAATTTGAATTATGATTTAATAATTTAATTATCCAAATTTTTGGTGTATATCTATCAAAATTTTAAATCACTTAACGGGACAAATTAATAAATTTTTAAGTCTTATTTAAAGAATAATCTAGTTAGTCATCTCAACTCCTAGATTTCACGGGCACTGGGGGAGGAACTAATGAATTAGGCGGGGCGATGTCTAAGTTGTTGGGGGTAATATCCTACCAATCTATAAATTTATTTATTTATTAATTTTATTTTTTTCCCTGTGTGATTCTCTTTCTCAATTGTTGGTTTGGTTTTAGTTTCGGTTTTAGTGAGATTTATGTATTTGTTTACAGGTTTACATAGTGGAGAAGAATTATTAATAATAATGGTTGCAATCGAAGTATCTATACCCATTCTGTGTCAATGATTTTGATCGGATTTTGTTTTTTTTCAATGAAAACCGTAAAATTGAAGTAAAAAAATGGGTATCGAGTTTTTTATTTTTTATTGTCATTTTATTTTATAGAAAGGTGAAAATTTATTGAAAATTCAAGATTGTACTATAACATTAGATTTTTTGTATGACTAGGTAAATTTAAACTTTTAAATATCATTATATTTTTTATTTTTATTCTCTTTCTATCCTATTATGTCATTACTGCTATTTGTTAGTTTGTTAATCATAATTCAATTAATTGAAAATGAAAAATTAGTATAATTTTTCATATATATTAATTAATTTGTTACCACTATATTTGTATATAATAACATAATATATAGGAATAATTTTCAAATATAATTTCTATTTTTTTATGTGATTAAAATAGTATATAAAGGAGTTAGATGGTTTCTTTTATCCCCAAAAAACCCAATCTATTTTTTTTATATAATTTTTAATTTTTTAAATTAAACATCAGTTGTTTATATTCACAAAATAAAATTGATAAACACATATCCAAAACTACACATTTTTTCTTTTTCTTTTATTTTTTTATTTTTTTAATAGGTATGATATTTACAAATGAAAAATGTTTGACACATTAAAAAACTTTCCATAATCCGATTTATAATGATATGATCATAATGTCAATTTTTATAGAAATATGAGTAGAGAATTAATCAAATTATACATTTCAAGCAACCACATACTCAAACTTTAACTATTTCAATATGTTATTTCACTATAATTTCAATTAAGAGAATTTTCAACCCTTAATATTTTTTTTATTGAATTATAATTTGATAAAAATTTAAAAAGATAAAGCGTCGGAAATTATTATTATTTTTTATCAAAATTGATGAAAAGAAAAAAAAATGGGATAAGAATGAAAGTTCTTTTAAAAATTGATAAAAATTTAATGAAAAAGTTAAAATAATTTATATCAAATCAAATTTTTTATTCAAATTTAAAATCAAATTAGATAAAAAAAAATTAAAAGAAAATTATGAAAGATTTTAAATATTCTAAAACTTTTTTATTCTTAAATACTAGAAATTCGTGTGCGTGTTATATTTATATTGTATTTTTAGTTATGAAATTAAAATAAAAAGAAATGTAATTTAAATCATTGGATTAATAACATAAACATTATATCAATTATTATTAAATATCACTTCACTTCGCATTTAATAATAAAATTGTATATTTGTCTTAATTATAATTTTTAAATTTGTCTATTTTCATAGTAAAAAGAGGTATAACATAACTCATGTAACCTCATTTAATTAGGTTTAACTTTTTTTATTTATTTTTTATTTATTATTACAAATCATCAAAATTGCAGTAAATAGATATATATATATATATATTTAATTTTTTTAAACTAATCATTTAAAAAGTTATAAAACATAAAAATTAATTTATAAATTTCATATATATCACAAGACAAAATATTAAATTACTTTAACATATTTATAATATTTAAAAAAAATTATAAAGTCCATATATAACACAGATTACCACTAATACTTACTATCGAAAATGACACCTCCAAGAGATTACTCGTTTTAGTTAAAAAAAAAAAGAGATTACTCGTTTAAATGATAACAGGTAATGTTTTGTAATTTGTGCTAAACTAATGACACATTATATTGGCTACTTCCACTCTACATTTTTGTATATTATTTTTAATTATTTTTTGACATGGCTACTTTTACTTCTCATTTTGTTTATTTTTTTAAAATATTGGGTTTTTTTTTTTTTTTTTTTTTTTTGATTTTGTAAGACACACTATTTATCGTACTTTTTTAATTCTATTTGCCACTCGATTTGAACTTATTACTTATTATGAAGTAACTTACTACTCATTTTAAACTTACTATTCAAGTTTGATGGATTAGTAAGTCGGGTTTTATTAAATAATAAGTAAAGTCTAATAAAATAGTAAGCTGTCTCATTAAATAATAAGTGAAATTTAATTAAGTAGTGAATAAAATAAAATAAAATAACGTCTTAATAAGGACCAAGTTAAATCTAATAAATTATTGAAACTGCCACATCCACACAAAAATAGATCCCCAACCTCGCCGAATAACGGGGGTGTTTGGTGGGGCTTTTTTTAGCCAATTTATGGCTTCTGGCTTTTAAAAAGTTATTTTGGACTGTTTGGTTAAACTTATTTTAAACAGTTTCTGATTCTAACAACTTATTTTAAGTCAAAAAAGCTGATTGTGAGAAGCTGCTAACCCCTTACTTCTGATTATGCTGTGGACATGTTAATTTACGGTTATACTCTTAAATTTTTTTTATTTTTTATTTTTTTAAAAATAGAAAAAGATCCAAATGGACTATAAAATGTTATTATTATTTTTTATGAGAAATGTAGACAAATAGTGAATAATAAAAAATAAAAATTAATTAAAAAAGCTACTTCACAGCTTATTTAACAAACATTACTCAGCAACTTAAATCTATAATCCAACAGCTATACCAAACAGATTAACAGCTTCTGATTAAAGTCATAATCTATAATCTGTTAAATTATAATTTATAATCTGTTTTAACAGTTACACCAAACAGCACCAACGTGGGATACTTTTTTTGTATAAGTCAAATCAAATGAACTGGTATTTTTTTTCAGTACTATGAAGTCTAATAAACTTTTCATTTTATTTAATAATTTAAAATTCATATTTCTAATTCAGTATTTGTTAGGTATTGTGACTCTACCCACAGTTTGTTTTCATTCTACTTACCAATTAATAGTAACTGAATCTTATTAAGTACTAATCATACTGAATCTTATTAAGTACTAATCATATTTAGGTGAGATTTGGAAAAATGGTTAAAAATTGATTTTTTTTACCTTTTTAAAAAATATATATAAAAAAATATAAAAGATGATGGGCTTGTTTGGTTTGTTTTGAGGAGAGTTATTTTTGAATTTTTTTTTTTAAAATTTTGTTTGGTTTGTGTTTTTTCTCAAAACATTTTCAAAATTAATTTTTCTCCCTTACACATCAATCAATTACTTTTTTTATTTCCTCTCTATTTTTCAATTACTTTTTCTTTCACATACATCTATTCAATTATAACAAAATATCAAATCATTTCAAACTTTCAAACTCCAAAATTACTTTCAAAATATACAACCAAATAAATCAAAAAAAATTCTAGGCTCCGTTTGGTAAGACTTTCTAATTATGATTTGAGAATATCAGTTGTATTTTGAGTTTGTGTGTTTTGAAATTATGATTTAAGTGTAAAAAATTTGTTTGGTTATGATTTTTGAATAGAGTGTTGAATTGAGTGTGGAATTGAGTTTTGAAAGTTTGATTTGACATGTAAAGTAAGAAAATTTGTTTAGCTATGAGTTTTGAAAAGAGTTTTTAAAACTTAATTCAAATTGTTATAACTCATAACAAAACATACTACTTTCACACTATTGAAAATTCTGATCAACACTCATAACCAAATTCTTTTTAAAATTCAATTAAAAAAATATATTATTAACAGAAAATAACATTAATCAATTTTTTAATTGAAAATACTACAAAGGAAATAATTTTTTTTCAAAATAAATATTCAAAAAATTTAAACCATAAATATTTAAATAATCTAAAAATTTTAATAAGTAAAAAATTAAAATAAATATTCAAAAAATTTAAATCGTAAAAATTTAAATAATTTTAAATTTTAAATTTAAAAACAACTCTATACTCAAATTGTAACCAAACATATAAAACAAAACTCAATTAAAAAATTATTTTTAAAACTCATAACCAAACACATAACTCGAAACTCTATACTACTTTCACAACTCTACACTCAAATCGTAACCAAATACATAACAAAAAAATTAAAATATTTAAAAATATTTTTATAAAATAGAGTTTGAATTTATTTTTATAAAATATTTTAAAATTTTAAAAATTAAAATTGTAATATTTAAAAATTAAAATATTTAAATATATTCAAAAAATTAAAAAATTGTAACATATTTAAATATTTAAAATCTTAACAAAATTAAAATATTTTAAAAATATTTAAATATTTTAAATATTTAAAAAATTAACATATTGATTTGAATTGAGTTTTGAAAAGAATTTTGAATTATGTGTTTGGTTATGAATTTTGAAAAGTAATAATTATATTTTGAATTGAGTTTTGAGAAATGGATGTAGAATTATGATTTGAAAGCTTAAAACAAACACCACACTCAAATCAATAGGTAAAACTAAATTTGAGAGACTTACCAAACGGAGCCTTAAACTCTATTTTCAATTTTTTTTTTGAAAATTATTCTCTCAAAAGCAAACCAAATACACCCGATATGACCAAAAATGAATTAAAAGCTAAGTTTTAGCTTTCGTCTACGATCCCCAGCCTCTTCTCGCTCCTCCAATTCCTCCCTGCGAGGACTAGTTTTTCATCACTTTCCCCTATTTCGACTTCGCTTGAAGCGGCAATGATACCGCTCTAATTGTATCCATAGTCCACCAAATTATGAACAACAATCCTGCTCGTCCTATTCCTCCTAACATGGTTTCATCGTCCTATCCATTTCAAATTTTCCATTTTTTTTTTTTGGTGAAGTTTTGATTCAATGCAGAGGGGCTACAAATTGCTCACAATAAACAAGAGATTGTTGAGATTCAATATCTTTACAATTATAATGAGAATTATAATTTATATTGATATGGTTTAGAAATTCACAATTAACAACTCAACTGAATCTACAATTAATAAGTTTAACACTATCAACTCGAACCCCACAATAAAGAAAAATAATCAACTAAATAAATGATCAATTAATTCAATTCTTACCATTAACTTTTTAGAGTACACAATAACAAATGGCCAATATATAATGGACTACTTTTAAAATTTTTAAATACAAAAACACTTTTACATAATTTAAGGAGGAGCATTAATAGTAAATATTACAAACTTAGGGGCGTACGTGACTTCCCTAGTCCAATTTTGGCTCCATCCCTGTCCGTATTGATGGTTTTGCTCTGTGTGTGTGTGTTTTATTTTTCTGAAATTTCTTTCTTTTGTTGCTTTGTATTTTGAGTTTGCGAACTCAGCTTACGCAATGATACAAGTTTTGGAGGAAAAAAAATGCTACATCGGGTCTGTTTGGGAAGGGTTTTTTCAGGTTTTTTTGGTTATTTTAGTCATAAAAGACAAAATAGACTATTTTAGCCACAAAAAATAAAATATCACATCCAACCCATAATCATTACACTATTCTCTCACAAAAAAAGTCAAAAAAGCCAAAAAGCCAAAAAGTCCTTCTCAAACCAAACTTTTTAGTCCAGACTAAAATAGCCAAAAAAGCAAAAAAGCTAAAAAACCAACCCACTTCCCAAACGGAGGCATCATATAATTATAGCTTCTTTTTGTGAATTTTAGATTTGTTAGATACAGTAAAACAAAAGTTCTATTTTGGTTTGAGTTGAATTTGTTTGGTTTTGCTTCCAAAATCTGTTTTTTTTTTTTTTTTTTTTTTAATTATTAGAAAGTAATTTGGTTTCAAAAAACGCTTCTGCACAAAACAACATGAAAATGAAACGGCTTTTGAATTAATTGGTATTTTCACCAGATTAGTTTTTGGTGTTTTTCAGAAAATAGATTCTGAAAACGAAACCAAATAGAAACATTGGTTAGATGTGGTATTCATAGTTTTGCTGATAATTTTTAAAATTTCTTTCTAGTTCTGTATTTTGAGTTTGCAAATTCTCAAGTAATAGTGATAAATGAAACCATTTTATGTTTTTCGGCTGTTAGTTTCGTGTCAGTAGACTCTAGCATTTTTGGCTAAGATCAGTGAAATGAAACGCATACTTGGGCACTGTTTGGGAAGTGCCTAAAGAGACTATTATAGCCTAAAAAATTTTTTTTGCCAAAAAGTCACTTTTGCAAGTTTTTTCAAAAAAAATAATATATATATATATATGACTGCACAGCCGACAGTGTAGGCACTACACTGTCAGCTTTGTCACTTGTTCCATCAATGAACATTTTACGATTTTACCCCTTGATAGTAATTTAAAAAAATATTTTTTTAGGAATAAATTTGTTATTTTAATTTCAAACATCATTTCAACACATTTTTTAATACAACAACTCAAATAAAATCCATCTCATCTTCCAAAACACAAAAACTAAAATAACCTACAAAAATAGTTAAAAAATCAAATAACCTACTAAAATAACCACTTTCCAAACGAGACCTTTGACATTTGAAGAAGATTCTCTCTTTTCAAATGGGGGTGTAACTTATTTTTTCTTTTTCTTTTTTTTTTTTCCATTTTCCCACCGCATAAAAAGTGACCACCTATTGTTAAAAAAAGGAAAATAAAATAAAATAAAAGTCACCACCTGGAGAACCGGTGATTTCCGGTGGATAAAGTGTGTTGAGAGTGGTATTCCCCTTTCATGAAAACTATTTTTCTACTGTGGTTGGACCCTTAAAAAAAGGTGATGGTTAGGTTAGGCCAAAGAAAAGTATGGTTTGTGGGTTCCCTTACACCTATTATTTTTATTTCAATCTTTTTTGTTGTAATAATGTTATGTTTATTATAATTTTTCTTTTATGGGGAATTACATATATAAAAAAATACAAAGTATCTCGAGGATTCACTAACAAACAAAAGGGAACCAACTCACAGAAAGGAAAAGAGTAAGACCTCAGTGGCTGACCCCCACCACCCATTGGTTCAATTTTTTTAATTTTTTTTGGGGGTCTGTCCTAGAAACAACAACAATGATTCATCCCTTTAAAAATATCACTACTAATAGCACTAATGCATTAAAAAAAAAATACAATTTTAAAATTAAAACATCACATCATTAATAATAAGACTCACTGCTACCTAATTAGTGGGACCACTAATTCATTTTTCCTAGAAACAAAGGCGACCACCTCATGTTTGACAGCAGGCCAGGAGCATCACGCCGATTCACTAACAAACAAAAGGGAACCAACACATGTTGGAAATAGTTGTAGCGGGAGCTGTTAGGGTGCAACCCACCAACAAACAAAAGTAATCAACTCATTTTTTAATATTTTAAAAAATGATGGTAGTGTATGTATTAATTTAGTATACTAATTAATGTATCTATATTAGTTATTGTATTATTATCGATCTCATTTATTATATAAATTATAAATATTAATTTTTTTTTTTAAATTATGTCACATTATCAATTGGTACACTAGTTAGTACATTAATTAATATATATAACATTATTCTTTAAAAAAATAGATTCAACAAATTTAAAATATAATTAAAAATTTAAAATTCAAAACTCAAAATATAAATTAAAACTCTTTTCAAAATTTAAAATTCAAAAACTCTGTTCAAAATACTTTTTAAAATTCATAACCAAACAAATTTTATATTTTCAAAATTCAACTCATAATTCCACACTTAAATCATAACTCCACTTTTCAAATCATAATTTCAAAACTGAACCAAACACTACCTCTATTTTCATACACTCATTAATATTTGTGCATATTATTTCTCAATGTACACATTTAATAATTTGATTATTAATTATTATTCTCATACTACCATCCATATATGCCCCTCTTACCTTTCACATATTGCTGTCCGAATAATGGCCTTGTTTAGGAAGTTTACTATTTTAGTATGCTATTTTAATTTTTAGTTATTTTAGTAATTTAAAATTTTTGACTCCATTTTGCAAGACTTTCTAATTATGATTTGAAAATATGAGTTGTATTTTGAGTTTGTGTGTTTTCAAATTATGATTTGAGCATAGAAAATTTATTTGGTTATGATTTTTGAATAGAGTGTTGAATTGAATTTTGAATTGAGTGTAGAATTGACTTTTGAAAGTTTGATTTGACATGTGAAGTAAAAAAATTTGTTTGGTTATGAGTTTTGGAAGTAGTTTTTAAAACTCAATTCAAATTGTTATAACTTATAACAAAACACACTATTTTCATACTATTGAAAATTCTGATTAACACTCATAACTAAACTCTTTTTAAAATTCAATTAAAAAAATTTATTATTAATAGAAAATAACATTAATCAATTTTTTAATTGAAAATACTACAAAGGAAATAATTTTTTTCCAAAATAAATATTCAAAAAATTTAAATCATAAATATTTAAATAATCTAAAAAATTTAATAAGTAAAAAATTAAAATAAATATTCAAAAATTTTAAATACTCAAAAAATTTAAATAATTTAAAATTTTAAAATTTTAAATTTAAAAACAACTCTGCACTCAAATCGTAACCAAACATATAAAACAAAACTCAATAAAGAAATTATTTTTAAAACTCATAACCAAACACATAACTCGAAACTCCATACTGCTTTCACAACTCTATACTCAAATCGTAATAAAATACATAACAAAAAGATTAAAATATTTAAAAATATTTTTAAAAAATAGAATTTGAATTTATTTTTATAAAATATTTTAAAATTTAAAAAATTAAAATCGTAATATTTAAAAATTAAAATATTTAAAAATATTCAAAAAATAAAAAAATAAAAAAAATCGTAACATATTTAAATATTAAAATATTTAAAATCTTAACAAAATTAAAATATTGATTTGAATTGAGTTTTGAAAAGAGTTTTGAATTATGTGTTTCGTTATGAGTTTTGAAAAGTAATGATTATGTTTTGAATTGAATTTTGAGAAATGGGTGTAGAATTATGATTTGAAAGCTCAAAACAAATATCACACTCAAATCAATGGTGAAACTATAATTTGAGAGGCTTACCAAACTGTAACAACTCTCATTTCAACTTAGTCATACTAGCATACATCTATGTATGATCTTGTTTTGATATGTATATTTGCAAATCTTGACTTGTGTTGCTCGAATGTTGCTTGCATGCCTTGTTCTTGCCTGGTGCGTTGCCGAGGTCATCCTAAGCCTAGACACCTTCGAAACCTTTTCCACTTAGATCTATCTTGGAACCCCTTTGGTTGATCTCCATCTTCACCCTGGCATATTTGCCGAGGTGCGCATCCCCTAGGTCGAGATGTGCATCATCTGGGCCGAGATGTTGTTATCTAAGCGCTCTAGGTCCTTGATCCTTGCGTTGGCGATTTTGTTCCTGGAATGGTATGACCTAGGCCGAGGTGTGGCACATCTAGGCCGAGGTGTGGCACAGCTTAGTCAAGTGTTGCCCTTTCAAGCCAATGTCCTTGCCACTTGCTTGCCGGAGTCTTGTTGTTAGCCGATGTCGTGACTCGCCAGAATTCCCTTACTGTTTACCTTGTTGAATACACCTTGTCATGGCCTTGTCTAATCAGTCAATCACCTTTTTTTAGTAGAGCCAATCAGCCGATGCCACGTGTCCCGGCAGAGGGATTAAGTCAGTGACTGTAGGGGAAAACATATCTTTTTGTATCAAATCTTGCCTTTTAGAGAGAGAAACTCTAGGAAGAAGAAGGAGAAGTTTTGAGAGAGAGAGAGAACTTCCAAGCTTGATCGTTGGAGCTCGAACCGTTAGATTCAAGTTTTGAGGTTAGAATCTTAACCTGCTCTTGTTGTTCTTATTGATCATCTAGCTGCATTGCACGATCGAACTTGTTCTGCACGTCATGCATTGATTTAAAGTTGGTTTTAGAAAGAGAAAATGGTTTTCATGTGTTCTTGAAGAAAAGTCTCGTTTGATCCGAAAGTTTGCGCCTAGAACCATGTTTTGTGCTTGTTTTGATAAGATCCTTGAATATGGGTACCCAGGTCCATGTTTTTGAATTCATAGCATGAAATCTCAGCTTTCGTAATAGCAAGTTTTTGATCTTTGCATTCGTCTTCCTCATGTTCATGTTCTTCATGTTCTTCACGCTCTCGTTCGTCATGCTTATCAAGAAGAAACCCAGATTTTTCCCAACTTCGCTTTTGAAATTGGCCGTCGGGGCCACACCTCAGCAAGGAGGTGTGGGACCTCGGCCTAGACCTGGTAGTTGCCCAGCTTGTTTTCTGGAAATAAGAAATGGTGTTCTGATTTGATTTGACTTAAGTTTTCGAAGAATGCCGAGGTCATTTACGTGCATGTTAGACTTGTTTTGGGTGGTGCATTCAATAGATCTTGCCATGTGTTTGTAGGACTGGGATTTGCTTGACCCCGACGTTTGACGAACTAGGTGAGTGGTATTTTTAATAAAGCTATGTTATATGTTTTGATAAAGATCTTGCTCTACTTTGTTTTGAAAGTATTTGTTAAGCATGAATAATTGTCCCTATTTTGTATATTAAGTATTGCCTCGTTTTAATGATCTTGTTTCGAAAGTCCCTTGTGTTGGAGGACTCTAAACTTTCACAGCACATCTTGTTTCGAAAGTCCCTTGTGCTGGAGGACTCTAAACTTTCGCAGCACATCTTGTCTTGAAAGTCCCTTGTGCTAGAGGACTCTAAACTTTTGTAGCACCCTTGTTTGAGATATCTCCCTTGTTTTGCCTTGTTTTGCCACTGACGGTTTACTGCGTGGATATGTTTGTCGGAATGTCATCGTTTGTAATATGTTGATGCTAGTGAGCATCCCACGAAGCTTTGAAGATCTGTTAGATGGACGAGGTCCATCCCTTGTTATATAAAGTTTTGACTTGTATTGTTGGAAAGGACTTCGGCTATTATTCATGCAAAACCCTTTATTATTTATACCATTCATTGAGTATCCAAGCTCACCCTCTCTATATATATGTAGGTGATGAGCAAGAAGGCGATGACGCCTAGTTGTTACTCGTGAGCTTATTTTGGATTTTTGTCATGCCGGCTTGACTTGTAATCATGTCGGCAGCCTTGAAAATCATGCTTCTCGACTTGTAATATTTGTATTTCGCACACGTCAGCTCGAGAAGCCTTTTGATCAAGATGTGTGTTTTGTATGTATGTTACGTCGGCAACGAGGATGTCGGTAATCTGCTAGACTATGTTTCTTGACCGGTAGTTCGGACATTTTGTTTGTGTCGGCTTGTGAAGCCCTTTGTTAAAATGTAAGACGTAATTTGTACTTTACTTCATTTGTAACTGAGTTGTAACCCATTGAAGATGGTTGCTATTTCACTTAACTTATGCACAGCTCTTATGGGCTAATCTGATTGGTATATATATCGCTTCCATACTTGTGAGCCCCATATATTTATACTCTGTTGTGTGTGAATTTTGATAGTTGGCTTTCGGTAAACTCGGATTACTGGCCATCACGGCACCAAACTACTAGGGGCGGTTTGGGATCGTGACACAAACGGAGCCTTTGTATTTGAAAAGATAGTTGGATTTTTTTATAATTGAATGTGGTGTTTATGAAAGAAAAAAATACAATAATTATGAATTTGATGTGACATTTTGTTTTATTAATTATTTTAACCAATTTTATCTTATTGTAAATTTCAATCTAAAAAAAAACCCCAACCACACTTCCCAAGCAGGCCAATATGTTGGTACATTGCAGTCCCTCACACCTTTCACATATTTTGGAATGAACAATGATTTGTAGCTCGAATTTCCCCCCCTAATCCCCCGAATGCCCAAAACGACGTTGTTTTGGGCATTCTTTTTTTTTTTTTTTTCTTCTTCTTCTTCGTCTTGTAGGTCTGAAACAGAGGGAGAGGAGAAGGAGAGGGAGGGGGAGAGGAGAGGGAGGGGGAGAGGAGAGGGAGAGAGAGAGAGAGAGAGAGAGAGGAGGCAGGTCGTTGTCGCAGCCCCCTTCGCCTGCCGTCGCAGCCCTCCACCGTCGCCTCTGCCCATCATCACAGCCCCGCCTCCACCGATCGTCGTCGCAGCCTCTACCTCGTAGCCCCTGCCCCTCCTCTGCCCCCCGCTCCTCCTCCGCCTCCAGCCCAATTTGTTGGCCCCCTCCAGTTCCTCCTCCTCCTCCTCCTTCCTTTTCTTCTTCTTCTTCCTTCTGATTTTCTTCTTCTTCTTCTGAAAAAAAAAAAAAATGAAAACGCCAAAAATGGCATCGTTTTCATTTCGGGGGGAATTCGGGGAAGCTCTTTCGAGCTACGTAGCATTACCGTTGTGGAATAACAACCCTCTCTTACCTTTCGCATATTGTGGAATAACAACCCTCTCTTCAAAAAAACAAAAAATAAAATAAAATAGATAATAATAATAATAATAATAATGAGCTCTAAGTACATCACTAGTGGTCTCTAATTAGTGGTCGTGATCTCAAGCATTATTGTGTTATTATTTTATATCTATATATATAAGAATAGTTTTGGTCAAAGAGATTGTACTTTTTTTTTTTTTCCATTTTGTCCTATTGTTTTGGTAATATTTACTAACATTACTGGTATTCATTTAAATGATGACTTTTTTCGGGATTATGTAGAAAAACTTGGATAGATATGAAACATGGACATTTTATTTTTGAAATTAGCTTTGGTTAAAGAGGCTTATATTTTTTTCCCATTTTGCCCTCTTTTTTTAGTAATATTTATCAATATTGTTGGTACTAATTTAAATGATGGTTTTTTTCGTAATTATGTAGGAAAACTTGGTCAATAATAAAGAGGGATTAGCACCCCATCAATTATTTTGGATCCTCATTTCTTTGGACTAGTAATGATTCAAACCTCTATAAAACATCACCCCCATAACCCCTACTCACTTGTGATTGGTCCAAGTAAGAAAGAGAAAAAAAATAAAAAATACAAACGCATCATTGGTCTACATCACTGTGGGGGAGGTAGGGGTCTCCCCAAAAGGGGGTCCTAAACATTTTTCTTCTTTGGACCCCTACTTATAAATTCTAAAATCCTTAAAATTTCTTTTCTCCCCTAAAATAATGCCAAAATTATCATTGTGAAAACATTTCACCCATTTAATTAAATGCACACCCCCACACTCTTACACCTCAAAAAGCCTCTCTCCCCAAAATCCTAACAAATCTTACGAGGCGATTATTACTTCATCTCCATATACTTGTTCATGACCTGAGAAAATAAATGTAAGATTTTTTGTTGTTGATTTAAAATTTTTCTTTTGTGGGTTCTGCGATTTTTACGAGTTTCGGTTATCTGTTCTTGAACAAATAAGAAATGTTCGGTTACCTGTTCCCGAACAAATGAACAATGTTTGGGCTTGTATTTTGTTAGGAAAAATATGTGATTCCCCACAAGTAAATCAATCAATGGGAATAAAAACTAATGCGAAAAAATTAAATTAAAAGCAACACAAGAATTTTACGTGGTTCCCTTAATGTGAGGTACGTCCACAGGATCGAAATCCGATTCCATTATTAACTAAATAAGTTTCAAACGATTACAAACGGACACGAATGGTCTCACAAAAACACCCTTAGGTGAATTCCAAATAATCACAAATAAATAAGAGGAAAGACCTCACCAAATAGATGAACAAAAATCTTCAGAACCAGAGTTGTAGAAGGTCCAAAATAACGAACCAAATCAACACCGAAAACGAAGCAAAAAGCCACCCAAATTAATTCCACTGTTCACACACCCAAATAATTGATTTCGCCAAAGTGGAGTATGTAGCAGTCGTTCTCTTCACCTCGGGATGAGCAAAAAACAAACCCTAAAAATATTGTGAATCTAGGGTTTATTATCAAACCTTAGTTGTTTCCAAATTGGATTGGGTCTCCACAAATTAAATATAATATATAAAAATATATTATAATTAATACTAAACCAAATTAAACTCTTTTTCCAAAACCAATTGGGTCCCACACTCCAATAAGGAGGTATACCCAATATATTTCTGAATTTTAGTTATATATTTGGGAGTTCAGTCCTGAAAAAATGTCGAACAACCTTTTATTATTTTTGTCATTTTTTCAATAAATTTACTCTTACAAGGTCAGTCTCCTAAGTTAAAAACACCATTAAAGTTATGAATCGCTACTGAGTTGTGCTCCTCTCGTCTTATAGAATTGTGATTTCGAAAAAACTTCCACTCATTATCATTAATGAAGAAGTGTAGGTAATCAAATGGTTGCCACCGTTACCGCCAGAATATTGCCGCCAAAGGGTTTTTAATGTTTTGAGGGTAGGTAGGTAGGTTTTGAAGGTGGGATTTGAAAAAGATAGATGGATGGATGGTGATGGAGGTGGTTACTCTCATAAACCCTAACTCATCATGTAGTGGGTGTGTGAGCTTAATTGTGAGATGAGGTGTCCCAAAATTATTGATATCATTTTTAGTAATTTCATTTAAAGTTATTATTGTAATAAAAAAAGCCTAAAAAATGGAGGGTCCAAAATAATTGATGGAGTGCTAATAGTAGCACTCATAATAAAATGTGAATATTTACTTTTTAAATAAATTAAAAATACACCCATGAGATTTGTTTAAAATACGAATTGCCCTATATAATATTAGAAATTACAACTATAACAAAAATAAATAAATAAATAACTACTTTCTTATGTAGTAATAAAATTATCAAAATTATTCATTGAAAGATATTTCTTATATAATTAAAAACTATTAATTGACTTAATGATATATTTATTAATATTATAAAACATAATACATAGGCTATCAACTTAAACAATTTAATTAATTTACATTTTTCATACATTTTTTTGGTATTTTAACATTTGACCTGTGCCTATAATTAAAAGTTGGAATTTTGCAGAATTGTTTTCTTGGAAAATGCTATAATATGTACACCTATATGTGCACCTTATCACTTAAAATAAATAAATAAATAAATAAAAATTCACAAAATTTTGCAACAACAGCCATAATATGTATAATCTTGCTATAAATTGTTATAATAAAAAATATCTTAACTAAGTCATAAATTTTTGCACTATCAATCACCAAAATTTAAACAGTTTTTACACTAATTTATTGTGAAGTTGCTATTTTGTAATTGATGTTACAAATTTTAGGGATAAAATTACCCAATTTATGATGCGACTTGCAAAGTTATATCATAACATTTTTCCATTTTCTTTAACGGTGATTGTTTGTATGGGTGGTATGTTCTCAACTTTTGACTATTATCTTTTTTTTTTATCAAAACTTTTGACTATTGAATCTTGAGTTTTTGTAAAACTAGATATTAGCCATCCAAAACAAAGAAAAACTCATATCGTGGCACATGGTTATTACCCCTAAAATGACAAAAAGAAAAAACAAAGTTTCACATTTATAACAAATTCAATTTGTAATTTTATATTTTGGTCAATGTAGATTTTAGGTTCAATTGACTAGAAAGATGAAAACCTTAAAATTTTACATCATTATAATTGTTACCTAAAAGACAATCTAAGAAGAGGGATAAATTAGGTTTTTATAAATAAAAATAATAATACCTTAGTAAAAATTATAACTAACATAATAGATAAATATAGTTAATGTAATAAAAATAATTAAAATAAGTGTTCTAACAACTATGTCAGTTAATGATTTTAGCACAGTCAAAATGTGAACTATAACTATGGCAATTTAAATAAAATAAAGAGATAAGGGAGAGAGAAGCAAACAAATTTATAGTGGTTCGGATTCAACTCGGCCTATGTCCACTCCTCAAGCTTCACTTGAGATTTTTCACTATACTCTAGCTGCACAGGGTGCTAGCAATCTTTTCACAGATGGAGCAATCCTCTACAGATTTTACACAGACTTTCTAAATCAAGAACACTGAGTGTACTACACTCTTACAAGGTTGAAAAGAATGTGTTTTTGCTTTCATAGAAAGTTACAAGAATTATCTCTCAAAGATAGATATAAAAATGAAGCTCTGATTTTTCTGTACAGGAAAGAT
The DNA here is from genome assembly GCF_055761805.1 of Camellia sinensis. NCBI lineage: Eukaryota > Viridiplantae > Streptophyta > Magnoliopsida > Ericales > Theaceae > Camellia > Camellia sinensis. The sequence goes on from NC_138975.1 coordinate 92,145,363, forward strand.
GGACTTAAAGCTATACGTCTCGATGTATAATCTCTGAAAGAGGATGTAAACAAAAATTGAATAACAATTTTCAGAGACTTTTTCAAAGAATAGATGTGAGTGATTATATATCAAAGAATATTTTCTGGTTTTTTTGTAACTTGTTTACATTAGAGGCTATAGACACCCCATTTTTGACCGACCTTGAGACTCAGACGTCACCAGTTGAGCGCTTGGTGATATTGCATAAAGTGCTCGTTCAGAAGTTTCAGAGTCTCGGCTGCGAGCCCTACTTCCGGACTTCCGGACCCTTTCATGCTTTGCCTCAGTTTGCGAACTAGGCTCTGTTTTCTCTTCGCGAAGGGAGGGAGAGGTCTCGTAGATCATCTCTCAGTGGCCGTAGGCTACGTTTTGTGGTCGTAGGCCATTTTGCCCGTTTGAGTCCGGTTTCCGGTTTTTCGGAGCCGTTGGCCGTGTGCCTCGGTTCGGGACCGCTTAACCACCTCCGTTTACTTCGGTTTTTGGCATACTTCTTATTTGCTCCCTTTTGAGGGACACTGTGGTCCGAGAGACCGACTTCGTGGTCGAACACCACCCCCGGTGCTTAACAGCCCGTTTTCAGGACCCCGAACTGCGTGTTCTGGCCTCCGAACATTCGTTTTGCATCGGTTTTCGTTCATTTTTGGCAGGTACCTCTGTTTCATCACCAGGAAGGCTGTAGAAGGGTGGGAGGCCAGGAATTGTTTCAGCAACCAGTTATATTCCTCCGGCGCCCTCCGACGCCCGTTTTTCTCACTTCAAAACCAATGTTAAACACCCTTAGACCATTTTCTTGCACCCAAAACCACATATTTGTGATGTACACACCTAGGAGGCCACCAATATTTGGTGGCCAGCCACTAATGTTGCTTGACCCTTTTGAACCCCTCCTAAAAGTGGGTTGTTCTCTCTCCTGGGTCACTTTTTCCAGTGTTTGACCACATGGTTGTGTTGTGCACACATGGGAGGCCACCAATATCATATGGTCGGCCACTAATTCTCATTGACCTTTTTGACCCTTGGCCGGCCGGCCATGGGAGGTAGCCGGCCGGCCACCTGCAGCTTGGATAACTGGTCGGCCATGATCCTCAGGGTTGGTACATTACAAATATGTATTCATTTTCCCCGGATTTGGTATCCGGGAGGGGATTGCCATTTTGGAGGGAAACTTGGTTGGTTTTCCCTCCATTTTTCCCCCCTTTTCCCCCCATTTTTGCCTTTATAACAGCAGCTCCAGCTGCTGGTTTGGGGTTGACAAAAAATCCCCCTCAAGCCCTTTGCATCATCTCCCTCCATCTCTCTCTTTCAAGCTCAAGCATCCAAGTTCCTTGCACCATTCCTTCATCACTACCTAGCATCACCACCACTACTCCATTTCCAGCAGCTTGGGGAGCTTTCCAGCAGCTAGAAGGCATCACTTCTCAAGCCAAGAAGCAACCAAGGGTTGGTCTTCAAGGGTAAATGTCAATTCCCTCTTTTTGAGCTTAATTTTGCAACATTTTTCTAGCTATTTTGCTTGCTGTTTTGAGTTCCGACCAAAACTGAAAGTACCCTTATTTGAGCTCTATTTCATGATTCATTAAGGGAATTTTGTCATTTGAGGTCCCCATCTTGCACTTCCTTCTTTATCTCTCCTTTAGGCCCTAATCTTGCATGTTATTTTTGGCCTATGTGTAATCTGTTTTGGGGCATGTCATAAACTGTAAGTGAGCTTGTTTTGAGCCCTTCTTCAACATTGAAGAAGGGCTCATCACTGTTTAGATACCCCATGTGCTACTTACTTTGAAATCCATGTTTTTGCCTCATTTTGCATGTTTTTTTAGCCTATTTTTCTTCTGTTTTTGGACCTTGGTCCAAACTGAAAGTGGCCATATTTTGACCCCCTTGTCATGTTTCATTAAGGGCCTTTGGCTGTTTGATGAATGTTTTGTATACTTTGTGTTTTGACCTCTTTTGGGCCCTACTTTGCATGGCATTTTGAGCATACTTGTATATTGTTTTGGGGGTTTCCATAAACTGTAAGTAGTAATATTTTTGGTCCCTCTTCAGTGTTGTAGAAGAGTATTTTTCTGTTTGGGCTTTGCATCTACCACTTGCTTCATTGCCTCCCTTGCGGAGCCATTTTTGTATGATAATTTAGTCCCACTTGTGCTTACTGTTTGGCCATGCTTTTAACTGTAAAAATGCTTATTTTGAGGCTGCCTTGCTTCTGTATTTTCATTCCATGTACCAATTATGCATGCTTTGTATAGCTGTAAGCCATTTCATGTACCTAGTCTTGCATTTTGGGAGAAATTTCATGCATCGGGTGTCATTTCGCCTTGTTTCGGGGCTGTTTTGCCCCACATTTTGCTACTGATTTTTGCATGTTTGCATATCATATTCCATTTCTTTGCCATGTCTCATTAGAGTGGCATTTCGGTGCCTGAGGGTCGGTCCTCGGTGCACGCACTTCGAGTTGTCTCATTTTCATCTTATGGCCTCTTATGTGAGTGTGGCTGAGGTCCACTTGTGTTGGTGTAAGTCCATATTGCATTGTGTATGCCATTTCATTCCATAGTATTGTGTATGCTAGGCCGTATATTAGCGCATTGTGTATGCCATGTTTCCTCGTGCATCGTGTATGCCATTTCATAGCCTTTCGCATGTTAGGTTGTATCTTAGTTGCATTTCATGCATATCATGCATATTGCATCGTGTTCGGGATAGGAGTTAGCCCGGGCACGGGAAACGAGGTACGTTCCGTACTCCGAGTGACGGAACGTGTCTCAATTCCCCAGTCACCGACACTCCGGATTATCCATGATGGAGTTAGGTTTTGTTGTATTTTCATATACATTCATTTCATATTGAGTTGTGCAATTCGACTCCTTAGCCATCATGCATCGATATGCGTGATTGGTGGTACGAGGATCGAGACATGCATATATTTGTGAAAATACATTGCCATGCCCATTTCCTGCTCTCTGTTGCAGCAAAATGAAGAATCAGTAACTTTTCGGAGCTTGGCACGCATTTCAAGAATAGGTGCAAATAGAGGCTAATTGGGACATCGTCATGGATTTCCGCACAAAGGCAACCCGAACATGCATCATTCACCACCCGGAGCGGAATCAAGGCAGTCCCTAGCTTACATGCCAGTTTATAGCTTTCTTAGTTAATTTGTAAATTAATTAGGAATTTGTTTATATTCGGACTGTATTATTCGGACTGTATTATTTGGACTGTACTATTTATTCGGACCCTTTGCGCGAGGGCACAATTGTAATAAGTGTGCGCGTGTGTGTTGTATGTCTTCCCACCCCACGTCTTTCTTCCCTTTTATTTACCTGCTTATGATGGTTAGATTAGGGCATGTTTCAATTAGCATACAGTATGACAGCATGTTTGCATCATTCATCTGTTTTGCATGCACCAGGCTCGACGCATCATACTAACTGCATTGTATTTTCAATTCAAAGTCGAATACTTGTTAGCTGTTGTATCTCATATGCCATGTTTAGAATAGCCGAGCCTGCTATAGTTGCATTTTGCATGTGTTGCATTAGGCATTTCTGTATAATTAGGATCATGCATGGATTTCTAATTAGTTTCTGTTTTGGCTTGGAGTACTCGGTAAGTTTTATGCTTTAGCATCCTTGCATGTGTGTGAGTGACTGCCATGAATAGCATGCTTACCATGAGGCTATTTGCTTATGTGATATAACTGCCTGAATGCCTGTGGGTGAAGGGTGGGTTATTTGGATTGGAACAAATAATCAACTGTGAGTTTTAAGCCCACTAGATAGTGGCAAAACCATCTTTTCTTAAGCCCACCTGAGGGTGGCAAAATCTGCATTTTAAGTCTACTTGCGAGTAGCAAACCATCTTTAAAAAACAAACAGGAAATGTTTTGTTCCAATTCAGGCGATCCAGTCTATACTTGTATGCTGTGCGCATCACATAGTAAATCTAGGCTAATAACCGGAATAAGAACACATAATGTTTTCAAAAATAAATATCATGGTTAGTAGAGGCCGATCTTTGATCGGGCGAGCGGGGGTGCTCACGAAGTGACCTTCCCCAATCGTACCCAACTTCCCGAGCCGAGGCAACTTTGGTGATGACAGACACGTGGCCTTAGGCAACGAGTCAGGGTTTCCTAAATTTCCCAAAATAAAATATTTAGGTGGCGACTCTGTATCTGGCAAAGCAGTCCATGTTTGGCACTTCTTTCAAAAATCTGTTTTCTCAAAACGATTCGCCGGATTTGGACTCTTTGGTTCAGACTTAGAACCGTGACAATTTGAGAGTCCTGAGTTGTAGTGACCCCAAATGAACAGAACGGGACTCACCCTCTCGGGGCGTTCGGGGACGTCTACAGTTTCTGGCGACTCTACTGGGGATTTAGAGGACTTGACTCGAACTCATGATATCTGTTTTTGACTACACTTGTGTGTATCTTTGCATTGCATTTGCATTGGTGCGCCTGGGACACCGTGTTTGCCATCTGCTATTCCTAAACGGTTTGCCGGAGGCTTGTCTTGTCAAGGCATGACCATAAGGCTGACCGGTTGTGGGCTCTGCCAGTATGGGAACACAAACCCCGGTTTACCGGGGCACCCTTTTTGACCATTCGACCTAGTGTATATTCGGATCCATAGTGACCATTCCAAACTAGGACAGGTTATTTACCCGTTTATAGGTTGTTTGAAACCGCTGCGTGCGTAGTGAAACCCTAGTTCCTGACAAAATAGGACAGGGAAACCCTACCCCAACATAGGGGTGTTTTGGCTCCCACTTATCTGTTATGTACTTTTAGAGTGTGTCTCTATAGGAATGCATGTATCAGTCTACAAGTTTGGGCATCAGGCCTGCAGGCATCAGTATCTGGGAATCAGTTTTACCTGAGGGTATCAGTTCACCGGCAGAATTTTGGGCAGAATTCAGTAGAGAGCACACTCATTCACATAGGCTCATATCTGTTCAGGTGAAATCAGGCTGAGATGCTGCATGTTTCCCCTTTTGCTAGGTAGTCTTGGAACCATAGCTTCAGAAGGCTTCGATATCCCCCGGGTACATTGGACTAGTGCTGATAGACTTTGTTAGGTCAGAAATTCAATTCAAGGGCAACCAGTGTTCTTTCGCTAAGGCAAGGTAAAGAAAAGCCAGTCAGGGCTCATCGGTTCATCTAATCCGTCAGTCGCCAGTCACATCACCTTTGTTCAGACTCAGCAGACCGTGATGGCACAAGGTTCGGAAGAATTTGCGGCCGTGATAGCAGCGCTAAATCAGGGAACTGCCATGCAGGCTGAGACCAATATTGAAACGCAGCGCCCATCTGGGGCATCTACCTCACATCCAGCTTTGGGACCCCAGCCGAACTTTGACCCAATTCCGCCAGTTGAAGATTTGCAGTGTCTGAATCCTCGAGAAGGGTTGGCTCAAGCTCAGGTGCTCAGACCCCTGGTGCAGCCTAATGAGAGAACTCAACCCTTTCATGTTGATGAGTTCAATCTGACCGCAGTGAAAATTGCGAACCTTGAGAAGCAGTTCAAAAGGGCACAAGGCCTTAACTCTATTCCCGACATTGAGGATGGGTACACCGAGTCTGCCATCCGGCTCCCAGACAGATTCAAAATGCCATATATCGACCGTTTCGATGGGTCTGGAGATCCAATGGTACATATCCGACTTTTCTTGGATGTCCTAAAGCCGATGGGTCTGACTAAGCCACAGAAACTCTCTCTGTATGGGAGAACCCTGTCGGGTGTAGCAGCCACTTGGTACGCTAAGTTGGAGAATACAGTGAAGCAAAACTGGGAAGAATTGGCTGAGGCCTTTGTCGATCAGTATTCTTACAATACCCAAGTCGAAATGACCATCCAAGAGCTTGAAGCAACCCGCCAGAACCCAACAGAGCCTTTTGTGGAATTCGTTGCGAGGTGGAGAGCAAAGGCAGCACAAATGACAGATTATCGCCCTTCTGAGAGGGATCAAGTGCAGATGATGGTGCGAAACCTCGAGCATGATATGTTACAAAAGTTGATAGTCGCTCCACTATTCACTTTCAAAAGTCTACATGAATTGGGGGTTCAGGTCGAGAATGCGTTCAACAGTGGGATCATTCCCAGAACAAGGGAACCGACAAAGAGGGTGATTTCAAGAAGTACCAATGCCAGAAGTAGCACTATTCCCGAACCCATTGAAATCAATACAGTCGTCATAACTAACCCTTTTGCCAAACCAAGCCTACGACCAGCCAGCCCAGCCCAAGCTCAGGGCAGAACTTTCACTCCCCTCTATATGAGCCTGACTAGCGCACTAAAACTCCTGATGGAAAAAGGGCATCTCAAACCCCTCGATCCTCAACCTCTTCCCGACCCACTCCCAGCCAGACATAACCCCGCCAAGTACTGTATGTACCATCAGCAGCGCGGTCATGGCACCAACCGTTGCTACCGCCTTCGTCATGAGGTCCAAAATCTCATCGACAACCGGACGATAGCTCCACCTTCAGACCCCAATGACCAAACATCTCCTGCCTACCTCAATCTCATCCATATACTGCCATCCACCTATGACCCCAGCATATACATCACCCCGGCCCATCTACCCAAACTTGAGGTGTTTATCCCAGAAAGTATGGACTTATGCATGATGGGTGCACCTAAACCTCAATCATCTCAAGCCCGTGAGCCCACTACTTCTGAGCTGAAGAGAATGATCGAAGATCTTCAAAGGACTGTGACAGATCTGGCCTCCGGGACATTGGCTCCATCATCAACTACACCACATACCGGGAACTTCATGTCAAAAGGCTCCCCGATGTTGGAACGGGCTGCATTTGAGGAAGGCCAATCCCGTGGCAAAGTGGAGGCGAGTGGAAGGAACAAAATAGGGGCGGACATGGATCCCAATGAACATCTTCTGTTGGCTGTTGAGGCTTTGAAAGCCGAGGGACTGAACAAAGAGCAAGTCCTCGCAGTTGTTGCAAAAGCTGTAGATGACACTTTCGCTACTCAGGTTGGGGGCAGTCCGAATCAAAGGGAACATCGGGAGAAGGGCTGTCATACCAGAGACGATCCTGTTATCTCTAATCCTCCACTCGGAAGAGATCGGCAAATCAGGCCAGCACCTACCAATCCCTTTGCTGGTGCACCCAGTAAAAATCCACAAGCCTTGAAGTACCAACCCCGAGGTCGGAGGGTCTTCCATGCCCTCTATATGCCTTTGTCCAAAGCTCTCCAAATCCTTGTTGGACAAGGCCATCTCAAACCCCTTGAGCCTCGGCCTCTCCCGAACCCTCTTCCGGCTACACATGATACTACCCAGTACTGTGCGTACCATCAACAAACTGGCCATACTACCGACGACTGCTTCCGTCTTCGCCATGAAGTACAGGATCTATTTGACAATGGGGTCATCCTCCCGCCGAGCTTAGTAAAGTCTATCGGCACTAGATCGATGAATTTGGGGGGATACTATTATGTGATCGGGAGATGAACCACCTGCAGGCAGCGCTTGATTAACTCCAGACGTGGGAATAGCATGCACTGTTCTGAGCAATATGCAAATACCAGTTTTTGTGCTTTCTGACTTGGGTATTGGGTCAGTCTTGTTGTGTCGTACAGAGTCAGTCTTTTTTTACTGAGTCAGTTGGGTCTGTCTTGTCGTACCGAGTCAGTCCTGTTTTGTTAGAGTCAGGTGATTCCGGGGGTGTTACCTCGGGCATCATTGTTTTGTTTTGTGTTTGTCTTTTTGCTTTCTTTTGAGTCTGTTTCTGTCTTGGAGCCAGTAATGCCAATAGATTTGAATGAAACAGCAGTGATTTTCACACTCATGTGTTTGCTTCTGCCTTACGCCAGCCGTGCCAAAAAGTTTGAATGAAACGGTAGTACTTTTCGCCTACTCTTCTGTACCCCAAAATCATTGCATCGACCTAAGTTTTTCAAAACTTTTTTTAAACACTGCGGTGAAAATGAAGAGGAAGGATTTCCTCGGGATTTGCAAAACTTTGATCATTTGAGAGAAAGAGAGGCGTGCCAAGCCCTTAATGAATGAAATCATGCTTGTTAGCGTGAGTACTGAGAAGGACCCTGGCTTGATCCAGACTGGTTTCACACTATCTTCAGCGCGAGCGATTTGTCGCTTTCTTAAAAACTTTCAAAAACAAAATGTTTTGCGCGGTCCTGCGAAGACCTGTGTGGAATCGCTCCCGAGATTATGCAGCCTAGGATCGCTCTCAGCCTCGAGACTCAACCCCTTCGCTTCCGAACCTTGAACTTGAATTCAGAAGGTTCAACGGTCAACTACGATGTGAGGCCTGTGTGACCAGATTTGAAGCAGCCCTCGAACAAGAGGCCAGGAAAGTCAGATCAAAAGATCAGAAGATCAGAAGAAGCTTGCAAAGCTAGAATATAAGTACCCCTCGAACTAGGGACAAAGATATCAGACATGCTCGAAGAGCTGAAGATGAGTCCTCTTGCAAATCAACAGCCACTCTCTTGGATACGGATGGCTTCGAAACCCTATAACCATTTGGCATGGACCAAGCTACACTTTTACCCTTGAGAGGCTCGCTGGGCCGAAAACCCGGAAGGGCGACCCAGGCAAAAGTTAGAGCAATAAAAAGAAGAAAAAGAACAAAAAAGAAGAAAAAGAAAAGAAAAAAAAAAAAGAAAGAAAAAATGCAAAAAAAGAAAAGAAAAGAAAGGAATATCAAAAAGAAGAAGAAAAGAATTAAAAAGAGAAAGAAAGAAGAACAAAGCTCGCAAGGTCGAAAACCCGCAACGGGCGCCTTGGCAAAAGTTAGAGCCTAAAAAGGAGAGGTTAATACCCGAGTGTACCTTAACCCCGAACTACGTGAGGCTTGATTCCCATCTTTGGGATACGTAGGCAACTTCATTCTGAAGTCCAGCCGTAAAACAATTCAAATTCGATTGTGTCCATGCGATGGTTCTGGTCATCCTTGTCTTCTCTGTATGTGAGGATTTGGTTGTGTTCGTCACTCTGAGGACTGACTACAATGCGCCGCGGTGCTATCCAAACAAGGGGCAACTCTCCGTTGCCACTTAGTGTGCTGCGGCGCCATTCAAACAAGGGGCAACTTTCCGTTGCCATTCAATGCGCCGCGGTGCCATTCAAACAAGGGGCAACTTTCCGTTGCCATGCAGTGTCCTTCAGACAAGGGGCAATTTTCCATTGCTATGGATCCGAGGTTGTGCATCTCAAGAGTAGGTTCCGTGCTCGTTGAGCAGTGGTTGTTTGCAAAAATAGTTTTTGAGAATTTTTACTGAGGTTGACTAATCTTCTCGAAAAGTACTCTATTTTTCAAAACTGGACCATTTCTTGGACCGAAAAAAGGAAAACCCTTAGTGCTCATAGCCTAACTTGCATGATTTTAAATCAGAAAATCGAACAAGCGCGTTAATCTAACTCTCATGTTGGTCAAAATTGTTTTAGTAGAAAGCCAAAACAAAAAATGGTCAAATTGATGAACTAGGGGCACAGTTGAGTCAGGCTTCCTGTCTTTTCCTCGTTGTCAATGCATTTGCCAGAAAGGGCACTCTACTTGCCAGAAAAGGCATCGTATTCGCCAAAAGAGGGCACAACTGAAGTTAGCAGAAAAGGGCTGAAAGCTCTCAACATCCCCCAAGCAGCGAGGTATCAAGCCAAGTATAAAGCACGAACTGGAATGATCTGATCACGTCCAAACTCCCCGGTGGAGCATCATCAACCAATGTCAATTACAGATCTGCTGCACATCCAGCCGCATCACAACCCCTCTGTGGGAGAAACTCACTGTTGTGAACAAGAAGAAGAATCTATCGGAATGCTAGGGGCAAGAGCCCGCAACTTTCTGTTTGTCCATCAACCACCCAGGGGAGGGATAAAAAAATGAGAGATTGAAGAATAGAGAGATGTGCGCTGAGAGAAAAAGTGAGAAAATGGGTTTTTCAGAAAAACAGAGCCTGAGGGCTGAGTGATGTGAGAATCACAAATAAGAAAAGGGTGGGAAATAATACCCGGAGAAACTGGCTCCTCGTGCACCAAGGGGTCTCTCGTCTTTGTAACACATCTGAGTGTTGTGTCTTTTGTCTTGTCTCGATTCTTGCTTTGAGTTAGTCCGAGTGTGTCTCGATGTGTTTAGGTTGTTTACCTTTTGTTTTCCATTATTGAGTCTTTTTTCGCTGTGCTCAGTTGTAGGCTCAATACTCGGTCGAGAACTCATTTCTCAATTTAAAAAAAAAATCATCTTGTGCTCAGAGAGTGCTGTGCCATTCTCCACATTTGTGCAAAACAGGATTTGTTCTTTCATAAAACTGCAGGGTCCACCCCCGATAAGTGTGAACAGTAGAACAAGGACCTATCTGAAGCTATGTAGGTTCCAGACTGGCAAAGCAAAAGAAAAAAGGAAAATTTGGAGCATCTTAGGGTGTTCCAGCTTTGGCAAGATCCGAGACTGCATTTCAGGTGCACCTTCCCAGACCTCGCCATTTCTCTGGAGTATGAGTGTATCTCGGCCCCAAGTGTAAGCCTGCTTCAAGTCAGAATGGCAATTAAAGCAGCAGCAGATGTTATCTCTTGCCAACATAAACAGGGTGTGCCCTTTTTAAGCTAAGTGTGTTACAAAGTCCTCCGAAAGGTAAATCGGAGGCACCAGAGTACATGTTTGATGCCCTTCCATTGCATAGAATGTGCACTTTCATATACACTTCTGTGACATGCGTGCCGCGCATCGTTATGATTCATGCATAGAATATGCTTGCTTTCGATTCTGCATAGAATTTGCTTTCAATATTGCATAGAATATGCTCCTGTTTCTTGCATAGAAAATGCTCGTATCTTTTGCATAAAAAATGCACTCTTCCATGCTTGCATAGAAAATGCACCTCATTTGCATAGAACATGCATTCACTCGCACTATTTTGTGCATTCCATTTCAATCGCGCTGTTTAGCGTATTGCACTGTCTTGTGCATTTCAAATCACTCGCGCTGTTTAGCGTATCGCACTGTTTTGTGCATTTCAAATCACTCGCGCTCTTTAGCGTATCGCACTGCCTTGTGCATTTCAAATCACTCGCGCTGTTTAGCGTATCGCACTGGCTTGTGCATTTCAAATCACTCGCGATGTTTAGTGTATCGCACTGTCTTGTGCATTTCAAATCACTCGCGTTGTTTGGCGTAACGCACTGTTTTGTGTAGTTTATCATTCGCGCTATTTTGCGTACCTCAATCGCACTGTTTTATGCAGTTTACATTCGCGCTATTTTGCGCACCTCAATCGCACTGTTTTGTGCAGTTTATCATTCGCGCTATTTTGCGCACCTCAATCGCACTGTTTTGTGCAGTTATCATTCGCGCTATTTTGCGCACCTCAATTGCACTGTTTTGTGCAGTTTATCATTCGCGCTATTTTGCGCAACTTCGTCGCACTGTCTTGTGCATTTCAAATCAATCGCGCTGCTTAGCGTATCGTACTGTTTTGTGCATTGTACCATTCGCGCTATCTTGCGCACCTTATCTGTATCGCACTGTTTTGTGCATTCACTCTGCATCGTACTGTCTTGTGCACTCCCTGGTCCAGGAGACCTTGAATCCTCTGGTCTAAGGAGACCTTAAATCCTGCATCATCATTCGCGCTGTTTCTGCGCATCGTACTTGCATTTTGCTTGCATTTCTTCGCACTGTCTTGTGCACTCCCTGGTCTAGGAGGCCTTAAATCCTCTAAAGGTGCAATTCCTTTGGTGTTTGTCGTGCCTGAACGACTTCCGGTGGTCTGGTATAGCCACCTGCCTGTGTTCGCGGTGAGTTCCTAGGAGACCAACTGAGACGGTGGAAACTAGAGTTCGAATGGCTTATGCCTAGAACGCAAAGGTTCGGGATTTCCAAGACTAAAGTCTGGTTTAAATACCCAGGGGTATGTCCTCGGCTTGAAATCTGTATGGCAGCCCCATAGATTGAGATAGCATCTGTATGCACCTCAATTCTGGATACTGATCCAACCTAGTCTGTCACCCTGTTGGAGAATAGGGAAAGCTGCGACCATAGTCAGGGAGAAAAGTAGTACCTGTGGTTCAACCAAGAAGAAGCGAGAGATCCCCAGCACCATCAGGCACGATATTGTATGTACGGTTCATTTGAGGCTGGTACGACCAGACGAATCGCGCAGGTATCGTATCTTCTCCGTGTGAGACGTGGCGAGAATTGAATAATTCTCTGCATTCCTAACTGCGTGAAATATAGTTGTTGCTTTGCATTCTTGCTTAAAACTGTTGCATCTATTTGCGAATACTTGCTTCATTACAGCTCGCTGCATTTACACGATCATTGAGTTACTTTCGGCTTCTTGCATTGTCAGTTGCATTTTGCCCCCGCCTGCGGGCACATCTGTGTCATTTTGTATGTTTGTTTGAGTCTTCGGCCTTGTCAAAAATGGGTCGTCTCTGGGCTTTAACATTTACTCCCGTCACTTATGACTTTCGAGTTCTGTCAAAGAGGGGCAACTGTAGACACCCCATTTTTGACCGACCTTGAGACTCAGACGTCACCAGTTGAGCGCTTGGTGATATTGCATAAAGTGCTCGTTCAGAAGTTTCAGAGTCTCGGCTGCGAGCCTTGCCTCCGGACTTCCGGACCCTTTCACGCTTTGCCTCGGTTTGCGAACCAGGCTCGGTTTTCTCTATTTTCTCTTCGCGAAGGGAGGGAGAGGTCTCGTAGATCATCTCTCAGTGGCCGTAGGCTACGTTTTGTGGTCGTAGGCCATTTTGCCTGTTTGAGTCCGGTTTCCGGTTTTTCGGAGCCGTTGGCCGTGTGGCTCGGTTCGGGACCGCTTAACCACCTCCGTTTACTTCGGTTTTTGGCATACTTCTTATTTGCTCCCTTTTGAGGGACACTGTGATCCGAGAGACCGACTTCGTGGTCGAACACCACCCCCGGTGCTTAACAGCCCGTTTTCGGGACCCCGAACTGCGCGTTCTGGCCCCCGAACATTCGTTTTGCATCGGTTTTTGTTCATTTTTGGCAGGTACCTCTGTTTCATCACCAGGAAGGCCATAGAAGGGTGGGAGGCCAGCAATTGTTTCAGCAACCAGTTATATTCCTCCGGCGCCCTCCGACGCCCGTTTTTCTCACTTCAAAGCCAATGTTGAACACTTTTGGACCATTTTCTTGCACCCAAAACCACATATTTGTGATGTACACACATGGGAGGCCACCAATATTTGGTGGCCGGCCACTAATGTTGCTTGACCCTTTTGAACCCCTCCTAAAAGTGGGTTGTTCTCTCTCCTGGGTCACTTTTTCTAGTGTTTGACCACATGGTTGTGTTGTGCACACATGGGAGGCCACCAATATCATATGGTCGGCCACTAATTCTCATTGACCTTTTTGACCCTTGGGCGGCCGGCCATGGGAGGTAGCCGGCCGGCCACCAGCAGCTTGGATAACTGGCCGGCCATGATCCTCAGGGTTGGTACATCACAAATATGTATTCATTTTCCCCAGATTTGGTATCCGGGAGGGGATTGCCATTTTGGAGGGAAACTTGGTTGGTTTTCCCTCCATTTTCCCCCCTTTTCCCCCCCTTTTTGCCTTTATAACAGCAGCTCCAGCTGCTGGTTTGGGGTTGACAAAAAATCCCCTCAAGCCCTTTGCATCATCTCCCTCCATCTCTCTCTTTCAAGCTCAAGCATCCAAGTTCCTTGCACCATTCCTTCATCACTACCTAGCATCACCACCACTACTCCATTTCCAGCAGCTTGGGGAGCTTTCCAACAGCTAGAAGGCATCACTTCTCAAGCCAAGAAGCAACCAAGGGTTGGTCTTCAAGGGTAAATGTCAATTCCCTCTTTTTGAGCTTAATTTTGCAACATTTTTCTAGCTATTTTGCTTGCTGTTTTGAGCTCCGACCAAAACTGAAAGTACCCTTATTTGAGCTCTATTTCATGATTCATTAAGGGAATTTTGTCATTTGAGGTACCCATCTTGCACTTCCTTCTTTATCTCTCCTTTAGGCCCTAATCTTGCATGTTATTTTTGGCCTATGTGTAATCTGTTTTGGGGCATGTCATAAACTGAAAGTGAGCTTGTTTTGAGCCCTTCTTCAACATTGAAGAAGGGCTCATCACTGTTTAGATAACCCATGTGCTACTTACTTTGAAATCCATGTTTTTGCCTCATTTTGCATGTTTTTTTAGCCTATTTTTCTTCTGTTTTTGGACCTTGGTCCGAACTGAAAGTGGCCATATTTTGACCCCCTTGTCATGTTTCATTAAGGGCCTTTGGCTGTTTGATGAATGTTTTGTATACTTTGTGTTTTGACCTCTTTTGGGCCCTACTTTGCATGGCATTTTGAGCATACTTGTATATTGTTTTGGGGGTTTCCATAAACTGTAAGTAGTAATATTTTTGGTCCCTCTTCAGTGTTGTAGAAGAGTATTTTTCTGTTTGGGCTTTGCATCTACCACTTGCTTCATTGCCTCCCTTGCGGAGCCATTTTTGTATGATAATTTAGTCCCACTTGTGCTTACTGTTTGGCCATGCTTTTAACTGTAAAAATGCTTATTTTGAGTTTTCCTTGCTTCTGTATTTTCATTCCATGTACCAATTATGCATGCTTTGTATAGCTGTAAGCCATTTCATGTACCTAGTCTTGCATTTTGGGAGAAATTCCATGGATCGGGTGTCATTTCGCCTTGTTTCGGGGCTGTTTTGCCCCTCATTTTGCTACTAATTTTTGCATGTTTGCATATCATATTCCATGTCTTTGCCATGTCTCATTAGAGTGGCATTTCGGTGCCTGAGGGTCGGTCCTCGGTTTGCGTGCACGCGTGCACGCACTTCGAGTTGTCTCATTTTCATCTTATGGCCTCCTATGTGAGTGTGGCTGAGGTCCACTTGTGTTGGTGTAAGTCCATATTGCATTGTGTATGCCATTTCATTCCATAGCATTGTGTATGCTAGGCCGTATATTAGCGCATTGTGTATGCCATGTTTCCTCGTGCATCGTGTATGCCATTTCATAGCCTTTCGCATGTTAGGTTGTATCTTAGTTGCATTTCATTCATATCATGCATATTGCATCGTGTTCGGGATAGGAGTTAGCCCGGGCACGGGAAACGAGGTACGTTCCGTACTCCGAGTGACGGAACGTGTCTCAATTCCCCAGTCACTGACACTCCGGATTATCCATGATGGAGTTAGGTTTTGTTGTATTTTCATATGCATTCATTTCATATTGAGTTGTGCAATTCGACTCCTCAGCCATCATGCATCGATATGCGTGATTGGTGGCACGAGGATCGAGACATGCATACATTTGTGAAAATACGTTGCCATGCCCCTTTCCTGCTCTCTGTTGCAGCAAAATGAAGAATCAGCAACTTTTCGGAGCTTGGCACGCATTTCAAGAATAGGTGCAAACAGAGGCTAATTGGGACATCGTCATAGATTTCCGTACAAAGGCAACCCGAACATGCATCATTTACCACCCGGAGCGGAATCAAGGCAGTCCCTGGCTTACATGCCAGTTTATAGCTTTCTTAGTTAATTTGTAAATTAATTAGGAATTTGCTTATATTCGGACTGTATTATTTGGACTGTACTATTTATTCGGACCCTCTGCGCGAGGGCACAATTGTAATAAGTGTGCGTGTGTGTGTTGTATGTCTTCCCACCCCACGTCTTTCTTCCCTTTTATTTACCTGCTTATGATGGTTAGATTAGGGCATGTTTCAATTAGCATACAGTATGACAGCATGTTTGCATCATTCATCTGTTTTGCATGCACCGGGCTCGGCGCATCATACTAACTGCATTGTATTTTCAATTCAAAGTCGAATACTTGTTAGCTGTTGCATCTCATATGCCATGTTTAGAATAGCCGAGCCTGCTATAGTTGCATTTTGCATGTGTTGCATTAGGCATTTCTGTATAGTTAGGATCATGCGTGGATTTCTAATTAGTTTCTGTTTTGGCTTGGAGTACTCGGTAAGTTTTATGCTTTAGCATCCTTGCATGTGTGTGAGTGACTGCCATGAATATCATGCTTACCATGAGGCTATTTGCTTATGTGATATAACTGCTTGAATGCCTGTGGGTGAAGGGTGAGTTATTTGGATTGGAACAAATCATCAACTGTGAGTTTTAAGCCCACTAGATAGTGGCAAAACCATCTTTTCTTAAGCCCACCTGAGGGTGGCAAAATCTGCATTTTAAGCCTACTTGCGAGTAGCAAACCATCTTTCAAAAACAAACAGGAAATGTTTTATTCCAATTCAGGCGATCCAGTCTATACTTGTATGCTGTGCGCATCACATAGTAAATCTAGGCTAATAACCGGAATAAGAACACACAATGTTTTCAAAAATAGATATCATGGTTAGTAGAGGCCGATCTTTGATCGGGCGAGCGGGGGTGCTCACGAAGTGACCTTCCCCAATCGTACCCAAGTTCCCGAGCCGAGGCAACTTTGGTGATGACGGACACGTGGCCTTAGGCAACGAGTCAGGGTTTCCTAAATTTCCCAAAATAAAATATTTAGGTGGCGACTCTGTATCTGGCAAAGCAGTCCATGTTTGGCACTTCTTTCAAAAATCTATTTTCTCAAAATGATTTGCCGGATTTGGACTCTTTGGTTCAAACTTAGAACTGTGACAATTTGAGAGTCCTGAGCTGTAGTGACCCCAAATGAACAGAACGGGACTCACCCTCCCGGGGCGTTCGGGGACGTCTACAGAGGCTTTGGTATATATAATGAAACTTATAGCCACTTGTAGCCGTTGTATTCATTTGAATTTATAACCGTTTATAGCCGTTGCATTCATTTGAATTTATAGCTGTTGTATTCATTTGAATATCTTCCACTCCATCATTATTAATTTGAATATCTTTCATTTGAACCTTTTGGCCTGCTGCTATGCTGGGCTATTTGAACCTTTTGACTACTGTTGTGCTGGGCTGTTTGAACCTTTTATTTTGGGCTGTTTGAACCTCTGATTTGGGCATTATTTTTGGGTTGAAATGAATTCCTAATTTAAGCAAATATTAAATACATTCAAATAATATTTAGGATAAAAATTTATGTGAGAAATAATTGGACAAAATAAATTTTGGATTCTATTTTTCTTTTTCAAATAAATTAAAACATAATTAAATAAAACATCAAAATAAATTTTGGATTCTAATAAATCATCAAAATAAATTTTGAATTTTATTTTTCTTTTTCAAATAAATTAAAATAAAATTAAATAAATCATCAAAATAAATTTTAGATTCTATTTTTCTTTTTTTAAATAAATTAAAATATAATTAAATAAATCATCAAAATAAATAAATCTAACAATAATTATATTACAAATCTTAAAAAGTATATTTATAATTTATTTAAATTAAAAATAAATCCAAATATCTTGTGCAACCCGCCCGTGCCTTGCACGGGCATGCTTTACTAGTATATATATGTCTATGGTTTGTCGGATGATTTATTTTGATTAAAATAATTAATAAAAATAAAAATATTAAGGTTAAGTTTGGCAATGTAAAAATAATTCATTTTTTTATCTTTTTTATCTTTTTTCATCACATCACCTCTCTACTTTTCTGCACATCTGTTCGTAAAAAGATAAAAAATGCACTTATTTAGGTCATCCCAAACAACCCCTAAAATAATAAAATGTCACATTCTATATATTCATCAATCATTTTTCTTTTATAATTATCTGGTTAACTATAATTTTTTTTCAATAAATCATCTTAAACATAATTTTTTTCATCGTATAAAATAATTAAATAATCAAAATACTAATTACAATAATTGTTCGGTATACCTCCTTATTGGAGTGTGGGACCCAATTGGTTTTGGTAAAGGAATTTTAATTTGACTTGATTTAGGTATAATATATTTTTATATATTATATTTGAGGAGACCTAATCCAATTTGGAAACAACTAAAGTTTGATTATAAACCCTAGATCCACAATATATTTATTGGGTATTGTTTTTCCCATGACACAAGTGGCGGCTACAACATATTTAATTATTCGGTGAGTTTGGTTTTGGTGGATAGAGCAGCAGGTTTTGATCAAACTTTTGTGGGTTCTTTGTAAGTAATTTTGATGCTGTTGCAGTCTCGGTTTTGGAGTTGATTTGGTTCGTTATTTTGGGTTTTTCTTCAACTCTGGTTCTGAAGATTTTGATTCTTCTATTTGGTGAGGTCTTTCCTCCTGTTTATTTGTGATTATTTGGAATTCACCTGAGGGTGGTTTTGTGAGACCATCCGTGTCTCGTTTGTAATCGTTTGGAACTTATTTGGTTGATAGTGGAATCGGATTTCGATCCCGTGGACGTACCTCACATTGAGGGAACCACGTAAAAATTCTTGTGTTGACTTTGATTTAATTTTTCTGCACTTGTTTTTTATTCCCATTGATTGATTTACTTGTGGGGAATCACATCGATTTTCCCTAACAACTGGTATCAGAACTTACGGTTTATTTGGGTTTATTTATTTGTGTAAATCAATGGAGGGGAATGTGGGTCGTATGTCTAGCTTCAATGGAAGTAATTGGGTAACTTGAAAAACTAAAATGAAGGACCTATTATTTTGTAAAGATTTATATGGACCCATTGAGGGTGATTCTGGCAAATCCGAGGGTATGAAAGATGATGAATGGAATAGGTTTAATCAAAAAGCCGTTGGTGTTATCCGTCAATGGATTGATGACAGTGTGTTTCATCATGTTGCTACTGAAACTTCAGCACATGATTTATGGAAAAAATTAGAGAGTCTTTATGATAGAAAGTCAGCCACAAATAAAGCTTTTCTGTTTCGTAAGTTGGTTAATTTAAAATATAAAGAGGGTAGCCCTATTCCGGAACATCTGAATGAAATAAAGAGTATTGTTAACCAACTTGCCTCTATGAAAATTGTTTTTGATGATGAGTTGCAGGTTTTGATGCTACTTAGTTCTTTGCCCGAAAGTTGGGAGACTTTGGTTGTGACCGTTAGTAATTCGGCGCCCAATGGAGTTGTCACAATGGGCCAAGTCATTAGTAGCCTGTTGAATGAAGAAACTAGAAGAAAATCAGCGGGTTCCTCTCATTCGGAAGCATTCGTCGTGAGAGGCCGAAGCAAATCAAGGGGGAGGAGTAAGACTCCTCATGGTCGTGATCAAAGCCGTGACAAATCAAAAGATGGTTCTTTTTCAAAGAAAGATATTGAGTGCTATTATTGTCATGAGAAAGGGCACATGAAGCGAGAATGCCGAAAGCTTAAGAACAAGGAGAAAAGGCGTGACAAAAGTGTGGATAAGAAGCAAGAAGACACAATGGCAGTTACTACCAATGATCTCATGGTCGTTTGTGAAGATGATTGTATCAATTTTGTGGGCCAAGAGAGCAATTGGGTGATTAATTTCGGTGCTTCTTTTCATGTGACTTCTCGAGTTGATTTCTTCACTACCTACACTGAAGGAGATTATGGTTTTGTTCGAATGGGTAATGAAGGTTTGTCCAAGATTATTGGCATGGGTGATGTTTGCTTGGAACAAATTTGGGTTGCAAGTTGTTACTTAAAGATGTGAGGCATGTTTCCGACATTCGCCTCAATTTGATCTCTACTGGGAAGCTAGATGATGAAGGCTTCAACAACAAATTTGGTGATGGAATATGGAAGCTCACAAAGGGCTCCTTGGTGGTAGCTAAGTGTAAGAAGACTCATACACTTTATTCGATGCAAGGAAAAATTTGTAAAGCTGTTGTCAATGCACTTCAAGATGATACTTCTACTGAATTGTGGCACAAGCGGCTTGGCCATATGAGTGAAAATAGGCTACAAGTTTTGTTCAAGAAAGACCTTCTACCCGGTTTGAAAGGTACACATCTCAAAACTTGTGTTCATTGTTTGGTGGGTAAACAACATAGAGTTTCTTTTCATAAAAATGTTGCTTCTAGAAAAGAAAATGTTTTGGAGTTGATTCATTCGGATGTTTGTGGCCCTTTAAAAGTTAGAACACATGGTGGTGCACTTTATTTTGTTACTTTCATTGATGATTATTCAAGGAAAGTTTGGGCTTTTTTACTAAAAACTAAAGATTAAGTTCTAGAAGTATTTAAGCTTTTTCAGGCCATGGTTGAAAGAGAAACAGGACAGAAATTGAAGTGCATCCGATCAGACAATGGTGGTGAATACATTGGGCCATTTGATGAGTATTGTCGCAGCCAAGGTATTCGGCACCAAAAGACAGTTAAGAAGACTCCTCAACAAAATGGAGTTGCCGAGAGAATGAACCGCACAATTGTGGAAAGAACAAGGTGTTTGCTTTCGCAAGCTAAATTGCCAAGATCCTTTTGGGGTGAGGCATTGAAGACAGCGGTTGACGTGATCAATTTGTCTCATTCCTATCCTTTGAATGGTGATATTCCAGAAAGAGTTTGGACCGGTAAAGATGTGTCTTATGAGCACTTGAGAGTGTTTGGTTGTCGAGCCTTTGTTCACATTCCAAAGGATGAGAGGTCCAAGCTTGACAGTAAGTCAAGACAATGCATTTTTCTTGGCTATGGACGTGATGAATTTGGATATAGATTGTGGGATCCGGTCGACAAGAAAGTCATTCGAAGCCGTGATGTTGTGTTTCTTGAAGACCAAACAATTGAAGACTTTGGCAAAGGTGATCAACCAGAGCCAAAAACTAGTGATCTCATTGACATGGATCCATCTCCTTCATCTTCAGTTGATGATGAAAATGGGGGAGAGGTGCAGCCACCTCTTGAAGATGTAGATGATGATGCTATTCAAAATGAAGTTGAGCCCGAAATTGAGGAAGATTATCCAACTCAAGAACCGCCACCACAACTTGAGTTGAGGAAATCTACAAGGGACCGACAACCTTCAAGAAAGTATCCTCCCAATAAATTTGTGTTGATTTCTGATCAGGGGGAGCCAGAGAGCTATGAAGAAGCAATTGAGTATGTAAAAAAAGGTGATTGAAAAAAGGCCATGGAAGAGGAGATGAACTCCATACTTGAAAATCACACCTATGACTTAGTGAAGTTGCCTAAGGGGAGGAAAATTCTGAAAAATAAGTGGGTTTTCAAATTGAAGAATGATGGCAAGAATCTGAGGTACAAGGCACGTCTTGTTGTGAAAGGCTTTGGGCAAAAGAAATGTATTGACTTTGATGAGATTTTCTCACCGGTTGTAAAGATGTCTTCTATTCGGGTTGTACTTGGCATGGCTGCAAGTATGAACCTTGAAGTTGAGCAACTTGATGTGAAGACCGCATTTCTTCATGGTGATCTTGAAGAAGAAATTTACATGGAGCAACCGGAAGGTTTTGTAGAGAAAGGAAAAGAGAAATTTGTTTGTAAATTGAAGAAAAGTTTATATGGGCTCAAGCAAGCCCCGCGACAATGGTACAATAAATTTGACTCTTTCATGATGAATAATGATTTTTCTAAAACCACTTCGGACCATTGTGTGTTTATGAAAAATTTCCCGGATGGTAAATTTATTATTCTTTTGCTTTATGTTGATGACATGTTAATTGTGGGTCAAGATTCTACCATGATAAACAGGTTGAAATTGGAGTTGAGCAAGTCTTTTGCTATGAAAGATTTGGGACCGGCAAAGGAAATTCTTGGTATGAAAATTGTTCGTGATCGCAAAGAGGGACTGATTTGGTTATCTCAAGAAAGCTACATTGAGAAAGTTCTTGAGAGGTTCAACATGAATAAAGCAAAGCCGGTTGGTTGTCCACTTGCGGGTCACTTCAAGCTTAGTTCGAATCAATGTCCTACAAGTGAGAAAGACAAGGAAGAGATGCTGAAAGTTCCTTATGCTTCAGCAGTTGGTTCTTTGATGTACGCCATGGTTTGTACAAGGCCGGATATTGCTCACGCAGTTGGTGTGGTGAGTCGGTTTCTCTCTAATCCGGGTAAAGAACACTGGGCAGCGGTAAAATGGATTCTAAGGTATCTTCGAGGGACTTCGAAGGTGTGTTTGTGTTTTGGGGATGGTAAGCCGATGCTTGATGGGTTCACAGATTCTAACATGGCCGGTGATGTTGATTCTAGGAAATCTACTTCGGGGTATTTGATGACTTTTGTAGGGGGGGCTGTGGCATGGCAATCTAAGTTACAAAAATGTGTTGCTCTCTCAACTACCGAAACTGAATTTATTGCCATTACAGAAGCTTGCAAAGAAGAGTTATGGTTGAAGAAATTTTTGCAAGAGTTGGGTTTAAAGCAAGAAAAGTATGTGCTTTATTGTGATAGTCAAAGTGCTATTCAGTTGAGTAAAAATTCTACTTTTCATTCGAGATCGAAACACATTGATGTGAGATACTATTGGATTCGTGATGTGTTAGATTCGAAATTGTTGTAACTCGAAAAGGTTCACACAGATGATAATATTTCGGATATTTGACTAAGACTTTGTCAATGGACAAACATTTAAAGTGTCGAATTTTGGCGGGTATGGTTGATATCTCCACCTAAGTCGGTAGGGGGAGAATTGCTGGGTATACCTCCTTATTGGAATGTGGGATCCAATTGGTTTTGGTAAAGGAATTTTAATTTGACTTGATTTAGGTATAATATATTTTTATATATTATATTTGAGGAGACCTAATCCAATTTGGAAAAAACTAAAATTTGATTATAAACCCTAGATCCACAATATATTTATTGGGTATTGTTTTTCCCAAGACACAAGTGGTGGCTACAACATATTTAATTATTCGGTGAGTTTGGTTTTGGTGGATAGAGCAGCAGGTTTTGATCAAACTTTTGTGGGTTCTTTGTAAGTAATTTTGATGCTGTTGCAGTTGTTGGAAAATTGATAAAAAGGTAGTTGTGAATTGAAATAGACTCCATCTTGAATGAAAGGGTGGAACCTTTCATGGAGTCTTTTTGTTTTAAATGAAGGGTCAAACCTCCATTTGAATGAAAAGGTGCAAACCTTTCATGGTGTCTCTTTATTTTAAAGGAAGGGGTATGTCCCTTCTTCATACATTTTCTATTCAAATTGAATAGGTGCCAACAAAGACTATGTAAAGGCAGCCCCATTCGAATTTTGAGAAATTCTGAAAATTCATTTTCCTTGCCTTCATTTTGCTCTCTTGCGTCCTTTATTCTTCATATTATTTTAGGGTAATTAAAGAGAGTATAGATCACAAGTTTGGTTCGCCGAACAAATTTATTTGAAGTGCTTCTATAAATTTGTGAAGATCATTGTATCCTGGGAGATAGACGCCATTCAACTGTAAGCACCGTAGCGGGGCGAATCTGTCTTAAAGACAGAGTGTCACACACTCGACTTGGTCTTAATTTTAATTCAGTTCAATAAATAAATTCGGTATGTTATTTATTTATTTTGTTTGAATTTATTTCTAGTTATTTTATTTACTCAGAAGATTGTTCCAACAATGTTAAGACAGATTCGAATTATTCTATTTACAGAATTTTTTGTTTGTTTTCCTTTTCATTCTTCGTAAATAATTTTGGAAGAAAATTATTTTCTGTGGATTTACAAAATAATATTCTGGTTGGAAAAACAAATAGTAATTATATGCTATTTGACAGATAGTAGTAATATACTGTCTCTTTTCTTTGACAACAACTAGTAGTACGATACTGGTGTCATTAACAATTCATAATATATTTTTGTGGAATTTTTTCAGAAATTAATTTTGGATTTTAGAAATTATTTTCTGAGTTTTCATTAATTAAAATTCTGTTTCATTATTTTAATTATTGAAGGGTTACTGAAATTAATTTTCTGTGTGGAATTAATTTGGTTAAATAAAATTTTATTTTATTTCCAAATTAATTGAAAAATAAAAGTTATAGTTTTTATTTCTTTTATTTTACAGAATTTAATTTCTTGTGTGGAATTAATTTGGTTAAATAAAATTTTATTTTATTTCCAAATTAATTGAAAAATAAAAGTTATAGTTTTTTTTTTATTTTACAAAATTTAATTTTCTGTGTGGAATTAATTTGTTTAAATAAAATTTTATTTTATTTTCAAATTAATTGGAAAATAAAAGTTACATTCTTGTTTCTTTTATTTTTACAGAATTTAATTCTGTGAATTTGGTTTAATTTTCTATGTAGTGTAAATTCTAATTATAAATTTTGTTTTATATATTAGAATTAATGGCTACTGAAACAAATGCCCAAACAAGTACTACTGTGGTGGCTGCAATGACGCCAACCCTCTCTCCTATTGTAACAGTACTGGTAAATCACGGTGAAAAGCCAGAGAAGTTCTTAGGAACTGACTTTAAAAGATGACAACAGAAAATGTTGTTCTATCTTACAACTCTAAACCTGGCTCGTTTCCTCCATGAAGATGCTCCTATCCTGAAAGAGGATGAAACCGACCGGCAAGTGGTTGCTGCGGTTGATGCCTGGAAACATGCCGATTTCCTTTGCCGGAATTACGTCTTGAACGGACTTGACAACACATTATACAATGTCTACAGTCCAATCAAGACAGCAAAGGAACTTTGGGAATCGTTGGAGAAAAAGTACAAAACGGAAGATGCCGGCTCAAAGAAATTTGTGGTTGGCAGATTCTTAGATTTTGTAATGGTTGATTCAAAAACTGTGATCAGCCAAACTCAAGATTTCCAACTCATTCTGCATGACATTCACGCAGAAGGTATGTCTCTCAGTAAATCCTTCCAAGTTGCAGCCTTAATTGAAAAATTACCAAAAGGCTTGAAGGAATTCAAGAACTACCTCAAACACAAGCGCAAAGAAATTTCTATGGACGAGTTAATTGTGCGTTTGAGGATTGAGGAGGACAATTGCAATTCTGAAAAGCGGCTGGTAAGCTTCCTATGGTGTCTAAGGCAAATGTGGTGGAACATGCTTCAAAAACCAAGAAACGAAAGTCTTCTGGAGAAAGTTCATCACAAGGCTCTAAAGAGGGGGAAAATAAAAAATACAAGTTTAATAGCAAATGTTACATCTGTGACAAAGAGGGACATCGGGCCAAAGATGGCCGTAACAAAGGCAAAAGCAAGAAAAGAACAAGCAAGAAGCCTGCTCAAGCCCATATGACCGAAGTGGACAAAATTTCCAATGGTGTAGATGACATCAATCTTTCTGCTGTTGTTTTCGAGGCAAATCTTGTCGGAAATCCTAAAGAATGGTGGGTGGACACTGGTGCTACTCGTCATATTTGTGCCGACAAAAAGATGTTCACATCTTATTCTTCAGTGGACAATGGTGAACAACTTTTTATGGGCAACTCCTCAACTTCCAAAGTTGAAGGACAAGGAAAGATTGTACTCAATATGACATCAGGAAAGGAACTCACTCTCAACAATGTGCTGCATGTACCGGACATTCGCAAGAATTTAGTTTCCGGATCTTTGTTGAGTAAGAATGGGTTTAGGCTAGTTTTTTAAAGTGACAAGTTTGTACTTACCAAAAATGGGATGTATGTAGGAAAAGGTTACATGTCTGATGGCCTTTTCAAGTTAAATGTAATGACCGTTGTACCTTTAGTTATTAATAATACTACATCTTCTTCTTACTTGCTTGAGTCTTCAAATTTATGGCATGGTAGACTAGGACATGTTAATTATGGATCTTTGCGTAGATTAATTAATATGGAATGTTTACCTAAATTTAACATTGATTCAAATCATAAATGTGAAGTTTGCATTGAGGCAAAATCATCTAAAACTCCTTTTCATTCAATTGAAAGAAGTACGGAACCACTTGAATTAATTCATAGTGACATTTGTGATTTTAAATCAATTCAAACCAGAGGTGGAAAAAAGTATGTAATCACTTTTGTAGATGACTATACTAGATATAGTTATATTTATTTAATTCGAACCAATGATGAAGCTTTGGAAACTTTCATTCAATATAAGAATGAAGTTGAAAATCAACTTGGTAAGAAAATCAAGAAACTTAGAAGTGATAGAGGTGGTGAATATGAATCACCTTTTGGTGAATTTTGTAAAGAACATGGAATAATTCATCAAACCACCGCTCCTTACTCACCTCAGCAAAATGGAATTGCTGAAAGGAAAAATAGGACTTTAAAAGAAATGATGAATGCCATGTTAATAAGTTCTGGATTACCTCAGAACTTGTGGGGGAAAGCAATACTTTCTTCTAATTATATTTTAAATAAAGTACCCCGAAAGAACATAAATCAAACACTTTATGAATTGTGGCATGGAAGAGTACCATCCTACAAATACTTAAAAGTGTAGGGGTGTTTGGCTAAAGTGGCTATTCCTAGTCCTAAAAAGACTAAGATAGGTCCTAAAACCATTGATTGCATTTTCATTGGTTATGCTAAGAATAGTAGTGCATATCGGTTTTTGATTAATAAATCAGAACATTCCGAAATGCATGTAAATACTATTATTGAGTCTCGAAATGCATCATTCTTTGAACATGTATTTCCAAATAAGATTGGACAAGAGACTAGTAATAATAAGAGATCTTTTGATGCTATTACTAGTAATGATCAAGAACATGATCAAGAGCAAGAGTTAGATCAAAATGAGGAAGAGGAACCTAGGCGTAGTAAACGTGCTAGAATCTCAAAATCTTTTGGTCCAGATTTCCTAACATTTTTGTTAGAAAATGAGCCTTTAACTTTTAAAGAGGCTATGTCCAGTCCTGAAGCTCCTTTATGGAAAGAAGCTGTCAACAATGAAGTTGAATCCATCTTGCAAAATCACACTTGGGAATTGGTGGATTTGCCACCAGGTTGTAAACCTCTTGGGTACAAGTGGATTTTCAAAAGAAAATTAAAAGCGGATGGATCAATAGACAAATACAAGGCAAGACTTGTAGTCAAAGGTTTTAGACAAAAAGAACGTCTAGATTACTTTGACACGTTCTCACCGGTTACTAGAATAACATCCATTAGAATGCTAATTGCCATTGCATCTCTATTCAATTTAGAAATTTATCAAATGGATGTGAGAACCGCTTTCTTAAATGGTGAGTTAAATGAAGAAATTTACATGGAACAACCAGAAGGTTTTTTTGTTCCCGGAAAAGAAAAGAAAGTGTGTAAATTGGTTAAATCGTTATATGGTTTAAAACAAGCACTAAAGCAATGGCATGAGAAATTTGACAAGGCAATGATGTCAAATGGATTTAAAATTAATGAGTGTGACAAATGTGTTTATATTAAAAACACAGATAGAGGTTATGTCATTGTATGTCTTTATGTAGATGGTATGCTCATCATTGGTAGTAATAATGACATGATTAAAACTACCAAGAAAATGTTAAATAAACATTTTGACATGAAGGACATAGGCATTGCTGATGTAATTCTTGGTATGAAAATTACCAAAACATCAGAAGGATATGGTTTGTCACAATCTCATTACATTGAGAAAATACTTGACAAATTCAGCAAAGATGATAATCATCTTGCTAAAACTCCTGTAGATGTTAATTTGTATCTTTCTAAGAATGTACAGGAAAGTATTTCTCAATTAGAGTATGCCCAAATTATTGGAAGCTTAATGTACTTGATGAACTGCACTCGCCCAGATATAGCTTATGCAGTAAGTAAATTAAGTAGATATACGAGTAACCCGGGAGTAGAACACTGGAAAGCAATTATAAGGGTTCTAAGATATCTCCGATTTAGTCGTAACATTGGGCTTAACTATACTAGATATCCAGCAGTACTTGAAGGATACTGTGATGCAAATTGGATATCGGATACTAGAGACTCGAAGTCCACCAGTGGGTATGTCTTTACTCTTGGTGGGGCGGCGGTATCTTGGAAATCTTCCAAACAGACTTGTATTACTAGGTCTACTATGGAATTTGAATTCATAGCTTTAGACAAAGCAGGGGAAGAGGCAGAATGGCTTCGCCACTTCCTTGAAGATATTTCAATTTGGCCAAAACCAGTGCCTGCTATATGCATACATTGCGATAGTCAATCAGCTATAGGTAGAGTACAGAGTCATATGTATAACGGTAAGTCACGACACATTCGTCGTCGACATAACACCGTGAGACAAGTACTTTCTAATGGAATTATTTCCATAGAATATGTTAAGTCTAAAGACAACATAGCGGATCCACTAACCAAAGGGTTAGCAAGAGAGTTAGTTGAGAATTCATCGAGGGGAATAGGACTTAAGCCTATTAAATAAGAGTTACCACAACGGCAACCCAACCTAGTTGACTGGAGATCCCAAGATCTAGGTTCAAAGGGACAACCGAGTTGTGATTGACTCAGAAGGATCATTGTGGAGTCCAACTCCTACCCATTTCTATGATGAAATAAGTGATGTCTGCAGCGATTTAGGTTAAGTAATACTTTTAATGATTCTTATATCTAGGTAAACCTAGTGGAGTATGACAGGATATTCTTTCGTAAGAATCACCTATGTGAGTGTCAACTGGGGCCGATTCTATGAGATTTGTGAAGGGCTACAATTCTCTAGAGCACTCATAAAAGACCAGGTTGTTCAGGGCCAAAATGAACACAATAGTGAGAACTAAACTGTGTCTGGAGATATACTGTGTGAGTTCTATTGTCTTGGTTTACACAAACGGTTGAACAGTTCAAGACATCATGTTCACTGGTTAGCTAGTAAATCCGATAGTATCTCACAAGGGAAGGTTCAAAGCCAAAAGCTACCTATCCTTTGCAGAATATTTTCAATTTCTGTACTCTCTGTATTTACATCATGTTGTTGCATTTTCTCTCTGTCAATTTCATTCATGTGGGGGATTGTTGGAAATTTTATAAAGAGGTAGTTGTGAATTGAAATAGACTCCATCTTGAATGAAAGGGTGGAACCTTTTATGGTGTCTTTTTGTTTTAAATGAAGGGTCAAACCTCCATTTGAATGAAAGGGTGCAAACCTTTCATGGTGTCTCTTTATTTTAAAGGAAGGGGTATGTCCCTTCTTCATACCTTTTCTATTCAAATTGAATAGGTGCCAACAAAGCCTATATAAAGGCAGCCCCATTCTAATTTTGAGAAATTCCAAAAATTCATTTTCCTTGCCTTCATTTTGCTCTCTTGCGTCCTTTATTCTTCATATTATTTTAGGGTAATGAAAGAGAGTATAAATCACAAGTTTGGTTCGCCGAACAAATTTATTTGAAGTGCTTCTATAAATTTGTGAAGATCATTGTATCCTGGGAGATAGACGCCATTCAACCGTAAGCACCGTAGCAGGGCGAATCTGTCTTAAGGACAGAGTGTCACACACTCGACTTGGTCTTAATTTTAATTCAGTTCAATAAATAAATTCGGTATGTTATTTATTTATTTTGTTTGAATTTATTTCTAGTTATTTTATTTACTCAGAAGATTGTTCCAACAGCAGTCTCGGTTTTGGAGTTGATTTGGTTCGTTATTTTGGGTTTTTCTTAAACTCTGGTTCTGAAGATTTTGATTCTTCTATTTGGTGAGGTCTTTCCTCTTGTTTATTTGTGATTATTTGGAATTCACCTGAGGGTGATTTTGTGAGACCATTCGTGTCTCGTTTGTAATCATTTTGAACTTATTTGGTTGATAGTGGAATCGGATTTCGATCCCGTGGACGTACCTCACATTAAGGGAACCACGTAAAAATTCTTGTGTTGACTTTGATTTAATTTTTTCGCATTAATTTTTTATTCCCATTGATTGATTTACTTGTGAGAAATCACATCGATTTTTTATAACAATAATCAAGTTTCCGAGGGTATATAATGGTCACACACGTAAGTGAGGTTACATATATATATTTTAATTTTAATTTACTTTATTAATTGATTTGATATGATGTTCATTTGTTAATCTCAATAAAGACTAAAGATTAAATAAAAAAGGTAAAATACAGAAAATAAAGACTAAGATTGAGTTAGACCTTTGGGAAGTTAAAAGTTCAAAAATTGTTACAAAAAGTCAATTTAATATCTTTATTTTCAGCGCATTTTTCATAAAACAAATAAAAAATACTAAAATAAAATAAATTTTCAAATTAACTCGTTTGTGAAGGCTATTTTTTAAACCCCCCAAAAAAACAGAAGTTAAAAAATTACCAAAAAAAAAATCATTATATTATTTATATTTTAAATATATATATTTTTTATACAACGTTACTAAAAAAAATCAATTTCAAACGACACCCGTTTTGCAAAGTGTGAAGTGGGAGTACAAATTTTATCATTGTTTTCTTATTCTCATTCCTTGAAAAAAAAAATCAATAAATCTTATTAAGATTATATAACTCACGTTACATCAGCTTGTAAAATAAAAAATAGTATTAAAAACTTTTACAAAAATTATTTAAATTTTGTTAAAAATTTATATTGATCACTTGTCTAGATTTCTTAGAATTTGTTTAATTAGACAACTTACAAAGCTCATGAAAAATAATTACATTTTAAATTTAGATAAACATTAGAGTTCTATAATTTTTATTAAACTAATTGCTTATATTAAACAATATGTTAATGATTCTTTACGGGTTGGTCCTTACACTTTAGTAATTATATTGGTAAATTGCATGTTTATCTTTATAGTTTGATTTTAATTTTACTTTAGTTCATAATTTGAATAATTTATAAGTTCTTACTCTTAGGTGTTGTTTGGCAAGTTGGTTTGTGGCTAAATTAGCCACAAAAAACAAAATAGAGTATTTTAGCCACAACAAACAAAACATTACATCCAACCCATAATCATTACACTCTTCTCTCACAAAAAAAATCAAAAAAGCCAAAAAGTCTTTCTCAAACCAAACTTTTTAGCTCGGGCTAAAATAATCAAAAAAGCTAAAAAGCCAAAAAGCCAACCCACTTCTCAAACGGAGGCTAAGTTTAGTATCAATTTGATTCTTCTATCCAAATTACTTTCAATTACTTATGCATGACACTTTAAAATTATTAATTTTAACATTTAATTTAAACAAAATAATTAAATTAAAATTAACTTTAAAGTATAATTTATTCTAATTAGTTAAAGTATTTATATTTTATAATGTGATATTTTATCATCATATTAATTATAAATATGATTAAAGGGGCACACCAAATCAATCCAATTGTAATATAAAGATGATAATAAATTACTTTTGTTATGTTTTTATGTTGTTGTTTTTTAATACCAATAATAATTTGACATTAATTATTGTTTTTTTAGAGTTTAAAACACATTATTAGAAAAGTGATTCAGTGTGTTTGATTTTAATTTTCTAGGTTCAACTTTTGAAAATTAAATTTTTCATTTTTATTTTTTTTGTTTTTATTGAATATTTTTAAAAATTTAAGTAATTTTTTTATTTTTTTAGATGCACCTTACTTAGATATATCTAAAGAAAATATATTGAATTTTTGTATTTTTTTTTCCATTCTTGATATTTAGTGAATTTTTAAATTTTTTTTTTCATAAATATTATACTTTTTAAATGTATTTATATTAAGTATATCTAAAATTTTTAAAAAAATTCTTAGAATATTAAAAAATTTACTAAAAACAAAAATATAAAAAAATAAAAAAATTTTAATTTTTTGAAAAGTAAATCTTAAAAATCTAAGCCAAAGAAATTAATTCACATTTTGGACATTGACCAATGAGAGAGAGCCAACGTGTGAGGGGACTCTGTCAACTATTGTTTTTTCAATGACAGCTAAGCAAAGGGTTGCCGATAGTCTACGGAAGCATCCAAGGGAAGCAAAAGTGGATTGGCTTTTGAAAGTGTGGTGGTTGGCCCACGTGAAGGTGTTTCATTGGATGATCACGATGTGGGTCCATTTGGAATTTAAAAATGTTAGAGATCTCTTTTCCGGAGTATCTAACAAAAAAAAAAAAAAATGTTAGAGATCAAAAATTCTACAAAATGCCTAACATGGATGTGGAATCCACACTCACAGACATTTAGTAAAAATTTTGGTAGAATTTTTTGAACTTCTAGCATTACTCTTTGGAATTTGATGTGTTTCTTTTTTGCTACTTGCATGTTTCTTGGTTAGTTGGTGGGTAGATTGTGGTAAAATTTGAGCTTTGAGGTTTTTTTTTGGAAAATCCTCACATACTTTTGCAGGTTTAAAGCAGCGCCTGTGTCGACATCACCAAAGTATCCTATTGTTCGTTTCGGACGAGAGATTATAACTTAAAAGTTTGTACTTAACCCTCAATACAAATTCCTATTAATTCAAGACTTGCACAGTGGAAGGGAGTCGAATCCACGCCAAGTGTCATGTATAGTAACAACTGGAGTTCCTTTCCCTAAGCTAGCTGCGCTGCGCTAAAAGGGTATTACTGTGAAATATTGTTTAGGATAGGTTTGTGTGAAATGATGAAATATGTTCTTCACAGGAAAAGCGAGATGAGCTGTTCCTTTCTATGTTTTGCAAAAAGACACCAAGCTGTCAGTGATCACTCCCGACCAAATTAGGTCGGGAGATCTCTCCGAAAATCAAGTTAGAATAGTGTTGGACATATTGTGTTTGAAGAGAAAGACTGAGTTATATTGTTTTTTCTTACTTGTTATTGCTATCTCTAGTTCTCCTTTTATAGTGCTAATACCTTATATTTTGGTTGTTGGATGACCGTCTTGATCCAATGGTCTTGTATGCTATCAGACCTTGGTTGGACAAGTGGTCAAGTTGCCTTGATTTGTCACTGTCAGATTGTTTCACTTTGGGTGGCTTAGATTAGTTCAGACGTTTTATGCTCAATTTGCTAGTACTTTGATCCTCGGATCTTACTCATCGGACAGTCATGTCGTTTGGATGTTCTGATCCTAAATATCTCTGACAGTCTTGATCTCCATCGTTGATTGTATACGGATCCAAGGGCACTCCTTCATTTTGTGGATTCTCCCTCTAAGAGATGATTTTATTCTGACTTTGGTCACGTGACGCTGTCTTTTCATCCGATAGACATTATTGGGCTTCTTCTTCTCCTTGGACTACTTTGGCTAGACTAAATATTTTGGGCCAGTCATTCTTGTCCTTGGGCTTTTGAGGTTAGCGATCCCGGTTTTCCTTTTCTGTATTTGTCGTATTCCGGACTTTGGTTCCGTGGAGTTGGTGGTTGTATACCTTGTTGTCATCCTTTAATTCCTTACGTTTGAGTTTTAGGATGTGTTGGGCATGTTTCGAGCAGGTGGGTTGAGCCTTGGTCTTAAATCTTGTTGCCAGGTTTTTGGTCTTTCCGTTCGAGCAGGTCTTAGGGGTCTTAGAGCGCTCGAGCGGATATTGCACACTCCCAGTATTTTCGTGGTCTACAAAACTTCTGCAGGTGTGATTTCTACGTTCGAGCGGATTTCTTACGCTCGAGCGGGTCGCGTTCGAGCGGTCTTGTTGGCGTTCGAGCGGGTGGTACATTTTTGGTGTAAGTTCTGGGAGGGGGAAAACTACGCTCGAGCGGACTGGTTTTCGCGCTCGAGCGGATGTACTTTATTCCTGTGTCTTGGCGCTCGAGCTGGACTTCTTGCGCTCGAGCGGACCTAGTTTTTTGTTCTTGACGCTCGAGCGTTGTGTTCTCCGCTCGAGCGGGAATGTCGTATAACAGAGGGCAGTTGGGCATTTTTGAATCATTTTCTACACTTTTTCTCTCTCTCTCTTACTTTCCCAAAAACGTTTTTGAGAGCCTCTCTCTCTAGAAACTCCCTTCTCTCTAGGGTTTGATCTAGTTAGAGTGCTTCCCTTACCTTCGGCCTTTGTAAAAGTTGTGTTAATCGTCGAGGGCTACACTTTGATTCAAAAATTTCGGGATTTAGAGCATCTTCATTTTCGTCATCTCTTTCGTTGGGTTTCATCTTTTGAGGTAGGAATTCCAACTCACTCTTATGGGTTTTGACCTAGATTTGGGACTTAGGGTTTCAAAAAGTATAAATGGGGTTTTGTCATTTTGATTCTTAAATATGTATTTTGAGTTTCAAAATGGTGTTATTGTTGTTAGTTGTTGATATATGAACCAGTGGGTTGATATTGAGAAATGGGGAAGAAAGCCCTAATTTGTATATAAATTAATTGGTATAATTAATTCGGAAAAGTTATGGATTTATGAAATTGAGTTGAACATAATGAAATTGGCTCATTATGAGATGGATTAGTGAAGTTGGATTATTAATCACTCACTTTTGGAAATATGGATATTTTATCTGTTGGTGATTTTATTATCTGTTTAGAAATAATTGCTTTGAGCTACCGGTGGAGGGTAGCTATGATTGTTGTAGACAATGCATGATGATTAGGCAAACTAAAACTAATCAATTCGATGTGTCATAGAGTATGACGGTTGACAGAATACATTAACTGTATGTATTGATTGATTATGTATATGACCTATGTGTATATACGTTGTGTGTGTGAGAGGAGATAGGGGATGTACTCTACGGTTTAGGGGAAGGTAGGGGATGGACCTCTAAACCGGATGTTGTTTGGGAGGAGATAGGGGATGGACTCCGCCGATACAGCTCATATGCTTGTCAGTTAATGTATTGATATAGCTCATATGCTTATCTGTTGAGATGTTGGTATAGCTCATATGCTTATCTGTTAAAGTGTAGATACAGCTCATATGCTTATTTGTTGAGATGTTGATATAGCTTATATGCTTGTCTACCGAAGTGTTGATATAGCTAGTATGCTTATCTATTGTGAAATGGGAAATGTTTAATATGAGTCACTACCTCATGTAATTGGTTGGCCAGGTTTTGAGCCGCAGTTGTGAATTGTGAACTTGATAAGAAATGGAAAATGAAATGAAACACGGACACATGTGTCATGTAATGAAAGTGGTGTATGAATTGGTTTAAGAGAGTCAAACATTTATAAATTGCTAATGTCTTACTTACTGCTCATATTGTGTTTAGCATGTCTCTACTGGGCGTTGGCTCATCCTATATGGGACATCACTTTCAGGTACAGGTAGCATGCCACCTCCAAGGACGTAGCTTGGGAGGCTTGGGACTGTTGGACCGTTTTGTGTTTTGGTTGTATTACATGTATATCAAGCCAAGGGCTTTCTTTGTGTAGAGCTAGTGCTCCGTTTTGTAACCAAGTGTTGACTTGAAAAGTTGTAAGCTTTTAGGGCATTTACTTTTGTTGTCAACATGTAATACATTTTGTAAGGATTACTCTGATGGAATACAATTATGCTTTATCTTCTTTTGTCTAAGCATGCTATTGTTGGTTGATTTATGGGTTTTATTTGAGGGCGTCACAACGCTTTTACCCCTCTATAGTTTGAAAAGTGATTTTTTAAATAATTTATATTTTTTTATTAAAATATTAATATATTTATAAATTATTTTTTTACTAGAAGTATTCATGTTTAGGAATGGAAACGAGTTGAATTTTTATGAATTTTGTGTGTGAATTCTTAATTTTTAACTCAAAGATTTTTGTGATATAATTTTATATTTTATCATTAGTTCAATGGTAAAATTTTATTTAATAATTTTGAGGTTATGGGTTCAAGTCACGGAACAACCACTTTGTGTACTATGCCAAATGTTAGATGTGTACACAATCTTTTCCCTTCTAAATACATATTAATGTGTACTAATTGAGCGTTGTTGTTTTTAATTTCCTATTTTATCAGAACTCTGAACCCCTATTAATAGTCTCTCAAACTTTTTTCCGTTGAAATCAAGTTGCAACAAATCTATCGTGTTGGGTAAATTTTTCATCCCTATTCGTGTTGCTAACAAGTCCACCACCAATCTATAATCGACCTCCATTTTGATTTTCTTTAAATTCATATTTGTGGTCATACTCAATCTATCTCTTAGGATACATAATTTAGCTTTGATACTCGTTAATGGTTCAATGTATCACTAAAATCCTAAAATCTATAGTCATTTGTAATCCTTGATCAATCTACCGCTAGTCCAATCCTAGTTACCTTTCGCAATACCATCAAAATTGAATTTAAGACCGGCTATATAAAATACTAAATACACATGTATATTTATCAAAATTTGAAAATTTTGATTTTTTTCATTAAAAATAAAACCAGTTTTACGAGAGCAATTGAGAAAAATCAAAGTGCTCTTCAATATCAAATACAATAGCACTAACTGTTTTGTACCTGATTCCCTTTGAGGACACTGTTTATAATTTGAATTTATAATTTTTTATGCATCAATGTGAATAACTCTTACGGTCTTATTGATAGAAACATAAATCCTATCTTTGAATCAACTCACCTTAAGCACATTTTCGTGTAATAAAATAATTAAATATTGTCATATAAAAATGTTATAATAGATCATAATCAAACACCACTTAAAACATAATTAAAAATCCGATGCACTATTTTTTTTTTTTTTTTTTTGAGAATATGGAAAACATTTATATTAAAAAAGAACAATATACACTTTAGACATAACAAAAAACATAAGAAATTAACAAAAACCTCTTCGATTAATAACCATAATAATACAACATGGGTTATAACCAAATTATAATTTGTATATTATAGAATTTTCCGATGTTTTTATTTTTTTCACAAAAAAATATTTTGATACAAGGGGAATTTATGACTTTTGGTAAATTTGGTTAACACAAATAAGAATTCGATTTCAGATTGAGAGTATATATTTTTTTATAACTTTAAAAGAAAATATTTTATTTTTATGAGCCTTTTACATAAGATCAGACACAGTAACAAATTTTCATCATTTATTAATAAATCTATTTATATATTTAGCTTTCAATAGTTAAAATTTTTTATACATAAAATATTAAGATTCAAAATTAATTTTTTTAATTTTAAAAATAAATTATCGTGCATCACAAGAGTCACCTACTTGGTTATATATATAGCAATAATATTCTGAAACAAGAT
Source organism: Camellia sinensis (assembly GCF_055761805.1). NCBI lineage: Eukaryota > Viridiplantae > Streptophyta > Magnoliopsida > Ericales > Theaceae > Camellia > Camellia sinensis. The sequence goes on from NC_138975.1 coordinate 92,182,178, forward strand.
ATTATTGGCTAATAGAATTCATTAAGAAGCCCATAGGTTGTACACTAGCTAGGTAGCTTGAACTGTGAAGGCAACCACAGTTACTGCTCTCACAGCCCACATCTAGGGCATGGCCGGCCATAACCCAAAGACCTGTTAGGTAAACCTTTTTAGTGAGATTTGGGACCCAATTAATTTATTAAAAAAATTTAATTTGGTTTGGAATTGATTATAATATATTTTTAATATATTATACCTATCTTTTGAAAACCCAATGATAATAGCTAGAGTTTTGTTAAAAAGCTCAAGATTCAACAATATATATATATATATATATATTTTGTTGGTTGTTCCTTGTAAAAAAAAAAAGATTGGTGGCTGCTACAAATTTGGATCATTTTTCAGTATTGCTGCGGTGACATTTAAGTTTGGTGGCAGTGATTTGTTCAAGCTTCGGAAAATTACTTTGTTTTGTTTGTGGCTGCTTCGAATTTGGCTGGTTTAATAGATTTGATTTGGTCTATTATTTTAGATCTTCTTCAACTCTGGTTTTGAAGACATTTGTTCATCTATTTGGTGTGATTTTTTCTCTTGTTTATTTGTGATTATTTAGAATTCATCTAAGGGTGGTTTTTGAAACCATTCATGTCTTGTTTGTAATCATTTGGAAACTTTTTGGTTGATAGTGGAATCGAATTTCGATCCCGTAGACGTACTTCACATTGAGGGAATAATGTAAAATTCTAGTGTTGTTTTTGATTTAATTTTTCCGCATTATTTTTTATTCCTATTGATTGATTTGCTTGTGGGGAATCATATATTTTCCCTAACAACTGATATTAGAGCTTACGATTTATTTATTTATGTAAATCAATAGAGAGGAATGTGGGTCATATGTCTAGCTTCAATGGAAGCAATTGGGTAACTTGAAAAACTAAAATGTAGGATCTATTATTTTCTAAAGATTTGTATGGACCCATTGAGGGTGACAGTGGCAAACCCGAGGGTATGCAAGATGATGAATGAAAGATGCTTAATCGAAAAGCCGTTGGTGTTATCCGTCAATGGATTGATAACAATTTGTTTCATCATGTTGCTATTGAAACTTCAGCGCATGCTTTATGAAAAGAATTAGAAGGCCTTTATGACAGAAAATCAACCACAAATAAAGCTTTTCTGTTTCGTAAGTCGGTTAATTTAAAATATAAAGAGGGCAGCCCTATTCTAGAACATTTGAATGAAATAAAGAGTATTGTTAACCAACTTATCTCTATAAAAATTATTTTTGATGATGAGTTGCAGGCTTTGATGCTACTTAATGCTTTACTCGAAAGTTGAGAGACTTTGGTTGTAACAGTTAATAATTCAGCGCCCGATAGAGTTGTCACAATGAGCCAAGTCACTAGTAACTTGTTGAATGAAGAAACTAGAAGAAAATTAGCGGGTTTCTTTCATTCGGAAGCATTTGTTGTGAGAGGACGAAGCAAAATAAGGGGGTGGTTGTGATCAAAGCCATGACAAATCAAGAGACGGTTCTTTTTCAAAGAAAGACATTGAGTATTATTATTGCCATGAGAAAGGGCACATGAAACGAGAATGCCAAAAGCTCAAGAATAAGGAGAAAATTTGTGACAAAAGTGTGGATAAGAAACAAGAAAACACAACGGCGGTTACTACCAATGGTGATCTCATGGTCGTTTGTGAAGATGATTGTATTAATTTTGTAGGCCAAGAGAGCAATTGGGTGATTGATTCTGGTGCTTCTTTTCATGTGACTTCTCGGGTTGATTTCTTCACTACCTACACCAAATGAGATTATGGTTCTATTCAAATGGGTATTGAAGGTTTGTCCAAGATTATTGGCATGGGTGATGCTTGCTTGGAAACAGATTTGGGTTGCAAGTTGTTGCTTAAAGATATAAGGCATGTTCCCGACATTCGCTTCAATTTGATCTCTACCGAGAAGTTAGAAGATGAAGGCTGAACAAATTTGGTGATGGAATATGGAAGCTCACAAAGGAATCTTTGGCGGTGGCTAAGTGCAAGAAGACTCATACACTTTATTCGCCGCAAGGAAAAAATTGTAAAGGTGTTGTCAATGCACTTGAAGATGATACTTCTACCGAATTGTGGCACAAGCAGCTTGGCCACATATGAGTGAAAAGGTGCTACAAGTTTTGTTCAAGAAAGAGCTTCTACCCAGTCTGAAAAGTACACATCTTAAAACTTGTGTTCATTATTTGGCGAGTAAACAATATCGAGTTTATTTTCATAAAAATGTTGCTTGTAGAAAAGAAAATATTTTGGAGTTGATTAATTCAGATGTTTGTGGTCCTTTAAAAGTTAGAACACATAGTGGTGTACTTTATTTTGTTACTTTCATTGAAGATTATTCAAAGAAAGTTTGGGCTTTTATACTAAAAACTAAAGATCAAGTTCTAGATGTATTTAAGCATTTTCAGGCCATGGTTGAAAGAGAAACATGGCAGAAATTAAAGTACATCCGATCAGACAATGGTGGTGAATACATTGGGTCATTTGATAAGTATTGTCGCAGCCAAGGTATTCGGCACCAAAAGACAGTTAAGAAGACTCCTCAACAAAATGGTGTTGCCGAAATGATGAACCTCACCATTGTGGAAAGAACAAGGTGTTTGCTTTTACAAGCTAAATTGCCAAGATCCTTTTGGGGTGAGGCAATGAGGACAATTGTTGACATGATCAATTTGTCTCATTCCTATCCTTTGAATGGTGATATTCCTGAAAGAGTTTAGACCGACAAAGATGTGTCTTATGAGCATTTGAGAGTGTTTGGTTACCGAACTTTTGTTCACATTCCAAAGGATGAGAGGTCCAAGCATGATAGTAAGTCAAGACAATGTGTTTTTCTTGGCTATGGGCGTGATGAATTCGGGTATAGATTGTGGGATTTAGTCGACAAGAAAGTCATTCGAAGCCATGATGTTGTGTTTCTTGAAGACCAAACAATTGAAGACTTTGGTAAAGGTGATCAACCGGAGCCAAAAACTAGTGATCTCATTGACATGGATCCATCTCTTTCATCTTCAGTTGATGATGAAAATGGGGGAAATATGCAGCCACCTATTAAAGATGTGGAGGATGATACTAATCCTAATGAAGTTAAGTTAGAAATTGAGGAACGGCGTGTAACTCGAGAACTGCCACCACAACTTGAGTTGAGGAAATCTACAAGGAACCGACAACCTTCGAGAAAGTATCCTCCCAATGAATTTGTGTTGAATTCCGATCAAAAGAACCTAAGAGCTACCAATAAGCAATTGAGCATGCAAAGAAAGATGATTGGAAAAAGGCCGTGGAAGAGGAGATGAATTCCTTACTTGAAAATCACACTTATGATTTAGTGAACTTGCCTAAGGGGAGGAAAATTCTGAAAAATAAGTGGGTTTTCAAATTGAAGAATGATAACAAGAATCTGAGGTACAAAGCACGTCTTGTTGTGAAAGGCTTTAGGCAAAAGAAAGGTATTGGCTTTGATGAGATTTTCTCGCCGGTTGTGAAGATGTCTTCTATTCGAGTTGTACTTGGCATGGCTGCAAGTATGAACCTTGAAGTTGACCAACTTGATGTGAAGACTGCATTTCTTCATGGTGACCTTGAAGAAGAAATTTACATAGAACAACCAGAAGGTTTTGTGGAAAAAGGGAAAGATAAATTTGTTTGCAAATTAAAGAAAAGTTTGTATGGCCTTAAACAAGCCCCGCGGCAATGGTATAAAAAAATTGACTCTTTTATGATGAATAATAGTTTTTTCGAAAACCACTTCGGACCATTGTGTGTTTGTGAAAAAATTTTCGGATGGCAAATTTATTGTTCTTTTGCTTTATGTTGATGACATGTTAATTGTGGGTCAAAATTCTACTATGATTAACAGGTTGAAATTGGAGTTGAGCAAGTCTTTTACTATGAAAGATTTGGGATCGGCAAAGAAAATACTTGATATAAAAATTGTTCGCGATCGCAAAGAGGGGCTGATTTGGTTGTCTCAAGAAAGCTACATTGAAAAAGTTCTTAAGAGGTTCAATATGGATAAAGCAAAGTCGGTTGGTTGTCCACTTGCGGGACACTTCAAACTTAGTTCGAATCAATGTTCTACAAGTGACAAAGACAAGGAAGAGATGCATAAAGTTTCTTATGCTTTAGCGATTGGTTCTTTGATGTACGCCTTGGTTTGTACAAGGCTGGATATTGCTTATGCCGTTGATGTGACGAGTCATTTTTTCTCTAATTCGAGTAAAGAACATTAGGCAGCGGTAAAATGGATTCTAAGATATCTTTGAGGGAATTTGAAGGTGTGTTTTTGTTTTGGGGATAGTAAACTGATGTTTGATGGGTTCACAAATTTTGACATGGTCGGTGATGTTGATTCTAGGAAATCTACTTCAGGGTATTTGATGACTTTTGTAAGGGGAGCTGTTGCATGGATCTTTTCCATATGTCTCGAATTCTAGAGACCCATCTCTTTCATAGAAATGAGAGAGTGCTTGTGCATAATAAGCAAGTATAAAAACCATTTCAATTTCATAGAAACCATTTCGTAGAACTGAATTCAAAATCATTTCATAGAAATGGGCAAAGTTTTCATAGAAACCATTTCAAAAAATAGAGAGAAGAATAAGAGTGGCGTTACCTTTGCCAAAAGACACTGTTTTCCCCAATTGCTTGTTTAAAACCCTTTTCATGGCTAAATTGAACCCCCAGTATGGTAACACTAAAAATAAAAATATCATTACCAAAACTAAAGGAAGTGAATAAACATAAGAAAAAATCAGAATGTGCTAAAACAAATGAAACACATTACATATACTCAACTAATAATGTAGGGGCTGCACATATCCAAAGGTTTTGTTCCCAAGAAATTCAACCATAGAACAAAATTAAGAGCAAATAACCAAAGTTACTATCGCGTGTCACAAAAATCAATGAAAAAAAAGAGGGGATAGTTTCCACAAACCAAAGCCAAATAGAAGGATCAAGCATATCCACCAATTCAACAATCTTAAATTTCTTTACATTGTCTCAATTACCAAACAAACTAAAGCACATCCATCAATTTTAATATCTACACCTTCTTCACATTATCTCAACTACCAAACAAACTAAAGCTTTCAACCCAAATAAAACAAAAGCAAAAAACAAAACTAACAAAAACAAAAAAATAGATCTCATCTTCTTCATTAATTTCAGGTTCTACAAAGAAAATAAAATAACCAACACCATCGAAATTCTATGCAAAATGAGACTAATCAGAAGTTCAAATATTAAGATCAACACATACATGTAAGTTATATGCATAAAGACATATATGAAGCAAACTTAATCATCATATCCATATGTCTTGAATTCTAGAGACCCAGATGCCTAATTGTCTTCAAAACTCCAAAACAGTAGTAGTCACACCTGGACAAATAAAATAAAATAAAATATTTCTGATAATGAAAACTATAACAATAACAATAAGGGTTTTCTCAAAGATAAGAAAACCTCTTCTCAAATCCTCATCATTAGAACTTTAACTCAAACCTAATAGCAATAACCAGGTCAGGGAGATGGCTAGGGTTAGAAAACCAATCAAAAAAATAAAATTGACTCAATTTTTTGAAGTATAATCAGTTATATTCTACTACAGACATTCCATGACTACTCTGCATATGGTTTCAAACAAGAAACACTTTCTTTAAATAAAATAAATAAATATAAATCCCATATTTCGGTAGAGTATGACAAATTTAATGCTAAAATTAAAGGCAAGGCCTAGAAGACATTTATCACATTGCAGGAACAATTTGTGAACAACAAAAATAAATAAATAATAGAATGAAAATCATGGTATTGACATTTTACTAGAATACATATACCATCATAGTTTTGTAGCAAACACTTAATTTATCCCCAACTTAAACTAATTACCAGATCCAATCATTGAACCTCTAAAGTTTAAGCAATGTAAAAACTTCAATATCATAATCTAGTGCCAATACTCATTTTCTAATGTCAACAACATATACACAAATAAAGGCTTAAACAATAAATTAGGTTAAAAAAAATAAGCCCTTAAAGAACTCCAAGAAAATCAAAGGGATGTGACAATGTTCTTAAGCTTAGTTTGCGCTCGATAAAAGTATAGATAAATCATTACATATAATAGATAAAAGTATAGATGAATCATCTCATGCCTCAAAAAATCATAGATAAATATCCGTATGTCAAGGTATATTGTGCTTAAATATAATTCCTCTATGTAATTTTAGAATGATAGTTAACATGATTTCATTTAGAGCTATATATTGTACTATGGATACTTCTAATAAGGTAAAGTGTCATGTCCAATCCACATCGCCTCCCTCACAGTGAATCTCGACTCCCCTTACTCGACCCCAACATTGTTTTCATTTGGGTACATATCATCTCAAGAAGCTAATGAGAATGAAAGCAAATAAGTAAAGTTCTCTAGAAAATTTTACAACAAAAGAATATGTTTAATAATTATTTATCAATTACACCAACACTAGTAGAACCAACAAAATGGGAATAAAGTGCAAAATAATAATTGAAAGTTATATGATTTGTTTTCTTTGGTCATTCAATTCTTTCTTGCTCCCAATATCCCACCATACCCCAATTTGATTTTAATAAACCCAAAGCATGATAGAACCCAATTTGATATAAACATGAAGTAAGATTTTAATAAACACAAGGTATGATTGTGTAATTTGTGGCCATTGGTCCACTTTATATCAATGCAATTTTTTTCCAAGAATATTAAAAAAAAGTGCAATACTTATAAGAAGAAAGAAAATATTCACACCTACAAATTTATTTGACATAATTCCCTAGAGATGTATAGTCAAGTCAGGCAACCAACCAAAAGAAATAGCAACTTGCTTCGTTATCAAATCTCTTTACTCAAAGCTTTCTAAATAACAATGAGCAACATTGCTTCAACTCACACAACCAAACACTAATGGATTTGCAAGGTTTTTAAGGAGTTTCACTTCATCCTCAAGCTTTCTAACGTGAGCTTATTAAAAAAATTTAAAGAAAAACGAAATTGATAAAGCACTCCAGTCAAAAAGATAAAACCAAATCGAATATATAGTATCACAAACACAAAACTAGTGTTTTGTTAAAGCAATCAATAACATGTTTGTAAGAATTCATAACATAAATGTAAATAAAGCAATCAAATTGGACATCAACAATAACTGTGTTTTCTCTCTTGAAGCACTACTGAGTCTTGGTGGCAATTGAAACCTTCATAGATATAGTGACACCAAAATAGAAGCTATCAAAAAAATAAAAAATAAAAAAATAAAAAATAAAAAAATCAATACAAAAAACAATTGAAGTAAAGAGAAGTAAATTGACATCATTAAGTCACATTTAAACATTTAGATCGAGCATCCAAGTTAAACACTAAACCCTAAATTGAAAAGCCCCAACTTTTGAAATTGAAAAACCCTAAACTCTAATTTTGAAATTGAAAAGCCTCAAATCAAAACTCAAAACCCTAATATCTGAACATGTACCTGAAATTGCGCAGTGAGAGGGCCAGGTGAGAGGGCTCCGGTTGTCGGAGGGAGAGGTGAGACGGCTTCATTTGCTTCGTTTGCGGGTCTTCGTCGACTGGAAGGAGAAGCGAAGACGAACAGGGCTATGAAAGAGGTAACTCCGAAGGACTGCTCGAGCGAAGCAATGGCCGTTGTAAGCGAAACAATGGCTGATGTTCCGAAGGACTGCTCTTTCCTCCGTTTTCTCTTTATGCTCTCTTATTCATCTTCGCGCTCGCTCTCTCTCTCTCCCATCCTTGTTAATAGCTTTTGGGAGTTTCTATTTGCACATACCATTTCCCCTCTCCTCACACACTTAATGATATTTTTTTATTACATTTTTATCCTAAAATAAAATTACCAAAATATCCCTTTCTTCTTCAACCAAAACCTTAACCCTAACCCTAATATCCAACACAGTCCCTCCCCCTCTAGTCATCTCCTTCCTCAACATAGTCCTCTTTCCGTCGCCTCTGTCCGTTGCCTCCCTCCGGCCTCCCTCTTCTTGAATCGAAGCCCCATTCCATCCCATCGTTCGTCGCTCACTCACCCTCTCCGCCACCCTCGTAACCCTTCACTTCGGGACACAACACCACCGCCGCCGCAACTTCCACCCCTTCGTGACCCTCAATTCTGCACACAAATGCACACACACACACAGGAGAACCTAGATCTGGAAAGAAGACTTATTTTCCTACCATTCGGACAATTAGTATCGAAAGAATAGCCTCAATTCAGAAATCAACCATCGAACCAATGAATTTGGTTTGACTATCAATATCTGAACAAAATACATTAGTTTGACCATCAACATATGAAGCCCCCTTTTTGCGACTGAGAGAGGAGAGAGAGATCGAGGGGATGAGGTGGAGGTCGCGGTAGTGTCGTCGGTGGGTGGAGGAAGGGGTGGGAATGGCGACTGGAAGGGAGGTGGTAATGAAGGTGTTGCGTCGCCGCCGACGAGGTGGTTGCCGGCGAGGAAGGTGTGTGGATTGAGAGTGTTGGAAAGTTGTACTTATGGGCATATAATTGGAATAAAAGTGTTGTAATGAGTAAATATTTTATTTTTTATTTTTTTAGGTGTGTGAATTGAGAAGGATGTGTAAATAGAGGATTAAGTGTGTGTAAATAGATGCTCCCATAGCTTTTGCTTTGTTTTTCCTCCTTTATTTTCTTTAGGCAAAATTTTGACTAGGGAACTTCAATATCAACAATGAGACTGTGCTAATTTTAGAGTTTTAAAAGGAGTCTTAGTGATTGGCAAAAGGAAAAAAGAAAAAAAAAAATTTAGACACATATTCCATCATATGTGAGTTTTACTGCTTGTTACATTACTAAAATTCTCTTTAAAATTCTAAAAATAAAACTCTCAATCTTTATTCTTTTAATTTAGTCAAAATTTTGGAAGGTTTGTTTTCAATATTGAGAAGAAATTTCATTTTGAGACAAAATTTTATGGTAAACTTTGGCCTTAATTTATATTTTTTTAATTTTTATTATTTATGTTTGTAATTTTACCTTTATTAAAATTTAATTTATATTTCAAATGCAACAATAAATTTAGAGAATTTTATAATTTTAACCAATAATTTGGTATATGATATGGTGATGATGGTAGTCATGTATCCTTTCTCTCTCAATCGCCACCATACACCGTAGGGGTGGTCGCGGTTCAATTTTGGATGGTTGTGTATCGATTTTAGACCCGTTTGCATTTATACAATTTAGAAAAAATTCAACCCGCAACTGCCCACAATGCGGGTTGCTTTTGTGCGGATAGGGTTCACAGATATACGGGCGGTTTGTGGATTGGACTTTTTTCTTTAAAAATTTATTTTGGAGCCTTTTTTTTCCCATTTTATAAATATTTATTTTGGGCCCTTTTCCCCCCCATTTTCTAAAATGCTCCAACATTAATAATTAATGAATTAAAACTTTTACAATTAAAAACACAACAAAATCAATTCCTAATACTAACAAATCATTCGAAATCCTAAAGTTTTAAATCAAATCATAAACTAACATAAGCACATCTTTCAAAATCCTAAATTAGATCATCAATTTCATTCACTATCTACTACCCAATAATACAATTAAAGTAAAATCATTCAAAATCCTAAGCTTACCGAAAAGTAATTCTTCATCAACTTTTACATTCATCCAAAATGTAATAATAAAATAACAACGATCTAGGTTTTAAAAAAAAAAAATAATAAATGTAAGTGCAGGCGGGTTCTTGCGGGTATGGGTTACACCCGCAACCCGCAATCATGCCATATTTCAAATTGCATCCACCCGTATTATGTCTGCAAAACCGCCCATTTATATGCGGATTGGTTCAGATTGGGCAGGTTGTGAGGTTTGGATAGCCCTTTGCTCAACCATAATATACCGTTGTCAATAGCCCTATTTGACAAGTTTTAGCTAAAATAGCTAAGAAAGACAAAATAGATTAAAATAGTCAATCAGACAAAATGTCATATCTAACCCAAAATCATTTTATTTTTTCTCTTACAACCATCAAATTAACCCCCCCAAAAAATAAACTATCTTCTTAAACACAACTATTTTAACCAGCCTAAATGTGATAACCTAACCCGTACTATGCTTAATTATGCATGTAATTATGTGTTTGATATGAATTTGCAAGTTTAAGCATATGAATTATGTGAATTTGGAATAATATCTGTTAAATGTAGGAATATCTGTTGCAATTGGAACTTTGAACCTAAAATTGAAAGTCTTAGAGGTGCGATAAGCCAAAACGGACTTCATATTTGTGATTAGCATGATTTATAGAGCTTACGGTGAAATTTTGAAAAATTACGATTCGTAATGTTTAATTAGCCTAAATTATATATCTCTAGCTCTCTTGTGTTCTCCATTCTTGTTAGGACTTGCTAGGGAGTTGGGTTAGAGAGAGAGGAAGAGAGAAGCTAGGATTTTGTTAGAGTTTCAAAGGACAAATCCTAGATTGAAGCTAAGGTATGAAAATTTACTTATAATCTTTGTCTCTAACTCATTATTGTCATGGAATCAAGAAGAAATTGAGAGTTTTGAGCTAGGGTTTTGAGTTGTGTAAAGGTTTGAATAAAATCATGAAATATCTTCATTTTTGTTTGATTTGAGTTCATTATTGTGATTGATCCATGAAACCAACTCTAGATGGTTTATGCAATCAAGATTTGTTAGAAGATTCACCATATTTGTATGTATTTTGAGCTTGGGTATGACATTCATGATTGTATGAAAAATAAGAGACATTGAATTTGTTATTGAAACAAGATTGATGTGTTTGAGATGTAATTACCCTTGAATCATGCTAGTTCACCATGTTTTGAGCTAGTTTTGCTTTGCATTTGGCTTGGAAATGGATTTGGAAAGTTTGCATCTTTGAATTATTTTTGAGCTGTTTGATTTTGCCCAGACCGCACTAGTGGCCATGGGCTCTGCATGAGTGGAACATGAACAAAAACAAAGAATTGCATTTTGCTTAAACCACCGCTCAAGGAGCCAAGGCCACCACTCGAGTAGCCCAGTCACCACACGAGCGGTCAAAGTGGGCGCACGTGCGGCCAACCTTGTTTCAGCTTATACTTGGTAACTTCAAAAAGACATATCTCCTTCATCCGGACTTCGTTTTAAGTGATTCTTGAGCCTAAATTCAAGCCTCGGAAGTTTAGTTTCTAATGGTGGTGGTCTCACATAATTTTAAGTACACAAATAGATATGCTCAAATTAGTAAAGGATGTTTATTTTCTTTTAACCGTTTCATGCCTTTTGTTACCCTAACTTAGTTTCCTTTTGCTTTTTGCTATTTTCTTTTGATTTTTGCTATTTCCTTAAACCTTAAATATGTAAACATGATATTTTCAATGGAAAACATACGAAATTGTTGTAGGAAACATTAATTTAAGTCATGAACATTTAGGGCGTTTAAAGTACATCTTCGACACAAGCTTTGTACGTGAATCATATGTAGAGAAATTTAGCATTAAACACTTGAGCGGGATTAAAGAATGGGGAATAATTGAACGGATATGTAATGATTAAATCGATTGAGTGAATTGAAGGCAATGTGTTTTGAAATGTTATGCTTGGTTATATTTCTGTAGGCTGAGTCGTTAAGTGGTATAAAACTGTAAGTAATTTCTTTGTAATAGTATTTTCATATGAAATACTTTGGAATTGTGAACTTATGCTTTGTATAAATTATGTGCCTTGACGAGTGTTTTCGAAATGATAAAATATGCTTGAAATCATCGGAGCAATTATGTTATGGCAAGTTTCCAAAAGAATGTTTGGATAAGAATGAATGAGTTTCCTTTTGAGCAATGATTATGATAAATTGGGAAAATGTACTTTAACCCTCAATAACTGTTATTTGTGTATGATCTATCTTAGACGTTTTGTATAAGCTAATGATTCGCGATAAACGTTCTGTATGATGCCAACCTTTGACGATTGTCCTGTATGGTAATTCAACAAATTAATTAAGGCATTTGGGTACTCCGCTGTGACTTGGAGTTATGTAAGGTTTGATAAAAGGTTTGGTAAGCAATATTTGATACTATGGGATTTGAAACAAGCTTTAATGTGATTTGGAATCAGACTTAAATGTATCATTTGATCGAAATGAAAGAACTTCATTAATATTATATGACATGTGTAATAGGGGCTTGAGGCCGCTTGTTATATGTTTGGGCCCGAGGCCACTTGTTATATATTTGGGTCTGAGGCCACTTGTTATATGATTAGGCCCGAGGCCATTTGTTATTTGTTTGGGCCCGAGGCCGCTTGTTATATGTTTGGGTCCGAGGCCACTTGTTATATGATTGGTCCCGAGGCCGCTTGTTATATGATTGGGCCCGAGGCCGTTTGTTGTATGATTAGGCCCAAGGCTGTTTGTTATATGATTGGGCCTAAGGCCATTTTGAATATATGAATATATGACTATGGACATTGTGAGAATCTTATGATCATCTATTTACACTGGTTTACCGTATTATTACTCACTAAGTTTCGCTTACCCAATATTATGTATGCACATGTAGGTGATCAGCAGCATGGAGCACACCTCTAGAGTCAGCTTCAGGAGCTATTTTGTAACCCAATCGAGTCATGCCTCTGAAATGGAGTTTTGTCTTTGACTCACACCACACCTTGACCTTATTTTGTTTTTGCCATTATGGTCATGGGTTTGTAAACAATATGTGTAAATTTCTTGTGGCACTTATATTTTTGCTTGGGCATGTAAATGTGCTAATGTGTTATGAGGTTATCTTCATAATTTTTGCTCATGATTAGCACAACTTAATGGACTTCTCTTTATTATACGCTTTCGTTTATGGCCTCATTAGCATAAATATTCTGTATGATCATTTGAGGCCTTCGGTAATCTACGGGTTACTGGCTGATTATGACCCAACTTTTAGGGACGGGTTTGGGTCATGACACTAAAATAATAAAAAAAAATATCAAATAACCAACTTCTCAATTGGGGCCAATACGTCCTTACTTTAATTAGTAACACCAGTTATCTTATAAATAAATAATTATTTATGAATTAATTGTTGTACCTATTTAATAATTAAATTTGAAATGCATATTATATTTAATATGTATGTTGTAGTTGGGAAGTCATATGTATCTAGTAAGAGTAATGTTGGTAAGGGTTACGGATGACGGACCATTAATTGAAGGTGAATGTGACAAGGTGGAACGGAGTGACCATGAGAGGTGAGGGAGATGATGTATTCTCGGTAACAGTGGGGTCCCTAACCCTTGCCACCACTGCGATCGTGAGTTCAACCACTGTTCATTGAGCCGTGATAAGAAAATCAATTATAGCTTGTGATTTCATTCAACAAAGTGGACAAAGAAAATTAGAGGTATGTTGTGTGGTTCACTGCACGAATATACATGTTGTGACCAGAATGCACATACATGCTTTTTTTTCCCCCCCCTCTAGTGCACAAATACAAATGAAAAATGAATAAAAGGAATGAATCAATGAATGTATGATAAACTATGTGTGTGGAAATCAATGAAAGTGGGAAAGTACTAATGTAAGATACAATGCATGTGTGTTGGAAATGAATAATAATGAGACTAAAAGCTGACTCAGAGGCCACTGTAGGAACTGAGACAACCAACAACACATTTTTTGCTATTAGAGAGAGAACCTTATACTTATTGGCATTAACCTTTCACCAATTCAAAATATCAAAGTTTGGAACTATTAGGTCTACACAATCATCAACCAAATACTTTTCCAACTCTGACTTGTTTTCCACACTTTTTTCCGACTCCAAATGGTTAATATATTGAGAGGCAAAGAGTGTCATGGGATCTTCCTCTTCCTTTTCATTTCCATCACTTGAGGAGTTTTACTTGTATTTAAAGGTGAAACATTAGCAACATTATTCTTTTCAACATAATGATCAAGTAAGTGCTCCAATGTTGCCTTCACACTCTTTACTAAAATTTCTACCTTGTTTCACCATCTTTATTAAAATTTCTACCTTGTCATTTTCATACACCTTATTGAATAAAAACTTAAGATATGTCAACTTGTAGCGAAGGTCTAATATAACGGCAACATATAACAAGAAATTGATATTATCAAGATTCTCCCAATATTTGTTGTATTTCAATTTTATGTTATCAGCCATGTTACTGAACACTGCATCTCCACTTTTACTCAATTGAACTAATTTAGATTGCACTGATACAAGTTGATTAAAAAAACATTAGATGCCACATACAAAGACCCTAAAAGTTGCCAAGTCACATTATAAAAAAATCTTAAAAAATTCACAAAGACTCTAGTTACCTCCCAATATTCTTCTTTAGGATATGAAATGAATCTTTTTCCTTTCCCTTTGCCTCTTCCACCTCAATTGAAAAAATGTGCGGTTCAGTGCGATTCGAAGCGATTTAGGTAAATTATAAAAACCAAGGGCAACTAGTCATCCCTGACCAAAACAATCCAATGGTAAGTATGAACCACAAAAGAGTAGATCTCATTTCTTGCTCTTTTCTCTAAATTTTTTGAGGTTTATTTTTGTGAAGTAATATTGCTCAAGTAAAATCACATTATATGATAAACAGGATCACAAAAATTACTTTGTTCCCCCTTATGTTTGACAATTTTCTCACATTAGTCTTCAAAATTTATTTATTTTACTCGAAATCTTCATATTTCAAATTGTTGTTGTTTCTTTTTTCTAGTTTATTTCCAAAAACAATTTTTTATTCAAAATTAGATAAAAAATATCACATTGACCACCTGACATAAAAATATTATATTATATATAATTTATACATCTAATACAAATTCAAATCTCAATATAATAATATATTTTTTAATATTATATGATAGTTAACGTGATATTTTATGTTTAATTTTGAACACAAATTAACTTTAAGAGTAAATTAAAAAAAATTAAAATATGAAGAGCCAAAATTGAAAAAAAAAAAAAAAAACTTCAAGAATTGAAGCAAAATATAATTTAGCCAGGGAAAATTCACAACACATAGTCAAAATCTCCAACCCACATTTTATATACTGATAGATTTCTAAACCACATTTTATAATTTTTACTAGAAAAAAAAAAAAAAAATTCAATATCTGTTGTGTTTTTTTTTTCCTTTTTGAAATCACTCAATCCAACCAAACGGAGCAGTAAACTTTCTTTCTCTTTAAATCGTCTGACTTCCATTTTCTCATCTCATTCGTGATTCTAAACCACACTGATATTATACCAGGTCTGCATTTCCTTTTTTTTCATATTTGCTTTTACTATTTTCTTACGCTCCGTTTGTTTCCTGAGAAAACGAACAAAATTGAAAGTACCCAAATCTGTGATTCTGTGGAACTAACTCACTTTCTCAATTTAATTTCAATTAACTAGATTGAATACTAGTTTTTTGTTTTGTTTTGTTTTTTGAATTCTAAAATTGATTTTGGATTCAACTTGTAGAACTCGAAGATTTGTTTAAAAAGCAGTTACTGTTAAGAATGCTAGTATAAGAAAGAATTACTGGCCCATGAGGGTGCAAGTGACACTTGCACTCCCACAGCCACACCAAACCACAGACACATTTGCACCCATGTGTTAGTAATTTTTTTCCCTTCTCGTTGTTTCCCCTATATGATATAGTAGATACATAAAGTCTTATATTTTGTACGTGTCCCATGTCGTGTCTGGATTTTTTAAAATTGTAGTGTCGCTGTGTTCGTACCCGTGCTTCTTAAGTTTTTAGCCAAAACATAGTTAAGTGATTCTATAGAATGCAGTTAGCTCCGCAACGTTGGGCGGTTTTCTATTGATGACATTCTTGGCTAGTACATTTTTTGCAAAGAATTTGTGAAGAGTACCCCTCAGAATAGGGGTGTGTATTAATCAAAAGTAATTCTTGCAAATTGCAAATCATATAGGTGAACTATGTGTTAGGAAAAATATGTGATTCTCCACAAGTAAATCAATTAATGGAAATAAAAACTAATGCGAAAAAATTAAGTCAAAGGCAGCACAAGAATTTTTACGTGGTTCCCTCAATGTGAGGTACGTCCACGGGATCGAAATCCGATTCTACTATCAACAAATAATTTCCAAACGAATACAAACGAGACACGAATGATCTCACAAAACCACCCTTAGGTGAATTCCAAATAATCACAAATAAACAAGAGGAAAGACCTCACCAAATAGATGAACCAAAATCTTCGAAACAGAGTTGAAGAAGACCCAAAATAATAAACCAAATTAGTCACACAATGACTGCCGAAAATAAACCCATAGAATTAAATTCCACCAAGCATTGAATTCACCAATTGAATTGCCTAGCCAGCACAATTCTCTCAGAGAAGAATATATATGTTATGAAATTGATAGCCAAGCACTATGCCCAGAATTCACTGCTGCCGCTGAACCTTGATCTCACAGAACAAAACAAAGACAATATTTGTATATATTGTTGAATCTTGGGTTTTTTAACAAAACCCTAGTTGTATCCAAATTGAATTGAGTTTTCACAAATTAGATATAATATATAAAAATATACTATAACTAATACCAAACCAAATTAAACTCTTTTAATAAACCAATTGGGTCCCACACTCCAATAAGGAAGTATACCCAACACTATGTGTCTTGACAAAAAATAACCCTTATGTTTCATCCACATCAACAAGCATTAGTCACATTGGAAGACTGCATGGTATGAATGGTCATGTAACATTGACAACTAATAATAAAACAAATAGTGATTCGAGGGGATATGTGTCTTTCATATACCAGAAATAAGGCGTTGGAAATCATTTTTCCTTCTGATATCGTTATTCTAAAATATATTGTATGATGTTACCGATATACTATGAAGCATGAACACGGATACGGACACGGTGAATTTTTATTTATTTATATATTTTTATGTGTTATATAGATTCATATTACATTCATCTTAAATCAAAATTAACAAACACTAATATAGTAACATCAATTCAATAAATATAACCACTATATTTAAACAAATTAATAGATCATCCATTCACAAAAAAGTCATAATAAACGATAACAAGAACTAAGACGAGAAGGGGAAAACATTCAACATCCAACTGTATTCTTCACAAAAGTACGAAATAAGAGAGGCAAAAGAAAAAGGAAAAACAAAAAAAAAGTAGCCCCGCTGTGTCCCATGCCGTGTCTGATATGGACATGTGTGTCCCCGCCTTGTCCCCTACAAAAAAATCATTAAATTAAAGGGACACGCCATCTGACGTGTCCCGTACGTGTCCCCGGCATGTCCGTGTGTCGGACACTGCCACGGCAGCGATTTTGGAGTGTCCATGCTTCATAGCCGATATATGACCATATCACCAATAACGATACATACATTGTTATTTAATGTGCTTTTGTTTTTGCTTCCATATTTTCTAAAACAAAAACAAGTTAAAAAACACCTATTGTGTTAATAGCGTTCCCATTTTTGTGCAAAAAATAGTTTCCAAAAATTTGAAAACAACTTTTTGGTGTTTCCTAGTAAGTACTTTTTTAGAACATATTTATTCATTATGATCTCACATTAGAACAAAAGAGGCTTGACCTAGTGAATATAAGCCTCTTAGGCTCTCTCTCCTTGTAAGCCAATTTTCAAGGGTGAGTTCTACCCAGGGGTTCATTGCATTTGGTATTAGAGCCAACTACCCTGTCAAGTACAGGATTAGACACACTTGTGAGTATTGGATGGGTGCGACTTTGCGGTTAAGCTGTGGAGGGCTGAGTTATAGGCTGAATCTAAGAAGTACGGACACGCGAACACGTAAATTTTTAAAAAATACAGGACATGACACATCGGGAGGACACATTCAAAATCAAAACATATATTTTTATATTTTTATTATACGTATATTTTTAAATATTTAATATATATTTTATGCCAAATATTTAATTTTACCAAATTTATCAACCTTAGTAAAAAAATTAAAAATTATAATTTTTTTTTGAAAAAAATAATACTTAGCGTGTCCTCATTGTGTCCCTTGTTTGTCCTCAGCATGTCCCAATGTATCCGTAGTGTGTCCAAATTGTCCCAGCGTGTCCAACTCTTTCTAGCATGTCTGACACGTGTCCATGCCTGTGTCCGACACGTGTCGGACACCTGTACGCGACCTTCGGAGAGGTGTCCATGTTTCATAGGACTGGATTAAGATACCTATCGAGGAAAAAGGGTACCTATTGAATATTGATACGTGAAACCACTAGAGGAAAAAGGGTTACCATTAGACCAGTGTTGATAGAGTGGACCTCAGTGGACATCACCTGTGGAGTGTGGTGAAATGTTACGATCCCACATTTGAACAAACGAGGCTTGGCCTTGTGAATATAAAGCCTCTTGGGCTCCCTCCCTTTGCAAGCCAGTGTTCAAGAGTGGGAACCTAGGGGTTTGTTTCAGTTTTCAAAAAAAAAAAAATAATAAAATTCCTACGATAAGTTTCATAAACAATTCGCCACACAAGTTTACTATATATTTTTCAGAAAATTAGAACACAGCCAAACATATAATTTTTATTTTATTTTGTCCCTTTAATTACTGTAGGATTACATCAATGATTAGCTTTAAGTCTTTATCTTTTTGTTTTAGTTATAGATGAGTTGACGAGAAATATTCAAGATGATGTGTCATAGTGTATGCTTTTTGCAGATGATATCGTGTTAGTGGATGAGAGAAGAGAAGGAATTAATACTAAGTTGGAGACTTGGAGAGAAGCACTTGAATATAAAGGATTTAGGATAAGCAGGATTAAGACTGAATATATGGAGTGTAATTTTAGTAACAATAGAAATAGAAATAGAAGAGAAGTGACGATTGAGAACCAAAAACTACCTAAGAGTGAACATTTTTTTACTTAGGCTTGATTATCACAACGGATGGGAAGATTAGAAAAGATGTGGTCCATTGTGTTACATGGAGTCGTCGGTTTAGGGCAGAGTACCCGTGTCGACACGACACGACGCGACACGACACGGGTGTGGGTGTGAGATTTGTGTCGGATTCGGCATAGTTTTCTCGGACACGGCTGACATGAGAGAAGAGTGACAAAGGATTATTGAGAAACTTACAAGTTACAGTGGAGAAGGAAGCGAATCTGGTGAAGGAAGCGACCGCCATCGCCATTGCATCTCGATCTTTTATTCTCACTAGCAATCTCGATCTGTCTTCTTCTCTTTGTCGGTCTCTCAATCTTCTTCTTGCTATCGATCGATTTTCTTCTCTCTGTCGATTGATCTTCTTCTCTCTCTCTCTCTCTCTCGATCTTCCTCTCGTTTGCTCTGTCTATCTGTGTCTATCCATCTTCTACTCTCTCTCTCTCTCTCTCTCTCATTTTCTCTCTCTTCTTCACTTCTCTTTTTTTGGCTCCACTTATCTCATTTATAACACACAAACATATATATAATATCACATTTATAACACACACAAACATATATATAATATCAATTAAAAAAAAAGTTGTTATTTTTTTTTTTTTTGTTAGAGAATTGTATTATTGATTGATTGTGATGATTCTGTATTACAAGATTGATTTATTACAATTCCTATACAATCTATATATAGAAGAAAATGTGGTAGTAGGTGTAGTGGAGGTGATAGTGGGTTAGGTGAAGTGGAGTGTGTGGTGAAGTGGAGGTAGGTGAAGTGGAGTGTGTAGTGGAGTAGGTGAAGGTAAAGATGGGAAATTCTAACAGCCCCCCGCAAACTCAAGGAGGATAGAAACTAACCAACTTGAGTTTGGAGAGAGGAACAAAACAAGAAAATACATAAAAATAAAAAAAGATAGGAGACACTGTATGGTTGTGTCAGACCGTTGGTGAAGACACTGAAAGGTGGTGCCATAACGTGGTAGAGGACACTGGATGTGGTGTCATAACGGTGTAGAGGACACTGTATGGTGGTGTCATAACGGTGTAGAAGACAGTTTATGGGGTCATGTCGGACCGTTGTAGAAGACAGTTTATGGGGTCATGTCGGACCGTTGTAGCAGACACTGTTGTGACAGTTGTTGTGACAGTTTACGGAGTCTTGCTGGACCCTTGTAGAAACTAACCGGAATCAATGTCGGGACAGTTTACAGAGTCTTGTCGGACCCGTGTAGAAACTAACCGGAATCTATGTCGGGACAGTTTACAGAGTCTTGTCGGACCCATAAAGGAGCTAACCGGAATCAATGTCGGGACAGTTTACAGAGTCTTGTCGGACCCTTTAAAAAATCGCATCCTCAAAAGGTGCGCTCAATTTTTTAAAAAGGCGTGCCATCAAAAGGCGTGCCCAATTTATCAAAAAGTGCGCCGGACATGATGGCGAGGCACGTGAGTGTCTTGGTTGGCGTGCCCGTTTGTTGTTTGGCGTCAAGAGGCGCGCGATGCGCGTGGCTGGCCCTGGCTATTTAAAACAAGGTTGAGGCGAAGGCTGTGCATACTAGTCTGAAACCTCGGAACGTGTCATTCTGAAACAATCTGTAAATACTCTGTATCCAACCCTTTTCGGAAACACTCAGCAACCCAAAAAACATGGCCTCTTCTTCCCGTTCAGCTACCCAGAACATGGCCTCATCTTCCCGTGGTCTGCTCACTCTCTTTCCCGACCTCAACGAGTCAACAGGAGAGATAACAGGTGCGGTGGCCCGTGAACCTCAACCAAACACCTCTGGTTTTGCTCCGTTGAACTTTCCGATGCGGTCGGTGGAGCAAAAAATGGCAGTGCAAACTGATATTGAGGCCAATCAGTATACTCTGAAGTCATGTGTGGAAACCATGACTGCGGTCACAAACCTGTCGCACCGGCTGCAGAGCAGGACAAATGAGGTGCAACAGTTAAACGCCCAACTGGCTCTGCTCCAACGCATGTATAAGGATGCGCGAGCAGAGATAAGTGTGCTAAAGGCGGAAAATAAGGAGATGAAGCGGAAGGCCACCGTTATGTTCCGATTTGGAGGGCCGCCATATGCTGCAGTGGAGGAGCAGGGAGTAGTGATCGTGCCCAGTGGAGTGGGAAACACGGAGGCAACACCGGCAAGGGCCGCCCAGGACGGAGGCAAGAAGAAGAGACCGGCAGAATAGGCGAAGAAGTGAGGTCGATTGGTAGCCGGCTGCAGAAAAGAAAACAAAACTGTTGGTTTTTTTTTTTTTTTTTTTTTTTTTTTTTTTTTTTAAATTGTGATCGGGGTGGATCCCTGAGATGAATAAAATATGGTTTGGTGTGCAAAGCTAGATGGTATGAATGGAATTGGAAAAAGATTAAAAATAATGTGAAAGAAAAATAAAGAAAAAAATAATAAAAATATATTGGAAATCAAAAATGAAAGATGGGAGAAATAAGCAAAGTGAATGGAGAAAATAAATAAAACTAATGGAGTTGGAAATCAAACGGAGGAGAGATGATGATGTTTTTTTTTTTTTTTTTTTTTTTTAATAATATAATAAAAAGAGATATATATATATATAAAAAAAAAAAATGGGGAACAACATGATGTCTGAGAGCATCAATGAAGGTTTAGAATAAAAAATAAAGTTTGATTAAAAAAAATAAAGTGGGCGGTGGATGGGTGTGATTAGACAAAGAAAAGTGAAGTGGGTGTGCCCCTTGCTCTCTCTCTCCACACGTAACCCACCTTGGGTGCAGCATCCAATTTACGGTCGAGTAAAGCCATTAGGCTACTAAATGTGAGAGATAATCGAGCTCCAAGGGTCTACATCAGAAACAGAGAGAGGAAGGCAGATCTAAGCACATTTAGTAGCCGCCAGCAAAGGGTGGGACGGCGGGGAGATCTCGCCGGAGTTGCAAATAGTGGCCAGTTTTCCGATCAGTTCAGGGATTTCGAAGCTGTCGTTGGACACTGCCGAATTGCTAATATGTATCTATGGCCCAAAACCCTCGAGGTACCAATTATGGATCCTTTTACGGATGAAGAGATGCCAAAGGAAACTGAAGATTCAAATACAGTAGAAAAGGCTCCTGAAGGAACTCCTGATGGTGGTGGTTTGCTTGCAGTAATTGTCCATGAAGCTCAAGATCTGGAGGGCAAGTACCACACAAATCCCCAAGTGCGTTTACTTTTTAGAGGAGAGGAGAGAAGAACCAAGCCTGTGAAGAAAAACAGAGATCCCAGATAGAAAGAAGAGTTTCTGGTATGTGTTTGTGGTATGTGTTGAAAAATTCCAGCGGGCAGCGAAGGCAAGGTTGCCGGCCGGCTGCCCGCCGGAAAGAAAGCAGTATAGACCTAAATCTTATAGCTCTGATACCATGTTATTTTTTTTTTTTTTTGTTAGAGAATTGTATTATTGATTGATTGTGATGATTCTGTATTACAAGATTGATTTATTACAATTCCTATACAATCTATATATAGAAGAAAATGTGGTAGTAGGTGTAGTGGAGGTGATAGTGGGTTAGGTGAAGTGGAGTGTGTGGTGAAGTGGAGGTAGGTGAAGTGGAGTGTGTAGTGGAGTAGGTGAAGGTAAAGATGGGAAATTCTAACAAAAGTTTATATACATAAATTCAAAATATTTTTATTAAATATTTAATTTCTTATTTGTATGATATATGAGACCTACAAAATATGATAATGCCAATAAAAAATAAAATATTAAGAATTTCTAGTATTACTCATATAAATAATGTATATACATTCTATTTTTTAATTTTATATGATGATTTTTTTATATTTATATACAAAATAAATAAAAAAAATTATTGTGTTTATATAGAATTTATTTATATGTGTCTTCTAGAATAGAATTTAATGGTAATAAAGAAAAATTATTATATTTATATACAAAACTAAATACAAAAATATTTTTTTTACTTGGGGTTGATTTGGGAACGTAAAAAATTAGTAAAAAAATAAAAAAACTATCAATAAAGTCAAAAAATTTAAAAGGCTATTAATATTTCATATGCCGTGTTCCCGTATCCATATCTATTTTTTGGATATTTTTTTGCCGAGTCCCCGTATTCTTATTTTTACGAATAGGCGAATTTGACACCTAGACACATACCCGTATCCGACACCCGCACCCGTGCCCGTGTAACATAGGTAGTCCATAGAATTAGGGCGGATTAGTTTAAGTAGAGGAGTACGTCTGGGATATTGTATGATAAACGGATACCAACTAGACTAAAAGGAAAGATCTATAGAACGGCTATTAGAGCAGTGATGTTGTTTGAGACGGAATATTGAGCAACTAAGAAATAACATATAGATAAGAAGAGTGTTCTTGAGATGAGGATACTAAGGTGGATGTGTGGCAAGACTAGAAAAGATAAAGTTATGAATAGATATATTCGTGAATAGGTAGGAGTAGCACCGATAAAAGATACGTTGAGAGAGAATATATTGAGATAGTTTAGTCATATATAACGGAGACCAACAGAGGCAATGGTGAAGAGATGCGACATAGTTACGGGAGATGGAAATGCTAGGGGAAGGGGTAGACCTAAATTGACGTGGGATAGTGTAGTGAATAGAGATATGAACCTCCTTAATTTGACTAAACAAATAGCCATTGATAAAGCCAAATGGAGAAGAAAGATTTATGTAGCCGACCCCATTTGATGTGACTTAACTTGGTTTGGTTTGGTTTGGTTTGGTCCCTCCACAAATTCAAGAATCCAAACACAACCATAAAGATTATTGTGCAACACTACTTTCAATTATGCCTTTTCTTTATATGGGAGAGTTTGAGAGTTTGCTTACATTTGGTTTATCATGGTCCCTGCATTTGCCTCATCTTCACGAGAAATTAGAATTGAGTACAGATGGGTGGTAGAAAACTGGGGCAATTTCATCTTGTTTTGCTTTTTGGCATCTCACATTTGTAATCCACTTGTAATATTGCAAATTGCATGCCAGATGTTTGAATAATAGTTAATCTTATGCATTCATAACCATTCTGACCTAGATTGTTGATAAATATTCACCTATGAAATGAGAACTATGTCATTGTGAAATTGGTATTGCCTATGGCATGTTTCCAGCATCCTCGGAAGCTGAAAGGATTCTATGTGGACTTTACCTGAAGGGTTTGATTTTGTTGTAGGGATATATAAGAAAATTCATTATGAGGCTTATTAAGTTATTATGCATCCATTAGGTGAGATGTTTCATTTTGTATGGGCATTGAGTAAAATGGTCATTCCAGTGCAAAAGAGTTTTAAATGATTTATCTTGTAATGGAACCTCTTAAGTTCTTGTTTGAGATGTTGTAAGTACTAAGTAACATTAACATTCACCAAGTGAGTGCTGGTATGTTTTTTAATGATTCAAAGTCGGACTTTGATAAACGATATTTAACTTTTGACATCGAGATCTTTTCAGTGATATAGTTGATACTTGATATATCTCGCGCTTTTATTTTAATTTATTTTATTTTATTGGAGGGGTTGCCACTCTCATCATTGGTTTTACACCATTTTTTTGGTTATGCAAATTTCATGAGTAAACATGATCCTCAATTGTTCAAATGCTCCATGAGGGATGAACTGGCTATTTGCCCCAGCCAGACACTCTTTAGTATGTTATTTGACTACTTTTTGGCATGATATAGAGTGGACATTGGTGTGCAGGCTTTATGATATGGATGGTGACATAAATCCTTTCATTTGTCGTACTCATTGGAGTATTTTTTGTTAAGGACATAGCTATTATTTTTTCTTATACCATCTCTTGCTTTGGGCATACTGTGTTTATAAATGAAAATGTTTTTGCTCAGTTGTTGCAGGGGCTTAGCTGGACAGTAGGCTGGTTCTTCACAAGCAGATCATGGAGATAAGTAAGTCTTTATGTACACACTGACACAGAAATGCATGCTAGATGACAAGCATTCGTTTTGATAAGCGCTCTTCTTTTCTCTCTCTGAACGCAGGTAGGAAATTCTTTAAAGCATGGTTAGTTTTTGAATCTATGTTGAGTTGGTCTTTAAATCTTCTCATGTGGGATACGTATGATCTAAATTTGTTTCTCATTGTGCATGGCTGGCAGTCAATACTTCTAGATGTGATATCTGCCATTTTAGGCTCTAGGTTATAACTTTAATAAGGTGCACAGAGGCAGAATTCTCTTTCTTTATCCTTATTATAACATCTGCCTTGCATTATTGTTAGTTTTTTATTTTTTGGAATATTATTGTCTTACTTCATATAACTTACATGACAGCATACTTGTATCTAGTGTTTGAAATGCCACATTGAAGCTGCATATTAGAGTTTTTTTCAAATAAACTCGTGTCTTTCTAACCCATTAGTGTTTTGTTTTGAAAACACGTCTTCTCATTGACGCCGTCATTTTAAAACATGGCTTCAAATTGGATGCTGTGTTTTTAAAACTCCACGTTAAACCTGAAGTCGTATTTTTGAAACTTAACTTCATTAAACAACCTCGATTTTATAAATAAGTTCAAAAGTGCTTGTAATTATGGGAAATATTTTAAAAAAAAACTCGAGTTCGATAAATAAATCCTTTATATTACCTACTTAGCCTTGTCATATGTACATGATGTGCTTTTTTTTTCTTTTTTATTTTAACCCTGGAAGAAACAAGACATGGAGGCACAACAAGCACATTTTTGTTTACTTGCAACCTCTTCTGTTATTTTATCTATAAGGCCGATGATGTAAAAAATTCATTTTCTTCCTTCTTTCTTTCTTTTCGTTTCTTCAATTTGTTTCTGGATTGTGAATTTGGCAGTCATATGGATGAGGCATGGGATGATGTTAATTCTATGGCAGCGTTGATCCTATTGGTAGACATGGACGTGAATCGATCAATAGGAGCATGCAACCCTCTGAAAGTTACCCAAAACGTCCCTAGTTGTTTATTCCATTCCATGTCACAATTGGTTTCTGGGGACCTCTTTGTCTCCTCTTGTTGACACATTGCCTTCATGGTTTGTTCCATTATTCTCTTGTCCAGCAGTTTTGGAAAATTTTGGTTGTCATGTAGTTTCATTTTGATCAACTTTGCCCTTTTCAGTCCAACTCACATTGTCTTTTCTTTCAACCATTTTGAGGGTCAAAGAATATTTGTATTTTGGGGACCATTTTAGAATCTGTAATTTGTGGGTATGAGAGGCAAAGAACAAATATCTTTTTTCTGGTATCACTTTCAGAAAGATGGTTGCTCAACCCACTCAACACCTCTACCTGATTAAGTAATTTGGTCGAATCATGATAAGGTCCTAAACTGGTTGAACTTTATTTTTGTCCAACATCTTTCACTATTTGCAAAGCAAATGAAATATGCTTGGGGGTAGAAAATGAAGTCATCGTATCAAGTCAACTTTAAGAGTAGTAAAGGGTGACCTGGTGGATGAGGGTCCCTCTTCAGTAGGATCTCCTTCCCCAGTTATGTAGAGTTTGTTTTCTTGATTTGCACCCGTGTCAGCAGGATAGCCGCAAATCTTTGCACAACCCCTCCTGGAGCTCGAAAGGCTAAGCTTGTTTCATCTGAAGAGGTTGTTAAATGAGAATAGTTGAGCTTTACATAAAACATTGGCTGAAAAAGATGTGGTTGTAACAAATCTTAAAAGACACAAGTTGGTTGTATATTTAGGATAGGCATGTGTACTTGATTTGCTTCCAGTTGTTGAATATTTCCATGTTCTCTGGGATTCTGGTTGTGGGTGTAATTTAGCTGAAATTTTGGGGGCCTTCTGAGCCCGCCTTGTGTGTATAATTGTTATATGTATGAGTCAAACATTACTAATTAGTTGCTGATATATTTTTGTGGTGATGCATGTTTGGTGCTCTGATTCTCCAATTGCCTTTTTTATAGACCAAATCCCAGCAATTAGGAAGTACGTTTAAGTGCCTGACAGTGGATTCTCTGCTCCTTTTCTTTTTCCCTAGACCATGTATCCATCACACGATCAGGTTAGAGAGACTCATCCTGTAATAGAGAGGTGCTTGGGAGCAGTGGGACATGGGAAATTTAGACCGAGAATTCAGACTCGAAGTCTCATATGTGGTCCTATTTTTACATTAAATCTTGCATTTAGTAGAAGAAAGAGCAGGTTCAGTGTGTTTTGATTCATAGTTCTCATTAAAATAGCAGATGTGAATAATATCTTCTTAATCTTCCTATATTGGAATAGAACCTATTTGGAGTTCAGAGTAAAACCCAATTGCTAAAGTGACCTCCTCGTATATTAGCAAGCAATTTTCTAGTTACAATGCAAATAGGTTTATAAAATTCAAGCATAGCACATCCACACACAAAAACCAAAAAAGGAAAAAAAAAAGAAAAAAAGAAAAAAAAAAGGTACAATTTAAAAAGTTTCATAGCATAACCACATGGGGAAAGGAGAAAAAACACTAGAGATTGCATGCAATATGAGGAGAATTCGTTGGAACAAGTAAAATTGAATCTTTTGATCTTTAAGTGGGCATTGTATACAAGGCTACACATGAGCCGAGTCAAGCTAAATAGTAGGTTGTTCAAACTTGACTTGAAAACTTAACAAGTTTTAAAATGTGTTCAAGTTTGGTTTGTCTACATAACGAGCCAATCTCAAATGAGTTTTTAATGAGCTGAACTCGAGTTGAATTCTAGTAGCTTAGCTTTTATTTTTTTATTATAGTGCATAGATGTTTATTGAGCCAAGCCAAGTAGTAAATTGTTCAAACTTGGCTTAAAAAGTTAACAAGTTTTAAAATATGTTCAAATTTGACTTACTCACATAACGAGCAGATCTTAAATAAGTTTTTAATGAGTCAAACCTAAGTCGAATTTGAATAACTTGATTTATTATGCATATGGAGATGGAAAACAATAGACATGAAAAACATTCCAAAAAAATCCACAAAATGCAGTGTTGGTACTAGCCCATTCATTCTCAATGGGTCTTGACTGTTTTCTACTTTTCTGTGTTCATATCATTACTATTTTCCACTCGGTGAGTGTGTGTGCACAGTGTGCTTGTGTTTTGTTTATTGTTCAATGATTGCAGAAGGTGTAAAAGGGTAGGCAGATTGTGTGGCTACGTGTGTTGATTTTTATTTTTATTGTTAATATTTTTTAAAGTGGTGTTTGTTGAATTAGAACTCCTGTGTATCTCAATAATACATTACTTGGTTTGTCATGCTTCAGGTATTGTTGTACTCTGTTTTCTCTTTGTTACATCATTAGAATACTCTTTAAAGTTTCAAAATTAGAACTCTCTATCATTATTGTCTCTTACCCACTCTGCACACTCACAGGTATAGACAATTGACAGCGACGCGTGGCACGGCCTGGCCAATGACACACTAAAGCTCCCTACCTTTAGGCATTTACTCGGGGATCGGCAGACACGTGCCAGCAACATAGCCAGCATTGGAGGTTGGAGGTCAGATTGAGCCAACAATTCAATTTCAAAATCTTGTTTTCATTTTCCTCAGCTGTTCTGCCATTTTCTTGGACTTCCAGAGAAATCTGAAATCCTCTGTTAATGGAGCTCTGATTTTCCTTCAATTTTTTTCACGTGGCGCTGCACATGAGGTTCATCTGTGCAATGAACTTGGACGTGTATGGGCGAGAAACTTGCGACAAAGTTCCTTACAAGAATTGACACTTTGGGCTACTAAGTCACTAAGAAACAAGTGGGGTGTCTATACATTTATTTTTCGTTTCCTTCACTGGATTCATGAACCATGTGGAGCCTAAAAATAAAATAAATAAGCAATGTGGATTGCAAGAGAATAAGAATACCATCCTAAAAAATTTAGACATACCAAGTGGCAATGCAATAAGTTACTGTATGTTTAAGAAGTACGAACACTTCAAGAGTCATTGAAGATAAATTTAGAGATGATATTTATTTTGATGTTAGAGATTCTTAAAATATTATACTCAAATTACGTGACAAAAGTTTGGATCTTAATTTATTTATTTCTAAAAAACCAACAATTCACATATAATATAGTCAGAGGCAGAAGGAGTGATGGACTAGGGAGGTCACGTGCCCCCTTATATTTTGGGATTTTTTTATTTTGCAAATAATAAAGAAAATATTTTAAATAACAAAATTATAAAAATATTATTAGAGTGAAATGTCAACGACATTTTAAAATTTATAAGAACAATAATGGTTGTTTTGATTGAAAATGAAGAGACTATTATAAACCATATTATCTATGAAAATTTTATGAAATTTTTTGAATGTAACAGTGATATTATTATTGACATGTAAGTATAATTAATCTCACTATAAAGATATGAAATTTATTGGATTGTTAGTTACATTTGACATGTGAGGCTCACCCTCTATGTCTTTATTTATTATTAGTTGGTGATATTACATATCAATGATGACGTGGTATTACCATTGTATTTAATTTTTAATCAAATTTTGTATAAAAAAATAATTTATTTTAAGACTTATATCATTTTTTTTCTGTATTGTCCATGATACATTAGTGACAAATACCATTATTTTTTTTATGTTTCTCAAAATCAATCATAAAAATTTGCGTGAAATATTTTTGTAATAATTTTCGATATTGTAATTAATAAGTGTCCCATCTAATTTAATTTTTTGGCTCCGCTACTGATAATAGTCAATGTCATTAGAGATTAAATTTAAGAGTGATATTTTAAGGTTATTAAAAAAAAATTCTTCAAATAAATTTTTTTTTTTGCCAAGATTGTATGATGTTAGTTTGTTAGTAAGTTAGATTATAAGTAAAGAGATCGCCATGAAAATAGGTTTTTTTTGTTTTATTTATATTTTTGGACGGAAGAGATGAAAATAGGGTTTGAAGGTCCTAATGTAGGCTTGGTTGGTCCAAACTATGATTGGACCATTGCATTCTAGGTCGTTCTTAATGAGTTGGGATGGGCTCGTTATGCTGTTGAGATTGGGCTTCTTGCTGGTAAAATTTAAATTGTTTTCTTATTTATCAAATTTGGACAAAAAAAAGAAAAAAACTGTTACCAAAGTTTTCCAATACACCAAGCAAATTACATAATCGCCTCATTTGATTGATTTATTTATTTATTTATATTTTTTTTTATCAACATATTTGTGGATAGCTTCCATTTTTTTTTTTAAGGGGCATTTAGCCAATAGCAAGTTTTTTTTTTTTAAATGAAAGTTTTTTTTTTATATAAAAAAATCACTAAAGACAAAATAAAAATAAATAGTGATACATCCTTGACCATAAGTCTATCAAAGTTGAAATCCTAGTTAAAGAGTGTTTGATAGTTGTGGTCCTGTGCTTTTAAATTTTGGAAATGTAGATCCAACTTCATTGTTTGATTTCCCTGTGCTTTTACATTTCGGATATGTAGATCCAACTTCATTGCTTGATTTAAATTTCAGAAATGTAGATCCAACTTCATTGTTTGATTTCCCTGTGCTTTTACATTTTGGATATGTAGATCCAACTTCATTGTTTGATTTCCCTGTGCTTTTACATTTCGGATATGTAAATCCAACTTCATTGTTTGATTTTTTTTTTTTTTTAAACTTATATACCTGATTTGCCATTACAAATAGCAACTGAACTAAGTGGAAGAAGGAGATGAATCTAGAACTGCTAGACTGTGGATTCTGTCAATCCTTTATGGCATATTTGTCATCAAGGTGGCCGTGCATGATTGCAACAATACCAAGAAGACCAAGCACATCGGCAACATCTTCTTCGATAGGCATGATTACGATCACAACCGTCATACAGTTGAGAACGATGACTAAAGATCTCACTAGAACCTTAGGTTTGAAACACATACAAGTTCAAACATGCAAGTTATAGGTTTTCTTTTCTATATCAAAGATTACAAAAAAATAATAATAATATATATATATATATATGTATAGTAAATAGTGCAAATTTTATAGTTTTGAAACCCACAGTTTGATTTAATTATTTTTTTAGTCTTAAATTTTAAAATAAGTACCCATTTTTTGCAGCTGGCCTTCAATTAGTTATTTTTAGTCATTAACTGAAAATTTTATTATATTCAGCACAGTGAGATTTCGCTATGTTAAATAAAGTGAAGAAAGTAAATTTTGTAATAGTTAAACTGTTAAATTTCACTATCCAAAAGTGAAAATGTATTTTCATTTCAAATAGTGAAATTTCACTTTCTTTGCATAGTGAAACTTAACTATTTGATAACATTGAACATAGTGAAATTTCATCATTTTTTTTAATTATAAAATTTCATATTAATCATGGAGCTTCTTTTATTCTTTTATAAATCTTGATAAGATGATTTCGAAAATACAAATTTTATAAAAATAAAATCAAAATCAAACTTTAATGAATTTTGAAATTTTCAAATAAGACAAAAAAAAGTGAGGCACTATCACGATGGTTTGGGAGGTATGTTTGTGTAGAATGTTTTATTGAGGCCCCTAGTAATATTTCTTTATAGAAGCACAAGGACAAAAAAAATTACTTTAATAGCCCAAATCCTCTAAAATGGATGCAACCAAAACTAGGAATGGCAACGAGCCGGGCCGGGGCCGGGGATGACACTCCCCGTCTCCGATCCCCGAAAGTAGAAAAATCCCCATTCCCGTCCCCGTCCCCGCCCCCGATCCCCGACTAGGAAGCCATCACCTCTCCCGCTCCCATCCTCTAATGGGGTCGGGTTCCCCGACCCCGAAAAATCCCCGACAGATTTGTTCTCAACACACACACACACACACACACACACACAAGAAGAACTGTTCAGATCAACCACAATTCATCAACAACCATCACCAACAGCAACAAATATATATATATATATATATAACAACTTTTAAAAAAAATGTGTTCATCAATACAAACAAACAACAACAGATGTATATATATAACTTAAAAAAAAAAAAAATTGTTCATCAACAATATATATATATATATGGAGAGAGAGAGAGAGAGAGAGAGAGAGAGAGAGAGAGAGGCTTTTGCAGCTCTTCTTGGTCAAGGTCCTGTTCAGATCGATCCAGATCGGTAGCTCACGGTCTGTTCAGATCGAACCACGATCTGTTTAGATTGATCCAGATCGGTAGCTTCACGAGATCGATCCTGGCCCAGTTCAAATCGGTGGCAACAGAGGGCTTCATGGATGGGCCACGGACGGTTCACAAGCGAGACGGAGAGGGAGAAGGGAGGGCTTTACAAGCGAGACAGAGAGAGAGAAGTGAGTGAGGAAGAGAGACATGAGAGAAGCAGTGAGATGAGAGACGTAAGTGAGGGAGAGAGAGAGAGACGCGGTGAGACAGGGAGAAATAAAAGTGTGATTAATGGATTTGGTTTTTATAGATATATACCTAGGGGTAAAATAGTAATTTCATTTCGGGGATAATCGGGGACGGGGACGGGCCGGGGACGGGGCTGGGACACATATCCCCGTCCCCGGCCCGAGGGTGATCGCGGATCGATTTTTAAATATCATCCCCGTTCCCGTGGGGATATTTTTCGGGCAAAAACTGCACAAATCGGGGTCGGGGGATCGGGTCCCCGTCGGGCCGAATTTAAATTGCCATCCCTAACCAAAACTATGCTTGGTTTCCCTTTTCAAAAAACACTTTTCAGAAAATTCTACTTTCTTATTTTCCGTATTTTTTTGTTTTTATTGATTTTTTTTAATATTTTAAGTAATTTTTAAAATTTTTAGACATACCTAACTTAGATGTATCTAAAAAGTAAAAAATTTGTGAAGAAAACCTTTTAAAAATTCACTAAATACCCAAAATACAAAAAAAATACGAGAATTCAGTACATTTTTTTATATTTTTATGTATTTATTAATTTTTTAAAATATTTTTTAAAATATTTTTTAGGGAGCTTTTTTGATAAATCCATTTTCTAAGAGCTTTATTCCATCCAACCCATATTCTTTTTGACTATTCCATTAGGTCCAATTTGAGATAAGAAGACCAAAATACCCTTTTCATCTACTTATGTTCCATTTAGTTCACATTATTTTCTTATGTTTCAATAAGTCCTATGGGTGACATAATTACCAAAATACCCTTAATGTGAATGTTCACACCGTCAATATAAATGTTTATATCGTCAATGTGTAGGGGCCCGGCTCATGTCGATCATCGTGGGTGCCCGGAAAAATTCTAGTCGGGCCGGGTCGGCCCACAAGTCAAAAAAATAGGCCCGACCCGGCCCGTTGATAATATGAATATTCACATTGACAAGTTAACATTCACATTGATAGGAGTGTAAAATTGGCTTGCGGCCCGTGGGCGGCCCGAAACCAGCCCGTCGCCCGGGGCCGGCCCGTTCACAATATGAATATTCACATTGACATATTAACATTAACATTAACATTGACAAGAGTGTAAAATTGGCCCATGACCCGTGGGCAGCCCGAAGTCCGGGCCCGGGCCCGGGCCTGGCCCAGCCTGTTAACAATGTGAATATTCACATTGACATGTTAACATTTACATTGATAGGAGTGTAAAATTAGCCCTCGGCCTGTGGCCGGCCCGAAACCCGCCTGCGGCTCTTGGGCTGCACTGGGCGGGCCCGACCCGACCTGTTGATAATGCAAATATTCACATTGACATATTAACATTCACATTGATAAGAGTATAAAATTAGCTAACGCCCCGTGGCTGCTCGAAACTAGCCCACGGCCAGTGGGCGGCCCGGGGCGGGCCCGGCCCGGCCTGTTGACAATGTGAATATTCACATTGACATATTAACATTCACATTGATAAGAGTGTAAAATTGACTCGCGTCCCATGGGCGGCTCGGGGCGAACCCGGTCCGGCCCGTTGACAATGTGAATATTCACATTGACATATTAGCATTCACATTGATAGGAGTGTAAAATTAGCCCGTGGCCCGTGGGCGGCCCGAAGCCCGTTCGCTGCCCAGGGCGGGCCCGGCCCGGCTCGTTGACAATGTGAATATTCACATTGACATATTAACATTGACATTGATAAG
This sequence comes from Camellia sinensis, assembly GCF_055761805.1. Lineage (NCBI taxonomy): Eukaryota > Viridiplantae > Streptophyta > Magnoliopsida > Ericales > Theaceae > Camellia > Camellia sinensis. Next base: position 92,216,182 of record NC_138975.1, read on the forward strand.
AGTGTAAAATTAGCCCGTAACCCGTGGGCAGCCCGAAGCCAGGCCCCGGGCCGACGCGGGCCCGGCCCGTTGACAACGTGAATATTCATATTGACATGTTAACATTCACATTGATAAGAGTGTAACATTAGCCCGTGCCCCGTGGCTGCTCGAAACACGCCCACGGCCCGTGGGCGACCCGAGGCGGGCCCGGCCCGGCTTGTTGACAATGTGAATATTCACATTGACATGTTAACATTCACATTGATAAGAGTGTAAAATTAACTCGCATCCCATGGGCGGCCCGGGGTGGCCCGGGTTTGGGTCCGGGCCTACCCCGGGCCACAGGCGAGCTTTGGGCAGCGGATAAGTTTTACACTCCTATCAATGTTAATGTTAACATGTCAATGTGAATATTCACATTGTCACGGGTCGGGCCAAGCTCGCCTCGGGCTGCGATCGGGCTTCGAGCCGCCCATAGGCTGCGGGCCAATTTTACACTCCTATCAATGTGAATGTTAACATGTCAATGTAAATATTCACATTGCCAACGGGCCGGGCCCGTCTTGGCCCGAGGTCAGGCTTCGGGCTGCGCACGGGTCACAGGCCAATTGTACACTCTTATCAATGTGAATGTTAACATGTCAATGTGAATATTCACATTGTCAACAGGCCGGGCCGGGCCAGCCCCGGGCCGCCCACGGGCCGTGGACGGGTTTTGGGCAGCCACGGGGCGAGGGCTAATTTTACACTCCTATCAATGTGCATGTTAACATGTCAATGTGAATATTCACATTGTCACGGGTCGGGCCAAGCCCGCCTCGGGCTGCGGTCGGGCTTCGGGCCGCCCACAGGCTGCGGGCCAATTTTACACTCTTATTAATGTGAATGTTAACATGTCAATGTGAATATTTACATTGTCAATGGGCCGGGCAGTGCCCGCCCCGGGTCGCGGGCCAATTTTATACTCTTATCAATGTGAATGTTAACATGTCAATGTGAATATTCACATTGTCAACGGGCCAGACTAGGCCCGCCCCAGGCCGCCCATGGGCAGCGGGCGGGTTTCGCCCCGCCACGGGACGGGGGCCAATTTTACACTCCTATTAATGTGAATGTTAACATGTCAATGTGAATATTCACATTGTCAACGGGCCGGGCCGGGCCGAGTTGGCCCGCCTTGGGTTGCTGTCTAGTTTTATACTCTTATCAATGTGAATGTTAACATGTCAATGTGAACATTCACATTGTTAACAGGCCGGGCCGGGCCCGCCCACGGGCCGTGGGTGGATTTCGGCAGCTACGAGGCGCGGGCTAATTTTACACTCCTATCAATGTGAATATTAACATGTCAATGTGAATATTCACATTGTCAACGGGCCGGGCCGGGCCCGCCCCGGGCTGTGGACGGGCTTTTGGCCGCCCATAGGCCGCGGCCCAATTTTATACTCTTATCAATGTGAATGTTAACATGTCAATGTGAATATTCATATTGTCAACGGGCCGGACCGGGCTTGCCCCGGGCCGCCCATGGGCCGCGGACGGGTTTCGCCCCGCCACGGGACGGGGGCCAATTTTACACTCCTATTAATGTGAATTTTAACATGTCAATGTGAATATTCACATTGTCAACGGGCCGGGCCCACCCTGCCTAGCGGGCGGGTTTCGGGCCGCCCACGGGCCAATTTACATTCCTACAAATATGAATTTTAAAATATGAATGTTCACATCATTAAATTGCTAATCGTTGAAAAAATATTTATAAGGGTATCAAAATTAAATATAAGGGCATAAGTGTCCAAAAAAATAGTGTAAATCAAGAAAATGGACTTTATGGAATAAAACTATACATACATGAGACTAAATGGGTTAAAAAATTCCTTCATGGACTTCTTGGGTTAAAACACTTCTAAATTGGACTTATCAATAAAAATCTCTATTTTTTACTTTTTAGATACATCTAAGCAAGGTGCATCTAAAAAGTAAAAAAAAATATTAAAAATTTTAAAAATATTCACTAAAAACAAAAAAATACGAAAATCGAAAAACTTAATTTTCAAAAAACTTAATTCAAAAAACTCAAGCCAAACACACTGATTACTTTCCTAGTTCGAGATTTTTTTTTTTTTTAAATTCCTATAAGTGCAACCAAAAATATTATTTCTGAACTAGGCTTAAATATGATTTGGATAACCAAAAAAAAATGGTGTCATTTATTGGGTAGCCAGTGTAGGGAAACAAATCAAACCTTAGGTTAAACCTTGCTTAAAGTATCAGCTCAATCAATTAAATTAGCATAATTTCTCGGTTAATTAGTAGGGTTTGTTATGGTTTACTAATTTGAAAAGGAAAATGCATCAATGGCCTGGGCGAAAGTATTCATGATGGAAGATATGAGTGTTTTTAGTAGGGTTAATTAGTATTCATCAATGGCTTGGGCAAAAGTATTCACGATGGAAGATAGGCGAAAGTATTCATGATGAAAGTATTCATCAATGGCCTAGCCTCGGTTAATTAGTAGGGTTTGTTATGGTTTACTAATTTGATTTCATGTAGTTTTGAAAGAGTTTTGAAGATATACAACCCAAATAAATTGAGTTTACAAACATAAAAATCAACATCATTCTAAATTAAGTGACACAACCTCCATCTACTGGCATTCATAGAGTTATATCACATAAGCAAATAGCCTTATGGTAGAATGCTAAACATAGTAAGAAAAATACACACAAACGGGATGTTAAACTATAAAAACTTACATGTTTGACATCCCGCGAACAAGCTACAAAACAAAGTTGGTAAAACATGCATGATCTTATATACAAAGTCCTAATGCAATTCACTCATAAGATGCAACTAAAGATTCGGCTTCTAAAATATGACATGTGAATCATCTCAAGAACATGAGGTAGCGTACATAATCACATAGGAATTGATTAAATCTACAAATGCAAAATTAGTCGAATCAAGATGCATGAAACATGGATGCAAAGCATGGATATAATGAAAGACAAAATATGATGCATATTCACAGATATAGAAAGCACGTAAAAGAACGGGATAGAAAGAAACAAGGTGGGGAATTATTGCAACACTTGAAAGAATACTTACAAACCAAATTAGAAAGGGATGAGGAGAATATTACATCAAAATAAAACCTTGCAAAACACTCAAAATAAAAATAAATAAAATAAAAGCTTCATGTTCCTTGGAACCGTCAGTGGAAATTGGTCAACATTGAGAGATTATGACATCTTGTCCGAAAGAAGCTAACCGATCGGCCAAATTGGCCGACCGGCCAACTAGGCTGAGCGAAACCTGTCTTGTTGCGAAACCAAGAAAAGGAACAAATAAGAAATATATAGGTGGCTCAACTAACCACTACCGGTTAGCTTATAGCACAACTAATATGAAACAAGAGCAAGCAAATAAGCAAAATAATAATAATAATTATTATGAGCTAAACAAACCACTTGGATTACAACAACACACTATGAAATATAAAGAATGAAAATAAATACGAGATAAACAAACCACTTGGATTATAACAAAACACTATGAAATAAAAAGCAAGAAAATAAATATGAGATAAACAAACCACTTAGCTTATAACAAAATCCTATGAAATATAAAGTAAGAAAATACATATGAGATAAACAAACTACTTGGATTATAACAAAACCCTATGAAATATAAAGTAAGAAAATAAATCTGAGATAAACAAACTACTTGGATTATAACAAAACACTATGAATTAAGAAGCAAGAAAATAAATATGAGATAAACAAACCACTTGGATTGTAACAAAACACTATGAAATAAGAAGTAAGAAAATAAATATGAGATAGAAAATATAAGAAAATGAAAGATTAGGAATTCACATTCCAAAGAAAGATTGAACTTCTTGATTTCCAAACTTTCTTTTGCTCACCCTCAAGTTTAGGAAGTGTGTTCTCAATCCTCAATTCGAAACTAGAATGGAACTGTGGGTATGTATAGTGGAAAAATGGCTAACCTCTCTTATTTTTTCTCACTTTCAACAACACTCTCTTTTTCCTTTGATCAATCACTATTGAAATTTAGCTGTTTCAAATTTTTTGGAGGAGTTTTGGGTGTAGGAAAGATGTAATTTCAGTTTGTATGGAAGGTATGGGGTGTATATGGAAAGATAGGAGTGTTTTTAGTTCAAAAACTCAATTTTTCTCTCTTTTTTCACCTTTTTCTCACTTTTTTCTCTTCAATTTTTTGGTCTTCTCTCTCTCTCTCTCTTTCTCTCTCTCTGTCTCTCTCTCTTACAATATAATCATTCTATATAGGCAATGAGGGAGAGTGAAGGTCAAAAAGAAGGTGAGAGATAAGGTGGGAGACAAGAATGTGATAGGATGGCAAATTTTCAAGGTGGTTGCATGGGATACTTCTTTATGGATGCAAACAAAACCTCTTTTGACAATGGGGGGATGATTAGGTATGTATTTGGTGATATATGGATCGGCCAATAGGGTAGGGGAGTGTCCCACACACAAGAAAAAAATGCAAAAAAAAAAAACACATTCTTTGCCTGCTGGTTTGAAATGGTCAAATATTATTTGAGGGGAAATATAACACAAGGCAAAGTTTTGGCAGAGTGGTTAAGGTGTTGGGTGTGGAGTCTTAGGTTGGGCATTCAAACCCCTTCACCAGCATTCCTTAAATTCATTTTTTTGGGTAAAGACAAGTCAGCGCCACATCATCAGCAAGGACCAATCCAGTCATGCCACGTCAGCGTCACAGTCAGCATTAATAGAATATTCTGCATATAAACAGAATATTCCCTTGCATTCCTTAAATTCATTTTTTTGGGTAAAGACAAGTCAGCGTCACATCATCAGCAAGGACCAATCCAGTCATGCCACGTCAGCTTCACAGTTAGCATTGACGGAATATTCTGCATATAAACAGAATATTCCCTGACTTAACAGAATATTCCCTCACATAATAGAATATTCTCTGAGTTTTGAAAATTGAAATTTGGCCCAAAAGTTTCAAATAATTGTGCTGTAACCAAGATTTTTGAAAGAATTTTTTAGTGAGGCCCCCGGAAGTGCAGCGAAAGTTGATCCTAGTTAAACAAACCATTTTGGATGCAATCGTGAGGTCAGAATATTCCCTCGGAAAGGTAATTTGTGGCTGTTTAGGGTTGGAAACAGGGCTCAAATTCTAAGTTTTCTTATTGAGGATTCTATGAGATACATCTTCTTGTTTTCATTATCAGGTGATCAAAAAGAAGCGCCCAAGTCTTAGGTCCGGTCAAAATGGGATGTCTACAGTGTGTCACCATATAAATTGTGTAAAACACATATACATGTTCTGGAGAGAGAGAGAGATGACCAAAAAAAATTACAGAAAATGCAACAGATTAACATCTTCACAATATAAATTCCTACCATAATTCAAATTAAGCTCAACCAAAGAATCTACATTCAATTTGGATGACATGATCAAAGTAATCAAATATTGAAAAAAAAATTAGAGAGTTCAACCAATTGAAAGCTAGGAATGAATCTGAACAATAACAAAAAAAATAAAAATAAAATAATGTGCTCCATATGTAAAAGAGAGAAAGGGACATTGAGAGAGAAATCATCATCATCATCAAGACAGACATTGTGCTCCAACCACTAATGCAACTTCAAGAGGACTCAAAACCTTACACCCGTTCACAAAATCAAAGGCCTTCAAATCAAAGAGAGATTTAAACATAATAGGGACAATATCTGTAAATAAAGTTTACAGACAATGTCTGTAAATAAGATTTAGATAGAATAGGAACTATAATGGCTCGGGTCGAGATCTGATATTTATTCTTTTTCACATAAAGATGGTAGTGTTAAAAAGGTTTTTTGTAAAAGGTTGGCCTTAACTTGAAAATTTTCTAAGTGTAAAAGTTAGATTTTTTAAAACTTAAGATTTTAAAAATCGTTTTTGGCGTTAATTACTCTTTGTATAGTAAATAATCTAATTTGATTTTATGAGATTTTTCTATGAGGCATTAACCACTTTGCTTCAACATCAAACTTAGATATTTCAGTCGGAAAATTATTTTTATACTAAAACAGAGGGAATCATTTTTTGATTTAATTGGACTTTTATTTTTATTTTTTGTATTTTTCTTTGAATCCAAATAGGGGGTATTTCTTTATTTACATTGTAAACTTAAGTAAATGAAATATAAATGTAAGAGGTTAAATGAAAACATTTACTTATATGAAAATAAGGTTGATGTGCAGAGAGTGCCTTAGGAACTAAGCCTGTGTGAGTAGTTGTTTTCAGGGTGACCGCTCGAGTGGTGGAAAGATCGCTCAAGTGGTGAAGAAGGGTTAACCAGCATTACGTTTTTCAAGCCTGAAATGCTAGGAGTCTAGGATCATTGCTCGAGCGGTTTGTTTGGGTTCAACAAGTATAAAACCCACTTTTTGCTCATTTTCTCTCATTTTTCTCTCTTTTCTCTCCCCTTCATGTCCGAAAACCCTAGCCCTGAAACCTTGGATTTCACTCCATTTTACCTAGGATCCACCATGGATCTTGCAAGATTAGTGAAAGGGAAATGAAGGTCACCATCTTAACCGATTGGATTAAGATTTCGCCAAAGTTTTTGCTTGGGTCTTCCTTGTTAGCTCTTATCCTTGAGGTAGGGATTCTCGTAACCATATATATTTATGATTTGGTGTGATTTTGTGATATTTTGGGGTTTTGAGTTGATTATGAGTTAGAAAACTGTAATGGTAAGTTGTTTGTGTAGAAAAATGGGATTTTCACTCAAATTTTTAAAATGTCTTGAATGTTTTGGTACATTAATGGATAATATTTAATGATTTGAGGATTTAACAAATAAATGAGGAAAACTCCCAATTTTCTTGAAACCCTAGATTTGGGATTTTCAAATTAAAAGAAGGTTTGAGCTAATTAGTACTTTATGTTAAAATTTCACTTCATATTCCTTGAAAACATATATGTGGAATAAATTATGAATTATGATGATATTCTTAAGGATTCATGGAAAAGAATCGTATGGAAACTTTGAAATGTTGGAAGGATGTAAAGTAATATCTTGCATAGGATTGTTGTTGTTAATAAGAAAAACTTGGATTCATGGAAATAGAGAATATTTCTCTAATTCTTATTTGTCAAGTTATGCTTTTGGGAAAATTAGAATATTTGAAAACTCATGTATTGTATTGCATTGCATTGCATTCACATGGTTTTTGGATTAAGTGTTAAGTATTTAAAAGTGTGTTTGTGGTCTTGGAAATGTGGTGTGTGTTGAGGTGCCCAATTTTCCCCCTGTGCTCAGAGACTAGAAAATGTGGGGATATTATTAGTATTTTGGTAAATGTGCCCAATTGCCTTTCCGTGCTAAGCACCAATAAATGTGGGGGAATGGTTGAAACGATTGATGGATGTCCAATTGTCCCTCTGTGCTTGGTGGCTGGAAAATGTGGATATGTTTTTAAAATGAAATTGGAGTCCAATTGCCCCTCCATGCTTGGTAGTCGGTAAATGTGGGGAGTGTTTGAGATATGTAATGTCGAGTTTATTACAAAAATGAAAGTTCTTGATTATGATAATGGTTATTGAGTTTGGTCAAACATGGGTTACAAATTATGCATTTCACAATTGAGTTTCATAGAGTTGAGTCATATGCATGTCATGGCATTGCACGAGCTTAATCACATCAAATATTTATATATATTGTTAAGTTTATTTCCTATTGGACGTATAAGCTCACTCCTTTTTTTATTTTTATTTTTAGGCTAGATATCCTAAAATTTCAGGTGAAGAAGATGAATCATAATATCGTTGAAAAGTTAATGGAATTCTGCATGGAGTGCTGAAGGTTCACTTGATGATTGTTTACCTACAACTATCGAGCTTATCTGTCGAGTTAGGATTTTATTTGTTGTGATTAAGACCCTTAGCCTTGAAAGGTATAAGCCCTTATGGCAAATTAGATGTATATTATATATATAACTTTTAGGTGTTGAAAATTATTATAAGGAACTTGAAAGGGAATTTATGTAAATGTGATAGATTTTTAATTGATAATGTTGTTTCCTTTTATTTTTCGTTTACATTAATGTCATAGAATTGAATAATAATAATAGATTGGTAATAAATAATATGGTATAAAATATCAGGGCCTTACAGGAATAAACTTGAGCTTTGGTAGGATATTCCTCGACGAATTCGACTAGAGGGGCTCTTTGCTCACAAACCCATGGTGGAGACACGAAGAGAGTGAGGGTTTGTGAGGAAGATGTCAAGAGAAAGATGTGAGGGGGGGCTAGGGTCATGGTCTCTTCGAAGAGGGGTGTTTGAAATTTGAAATCTAAGAAGGGGAAGGTGAGATAGAATAGAGGATGATAAAAAATAGGAAAAAAATAAGAAAAAGAGAAGGTAAGTGTGATCTCAACCGTTGATTTCTAGTACAATATTTATCAGCCTTCAATCTAAGTAAGTCAGCTTGGACACATGTTCCATCCCAATTCAAAAAAACCCCTCTTCCTTGTTATACAGATGTTTCAAATAATCTTTTCCTTCTCTCATTTTCTCTACAAATTATCCTCATCTCTATATCTCTACAAAATATCCTCATCTCTGTATCTTAATTCATCAACTATAAATGAAGTTTAGATGTTTCAAATAATCAATGGAATTAAACCTCCATAAATAATAAAGCCGTTTTAGAATTAAAACATACGGGAAGAAACTTTTTAGGTTTTTGGAGGTTAAAATAGCACTAAAAGACAAAGCATGCTAAAATAGCCAAACACAAAATGTCACATTAAACCCATAATTATTGAACTTTTTCTCTCATAAGCATCACATTCAACTACAAAAAAATTTAACTATCTTCCCAAACACAACTATTTTATCCTACTAAAATAGTCAAAAAATAAAATAACCTACTAAAATAGCTAACTTTTCAACCGGGGCCTAAATATTGATTGATTTATTATCTAATAAACAGGGGCAAAAGGGAGGGGGGTCAGGGGTCCTGGCCCCTGCTAACTTGCTTGTTTGCTGAGATATGGGTGTAATTTACATGCTTCATATGTTACTTTAATTGGGTTTGCCCCCCGTCCTCGCCAAGCTTCTTGTTTTTTTACTTATATACTATATTTTGTGGAATGGTTATGAGTTTTTGTGGTGTTAATACAAATCATTATAATTATGTTACTGTTAGTAATGGGCGCCCATGTGGCATGACCATTAAATTTGAATTTGAATCCTTATCCAAATAGGTTTTGAATTTGAAATCAAACCTATTTAGGATAACCACTCAAGATACAGATATTATCAGTTTTAACTGATATGGATAGATATAATAATATATTATATATCTGATATATGGTTATGGGTAATCAAGTGAGAAACAACGTATAGTCTGTTTCTACCCATATACTGACTCTCTCCCACAAAACAACGATCAAGTCTTTGCACTGTGATTTTGTGTGGGTGATATTCAATCTGTGATATCACTCCACTGCTGGGTTGATTTATCGTTTTTCTGGAAGCACGTGATTTATCCAAGAAGGTTCTATCATCAAGAAGGTATGATCTGATTATTTTATCCGCTACATATTATGTGTTTTTTATTTACATTGGTATCAGAGCCATTGATGGATATTTTCGTGCTTTCTTTTATCATGTGTATAGTTATAAAAGATGTGGAGATCCAAAATATTTCATTTTTATGATCATTAATGTCATTTTTAAGAGTATAAATGATTTTATTTTGGAAAATGGAGTCTGGCAGTACAAAAATGGGACCAGAAAACACCCTGGAAGGCGGCGCGTGGTATGCACGCGCTACCTGACGCCGTGTGCAGCAGCCACGCGCTCCCACGCGCTGTCACGCGCCCGCACGCGCCTGCACGTGCCATCACGCACGCGTCGGCGGCGCTGTCCCCGCACGCGCGCCGTCCGCGCCCGCACGCGCGCCGCGTTCTGGAGCCGAGCGCCGAGCCGAGGGCTGGAGCCGAGCGCCGAGCCGCAGCTGAGCCGCGCGCCGAGCCGCTCCTTAAGCCGACTCGCGCCGAGTTGCGCTGAACGGAGCCGAGCCGTTTTTCCCGCCTGGCTTGGCTCTAAGGCTCTGTTTGTTTGTTTTTTAATTCTGAATTGCGTTAATTGGCCATAATTTATTCGTTATAGCTTTGTTTTAAGCATGGTTGGTACCCTTAGACTCAGAATTAATTTTTATACATTCTGTAAAATTTTGAAAATTTTACGAAAATATAAAATATTTTCCTGTGTTAATAATGCATTTTTTTTTGCTTTAAAATGCATCTAGTGTTGCATGATTAATTTTCTGGGGTTGAAATTTTTATTGTGGACTTCTGAAATGTTTTACTATCTACTGGTAATATTGTCTCAGTTTATCAGTTTCTGAATTTTTTATTTCTAATTTTATGTGTGTTTATTAGTTATTTAAAATTCCAGAATATTTCAGAAAAATTCCAGAAAATTTCAGGATGATGTACTTTAATTATGGCATAATCTGAATATTGAATGCAGCATTTTTTTTAGGTTTGTAATATGTTGTAATTAGAGGAGCATGATTATTTATTTATTTATTTATTAGAATTCCATTATTAAATGATATAGCATGAGTTATTTGTAGATTTACATTAAAATGCTATTGTATGGAATTTATCATGCTTTGTATATGCCATAGTCAGTGGGAGGTTATTCGGTTGAGAGAAATCTTTGTAGATTAACTCCCGAAAACCAATATTTTGCGCATAAATTAAACTAAATTTTGGATAATTGTCACTTGTGGCGCAAGAGATGATTACGAGCATAGCGGATTTTCGATCTTGCGACTTGTGTAATATTGTCACTATTTAATTTAGATTTTTGCGGCAAAATTATATTATGCTAATCAAATTAATCCCAATGCGAATTTCTCTCTAAATTGATTTAGTTTATGGAAGTTAATTTGGTTGACCTAAACTTAGTAGAGATGTTCAAATATGAATAAACTAATCCCATTCTTTAGATGAGCAAAAGTCTTGGAGACTTTAGGTCAAACCTTAATTGAGCCAAAGTAAGGAAACATGACTCAAAGTCGCCGTGTTTTTGTTGCCTTGTTTGGCACAATAAAAACTAATGTGTGCGCTATAGTTAGCGGCACGCTACATAGTTTTGGTTGGCGAGTTTTGGAGTTATGAAATTAGTAAGCCCTCAATAGATCTGTATATGATCTTGACTAATGAGCTGCGCGGATTGACTTTGTAATTTGACTTGTAAATAATGTTACATCATTGGATGAAGTAACATTCAAGAGTCACGTCATCCAAGAAATGCGAGCTTAAATAAATTAGTCATTAAGTGTAAGACGAGTAACCAGTATGGGCAGTGTTTTGCTCTCTACCCAATTATTGGGAGTTGGATGGAGCAAAATTTCATGCACTATAATAGTGTGCGTTGAAATATCATGTGAAGTTAAAAGATTAGCGCTTAGAAGCTGCAAAATCTATTATCACTAAGTGAAAAGATTAGCACTTAGTAGCTGCAAAATCTATTAACACTAAGTGAAAAGATTAGCGCTTAGTGGCTGCAAAATCTATTAGCATTGCCAATTTGTCTAAGTCTGGACACTTACTGTTTCCACACTTGAGTGTGAGACATGAGGAAGGGCTTCTTTGTATAATTCCTTAGCTAGGCTAACGTTTTGAATAACTTTTACCACTAAGCGCAAACGTTGCAGCATAGTAATGAAAAGGTCAAGGCCGACAAGGTTGTAATGACTCTAAGAATTTAACGCATCGCTTGTAAGAGCATTGTGTTGAATTAGACTCTTTAGCCTAATTCGCGCTTAAGTTACTTCAGGAGCTATCATAGTTGATAGCTTATTCTCTCCTTCTTGTGGATAGTAGAATTAATTGCAAGTAACTATGAAGCGAGAAATAGAGATGGCAACAGGAGTATCGTCATCTTTCAACTAGATGTATTAAAGTGTATGGAGAATAAAATTGACTTGAAGGTGCAAGGGATTAGCACTTACTAGTTAAATTTGCGACTTAGGCGCAGTTGATATCTCCATGACATCCTTTTTATGATCTAGTGAATATGACTTAGTCGTGAGTCATTACCTAGTTGGGCCTAAACCTTTAAAACTTGTCTTCGAGAACTCACACATTAAGATGATTGGAATTAGTTTATGACATTGGTCATGAACCAGTGGCTTATTATACTTAATCACATTAATGAGATGATGACACGATGGTTTGAGTAGGCCTTCTCGGGCCCACTCGCTTATGACATCCTGCTCTCATGTGAATGTGTAACTTTGTTCGCAATGGGTGCGCACAAGTAAGTAGGAAAGCCGTAGAAGGTCATTTGTTTTGGCGCATTTAGTCCACTATGATATTTGTGACTAGATATGTGTGAGGGTATGATAGCTAAGCCTCAATCTTGACACATTTATAGATTACGATACGCATCTGAGTCAAGACTATTTGATCTCCCATAAGTCAAAGGTTTTGAGATGATTTTTGACATTGCACATATGAGGTTGGGATCAATTAGATAAGAGCTTTTGTGCTTTTAGTTTTGACCAAGGTGGCGAGTATCTATTTGAGTTATTTTTAGAAAACTCTGTGAAGAGAGATGGATGCTTAGAAAATTGATTATTCCTAGTACTCAACAACACAATGGTGTAGTAGAGAATAAGAAATTAAATATTGTTAATGTTAGGTGGATAATGGCGCAAAATGTTTCCCAATTGGAAATTGCACTAGTTTGTTGCCTATATCCCTAACTAAGAGCCCTCCATATCAGATTTTACACTCCAATTTTGAGTAATAGGTTAGTGGAGAGCCATCTATGGGCGATCTGTAACCGTTAAGCAGCTTATCTTTATTTTACTTCTCATAAGATTGCGAAGTTCAGACCTAGGATTCTATAGCGCATTATTGTATGCTGTCTTGTAAACACAAAGGGTCGTGTGGCGCATTATTGTATGCGGTCATGCAAACCCTCCGGGTCATGTGCATATAGGTAAGCAGCTTTGTGGTAGTGTAACTAAGTCACATAAAGTTTTATTAGTAAAGGTGACGTGAATAGAGTTTTTGGAACTCTATAAGATGGAGAATTCCAAGCATAGCGCTCTATGTAGCCTAGTTGAGAATGGAAAGAAATTTCTAATATCCTAGGGACAGTGGGAGCGACGTGCCTACTAATGGATTACTCCATTAGAGCAGAATACTCTACATTCTTAGTTGCGTGGTAGCAAATGTGAAAATTTTCCACGTCATCACTGGGTGATTAAGAGGGAAACATTCATGATTGCTCCGCAAGATGATAAAGAGCCTAGGATAATACCAAAGGCTCTAGTCTCCTGTTTTTAGAAAGTGGATCAATGTTGCGCAATTTAAGACAAAGTCTTTGAGGATTAACCATTTTTTATAATTGGTTGACTTTCCATTATGACGCAAAACTGTTATAAAGTTATGCGTAATTTGGATAGTCATTGTTGAGGCATAAGGCTCGCTAGATACCGAAAAGTCGCACCATTGAGGAAAGTGTAGACCATGAGAAGACTTCCTCCTAGGGAGTGAGGTTATTTTGACTTAGGCTATGATTGACATAAGTTCGGAACATTGATTTGTGGACATTGTGACCCGATTTCTCATTAGAGAATTGGATAAGTAGATCCTTAGGGATTTACCTTCTGCTTTTATGGTGAAAAGTTAGGAGCACAAAAAGGTTGCTAGCTCTAATAAATCTTTTACAGCCTAAAACAGTTATCCAAATAGTGGTTCTTAGATTTCGTCAAGACATGACAGGCCAACGATGATCGATGAAGACCACTGAGGCATGATCAATGGTCCAAAAGAAGTTTTTCCTTACTTAGTCATTATGAGCCAGGAATTTATAAGGTTGTCACCACCTAGGGTGGGCAGTCCTCTATTTTAGATATGATGGACATGGGTGATGTAATTTATATGCTCGGATGTACGATCCTTAGGGATTGCTTTGGGAGAATTCATGTTTTGTCTTCGATGACTTACATAAGGAATATCCTAGAACGATTCTAGATGCAAAATTACAAACCCATTGATTTACCTATCGGTAAAAGCCAGAGCCTTAGCTATTGAGTGAATCCTCAGATTGTCTTTGGGAGAAACAGATGACCTATATTCCTTGATCTTTTCTTTGTTGTGGGAGCCTAAAGTACGCTATGTGGGCGTATTCGGCATGATAAGTGTTATCTTTGATAAATGGTTAACTGAGTTGTTCAGACATTGACCTTGCTCATTAGACTGTGGATAAAATGCTTTATTAGAAGCATATTAATTTGCTCCTTGTAAAATTCAATGCGCTAGTTGGGCGCATCTGCGCTAGTTGGGCGCATTAAGAATGAACGCAAATTGGTCACCAAAAATATCTTTAGAGAGGTTATTGCGCAAGAGGTAGTGATCTTAAATCATTTCATGTGAGGCGCACATGGTGGATTCTGTTGTATATACTTATCACAAAAGGTGCTGATAAGGCTTATGTTTGGAATCTATAATTGCGCAAGCTGTGGTCAATTTTTTTTTAAATCGATCACTTATTTTGAGATGATGGGATGTTGACACTATTATGGTTTGTGTCATAATGATTAGCAGATGATGATGTCAGCATGCAAGATTGGCTCACTCACACGAGCAATCGCCCTTGGCGCTTGGGAGCGAGCAAGGATGAGACTGGTGGTTTATTTTTATTTGGAGCCAAGAGAGGCTTAAATCATCCACTATGTATGTCGCCTTGGTTATAACCAAGATGAGGTCGTGTTAAGGACCAAACATGGATGTTAGTACCCACTTTCCATGTTGTGCCTGTTATGATTAGCCAGATGCGAGATCTCATTTGGCGCCTAGAAGGCGAGCAAATAGAGAATTCGAGTTAGGCGCTAGAAAGCGACTAGACTAATATCTGTACGGTGTATCGAGTATGACGTCACTCTTTATGGAAGAGTTACTCCACCGTAACATGTATTCATACTATATGTGCTTAGCGACCGAGTAATGAGGTGAGAGAATGGATCCCTACTTCCTCACCGTGTGAGTCTTACGAGTCATTATTGATATGACTTTCATTTATGTACCCTTTTGTGACTTTTGACTATGTCATAAGGTAAGGGGTTGATGTTCTGCTACTTTGGTATGTTGCCTGCGGTCATGCATGATTCGGCCTTAAGGGACATCACTGGGAAAGCGGTCAATCCTAAACTAAATGGCATGAGTGCAAAGGGAAGATCATCTAGTATTACACCACTGTTGTATATTCACTGCCGGCAACTCACATCGCTCTGTATGAGAGGCGAATTGAGTGTGAATATATTGCAAGAATTGAGAGGGTCAAACATGCTCTTTTTGAGGGATTAGAGATGTTTTTTGGACCGGTGTAATTAGATGGGTCTGGGGTATATGAGACACTATTTCTTTTCTTTTTGGGTTGATGTCTCTATGCTGGCTCATTTTGAGTTTCTAGTATAGAGCTCCCACATGCAGGTGTTCTCAGCAGTCGCACGGTGCATTGGCTAGTATGAGATTGTTCGTTTTTTGGGGAGATTGAGATAGAGATAGAGATGTGGCAGTGTCATGCCAACTCATGTGCGAGTGGGAGATGTTAGTAATGGGCGCCCATGTGGCATGACCATTAAATTTGAATTTGAATCCTTATTCAAATAGGTTTTGAATTTGAAATCAAACCTATTTAGGATAACCACTCAAGATACAGATATTATCAGTTTTAACTGATATGGATAGATATAATAATATATTATATATCTGATATATGGTTATGGGTAATCAAGTGAGAAACAACGTATAGTCTGTTTCTACCCATATACTGACTCTCTCCCACAAAACAACGATCAAGTCTTTGCACTGTGATTTTGTGTGGGTGATATTCAATCTGTGATATCACTCCACTGCTGGGTTGATTTATCGTTTTTCTGGAAGCACGTGATTTATCCAAGAAGGTTCTATCATCAAGAAGGTATGATCTGATTATTTTATCCGCTACATATTCTGTGTTTTTTATTTACAGTTACAAAGTGATGCACCACAAAAAAAAAGTTTTAGTTACAATTTATTATGGTTATATAGCGAACTATTATGATTATGTTATGAATATTAAAATATTACATATGATTATGGCGAAAAAAATTAGTAATTATTGTGATTTTGTTACGAATCATTGTAGTGTAGTTTTGAAAGAGTATACAGTATGCATTTTAAAAGTGTATACTAGAATTTTACTCATTTTATTTCCTTAAAAAAAAAATGATAAAAAAAAAAATAATTTTTATCTTTCATTCATTAGTGCGTGACAATTTCACAATTTTATGTACGCAATGCGATATGTAATTCATTAACATTTATATACTGGATGAACTATGTGATATTACTTCTCATTTACATTTTTCTAGTGGTAAATTACTTAAATTTAAGTTCATGGAATTTTTTTTTAGCTTAATTTTGATAGCGATTTGTTAATTTCAGTTGTCTAAATTAGACTTGATCCAACCGCCTAAACTTATTAAATATCTTACTTTTGGCCCCCCAATACTGTAATTCTAGCTCTGCCCCGGTAATAAACCTCCATAAATGATGAATTAAGATTTGTATTGATTTTGAGATAAAACTTATATTAAATATTATTTGTTTTTATTAAAATATCCTAACATCATGTCCATGCCTTCTACTGAAAATTGTGCCACAAGGCAACTCAATTGTCAGGAAAAAAAAAAAAACCCAGATTAAGAACTGTACCACATATTTTTCCACTCTAGACTTCCATTTATCAAATTACAAATCAAAGCAGAAAGAAGACAAATATTCAGCAGAGAAAAGTCCAAAAAGCAAGAAGAGAAGTGTAATGGAGTGTGCAGAACTGGAGGTATCTAGTTGCCTATTCCATGAGGCTCCCTTTGTTTGAATATTTTACATCAGAAAATATTTTTCATGTAAATTAATTTTGTACAAAAAAAAAATTGTTCGTGTTTTTATATTCCGTGTTTGATTGACACATGAAACAAAAATTGTCTATTGTAGATTATGGAAACGGAATTCTAATGTGCTTAAAGGATCTACCGTACGTGCTGGGAGTGAACTTCATGAAACATGACTTGCATGATTTTCAATTGTAAATCGTTTTGGGGACAATAAGAATTGACACTTTGGGCTGCTAAGTCACTAAGAAACAAGTGGCGTGTTTTTACGTTTATTTTTCGTTTCCTTCACTGGATTCATGAACCATATGGAGCCTAAAAATAAAATAAATAAGTAATGTTGATTGCAAGAGAATAAGAATACCATCCTAAAAAATGTAGACACAGCAAGTGGCAATGCAATAACTTATTGTACGTTTTAAGAAGCATAGACACTTCAAGAGCCATTAAAGATAAATTTAGAGATGAAACTTATTTTGATGTTAGAGATTCCTAAAATATTAAGGTTGGATCTTAATTAATTAATTTCTAAAAAAACCAATGCATTCTAGGTCGGGAAGAGAGGAGAGAAGCGTTTGAAGGTCCTTAATGTAGGCTTGGTTGGTCCAAACTATGGTTGGACCATTGCATTCTAGGTCGTTCTAAATGACTTGGAATAGGCTTGTTATGCTGTTGAGATTGGGCTTCTTGCCAGTAAAATTTAAATATATTTTTTTTCTTATTTAGCAAATTTGGACAAAAAAATTAAAAAAAAAAAAAAAACTGTTACCAAAGTTTTCCAGTACACCAAGCAAATTACATAATCGCCACATTTGATTTTTTTTTTTTTAATTAACATATTTGTTGGTAGCTTCCATTTTTTTAATAGAAAGGTTTTTTTTTTTTTAAATGAACGTTTTTTTTTTTTTATACAAAAAAATCACTAAAGACAAAATAAAAATAAATAGTGATGCATCCTTGACCATAAGTCTATCAAAGTTGAAATCCTACATAAAAAAGTGTTTGATAGTTGTGGTCCCTGTGCTTTTATATTTCGGAAATGTAGATCCAACTTCATTGTTTGATTTTTTATTTTTATTTTTCCATATATACCTGATTGAACTAAGCGGAAGAAGGACACAAATCTAGAACTGCTAGACTCTGGATTCCATCAATCCTTTATGGCACATTCGTCATCAAGGTTCCCGTACGTGATTGCAACAATACCAAGAAGATCAAGCGCATCAACAACATCTTCGATAGGCATGATTTAAGATCATGAACATCATACAGTTGAGAACGATGACTAAAGATCTCACTAGAACCATTGAATTTCGATCTAGTTTATTGTTGAGGGCAAGAACCCTAAGGACTTGCAAAAGGAGATCTCAAATGGCACATCGAGATCCCTCAACATATTAGGTATTGCATTGATGAATCCAAAATCATGAAGGTTTTTATTTTATTTTTTTAATTTTATTTATGGTTTGAAACACATACAAGTTCAAACATGCAAGTTATAGGTTTTTTTTTTTTTTCCCTTTCTGTATCAGAGATTACCACCAAAAACAAAAAAAACAAAACAAAAAAAAAACTATATCAACACTCTACTTAGTAAATAGTGCAAATTTATAATTTTGAAACCCATAGTTTGATTTATTTATTTTTTTTAGTCTTAAATTTTAAAATAAGTACCCATTTTTTGCAGTTGACCTTCAATAAGTAATTTTTAGTCATTAATTGAAAATTTTATTATATTCAACACAGTGAAATTGCACTATGTTAAGTAAAGTGAAGAAAGTAAATTTTGTAATAGTTAAACTGTTAAATTTCGCTTTCTTTGCATAGTGAAACTTAACTATTTGATAACACTGAACATTGTGAAATTTTGTCATTTTTTTTTAATTATAAAATTTCATATTGATCATGGAGCTTCTTTCATAAATCTTGATAAGATGGTTCCGAAAATACAAATTTTATAAAAATAAGAAAAATTTACCTATAAATCTCATATTGAGGAATGATAATCTGACTAGTCCTAAGACTTTTCTTACAGACCAATTAGTCTCATTGACTTTGAAAAAGTAGATTTAAAATATTATTTAAAAATTAAATTTACCATTATTTCTAGTATGTTTTCTTTCCCCCCTCCTTTTTTTTTTTTGTTTTTTCCTTTTATGCTAGAAAGGTAAGACACACAACCTATGAGAATCAAATTTAGGATGAATTTTTATATGAAAATCTTTTTTATTTGGAATGACTTCAAATATGAGATTTTTCAAACATTTCAAAAGGATGTGATATTTTTTAAATATTTCAAAAGACATACAAAAACTCCTGAGTAAAATTTGAGCAAATGTATAATTTCAATCTATAACACTCAAACGTAACACTTTAAAAAAACTCCTTATTATATTTTTTTCAAACATAATACTTCAATATAATACTAAAAAAAACTCTTTAGTGTAACACTCCAATGTAATAGACAAAAAAAAAAAAAAAATTTAGTGTACTTTTTTCAAATATAATATTTTA
Organism: Camellia sinensis; assembly: GCF_055761805.1. NCBI lineage: Eukaryota > Viridiplantae > Streptophyta > Magnoliopsida > Ericales > Theaceae > Camellia > Camellia sinensis. The sequence continues at coordinate 92,235,659 of NC_138975.1, forward strand.
ATGTAAAACTCTAAAAAAAATATATAGGATTCTTCAAACCATTTGAAAAGGGTGTGGAACTGTTCAAACTATTACAAAAGGAGTATATAAAAATTCCTTAGTAAGTTTTGGGTAAATGTATAATTTCAAACTTTGAGTGTTATATTTGAAAAAAAAAATACATTAAGTTGCTTTTTAGTATTTTTATGTGTGTTATATTGAAGTATTAGGTTTGAGATTATATTGATTGGAGTGTTGTATTTGAAAAATATATGTTAAGGAATTTTTTTTTTTAATATTTTTTTTTTGTAATACATTCGAGTGTGTTATATTGTATAATGAAAATTTTAGAATGTTCCTTTGTTACATTTGAAAAAAGTGCACTAAATAGTTTTTTAATGTGTTATACATTGGAGTATTACTGTAGACACCCCATTTTTGACCGACCTTTAGACTCAGACGTCACCAGTTGAGCGCTCGGTGATGTTGCTTATTGTGCTTGTTCTGAGGTTTCAGAATCTCGGCTGCGAGTCTTGCCTCCGGACTTCGGGGCTCCTTTTGTGCCTTGCCTCGGTTTGTGAACCGGGTCTTGTTTTCTTCGTTTTCTCTTCCCGAAGGGAGGGAGAGGTCTCGTAAACCATCTCTCAGTGGCCGAAGGCTACGTTTCGTGGTCGTAGGCCATTTTTCCCGTTTGGAGCCTAGTTTCTGATTTTCGGAGCCGTCGGCCGTGTGCCTCGGTTCGGGACTGTTTAACTACCTCCGTTTGCTCCGGTTTTTGGCACACACCTTATTTACTCCCTTTAGAGGGACACTGTGGCCCGGGAGACCACCTTCGTGGTCATATGCCACTTTTGGTGCCTAACAGCCTGTTTTCGGGGCCCCGAACCGCGCGTTTTGGCCCCCGAACCTTCGTTTTGCACCCGTTTTGGTCCATTTTTGGTAGAGACCCTATTTTCATTGCTAGGGAGGTGGTAGGATGGTGGCCGGCCACCTTTTCCCCTGAAAAGCCAATTTTCTCATTTTCTCTCTCCAAAAGCTGATTTTTCTGACAGAAAGCTGGTTTTTCTCACTTTTGAGCCACATTTTCTGGCTTTTCATACCACCATTGTGTTGTGCTCATCTGGGAGGCCACCAATATGGGTAGGCCAGCCAGAAATTCATCTTGACCCTTTTGAACCTTGCTTAAAAGCTAACTTTTCTCTCTCTTGGATCACTTTTTCTGGTTTTTCTCTACACAGTTGTATTCTACTCATCTGGGAGGCCACCTTTCTGGGTAGCTCGACCAGCAATTTTTGTTGACCCTTTTGACCCCTGGTCGGCCGACCAGCGGGGGTGGTTGGCCGGCCACTTGAACTGGTCGGCCTGCTTCTTGCTTTTTGCTTTTTCTGAGTGTAGTCCAGTTGTGCCAGTTGGAAACCATTTGGTGTATCCTCCATACACGTGTATAGAGGATACTTGGGACCTTTTTGGATATTTTGAAGCTTCTCCTCTATAAAGGAGAGGCTTGGCTTCATATCAAGAGGTTGAACATTTTTGCTTAAGACTTATAACCTCCCTCCTCCATTGTTACTATTCCAAGCTCCAAAACTCTAATTTTCTTAGTCCATTTGCACTACAACCCTTAGCACCACACCTCCATCATCCATTCCAGCACCTTGGAAGTCATTTGCAGAGGTTGAAAGCTCACCAACTTGGTCCAAAAGCTGCTGGAGGTCGGCTCTTCAAGGGTAAGTGCTTATTTCCCTTAAACTTGTATTTTTTTGCTTCATTACTTAGCTTCACTTGAAAGTATTTTTGGGTTTTGTCATAAACTAGAAAGTGTCATATTTTAAGCTCCTCTTCAACTTTGTTTAAGGGCACTTTGCTTTTTGAGGTGATCTACTTCCCCTTAGCCTCTATCTCTCTTTTAGGGCTATTTTTGCATCATACTTTAGCCTTACTTGTGAACATTTTCGAGATTTGTTATAAACTAGAAAAAGCCTTTTTTTGACCTCTTCTTTAAGTTTTCTTGAGGTCACTTTTCTGTTGGGAGTCATCTCCTACCTTGCATGCTTCATTCCTTCATATTTAGGGCTATGCATTAGAGCATTTGCATTGGACTTGTTTAGGCCTCTTAGCCACTAAAATCTAGGGGATTTTCAGTGGCTTTGATGAGGTTTTGAGCTTTGAAATCATAGAGGGGTGACTCTCTCACCCCTCATTTTCTTTACTAGCATCATTGGCTTTCCAAAGGGGCTCTATTTTGCATGCATTGAAGTCACTTTTTGGGCCCAATTTTGTGGGTTTTAAGGTCTGCCTTAGGTCTGTCCGGGGCCCTTTTGATCATATTTTATGTCTATAGTTCATGTGTAGAACAATTCCATTCAAGGCCTTTTGAGGGGGCCTTTCATCGTATGCTTTCTCGACTGATTTCAGGGCCAATTTTGTGAGTTTTAGGGCTGTAATAACTCATTTTCAGAGTTGGTTTTACCATGCTAAGTGTCTATCTTGCATGTGCTTAACAACCCCTTGAATGGCCTTTCAAAGAAGCCCCTCATTTTTGCATGCATTGGCTGCATTTCAGTGATTATTTGGGCATATTTTGGCATGTTTTATTCACTATTTTTGGCTGGTTTGATGAGTTCTCATTTTCTTCATATACATGCCATGTAAACCATGCTTACTAGCCAATGTTGCATGCTATTTTAGTCCATCATGTTAGCATCTTTTAGCCATGATTTAAACTGGAAATGTGCATGTTTTGGGACTGCCTTGGCTCTGTCTTTAGACTTCATGATCAAATAATGCTTGCTTTGTATACTTGTGGTTCAATGCATTGGACTAGTTTTGAGTTTCGGGGCTTATTCTATGCATCGGGTGCCATATGTCCATGTTTCAGGATCATTTAGCATCATATTTTAGTGCTGGAAATTACATGTTCATAGGCCATCTTTCATCCCTTTCCATGCTTTGGTAGAGTGGCATTTGATGCCTTAGGTTCGGTCCTCGGTATGCGTGCATGTATGCAAGCATTTTGGTTGTCTCATTTTCATCTAATGGCCACTGATGTGAGTGTGGCTGAGGTCCACTCATGTTGGTGTAAGTCCATTATGCATTGTGTATGCCTTTTCAATTCATAGCATTGCGTATGCTAGGTTGTATGCTAGAGCATTGTGTATGCCATGTTACATCAAGCATTGTGTATGCCATTTAATAGCATTGCGTATGCTAGGTTGTATGTTAGTCGCATTGTGTATGCCATCTCATTCGCATTTTGTTTGGGATAGGAGTTAGCCCGAGCACGGGAAACGAGGGACGTTTCGTACTCCGAGTGACGGAACGTGTCTCAATTCCCTGTCGCCGACACTCTGGATTACCTATGATGGAGTTTAGGTCTTGTTGTGTTTTCATATGCATTCATCTCATATTGAGTCGTGCAATTCGGCTCCTCGGCCATCATGCATCGATATGCGTGATTGATGGCACGAGGATCGAAGACTGCACTCCCTGAAGAGTAGTCATGCATACATATGTGAAATACTTTGCCATGCCCCTTTGTTGCTCTCTGTTGCAGTAAATCAGAAATCAGCAGCCTTCTGAAGCGTTGCGCAATATTCTGAAAACAATTACAAACAGAGACAAACTGGGGCATTGTAATGGATTTCTACGCAAGGCAACTCGAGCATGCATCATTCATCATTTGGAACAGAGCTGAGACAGTCCATGGATTTGCGTGCCAATTTACCTGCTTTCCTAGATTAATTTGTTAATTAATTAGGGTTTTGTAATATTTAATTATTTATTCGGACTGTATTATTCTTTCGGACCCTCCGAGCGAGGGCAATGTTGTAATAAGTGTGCGTAAGTGTGATGTATGCCTTCCAACCCCACGTCTTTCTCCCTTTTATTTACCAGCTTATGATGGTTAGATTAGGACATGTTTCAATTAGCATACAGTTTGATAGCATGTTTGCATCATTCATCTGTCTTACATGCACCGGGCTCGGCGCACCATACTAACTGCATTTGTATTTCAATTCCAAGTTGAATACTTGTTAGTTGTAGCATTTCATATGCCATCTTTAGAATAGCCGAGACTATCTTAGTTGCATTTTGCATGTGTTGCATTAGACATTTCTGTATAGTTAGGATCATGCATGGATTTCTAACATAGCTTCTGTTTGGGCTTGGAGTACTCGGTAAGTTTTGTGCTTTAGCATCCTTGCATGCGTGTGAGTAACTGCCATGATAGCATGCTTACCATGATGCTAAGTGCTTATATGATATAACTGCCTGAGTGCCTCTGGGTGAAGGTTGAGTTATTTGGATTGGAACAATTCATCAATTGTGAGTTTTAAGCCCACTAGATAGTGGTAAATCATTTTGTTTTCTAAGCCCACCTGAGGGTGGCAAATCCACATTTTAGCCTACTTGCGAGTAGCAAACCGCTTTTAAAAACAAACATGAGATGTTTTGTTCCAATTCAGGCGATCCAGTCTATACTTGTATGCTGTGCGCATCACATAGTAAATCTAGGCTAATAACCAGAATAAGAACGCATAATATTTTCAAAACCTGATATCATGGTTAGTAGAGGCCGATCTTTGATCGGGCGAGCGGGGGTGCTCACGAAGCTACCTTCCCCAATCGTACCCAAGTTCCCGAGCCGAGGTAACTTTGGTGATGACGGACACGTGGCCTTAGGCAACGAGTCAGGGTTTCCTAAATTTCTCAAAATAAAATATTTAGGTGGCAACTCTATATCTGTCAAAGCAATCCATGTGTGGCACTTCTTTCAAAAAATCTGTTTTCAAAAACGATTTGCCGGATTTGGACTCTGTGATGATTTCATCGGTCTTGCATTGCACTCTGCAAGATTAGATACAGGACCGTGACATTGAGTCTTGAACTGTAGTGAGCCCAATGAACAAAACCGGGGGGGGGGGGGGATCTCCTCCCGGGACGTTCGGGACGTCTACAGTTTCTGGCGACTTTGCTGGGGAATTAGAGAACTTGACTCGAACTCATGATATCTTGTTTTGATTACACTTATGTGTTTCTTTGCATTGCATTTGCATTGGTGCGCCTAGGACACTGTGTTTGCTGTATGCTATTCCTGAATGGTTTGCCGGAGGCTCGTTTCGAGAAGCGTGCCATAAGGCTGACTGGTTGCGGGCTCTGCCATGACGGGAACATAAACCCCGGTTTTACCGGGGCACCCTTTTTGACCATTCGACCTAGTGCATATTCGGAATCCATAGTGACCATTCCAAACTAGGACAGGTTGGTTACCCGTTTATAGGTTGTTTGAAACCGTTGCGCGCGTAGTGAAACCCTAGTTCCTGACAAAATAGGACAGGGAAACCTTACCCCAACATAGGGGTGTTTTGGCTCTTGTTTGTTATGTGCTTTTAGAGTGCGTATAGCGATCCCGGTTGTCCCTTTACTATTCTGTTGTGTTCCGGACTTGGTTCCGTGAAGTTGGTAGTTGTATCTATCTTGTTGTCATCCTTTAATTCCGCTTGATTGAGTTTTAGGATGTTTTTGGCAGGGTTGTTAAAGGTTGGTTAGGTCTTGGTTTCAATTCCTTGTTGCCCAGTTTTTAGGCGGTCCGCTCGAGCGGGGATTACACACTCCCAGTTTTTCGTGTCCCTGCAAAACTTCTGCAGGTGTGATTTTTATGCTCGAACGGGTTTCTTTACGCTCGAGTGGTGGCGCTCGAGCGGGTACTCTGACGCTTGAGCGGGTAGTACCTTTTCAGTGTAAGTTCTGGGAGGGGGAAATCTACGCTCGAGCGGACTGGTTTTCGCGCTCGAGCGGATGTGCTTTATTCTTGTGTCTTGGCGCTCGAGCGGGTCTTTTTGCACTCAAGCGGACCTAGTTTTTGTTCTTGACGCTCGAGCGTTGTGTTTTCCGCTCGAGCGGGAATGTCGTATATCAGTTGACTGTGGGACAGTTTTAAATCACTTTTTCTCATTCTTTCTCTCTCTTACTTTTCCGAAAAAGCCATTTGAGAGCTCCTCTCTCTAAAACCTTAACTTCTCTCTAAGTATTGATCTTGCTAGGGTGCTTTCCTCACCTTTGGCCTTTACAAAAGAGTTGTTGATCATCGAGGGCTATCTTTTGATCCGAGAAACTCGTGGTTTGGAGCAAGTTCGTTTTCATCATCCTCTTCATTGGGTGTCATCTTTTGAGGTAGGGATTCCTACGCACTCTTATGGTCTTTGACCTAGATTTTTAGTTGTTTTGATAGAGTGTTGAACTTGGGAAACTTTGGGACTTAGGGTTTCAAAATGTGGAAAAAGGGTTTTGTGATTTTGGGCTCATAACTTGTATTTTGGGTTTCAAAGTGATGATATAGTTGTTGGTTGTTGATATTAGGCCATTGGGTCAATATTGGGAGATGGGGTAGAAAACCCTAATTTGTTGTATAAATTAATTGGCATAATTAATTTGGGAAAATTGTAAACTTTAGGAATTGAGTTGGAAATAATGAAATCGGTTCATTATATGGTTGAATAGTGGAGTTAGATTTATTAATCGCTCACTTTTGAAAACATCGATATTTTATCTACTGGAGCTTTTATTATCTGTTTAGAAATAATTGCTTGGGCTACCGGTGGAGGGTAGTTTTGATTGTTGTAGACAATGCATGATGATTAGGCAAACTAAAACTAATCAATTGGATATGTCATTGAGTATGACGGTTGATAGAATACATTAACGTTATGTATTGATTGATTGGGTATATGACCTTTGTGTATATATGTTGTGTGTGTGGGAGGAGATAGGGGATGTACTCCACGGTTTAGGGGAAGATAAGGGATGGACCTCTAAATCGGATGTTGTTTGGAAGGAGATAGGGGATGGACTCCACTGATACAGCTCATATGCTTGTCAGATAATGTGTTGATACAACTCATATGCTTGTCACTGGATGTGTTGATATAGCTAATATGCATATCTGTTGAAATGTGGATACAGCTTGTATGCTTATCTGTTGAGATGTTGATACAATTGTAAAGTGAGAAATGTTTAATATGAGTCATTGTCTCATATAAGTGGTTGGCCAGGTTCTGAGCCATTGATGTAAATTGTGAAATTGATAAGAAATGAAAACTGAAATGAAACATGAACATAGTGATCATGAAGTGGAAATGGATTATGAATTGGTTTATGAAAGATGAACATTTATCAATTGCTAATGTCTTAGTCATTGCTCATACTTTGTTTAGCATATCTCTACTGTGCGTTGGCTCACCCTTTATGGGACATTATTTTCAGGTACAGGTAGTATGCCACCCCCAAAGACATAGCTTGGATGATGTTGAGAGTTGAAGACTCTTTCTTTTGTTCATTTTGATGTATTACATGTAAAATCAAGCCAAGGGCTTAATATGTATTGAGTTAGTACTCTTCTTTTTGTATCCAAGTGTTAACTTGGAAAGCTGTAAGCCCTTAGGGCATTTGCTTTTGTTGTTAACATGTAATACAGTTGTAAGAATTACTCTGATGAATAGAAATGGTAGGTTTCTTTTGTATCAATGCATGTCTAAAGTGATGGGTTTTATGTATTTTTTTGAGGGCGTTACAGTGCGTCTCTATACGAATGCATGTATTAGTTTGCAAGTTTGGGCATCAGGCCTGCGGGCACCACCAGTTCAGTATTTTCGGAATCAGTTATCTGCAGGTATCAGATTCAGCTTCGAGGACAGTGATTTGGGAATAGTGAGTTGGGAATAATGATCGGTCTTTGAGAACAGTGTATCAATTGCGTGTTAATTATACCCGACTGTGTGTTGTGTTTATTTACGCTGTTATGCTGTTTGTTCGTCTGCTCGTTTATTTCTTTATTATTGCTTTATTTATCTTTTTGCTAGGTAGTTTAGCACAATTGCTCCAGACCAAGCAGATATTTCCCAAGCACTCTGGATAAGAGGTCGCCGACTCCATCGATCTGAGGATCTGGTTGACGGACAACCAGTGTTTCACTCTCTACCCCCGGTTATCAGACGAAGGTTGAAAAGACGCAGTGTATCCGAGCAGAGGTTACCAGAGCTGCAGATTACCCCATCAGTGGACAGTCAGATTGAGATCCCAATTGTTGCTATAGAGATAGACCTGCCAGTAGTTCAGACAGATCAGGGCAATATGGCGGGACCGACAGGAGTTGAGGAAATGATGCGTCAGATGCAAGACACCATGAGAGCCATGCAGTAGGATGCTGTTCGCCGGGACGAATTTGCCAAACAACAGGCCGAGATCATGGCCCAGCAGGCAGAATTAATTACCAGGTTACAACAACAAACTGGGGCATCTGCTTCACACCCAGTTCCTCCCCCACCAGGAGTCCTGGCACCCGGGAAGACACCAAATGTCCAGGCAGATACAGACATACCAACGGGGCCAGCTCCGCTCCCAATTCTGCCCCAGCTATCTAAGGCACCTACGCCTGTCAATCAACCGGACTCTCCCTTCGAGTTCGAGGTAGACCATACAGCACTGAAATTGAGCAAGCTTCAGAAGTTGTTCAAGAAATCCCAAGGGGTAAAGGCTATCCCGGGTATCGAGGACGGATATACCAACGTGGTTGTGATGCTGCCGGATAGGTTTAAAATGCCGCAAATTGATCGCTTCGACGGATCTGGAGACCCCATGGTGCATCTCCGGTTATTTTCAGATATACTACGGCCAATGGGCCTCACTAGACCACAAAAGCTTTCACTATTCGGCCGGACCATGTCGAGTGTGGCCGCTATCTGGTATGCGAAGTTAGAGGATGATGTCAAGCGGAGTTGGGATGAAATGGCCGAGGCCTTTGTCGTGCAATACTCTTACAATACCCAAATTGAGATTACGACCCGGGATCTCGAAACAACAAGGCAGGAGCCTAAGGAGAGCTTCTCGGATTTCGTAACTCGGTGGAGGGCGAAGGCTTCGATAATGACCCTGAGGCCTACTGACAAAGACCAAATCAGGATGATTGTATGCAATCTCTAGCCAAAACTGATGCAAAAAATGATTGTGCTCCCATTTCCCACTTTTTCAGATCTACATGAAATGGGGGTACAAATCGAAGATGCAATGAAACAAGGTCTGATTGACCAAGATAGAGAGCAATCCAGAAGAACCTTTAACCGCAACAACAATACAGGCCCAAGTGGCGCTGCAACTGCAAGAGCTTCGGAGGTGAGCATGGTCACCACCATTCCTCCTCCCTTCCAAGACCCATGGCAGCTACACCTTTCTCCAGCACGTCCGGAAGCAACATACAAACCACTCGATTCCAACCCAGAGGCCAAAGAACCTTCACCCCACTGTATATGCCCCTGTCCAAGGCTCTAGGGGTATCAATCAAGAAAGGGCACTTAAAGCCCCTGGAGTCGAGGCCATTGCCAAATCCACTCCCTCCTTCTCATAACCCAGCAAAATACTGCGCATATCACCAACAACATAGTCATGACACTGACCAATGTTATAGATTGCGTCATGAGATTCAAGACCTCATTGACAAGCAGGTGATTGTACCTCCTAAAAAACCCAACTCTTCCACCGCACAACTAAGCTCTACCTCCCAAAAGAATCAACTTCATCCAGACTGGGGTCGTGTCTTATGATCCCAGCATATATATCACTCCTACCCACCTGCCTAAGCCGGAGGTGCTCCTTCCTGACTGCACTGACTCTTTGTGCATGTTGGACATCTCCAGAACCCAACCTGAGCCAATGGTGGTGACTGGCAAAGATAGGACAGAGGAGAATTTAGAGGAGGATGGAATTGTTCAATCAGGGTTTGAGCAGTCTGGGAGTGTCGCTGGGGAAGCCTACGATCCGAGTGATTACATTCTGCCAGCAGGCCAGTTTAAGCCTAATATTGAATTGCCAGAGAGGGCAGAGCTGTGTGTGATCCGAGAAGATGGATTTGAGCAGGGGACAGATGGTTTGACGGTTGTGGAAGAGGACTTGGCCAATTTCCAGTTTTTCAACGACCAAGATCCAGGAGACGTGGCAGTCAACTGGTTTGATTATGAGAAATCAGCAGAGGCTATTGGGTGGCTTGATGACTTGCTGGACGTTGTTGATGAAGCCCAGTTAGAATAGGGCCCGGCAGGGGCAAGTATATCAGTGGTGGCCGGAAGGGCCGGAAATCAGAATGAATCGCCGGAGAACGCCGGCGCTAAGAATTCCGCTCGAGACTTAGGCATTATGAATGCGGGAATTGTTGAACAACCAGCTGTACTGACGCAGCTGGAACAAGAAAGGTTTGAGGATGCCGAGAGAATTAGGAAAGCTAAGAGCCCTGAGAGGACTGAGAGTGTTGTGTGCACGAAGATAGAGAATGCTGCAAGCATGTGGACGGAGAGTACTGAGGGTGCAATTGAACCGGAGCCAGACAGGTGTCTGTTGGCTGCCGACGAAATGTGGTGGGAGGATGATGATTTATGTCTTGCCTACACGGATGAGGATTGGGGGAGTAATCAGCCAGATGATACCTGGTATATCGGTGAGGTCGATCATATGACGAGAAGCGGACGGTATTCCAAGCCCCCGCACCTAGACCAGCCGGAGGCATCTGGAAAGGATAAGGAAGTTGAGAGACAGAAAGAGAAGCAAGTCGAAGAAGAGGCTGTACTGAAGCAGTTAAAGAAGATACAAGCAGACATCTCTCCATTTGGGGACTGCTTATGGCATCGCGAGTGCATCGACAAGCTGTCTTATCGGCCATGGACAAGGCCAAGCTCTCAATAGACACCACGCCCAAACAGCTGGTGGGCTTAGTTTTTCCGGGAGGAGCTATCCCGATGTTGACCTTTTCTGACAAAGAACTGCCACCTGAGGGTGCGAATCATAACAAGCCACTCTACATCTCCGTGGAGTGCAGAAATAAATGGATACCCGTGGTGCTTGTCGACACAGGGTCCGCCATCAATGTATGTCCAGCAAGGATTGCCTATGCAATTGGCTTGAAGGCTGCGGACTTTGTGCTAACAGCCTAGGTGATTCGGGCATACGACAACACAAGCAGAGAAGTCATGGGGACAGCAAAAATTCAGACCAAGGTTGGGCCAGGGCTACATGAAATTGACTTTCACATCCGAGAGGTTCCCGCCACTTTCAATCTGCTATTGGGGCAGCCATGGCTGCATCAAGTCAAGGCAGTTTCTTCTATCTTGCATCAAATGGTAAAATACCCCCATGGAAAGGGAGTAGCCATTGTTTTTGGGAATTCATCGATCCATTCACCGCCGGAAGTATCTACGCCAGTTTTGGAAATTGAACACGGTATGAAGGATGTGTTCTTATCTGGTTTTACCCTAGCTGAGGCCCGGGTCGTGCAGAACATCTTAGCTGTTAATGAGGGGGTGTATGTCAGTGCTCAATCGATATACCTCATGAACAAGCTTCAACATATCCCCGGGATGGGATTGGGAAAGAGCGGCCGGAAGGGCGTCGCAGCATCGGCCGAGGTGCCACATAACCCACATACCTTTGGTTTGGGTTATCTGCCCACCAAAGAGGATTGAATAAGGAAGGGTAAGGAGATGGTTGGGAGAGCCAGAGCGAAGAAGGCGGGGAAGCCTTTTGACTTAATGCACCGGACCATTCAAGGTACCCTAAACGGACGCTTCGTCCGGGAGGGGGAGGATTTTCCGTTCTGTGGCTTCCCGGAGCCGTGGCTGAATGCGGAGAGGAAGCGCGTGCCGAGATTTGAGATGTTCTTTGACCTGCGGTTACTCGGGGATGACATTGCCAGAGAGCAGATAGACCCATTAGCTGAGGCTAAGCAGAGCAAGAAAGTGGAGTCCGAGGACGCCGAAAGTGAAATTGGGGTAGCGCTGGCGTGTCTACTTTCAGATCCTCCGATCGAACAGAAGTGCTTGGGGGATAACTTCTCGATATGCATGATCGGGAATGGAATGGCTGCGGGCCTACCAACAAACATTTTGGATGCATCTATCGCACCCTCTCTCATTTGGCAGTATGAAGAGGGATTTTTGTCCAGCAGCACCGGGTCAGGTAGTGAGCCGGAATCTGATTCCACCGAATCTAGTGAGTCGGAATCAGGTTCCAGCTCGACTGAGTCTGAGTTTGGTAATCCTGGGGATGATAATCCGAATGCCGCAGTCTTGTCCAGGTCGTCTTTTTCTTTCTCTTTTGAGTCTGTTGTAACCGAAAAATCGGACGATTTGGATGTGCTTAATGAGAATCAAGTAGCTGTGGTTTCTGAGTACTTTTCTGTGCCCTTAATTTATTGCATTAATTCAGACTTTCAAAATTTTGATGAAAACGACGAGGAAGAAATTCCTCCGCTTTTGCAACGCTTAATTGAATAAGAGCAGGAAAGATTTGTTAAACCCTTAATAGATGAAATCACTACTTTGAATGTCGGTACTAAGGAGGACCCGCGGCTGGTCTAGATCAGGTCCACGTTGTCTTCGGAGGAACGCGAGCGCTTAGTCGCTTTATTAAAAGATTTCGAAGATGTTTTCACGTGGTCCTACGAAGACATGCTTGGAATCGATCCTGAGATCGTACAACACCGGATCCCTCTTGACCCCGAGGCCCGACCCGTTAAACAAAAAACTCAGAAGAATCCGCCCGGATTGGGCCCTCAAGGTTAAAGAAGAAGTCACCAAGCAAATTGACGCAGGTTTCCTGCAGGTATCCGAATACCCGACTTGGTTGGCTAACATCGTTCCAGTGCCGAAGAAGGATGGTAGGATCCGAGTATGTGTGGATTTTAGGGATTTGAACAGAGCTAGTCCGAAGGACGACTCTCCCTTGCCGCACATTGATGAGTTAGTGGACTTCACAGCGGGGCATGCTTTGCTTTCGTTTATGGATGGCTTCTCAGGCTACAACCAAATAGTGATGGCACCAGAAGACCGAGAAAAGATTGCCTTCACCACCCCGTGGGGGACATATTGTTACAGAGTGATGCCGTTTGGGCTGAAGAACGCTGGAGCTACATATTAACGGGCCGCGACCACGATATTGCATGACATGATCCACAAAGAGGTTGAGGTGTACGTGGACGACATGATTGTCAAGTCCAAAGAAAGGGAGGGCCACTACACCGCCTTGTAAAAATTCTTTCAAAGGATTAGAGAATTCTGGTTGTGGTTGAATCCTCAGAAGTGTACGTTTGGTGTTACAGTAGGAAAAATACTGGGGTTTCTCATTACACAGAGGGGTATCGAAGTCGACCCTTCCAAAATCAAGGCCATCCTAGAAATGCCACCACCAAGGACTGAAAAGGAGGTGCGAGGCTTTCTGGGTAAAGTACAATTCATAAGACGGTTTATCTCAAAATTAACCTTGACTTGTGAACCACTTTTTGGTCTCCTGAAGAAAGGAATGAAATTCCAGTGGAACGGCCGATGCCAAACTGCTTTTGAACAGATCAAGGAATATTTACAGAACCCACCCGTGTTGTCACCACCAGAACCGGGGAGACCGTTGATATTGTACCTTTCGGTAACTGAGACCACAATGGGCTGTATGCTCGCGCAAGAATCAAAGGACAAAGTGGAAAGGGCCATCTATTATCTGAGCAAGAAGATGCTAGAGTATGAGACTCGCTACACACCATTGGAGAAGGCTTGCTTAGCATTGGTATGGGCTACCAGGAAGCTGCGGCACTACCTGTTAGCTCACTCTAAAATGTTGGTTTCGAGATTAGATCCCATCAAATATCTCTTCGAGAAACCGGCACTTATGGGTAGGCTAGCTTGATGGTTGCTGTTGCTTTCCGAATTCGATCTAAAATATGTGACGCGCAAGTCGGTCAAGGGAAGAGCAGTAGCAGAGTTCCTAGCTGATCATCCAGTGGAAGGGGGTGAAGCAGTTGAGTACTTATTCCCAGATGAGGCCATTTTGCATATCGATGACGAGTTTTGGATTTCGACGGAGCGTCCAACCAGTATGGGTATGGAATAGAAGTGTTGCTGATAGCACCCGACAATTCCCGTATCCCTCTAGCCTTCAAGCTCCGGTTCAAAGTCTCGAACAACGAAGCAGAGTATGAGGCATGCATTGCCGGTCTAGAAGCAGCCCTGGAACTAGGGCAAGACGGTTGGACGTCATCGGGGACTCGAACCTTGTTGTATCTCAAGCGAAAGGAGATTGGAAAGTCAAAGAAGAAAAGATAATGATGTATCACCAGACCTTGGATTTGTTAATTCCTCGGTTTGAGAAGCTAAACTTCGCTCATCTAGCAAGAGAGAACAACAGGTTCGCAGATTCACTAGCAACTCTATCTTCCATGATAGACATCCCGTTTAGAGTCCGGATGCATCCAGTCATTATTGACCAGAAGTTTGCGCCGGCTTACGAGTCAATTGCTACTATAGACGAGGTTCAAGATGAGAACCCCTGGTATTACGACATTTGGAACTTCTTGGAGAAAGAGGCGTATCCACCAGGGGTAAATGCCAAGGATAAAATGGCAATCAGAAGAATGGCCGTTCAATTCATCATCTGCGGAGGTGAATTGTACAAGAGAGGTCATCTGGGAATGCATAAGCTATGCATTGAAGCTGAAGAATCAAATCACCTGATGGAGGCCATCCATGGAGGGGAATGCGGTACGCATATGAATGGGGTAATGTTGGCACGGAAGATCCTCAGACAGGGTTACTACTGGTCCACCATGGAGGAGGATTGTATCGGCTTTGTTCGGCGATGCCACAAATGTCAGATCTATGCAAACCACATGAACATCCCGCCGTCGAAGTTGTACAATATGACTTCGCCATGGCCATTTTCAGTTTAGGGAATCGATGTGATCGGGACTGTCACTCCGAAAGGGTCTAACGGGCATGAGTTCATCCTGGTTGCGATAGATTATTTCACGAAGTGGGTTGAGGCCCAATCCTATGCGGTGTTGAAGGCTTCGCATGTTGCAAAGTTGATCAGAAACAACATCATCTATCGTTATGGGGTCCCAAACGAGATCATTTCAGATAATGGTTCCCACTTCAAGAAGGAAGTGATTGACTTGTTGGAGAAATACAACGTGGCTTTTCATAAGTCGTCTACATATCGGCCGCAAACCAATGGAGCGGTCGAGGCTGCCAACAAGAATATCAAACACATATTGCAGAAGATGGTGGAAACCTACCGGGATTGATCAGACAAGCTGCCGTTTGCTCTGTGGGGGTACCGGACTTCAATCAGAACTTCTACTGGGGCGACTCCGTATTCATTAGTTTATGGGATGGAGGCCGTTCTACCTATTGAAATTGAGGTTCTGTCTTTGTGAGTGTTGGCTGAGTGTCAGATAGCCGAAGCAGATTGGCAACAGAACAGATTTGAAGAACTCATGCTTTTTGACGAACGCAGACTGAAAGCGCTGTACCATGTTTAAGGCTATCAGCGCAGAATTGTCCGGGCTTTCAACAAAAAAGTTAAGTCCAGGAATCTAAAAGAAGGAGATTTGGTGCTCAAGGACAACCGAGCTCCCATCCACGACCCAAGGGGCAAGTTAAGACCTAATTGGACTAGTCCCTACATCATCAAAGCTATCTGGTCAGGTGGAGTTGTGGTTCTAATGGACCTAGATGGCTTGGAGTTCTCGCAACCGATCAACATGAACAAGTTGAAGAAATATTACCCCTGAGAGGCTCGCTAGGCCGAAAACCCGCAAAAGGCGACCTAGGCAAAAGTTAGAGCATTGAAAAATTGGAAAATATAAAAACTGAGCTCGCAAGGTTGAAAACCCGCAAAGGGCGGCCTTGGCAAAAGTTAGAGCGTAAAAGGAGAGTGAAAATACTCGAGTGAACCTAAGCCTGAACTACGTAAGGCTTGATTCCCATCTTTGGGATACGTAGGCAACTTCATCCTGAAGTTCAGCCATAAACTTTTCCCCGATCAACTTTGTCCATTTGATCATCTCGGCCATCTTTGTCTATTCAACACTCAAGAGTTCGGTTATGATCTCCGGTGCAGTGCTCTTCAGACTAGGGGCAACTTTCCATTGCTGCGCAGTGCTGCGGTGCTCGTCAGACTAGGGGTAACTTTCCAGTTACTGGGATCCGGGGTTGTGCATCTCAGTGACAGATTCCAGGCATGCCCAGTTTTGATCCATATCGAAAATGGTTTTGAAAATTTTTAATAAAAGTTGACTGTGTTCAAGATTAATCTTTTTACAAGTTAGACCATTTTTGGACCAAAGCGAAAAATTTTCAGTACCCACAACCTTCAATTTCATTGATTTCAATGTAGAGTTCTCCTGCTCTTGCATACAAATTGAAGTTGCTTTTTATTACAATCATAAAGAAAACTTGAAAGTATTAATAAAGCAATAAATTCGGGACATAGCTAAGTCAGGTGTTCCTGCGCCCCCTCCCAGAGTTGGTCGAAGCCTCTAATGCCAAAGTAGGCCCTTCTTGTGCCTCTTCATTGAGCCAATCCAAGCACTCATCAGACAAGGTGCAACTGAAAGTGGGAGCAGGGGCCAGGAGCTCTCTAGTCCACCATGCTGTGGCATACCGGGCAAGCTGTGCGCCTCGAATCAGGAATGCAGCAGGATACTCTATCCCCTCTGGCGGGCAAGTCTGATCATGACCGAACTGGCACTGAAATCGGAACAGAAAGTAGAACACACAGTGAGTCAGACCAATCAACTAGATCCCGGTCTGCCAGGACATGCTATAGCTCATTGCCGGGAGATTGAGCCAAGGACAACGCCAATCAATGCGATCCGCAGACAAATTGCACATCCAGTCGAACCACCATCCCTCATCAAGGGCATCGACTAGTCGTTGTCGGAAGAAGTAGCCGCGGGCTGAGTAGGCCGGGCAAGAGTCCACAACCTATAATTTATCCATCAACCATACCTGGAGAGGGATTGGAAAATGAGAGAATAAAGAATAGAGAGATGTACGATGAGAGAAAAGTAAGAAAAGGGTTTTGTGAGAAAAATCGAGCCTGAGGGCTGAGTGATGTGAGCAATATATATGTGAGAAAGGGTGAGAAACATTACCTGCAGCAGTAGTGGACTCCCCTCGAATCTGGTCGTCTCTCGGCGATAGAAAGCATCCAAGCCCATCAGCGTCTCGGCCAATGTCATGGTAATGCAGCTCTTTCCTTTTTTCAAGCCTTGAGCAACTTCAATCAGACGAATGCTAGATCCACTAAAGTTCGGGGCAAGCAAAAAGTGAGATAGCATGCACAAGCAAAGGGCGTGTTGCCGAAAACCTTGCCAATGATGGTCTCCGCGGTTACCGGCATAAAAAAAACGATGAATCAAGCCAAGGATATCCAGTTCCCCGTTGCAGATCAAAGACCGAGCATCGTGCATGGTGAGCCCACACATCTGTCCTAAAGCTTGGGCATGACCGAAGCGAAACTGGGACAAAATCTCTTCATGGTGTTCAGATTCCATCAAAACTTGAAAATCCTCGAAGGTCGGACACATCTCTTGCCTGCCGAAGCTAAAGACGTGTGTTACCAGATTCCAAAACCTCGCCGTGGCATGGAGGAACAGAATGTGCAGCGAAGTATGGCTCAGTGTGAATAGTGCATTCAAGCCGAAGCCCTGGAAGTTCAACTTTTCCGAGCCATCTAGAGAAGCAATCCAAGCTGTGAGATTTTGGGTGAGAAATGCCTCCATTTTGGTGCAAAACTAAGATGAAATGAGAGAACCACGAGGCTGGAGTTTTTAAAGAGGATAAGGCACTGTTCGAAGGACACGTGTCGAAAATTTGGTGGTTGCCAAGCTAGGTGGCCGGCCGGCCACCTTTTCTGGCAGGCTGACCACCCCTCTCCCCTCCAATACAAAAAGCTGGTCGGCCAGCTCCCTTAGGTGGTCGGCCATCAAGAGGAGGGTGGCTTTAGTCTTGTTCTAGCCTCTAGAAGAAAGTTCCAAGCATTTCCATGCATTAGGGGCGTTAAAGGTGCGAGTTTTCCTCTGTTTCGGATGCGTTCCGTCACCCAGATCGTCCGAAATGCATTTATTTATCGAGTTGTTGTTAAATCCTGCTTATTGAGTTGTCGTTTTGGCTTATCGAGTTGTCGCTTTGCTTACCGAGTTGTTAAACTTACCAAGTTGTTAAGTTTTGTCGAGTTGACGAGTTTTGTGTATTGAGTTGTTACTCTTTGTTTATCAACATTGTCGTGTCTTGCTTATCGAGTTGTAAGTTTAATCAACATTGTTGTGTCTTGCTTATCGAGTTGTAAACTTGCTAAGGTTCTGTTATTTCTTAGTAAGTTAATTTGCTTTGTTTGTTGCGTCGGTTCACTACCTAACTTGGCAATTTTCAATGCACAATTTCCATTCAATCTCATTTTTGTGCAAAATAATGCGATGCAATGCAAGAACATAAAATACAACACTTTTTTTGAACAAAAGCTGTTTCATTCCATCATGTTTCCTTTGTTACAACATTTTACAGCAAGGGTACAAGATTTACAAAAAATAAAAACTGCCTAATGACGTACAATGTGCTACAATTACTAGTAAAAAAGGCAAATAAAGCAGGGAACATCTGTGCTCTCAAGCGTAAGAAAAAGAGGCCCTCTTCATCCTCTTCCGTGGAACAGCCTCTGTGCCATCTCCATCAGCACCACTATCCAAATCGGAGCCACTGTCCTCGGAATCTTCCTCGGCATCACCTCCGCCCTCAGAGCTAGACTCAGAGTCATCCTCTCTGCCAGCAGATGTCTCTGACTGACGATGCGCAAACTCCTCCTCCTCGCTGGACTCCTCCTCAATAATATGTGCTCTGCGCCCATCTCGCCCGCGAGACGACTCCCCTCTCCCAGCTCCTCGAGAAGGCCTTGATGGCCCAGCTCCTTGGGAAGGCCCAGATGGCCCGGCCTGTGGTCCGGTATATATCAGAGGCATCTGAAAAGGAAGAGTGCAATTTGAATGCATTAGCCAAAATATGTATATCAGATGTACAGATAAAAAGCTACATGGAGTGGATGTATGCAAATATAGTACATAGATGTGGTGTGTATCAGATGTGCTCTCCGCATACAGTCGGTCAATCAATGCAGTGAAATGTTCAAATTCAGCATGTCATCAGAGATATGATAAATGTAAGAAAACTAAACAGTACCGAGATGCCCATGATGGACAGCTGCACCTCCCTCCGCAAGACCATGCCCTCGAGTGAGGCCACCAATCCGAGCATCTCCTCCATGTACTCTCTGGGTGGCTGCCGACACAAGCTTAAATCATCAATGAATAAATGAGTGTCTAAGTATCTGAGTGATAAATGAAAAGCAGTGGGACATACCGGTGGTGAGTCAGGATCACTGACATATCGATGATCAGGCATAGAATGCTCTATCGGAATCGGGTAGGAGCTCCCGTATCGCCAACCCATCAATTCGGTCGGAATGTCTGGCCATCCTATATGATGATAAGTCGGGGGAATCGGAGGGACCAGTCCAGCCCCACCACTGGATGTACCAGCCCTACTGGTCAAAGGAAGGTCCCTGGCTCGGGTGCGACTCGAAGACGGCATGCCGGTAGACCTCCTCGAGGGAGTACGAACACCTGTTAATGGAGGCATCAAGTAGGTGTGACGGTAGGTCGCGTACTCCTCGTCCTCCAATGCACCAGTGCATCAGTGCCCAGCCTGGTGTCAATGACACCCTTGGGAGTAAGCCTATCAGCGAGCCGCATATCGTCCGGGGGTGCTGAAGGGACACTCGGCTCAAGGAAGCCCATAGTCTGACGAAGGAAGCGGTCTCCCAAGAACCAGGCCCTACCAACTGGCCCCTCGAACAAGATCCTATACCGGGAGGAGGCCCATCCTCTGGCAAATTGGAATCAGAAATCCTTACCCAAAGGCGCCCAGGGTTGCCATAAGATCTGCGGATAGCCAATGTATAAGCCGATTAGAAATCGCAAATGTGCAAAATAAGTCAAAGATCAACACATAAAAAATTGAGAGTTCTGAAATCCCTCGGTCGCCCGTATAGTGTCAAAATACTGCCGTAGGTAGGGGAGAGTCTCCCGGGGCCGCGACCGGTACTGGCCCTCGAAGATGAGCGAATAAGGGGTCATGAGAGGGGCCTCCACCTCGAGCTCCGGGCTAGCGTCGGAAAGTACGCGAAGACCCATAACTGTGGAAAACAGGGCAAAAGCCATCAGAATACAGAATGCTGAGTGCAGAATTTGAATATAGAATGCTGAGGGTAGAAAATAAGTATAAAATGTAAAATGTGCCGTGTGTGCAATGTACAAATAATGAAAAGTGGAAATGTGAATCAAGAGGGCAGAAGGTACCTCCCAGGCTCTCCAATAGCCCCCGACTATGTTCCCCCGCCCACGGGAGGTCGCACTCATATAGCAATAGAGGGTAGCCAAGCTGGCACCACCCCAGTCATACTGACCAACCTGCGTAAGGTTCATCAGGGCACTCAGCAAATATAGCCCAACGGTGTTGCCCCTGTCGGCAAACAGAGTGGTCCCGAAGAGGAACATTAAAAACCCGCGGGCATACTGTACAATCTCCTCAGGAGTCTCGGGCTCAGTCCCCCTAAACTGTGTAGAAAACCAGGTGTATCGGACTCGGCCTGAATATCGGTCGACCGGTGGACGAGCTCCCAACAAATGAATCCAGGTAGCCTCCCACTCGCCCATGTCCTCGTTGTAAGGGATCGCCCAGCCTCCCACGTCAAGGCCCGTCAACACAGCGAAGTCAAATGGGGTCATGGTCATGTCCCCGGCGGCTGAGAAATGGAAGGAGTTGGTGGTGTCCCACCATCTCTCCACCAAGGCGCCCATCAATGTTCGGCTAGCTGGATAGCGAGATATCCCGGTCCAAAAGGTCCCGAATCCTGCCAGATCAACCCAATCGCGGACAGCCTCCGGGAGCTCCCCATACCAATCTCTCGCAGCAATAGAGCCGTATCCCCGTGTAACGTGGGAGGATGTCTGTATTCATAATAAACACATGTATTCAGTTTCAGAACGAAATGAATAAGATGTGTGCAAATGAAAAGATATGAGCTGTGTACAAATCAAATCAACTTTCAATCAAATGTGGGCTGCGTGTTCACAATCAAATTTGGGCTGCGTGTTCAACCTTCAATCAAATGTGGGCTGCGTGTTCACAATCAAATTTGGGCTGTGTGTTCAGATTTCAGAAATTTAAAGTTTGGGCTGCGTGTTCAACCTTCAATCAAATGTGGGCTGCATGTTCACAATCAAATTTGGGCTGTGTGTTTAGATTTCAGAAATTTAAAGTTTTGGGGCGCGTGTTCAACTTTCATCAAATGTGGGCTACGTGTTCACCATTAAATTTGGGCTTGTGTTCAGATTTCAGAAATTCAAATTTGGGTTGCGTGTTCAACTTTCATCAAATGTGGGCTGTGTGTTCACCATCAAATTTGGGTTGTGTGTTCAGATTTCAGAAATTTAAAGTTTGGGCTGCGTGCTCAACCTTCAATCAAATATGGGCTGCGTGTTCACAATTAAATTTGAGTTGTGTGTTTAGATTTTAGAAATTTAAAGTTTGGGCTGCGTGTTCACAATCAAATTTGGGCTGTGTGTTCAGATTTCAGAAATTCAAAGTTTGGGCTGCGTGTTCAACTTTTATCAAATGTGGGCTACGTGTTCACCATTAAATTTGGGATGTGTGTTCAGATTTCAGAAATTCAAAGTTTGGGCTGCGTGTTCAACTTTCAATGAATGTGGGCTGCGTGTTCACAATTAAATTTGGGCTGTGTGTTTAGATTTCAGTGATTCAAGTGATTGAGGTGTGTGTTCAAGACAGAGTATTGTGTTATAGACTAAGCATGCAGAACAAGCTGTGTACTAGAATGAGCAGAAGTATGACACGCGAATGTGTTCAGAATCAGCAAATAAGCATGCATAGCATGAAATGCAGGGAAAATGCGGAATTAAGGCAGGAAATGTAAAAAGGTGAAGTACGTACCTCTCGTGCCTGATGGGAGAGATGGGACTCTGGCTCCCGCAGTAGCAAGTCTACAGGAGCTCAAGGGTCGAAGTCGGTAAAATGATAAAAAATCGCCCGAGGGAGGACATGAGTCAGAGGATCATACCTCTCGGGGATGAATGGCTGAACCCTCGGATGCAAAGACATGATGTCAGGCTCGCCTCCAGCGCCTGGAGAACCTCCGCCGTGGGGAAATTGACCTGCCATTTCAAGAAATCTGCAAAAAGGAGCAAAAATGAGCGAAATGAGCCAAAATTGGAAAAAGTCAACAAAAGTCAACTCTCGGGAAATGAAAAAGTCAACAAAAGTCAACTCTTGAGAAAATATTCCAAATATTGAGACAAACTTACCTCAAGTGGTGAAAATGAGAAAGAAGCTCCGAAATCAAATTTTAATCGGTTCAAAGTGAAGAAAATTGAAAGTTTTCGTGAAACAACTTGGCGTGGGGCGTTGGAAAACGCGTATAGAGCAAAAATCTGAGAGAGAAAATGGTCTAGAAAGAAAGAGAAGGCAGTTTCGGAGCTGAAGTTATGGGGAAAAGAGCTTTGGACATGTACATTTAAAGAAATGAGAGCAAAAAGACCAAATTGCCCCGGATTTGGGCTAGGTGGTCGGCCGGCCACCTTTTCTGGTAGGCCGACCACCCCCTGCATTCAAACCTAGTCGGTGGTGTTCCCAAGGTGGTCTCCAAGGTCTCTGCAAATTTTGGTAGTCATCGGAGTCCCCAGCACCCGAGAAAGTACAAGAAAAGTGCACTTTTCGTCGCGAAATCCCTCCGCAGGAACTCCAACTCCAACTTTTGATGCGTGTTTCATCGTCACTCATCAAGAGCAAGATGTATCCTTTTTGAGCACGCTGTGACCCTTCTAGGAGGTAAATCGGAGGTCGCGATTGAGTCGTGCTCGTCGAAATTTGCATTTCTTTGCTCGTTGTTTCGCGTCAAACATGCATTCGAATTTGCACTTATCCTGCATTATTGTGCACGTCACTTGCATTCTCATGCATACCACTTGCATTGTTTTGCACGTTCCATTGGTATTGTTATACCCTCACGCTTAGCTTGCGTTGTTACGTGCGTGTCTCTCGCATTGCGATGCGCTTTCCCATCAACACCCTGTTTGTCTGCATTCGATGTAGTGTTGAACATGTATTGCTAACTATGTTGTACTTGTTAAGTTTCTTCCTCTTTTAGGGACGATATTGTATGTACGGTTCATTTGAAGCTGGTGCGACCAGACGAATCGCGCAGATATTGTATCTTCTCCGTGTGAGACGTGGCGAGAATTGAATAATTCTCCGCATTCTTAAACTGCATGAAATGTAGTTGTTTCTTTGCATTCTTGCTTAAAAATGTTACGTGTGCGCTTCATTGCAACTTGCTGCTTTGCATGATCATCAGTTATATCTGGCTTTGTGCATATCATTTTGCATTTTGCCCATGCCTGCGGGCATGCCTACGGGCATGTCTTTGTTATCTTGTATGTTTGTCTAAGTCTTCGGCCTTGTCAAAAATGGGTCGTCTCTAGGCTTTGACATTCACTCCTGTCATGTATGACTTCCGAGTTCTGTCAAAGAGGGGCAACTATATACACCCCATTTTTGACCGACCTTTAGACTCAGACGTCACCAGTTGAGCGTTCGGTGATGTTGCTTATTGTGCTCATTTTGAGGTTTCAGAGTCTCGGCTGCGAGCCTTGCCTCTGGACTTCGGGGCTCCTTTTGTGCCTTGCCTCGGTTTGCAAACCGGGTCCTTTTTTCTCCGTTTTCTCTTCCCGAAGGGAGGGAGAGGTCTCGTAGACCATCTCTCAGTGGCCGTGGGCTACGTTTCGTGGTCGTAGGCCATTTTTCCTGTTTGGAGCCCAGTTTTTGGTTTTCGGAGCCGTCGGCCGTGTGCCTCTGTTCGGGACCGCTTAACTACCTCCGTTTGCTCCGATTTTTGGCACACACCTTATTTCCTCCCTTTAGAGGGACACTGTGGCCCGGGAAACCACTTTCGTGGTCATACGCCACTTCTGGTGCCTAACAGCCTGTTTTCGGGGCCCCGAACCGCGCGTTTTGGCCCCTGAACCTTCGTTTTGCACCCGTTTTGATCCATTTTTGGTAGGGACCCTATTTTCATTGCTAGGGAGGTGGTAGGATGGTGGCTGGCCACCTTGTCCCCTGAAACGCCAGTTTTCTCATTTTCTCTCTCCAAAAGCTGATTTTTCTGACAGAAAGCTGGTTTTTCTCACTTTTGAGCCACATTTTCTGGCTTTTCATACCACCATTGTGTTGTGCTCATATGGGAGGCCACCAACATGGGTAGGCCGGCCAGAAATTCATCTTGACCCTTTTGAACCTTGCTTAAAAGCTAGCTTTTCTCTCTTCTGGGTCACTTTTTCTGGTTTTTCTCTACACAGCTGTATTCTACTCATCTGGGAGGCCACCTTTCTGGGTAGGCCGACCAGCAATTTTTGTTGACTCTTTTGACCCCTGGTCGGCCGACCAGGGGGGTGGCCGGCCGGCCACTTGAACTGGCCGGTCTGCTTCTTGCTTCTTGCTTTTTCTGAGTGTAGTCCAGCTATGCCAGTTGGAGACCATTTGGTGTATCCTCCATACACGTGTATAGAGGATACTTGGGACCTTTTTGGATATTTTGAAGCTTCTCCTCTATAAAGGAGAGGCTTGGCTTCATATCAAGAGGTTGAACATTTTTGCTTAAGGCTTATAACCTCCCTCCTTCATTGTTACTATTCCAAGCTCCAAAACCCTAATTTTCTTGGTCCATTTGCACTATAACCCTTAGCACCACACCTCCATCATCCATTCCAACACCTTGGAAGTCATTTGCAGAGGTTGAAAGCTCACCAACTTGGTCCAAAAGCTGCTGGAGGTCGGCTCTTCAAGGGTAAGTGCCTATTTTCCTTAAACTTGCATTTTTTTGCTTCATTACTTAGCTTCACTTGAAAGTATTTCTGGGCTTTGTCATAAACTAGAAAGTGTCATATTTTGGGCTCCTCTTCAACTTTGTTTAAAGGAACTTTTCTGTTTGAGGTCATCTACTTCCCCTTACTCTCTATCTCTCTTTTAGGGCTATTTTTGCATCGTACTTTAGCCTTACTTGTGAACATTTTTGAGATTTGTTATAAACTGGAAAAAGCCTTGTTTTGACCTCCTCTTTAAGTTTTCTTGAGGTCACTTTTCTGTTGGGAGTCATCTCCTACCTTGCATGCTTCATTCCTTCATATTTAGGGCTATGCATTGGAGCATTTGCATTGGACTTGTTTAGGCCTCTTAGCCACTGAAATACAGGGGATTTTCAGTGGCTTTGATGAGATTTTGAGCTTTGAAATCATAGAGGGGTGACCCTCTCACCCCTCATTTTCTTTACTAGCATCATTGGCTTTCCAAAGGGGCTCTATTTTGCATGCATTGAAGTCACTTTTTGGGCCCAATTTTGTAGGTTTTAAGGTCTGCCTTAGGTCTGCCCGAGGCCCTTTTGATCATATTTTATGTCTATAGTGCATGTGTAGAACAATTCCATTCAAGACCTTTTGAGGGGGCCTTTCATCGTATGCTTCCTTGACTGATTTCAGGGCCAATTTTGTGAGTTTTGGGGTTGTTATAACTCATTTACAAAGTTGGTTTTGCCATGCTAAGTGTCTATCTTGTATGTTCTTAACAACCCCTTGAATGGCCTTCCAAAGAAGTCCCTCATTTTTTCATGCATTGGCTGCATTTCAGTGATTATTTGGGCATATTTTGGCATGTTTTGTTCACTGTTTTTGGCCAGTTTGATGAGTTCTCATTTGCTTCATATACATGCCATGTAAACCATGCTTACTAGCCAATGTTGCATGCTATTTTAGTCCATCATGTTAGCATCTTTTGGCCATGCTTTAAACTGAAAATGTGCATGTTTTGGAACTACCTTGGCTCTGTCTTTAGACTTCATGATCAAATAATGCTTGCTTTGTATACTTGTGGTTCAATGCATTGGACTAGTTTTGAGTTTCGGGGCTTATTCCATGCATCGGGTGCCATATTTCCATGTTTCGGGATCATTTAGCATCATATTTTAGTGCTAAAAATTACATGTTCATAGGCCATCTTTCATCCCTTGCCATGCTTTGGTAGAGTGACATTTGATGCCTTAGGTTCGGTCCTCGGTATGCGTGCATGTGTGCACGCATTTCGGTTGTCTCATTTTCATCTAATGGCCACTGATGTGAGTGTGGCTGAGGTCCACTCATGTTGGTGTAAGTCCATTATGCATTGTGTATGCCTTTTCAATTCATAGCATTGCATATGTTAGGTTGTATGTTAGAGCATTGTGTATGCCATGTTACATCGAGTATTATGTATGCCATTTCATAGCATTACGTATGCTAGGTTGTATTTTAGTCGCATTGTGTATGCCATCTCATTCGCATTGTGTTTGGGATAGGAGTTAGCCCGAGCACGGGAAACGAGGGACGTTTCGTACTCCGAGTGACGGAACGTGTCTCAATTCCCTGTCGCCGACACTCCAGATTACCCATGATGGAGTTTGGGTCTTGTTGTGTTTTCATGTGCATTCATCTCATATTAAGTCGTGCAATTCGGCTCCTCAGCCATCATGCATCGATATGCGTGATTGGTGGCACGAGGATTGAAGACTACACTCCCTGAAGAGTAGTCATGCATACATATGTGAAATACTTTGCCATGCCCCTTTGTTGCTCTCTGTTGGAGTAAAATCAGAAATTAGAGGCCTTCTGAAGCGTTGCGCAATATTCCGAAAACAATTACAAACAGAGACAAACCGGGGCATCGTAATGGATTTCTACGCAAGGCAACTCGAGCATGCATCATTCATCATTTGGAATAGAGCTGAGGCAGTCTATGGATTTGCGTGCCAATTTACCTGCTTTCCTAGATTAATTTGTTAATTAATTAGGGTTTTGTAATATTTAATTATTTATTCGGACTGTATTATTCTTTCGGACCCTCTGAGCGAGCGCAATGTTGTAATAAGTGTGCGTGAGTGTGATGTATGCCTTCCAACCCCACGTCTTTCTCCCTTTTATTTACCAGCATATGATGGTTAGATTAGGGCATGTTTCAATTAGCATACAGTATGATAGCATGTTTGCATCATTCATCTGTCTTACATGCACCGGACTCGGCGCACCATACCAACTGCATTTGTATTTCAATTCCAAGTTGAATACTTGTTTTCTAAGCCCACCTGAGGGTGGCAAATCCATATTTTTGCCTACTTGCGAGTAGCAAACCGCTTTCAAAAACAAACATGAGATGTTTTGTTCCAATTCAGGCGATCCAGTCTATACTTGTATGCTGTGCGCATCACATAGTAAATCTAGGCTAATAACCGGAATAAGAATGCATAATATTTTCAAAACCCGATATCATGGTTAGTAGAGGCCGATCTTTGATCGGGCGAGCTGGGGTGCTCACGAAGTGACCTTCCCCAATCGTACCCAAGTTCCCGAGCCGAGATAACTTTGGTGATGACGGGCACGTGGCCTTAGGCAACGAGTCAGGGTTTCCTAAATTTCCCAAAATAAAATATTTAGGTGGCGACTCTGTATCTAGCAAAGCAGTGAGGACCGTGACATTGAGTCTTGAACTGTAGTGAGCCCAATGAACTCCGGATTTGGACTCTTTGATGATTTCATCGGTCTTGCATTGCACTCTACGAGATTAGATACAGGACCGTGACATTGAGTCTTGAACTGTAGTGAGCCCAATGAACAAAACGGGGGGGGGGGGGGATCTCCTCCCGGGACGTTCGGGGACGTCTACAATTACGTTGTTGAAGAGTTATATTAGAATATTACGTTCTTATTCGTAATGTGGGATTTATTCCAGAAAGGGAGAAAATCCAGAACCTCTATAGTACAAATTGTCCAAATGTGTAATTTCACTACAAGAAAAAGCACATTTGGCAACTAAATTTTTAGTCGCCAAAAGTCCATTTTTAGTCGCCAAAAGTCGACTTTTTAGTTTCCCTGACTAAATTTTTTAGTTGCCAAAAGTCGAAAACATGGTCGCAGGAGGTATTGGCGACTAAAACTTTTTTAGTCGGCAAAAAACAAGTCTTTAGCGACCAAAGTTTTGGTCGCCAATAGTGAATTACACTTTTTAAAATTATACATTTAGCTTCTAATCTTTTAGTCGCCAAAAGTCAATTTTTTAGTTTCCCCGACTAAATTTTTTAGTCGCCGGTTATGTCGCGAAAACATGGTTGCCGGAGGTATTGCGACTAAAACTTTGTTAGTCGGCAAAAAACAAGTCTTTAGCGACCAAAGTTTTGGTCGCCAATAGTGAATTACACTTTTTAAAATTATACATTTAGCGACTAATCTTTCAGTCGCCAATAGTCAATGAATCGCCAACCAAACTGTTTAGTCGCCAAAAGAAACACTTTTGGCGACCAATAATTTTAGTCGCCAAAGGTTATTCCGTGAAAAAAAAAATACTAACTTTTCTGGTTTTTCTGAGATTCGAACCACCAACCTCCTACATTCTAAACCTTTAGCAACACATTCTATCCACTATGTCACTACAACACCACATGAATATATATGCAACATATATTATTTATATAGTATATTGGCCCATATTAATATAAAACTATATATATAAACATAATTATTTTTATTCAATATAATTTATGTAAAAAATAAATTATTTACTAAAAAAAAAATGAGACCATTTTTGGCGACTAAATCTGTTTTTTAGTCGCCAATTCTATAGTTTTGGCTACTAATTATATTTTAGTCGCTAAAAAAATTCATTCCCGCCTAAAAATTACCACTTTTAGCGACTAAACTTATTTTTAGTCGCCAAAACCTCCACTTTTGGCGACTAAAGTGAATTTTAGTTGTCAATTGTACACTTTTAGCTACTAAATTTTTTTTAGTAGCCAAAAACCTTCACTTTTGGCAACAAAATTTATTTTTGTTGGTAAAACACGTATGATCGGCCACCAAACTATTTTCAGTCGCCAAAACCTATACTTTTGGCTACTAAATATTTTTAGTCGCCAAAAACCTTCACTTTTGGCTACTGAAATTTTTTTAGTCGCTAAAACTCATATAATCGGCGACTAAACTGATTTTTAGTCGCCAATAACTATACATTTGGCTACTAAACTGTTTTAGTCGCCATAAGTCTTCACTTTTGGCTACTAATTCATTTTAGTCGCCAATTCTGCTACTTTCAGCGACAAAAATTCTATT
Organism: Camellia sinensis; assembly: GCF_055761805.1. Classification (NCBI taxonomy): domain Eukaryota; kingdom Viridiplantae; phylum Streptophyta; class Magnoliopsida; order Ericales; family Theaceae; genus Camellia; species Camellia sinensis. The sequence continues at coordinate 92,264,763 of NC_138975.1, forward strand.
TTTAGTCGCCAATTCTGCTTTTTCTAGTAATGTTTCATATTTGCAGAAATCCACTTTTATTCCTCAAAAATTAAATCCAAATGTGTAAGTGATTACCTTTTTGTGTAATTTCTCCTTTAATGGAACCTCTAGGTTCATAAGAAAAAAGAAATGACTAAACAATTCACAAGATTATATTTTGGAATTTATTGATGCTTCACTCTAAAAATAAAATCAAAATCAAAATCGAAATTTAATGAATTTTGAAATTGTACGGGAGCAAATATTCAAGCAAGCCCGTATTCCTTTCTTTCAAGCTCCGTTTCTGTCCGATCACCTGCGTGCACAACAGTAGTGAGCTACCCGGCGGTGTGTGGCCGGAAAACCCCTCCGATGACCAAGTTAGCACACACCTGAGGATAGAGAAAGTAAGGAGAGAGTTGAGTGTAAGTGTTTCTCTTACCAAATGTTCATCTGTTTTCGCATGGGGGGCGCAGACCCGCTTATATACCTTATGCGCCCCAAATCTACTTACATTCGTCCCTCGACACGTGGTGCTGCTATCCCATCCGTCAGCACAAATCTTGCTGTACATTACCTAACCCAACTGCCAGCCCACTCTGCTGGGAGTTCGGCAACCGGGATACAGCTTCACGGCCACCGACATTCAGGCTGCACTTCATGTCCACGTGTAGCAATAGCCGAGCTCTGTCCCTATCGTGCTTGACTGCATTCCGGCGAAGTCGAGCTCTGGAAAGGCCACGCCGATCAACCAAAGGTTTCCTGCCGAGCTTCTGGCACGAGCTTCACTGCCAAGCCAAAGGTGTATGCCTTCTGGCCGAGCAACGCAAGTTGCACGGTCACCACTGGTGCGAGTAGTTCGGCCACGGGCCGAGCGGCCCCAACCCCGGGCAAGTACTAAGCTATCTCGGCCCAACATGCCCTTGGGCCTTCAACATGCTCGGCTTTTATCTCGGCCCACTTCCGGCTCATAACTCTCCCTCTCAGAAATGTATACATTATATAAGAAAAATGGGGTTTCTAACCCACAACCCTAGTGGAAGCTCCAATATTCCAATCTTAATTTTCTAATTTTTTTGATTTTTTTTTTTAAAATCTCAGTATTTATTGACTTTTCCCAACCGACAAGCCTTTTTGACTTCTCGCATATCTACTGCCACACCATTTTCAACTCCTCTCATACACTATGGTTAACGATAGGATTATTAAATTATTTTTCTAAAAAATCTAAAAATAATTTGTATATTAAAAAAATATCTAAAATAAATACAAATTCTTATTAAAAAGATAACATGTTGCAATTGCGGAAAAAAAAAATTACACTATAAAAAAATAATTTGTATATTAAAAAAATAACCAAAAAAATTATAAATTTTTATTAAAAAATAATAGGCTGGAATTGTGGGGGGAAAAAAAGAGAAAAACAAATTACACTGTGTGTTTCATTAAAATCTAAAAAAAAATAATTTCTATATTAAAAAGATATCTAAAACAAATATAAATTCTTATTAAAAAATAACATGTTGCAAGTGTGAAAAAAAAAAAAGAGCGAAAAAAATTACACTGTGTGTTTCATTAAAATCTAAAAAAAATAATTTCTATATTAAAAAAATATCTAAAAAAAATATAAATTCTTATTAAAAAAAATAACAAGTTACAATTGCGGGAAAGAGAGAGAGAGAGATTACACTGTGCATTTCATTAATAGTGCTCAACAAATGTGCCAAATATTTGTGTAAAAGCTCGACACGTGTTCACTCTAATATTATCAAGTGAATATAGATGAAGCCCAAGAACTCAGCTTTAATAGCTAACAAATATTAGAAACTCGACCATTGAAATCTAATAACTATTAATTAATAGAATTCAGCAATTGAAATGTCTCAAATCACATTTCTTTCTCTTCTCAAATGTTCCAATTTTTTGGTTCATGCATTCATTCTAATATTGATAGAGAATTCAACTTGTAGAATAGTAAGAGACATTAAAATTATATATTGAGTTATATAATTATTGTGATGAAAAAAAATTATTTTCCTCCTCTGTGGCGATATATCTGATTATACCTCAAATTAAAATGTCAAGTATACTTCTACATCATCATTGAACGTTGCTTTTATTTTTTTTAAATACTCTGTCTCACAATTGTCTGTGTTTTGTGTTATAAAATTTATTACATATGTATTTGCTAAAGCTATTAGTAAGAAATACAAACTATTTCAATGTCATTCTCGGGATTAGAAGTACAAAAAACATACAAAAAAAAGTATATAAATAGACAAGATTTTATAAAATTTGTTTGTGAGTCTCACTTCTTGAAAATCCTATAATTCATTTATTTTTTGTATTATATTTTATGTTTAGTTTATGTACCTTTTTTTTAGGGCCATTTACATATAAGTCTCATTTTGTGAACTTATAATCCACTAAGTCCTAAATAAAATTATTTGCTCCTTCAAGTCCCATTAATTTTTAATAGACCAATTTACCATTCCAACAAACTCCAGGCGAGCTGTCTCAATGTCGCCTTTCCTCTCCCTTCCGTCCTCAAGTCCTCCATCGACACCTTCGACGGAGCTCTGTTGTTGGAAATCCAGCTCTGCCACCAGAACCACTGCCTCCTTCCCCTACTCAGATCTGCCGTGTCGTCGTCGTCGATGAAGTGTCTGCTCATCCGAAGAAGGCGAACTCTCGGTTGATGTTGAGGATCGTTGCCAGTTCCACACTGCGGAGCACGATCGTGTCATCGTCTTGGAGGTCGAATGTCGCTTCGACAAACTCCTCCTTCACCGGTAGCGGTGTCGCTGTAGATCCTGAGTCAGTTCCTGGCGAAGATCTGCCATTCATCGCCTTGCTTGTGACGGTGTCCGACGCCCATCGCCGCCCGTGCCTCGCTAATTCATTCATTGATTCTTTTTTAATGCAAATATTTAATACAATAACTGTAGGAAGTTTATTCTCCAGCTAATGTGCGCCTATAGATGATGAAGAGAGAGAAGATTTAACAAAAGAACACTAGTATAGTATGTTTGAACAAATTTTTTAATATTTAAAGTAGTGAAGGGATGTGCGCGTCCGGAATCTCTCAGAAAAGACATATACGCGGTGGCTACTTCTAGAGAGAGAAAAAATAAAAAAGAGAAGGTAGAGAGAGAGAGAGAAAAGAGAGAACGAAACAAGTTCCTGTCAGACAGAGTCACTGGGCATTTGATGGAGAGAGACAGAGAGAGAGTGAGAGGGGAGGTTGTGAGGTCTTGGTTTTCACTGAGTTCACAGATGTCACTACCATTAGAGAGAAAGAAACAGAGAGAGATGTAGGGTTTTTTGAAATTGAGAACCTTCTCCGTTTATAATATTCTTAATTTTAATCATGAAAAAAACTGAGAAATTTCTCAAAATTGATAATTATAAATTTCTTAGTTTTGATAATATTCTTAGTTCATATTAGAAAATTGAGAAATTTCTTAGTTTTGATAATTATAAATTGAGAACATTCTCAGTTTTGAAATTGAGAACATTCTTAGTTTTGGGATTAAAGGGCAAAACGTCTTTTTACCTCTAAATGGGACTTATTGGTTCAAAAACTTTTTGATAGGACCTAAGCTACCACCAAATATGTAGATAGGACTTTTAGGTAATTAATCTTTTTTTTTTATATATAGTTTTCTTTGCTTTCTTTAGACGTTTATTTTTAAAAATTAATAAATAAATAAATAAATCATTTTCTATTTCAAACAATTTCTTTTCTGTTTTTATTTTTTATTTTTTCTTAATATAGTTTTTGTTTTGGGCAATTACTTACTTTTTTTTCTATATATTGTAATTTTGTGTTATTTAAGTGTATAATGTTTTCACTAATACACTCAGATATGCACTATGAAAGAAGTATTATGCGAAATTCAAGGAAGAAGACGGAAAATAAATAAAATAATATGATGAATTTGGAGCAAAAATCAAAGATCAAAGATCAAAACTCCTCCCAAAACATGTAAGTAAAATAAAATGTTTAACAATAGACATTTGAAAATTTGCAACAAAAGTTTATAACTTTCCTTTTTACTAAGAAAATTCTATTTGGAACTAGCTAAATACTTTTAAAATATTATTTTTTTAATTTGAAATTAAAATATAGTAAATTTATGTAAGCATAATTGCTAACCACAATTTTTTACTTAATATGTATAATATTTATATTGACTACCTTTTTCAGGTTTATTTTGTTTTAATATTTATATGGAAGTAAAAAAAATGTCGTTAGGAATAAATTTGTTCTTAATTTAGTTATAAATTTTGCCCTTACATTATTTTTAAATTTTGAATAAAAATAAATATAAAATAATTGATTAAAAATATGTTGTATTTGTTATATTTCTTTTTCTGTATGCAAAAAAAAAAAAAAAGTTTTAAATCACAATTTAAATATATACCAATAATTATAAGCCCAACCCGTACATAATACGGGGGAACACTACTTTTCAAATGAGGCAAAACAAAGTGAGGCACTACCTGGAACACGTTGGTGTGGGGAGGTATGTTTGTGTTGAATGTTCTATTGAGGCCCCTAGTAATATTTCTTTATAGAAGCACAAGGACAAAATAAAATTACTTTACTAGCCCAAATCCTTTAAAATAGATGCAACCAAAAACATTACTTTACTAGTTCGAGATTTAAAGTATCAGCTCAATCAGTTAAATTAGTAGGGTTTGTTATGGTTTACTAATTTGCAAAGGAAAATGCATCAATGGCATGGGCGAAAGTATTCATGATGGAACTGAAATAACAAAAGGAAACCCTTAGTTGAATTTTACCATCATTAGTTGATTTTTTGTCCCCACTTTTTTATACATAAATATGTAATTATCACTATATCTAGAAAATAATATAACATTTTTTTAATGTTAAGTTCTACATGTGAAAATGATGTCTGCGGTGTGAATTCACATAAGAACTATTATTCAGTGATATATAGTTCTTAAAAAATAAAATTATTTTGATGTCCTTCATGGGTAGTGTTGTAAACGAGTGGAGCTAAACCGAACGTTTGAGTGTTCAAGTTTGTTTATTAAAAATTAGTTGAACTTGAGCTCGCGTCGAGCTTAAATAAATCGAGCTCGAGCTTAGCTCGTCAAATATTTGATACACTCAAGCTCACTCGATTATATAAATAAGCCCGGCTTGAGCTCGCTCGATTACATAAATAAGCCGAGTTTGAAAAAATTAAACTTAAATTAATTTACTTATTAAGATGAAAAGTACAAATTATGAGTTAAATATACAATAATGTTTATATTAATAATAAATTTCATCAATCAAATATGTAAATTTACACAAATACCAAACATAAATAGAAAAAAACAATAGATTAGTGAAAATTTATTTGATATATTATTAAAAATAAATATTAATTTATTTATTTTTATGTTCATGAGCCTTATCGAGCCGAGCTTAAGACTACTCGAATTCGACTCAATTAATAAATGAATTTAAAAATCGAGCTCGAGTTCGAACTCGTTCATTTAATAAACGAGTCAAATTCAGACTGTTCATGAGCAATTCGATTTATTTACTATCCAAATCAATCATGAGAGCATCACGAGTTTTTTCTTTGGCATCAATAAGATCATTTAATTGAAGATGTCATCTAACTTTGCAAAGTACATTAGTTATGAAATTGCATTTTCCTTTTAACTGTTAATAGGATCCCTAGAGCCCCTTTTTCATTTGAAGTTTATTTCTCTACATTTCTTTTACCAAAAGGAAAATTCAAGGCATTCATCACATTTTCTAAACTTTGTAATTGGTGTTTCTTGTCAATCTAATCTTTTTTTTCTAAACATAAAGTGCTCCATTCACGTGGATCGAGCAAATCTCAGAAAAATCGGCGAGGATGGCACCAAGAAGTTAATAGCACCTAAGGAAAGTTGAACTTGAGACTCGTCTACCTTTCCTATCTATTCACATATACGTCGATGTATCATTCTTATTTGTCAATGTATTATCTATTTGTCCACTTAATCTACTTATATATCCACATTACCACCACCACCGTTGGCAACCACCACCTACCGCTAGGGTTGCAAATGAACCAAACCGAGCCGAGTTTTGTTGAGCTCGAGCTCGACTTGTTTGCTTATCAAGCTCGTTTATTAATTTCGAACTCGGCTCAATAAGTAATTGGGCTCGAGTTCGGCTCAGCCTAGTTCGATAAGATTTTTTTTTAATATTATTTATATTCTTTAATATATAAATAATATATTTATTATATACTTTAAATAAAAACAAATGAGTCGAGCTTATTCGAGTTTGAGTTCGGCTTGTTTACTAAACAAGTTGGGTCAAGCCCTTAACGAGCCGAACTTATTCGTGAACATCTCGATTCATTTGCAGCTTACCTACAGCGCGACTGGCCACTTCTAGTGACTTTTTCGATAAACTTTTCGGTGACCAGCCAATAGCGGTGGTCTAGTGACAATGGACTAAAATTAGAAACAAAATTCTTTCAAAACAATTTTTTTTCCCTTTCGCACCAAACAATTTTTTTTATATGTTCTTATCACAAAAAATTATTAAAGTTTTTACAAAATGACATATGACTCATAGGTGTGTATTTTTCACACTACAAAAAAATTCACTTATAGCAGCGGCCAAAACTGTCGCTAAAAGCAAGAAAAAACGTCGCTAAAAACTAGAATATCTTTACCTGCAGTTGCAATAGCGGCAGCCAAACCGCCACAATAGCCCCGTCAACATAGCCTTATAGTGACGTTTTTGTGAAACGCTGGTCTAATATTTTTTATTGCGACGATTGCTGTAGCAACGTTTATAAATGTCACTATATCTTAAATTTAACCATTACTTGGTAACTTTATAGCGACAAGTTAACTGCTACTATATCCTTCGCTTTTGCGACGCTTTGTGAACCGCTTCTATATTTTGACTCTATTCCATCAATTTTACACTGTCGCTATAGCCATAGATTTTTTTTTGAATTTTATTTGCAGCGACGGTTATTAACCGTGATTATATGCTATGTTTACTATGCAATTACCAATAATATATAGCTTGAAATTTTCAATGGTTTGGTAACCATTAATTATTGTTTCTCACTTATCCCTGCTCACATTATATATCTATAAAAGCACTATTTTATTCTAATGGCTCAATACTCAATAATTGTAAAAGATAAAATAGTTTGCATTTTCATAATCCCAAAATATCCAAAGCACCTTAATTAAAAGATTCATTACATAAGCTTGTCATACCAAAATAGATCAAATATTTTTAGCAAACTAATAGCCACACCATAATCCAAAAGGTACATATAAACTTGTCACATGACAATAGTACTCAAAAATATTACTCATGATGCCATTTTATAAAGACCTCCATGAAAAATGTTCAAATCGAGAAATGACGTCTATTGTTTGATACTTTCATATTGTCTTATTTCCTGCAATAAAAATAATTGAATGAGCATAAGTATCATTTTCAATTTTAAAATCTATAAAGAAAATTTATATTACAAATAATTCTCGATAAGTCTTTTTTTTTTTTTTGGTAAGTATGCGGTTTACATATCAAAAAATAAAGATTACACAATGAAGTTGAAGATCATGTTTGCATATTATTTTTTATCAACCAAATAGAGCACTCTTTATTATAGATAAAGGAGAAATATAACAACCAACAAGGAAGAGCGAGATTGCATCATAGCGAACCTAACTCATCCCAACTAGGTTGGCACGAGGAGGACTGCAAAATCACGTGCAAGCACAATCAAGAGAAACAAAAGGGTTGGCAAGAGATACCAACCACAACAAAAGTGAAAAATCTAGAAATCCCCTAGATGTTGATTTGTGATTATGTATCAATTTTAAGCAGAATATAACAATCCCAATCAAACAATCAAACAATCAAGACAAAGAGACACAGCGATTTAACGTGGAAAAAACCACAATTGGACACCTCCAACTGTGATCAAAAAACCACGGGCAACAGCCACAAGAACAATCCACTAAGAAGAATTAAAGGAATTACACAGGTATACTCTCAATTACCTAGCGAATCCACAACGCCTAATTGAACCAACCTCTATGTGCCTCTTCCAACCCCATCTTCACCACGGAATTGTCTTTCTGATGAGCCACTCCGGATTCCACCAAAGCTTCAGGCTCGAATTCTTCAGAATACACAACTGAAGAACAACACTCTCTTTTGTAGAACAAAACACAACCTTTGATGTACTCTCTTTAGAACATGAGTTGAATACTCAATAAAACATCAAAGAAAACTCACAAAGTATCCCCAGATATAAACCCTAGAAACCAAAAAGAAGATCTGGAGAAGTCATCCTTAAAATCTGACCCAACACGCGAATTTATAGAATCTGTCCCGTGATCTCCGCTCGAGCTCAACACAGCCCGCTCGAGCGGACTGACCAAAAAACTGCGTGCGAACAAACTGAGATGCGCTCGAGCGTAGGAGAATCCGCTCGAGCGTAAAATCACACCTTCCAGTATTTTTACAGGCGACTGCAGAGATGCTGAGAGCTTCCAATCCCCGCTCGAGCGTCACTTTCCCCGCTCGAGCGGGAAGGCCAAAAATGAAAAAACTGGAAAAAAAATAACATGATCGGACAGGCAACTTTGAATGCATTTTTGCATTTTGCTTCGGGGGCGCTGCCCCTCAACCCCGCCGTGGCGCTGCCCCGATCCCCGCCATAATCAGCGAAGTGGCAATCTTGAAAGCTTTATCATCACAAACTTCTCTGAAATGCTTGATTCGGGTTGGATTCGCATCTAACAACTCGTAGCCTCACTGAAATAAAAATGCGAATAAAATTACAACTTTAAGGAGTTTTGTCAAACGGGATTGTCAAGAAATAGAACCTAACAAAAAGGAAGGAAATAAAAAAGATACAAAGAAATTACACACCACCTTTATCACTCCATATATTCCAGGTTCACTCTAAACACACCAAACCCAACACCACCTAAGCTTCCATAAAGTATCACAAAAGCCAAACAAACAAAGTAGCAATGAAACCCACTCCATACCAGCCAAAAAAATTCTGCATTATGATGAAACCCACCCCTCTCTGTTTTCTTCCTATGTTTTCTGTTTTCTTTTAAACCCAACAAAAAAAAACTCTGCATTAGTTCTTGGTGTTGTTCTTTAAGCACTGCAAGTTGATCTCTAAGGTTAGATATGCTTGAAGACATCTAAAGGGCTTAGAACATGTAAGCAAGTAACTAACAGGTTGACATTTTGACTAAATCAGCCAATAAAGCCAAACATTAGTAGCAGCCACCAAATCAAGCAACCATTAGCAACATCCAAGGGTCTATTTTTAATTGTATATTACAGTTTGATACGTTATTGATATTCAAATTTGTTCGACTGCCCTGGTTTGTTTAGTATTTTTACGGATGCCAATAAAGGAAGCAAAGTACAAAAGTCAATCTATCAAATCCCAATTTTGTCCAAACTGACTAACAATTTATTGGTAAAGAAGTCATTAACAGTGGTTCTAAATTTTGTGTCAATGTATGTGTATTGTAACGATTACTTACCCCGATTAGAAGGTTGCATTTCATGACTCCCAAAAGAGGATCTTTGATGTGTTTGTGGAGAAGCCTGGCCCAAAATGCCACTAGATCCATTTGTCGTCTAATTTATACAATAAAATTTACATAAGTATGCATAAATATAGAAAAGGATAACATATGATAAATACATCATATAAAATTACAAAACAAAAATGCAGTTAGGTTCATAGATTTCACAGATTTCAGTTCCTGTTTGAAATTGAATCAAACCATTTCTATATATACACATATATAGACATTTAGTCTGGACACTGCAAACTCATTTACCCAAAAGTTGCAGCTCTTTTCAGGGATTGTATTTTCAAACACAAAAGACAATGAGAACTTTGAAAACATTCACCTTTGGGAATCAACACAAAAAACAATGAGAACTTTGAAAACATTCATCCTAGGGAATCAGTTTAAACCAAACTGAGTAGCACATCAATGGGGACCAAAATGGTGGAAGAAAAGAGATGAAAATCAACAGCACATGTAATGCCTCAGAAATTTGTTGTTGAAATTCTGATTGTCGGGTTAAATAATTGTACAAACTCGAATTACCTATCACTAATTGATCCCCAAGAAAATACAACTGTTGGAGAGAAAACAAAAAACCTGCTTTAAAATTAATTCACATACAACCCAAAATGGTGAAATGAGAAGAGAGAACAAACATAACATCTTAATCTGGATTATTATTTTCCTTTCACCCAATCAATTCATTGATCTACTTCCACTCCATTACACCACTGCTGACATAAAATCAGAAATATAGTTACCAAGCATCCATATCCAATAAATAATAACTGTCATTAGCATACAAATTGGGGTTTTGGTAGCATAAATCAAATATAACAAACGAAATTCCTGTATCCACGGCCTAAAAGGTTATATCAACAGTCACCCCTCATACATACCTCACATGTCCGGTGGCCAAACATATGAGAGGACTATCAACGCAGATATTAAGTTTGTGGGTTTAGTCCCACCCAAATCAGAAAATAAAACCACATGTATAGATCCTAGAACAAACCTCACCACCAAATATAAAATCTATATACCTTAAACAAAGGGACATAGGAAGACCGTTAAGGCTTGATTATTTATCTGACAACATCAACTAAACAGCCATAGAAATTATAAGCACATAATCTCTGACTAATGCAGCCTATACCAAACTCAATAGCACACCAGTAGTGATCATGACAGAATTATTGAACATGCTCATCTTTTAGGATGATAAACAGTTTGACTCGCACTCTTCAATAGATGAAATCATGAGAACTAGTCAAAGGAAAACATGGTGAAGCATCAATGTAGTATGTAGAGGTTAGAACTGTACCAATCACTAACAATTGAGCTATTCAGCAGAAAAGATGGTATATTCAATCTGTAAGGTCAACTTCCTCGTCAAGAATTGCTTGTGGGAAGTGAGTGAAGGCCAATATTACTTCAGTTTTGCTCTCTCATTTTGTATAAGAACCACCCAAGTAAAAAACAGAACTCAAACTACTCAAGTATTGAATCAAAACTCAGTTCTTGAATCAAACCTCGGTTCCTTGTGGTCACCCCTTGTGTCCATAATGAATGCGTATACGTCTGTCATCACCCCTTGTGTCCATAATGAATGCGTATACGTCTGCCATCCAATAACTAAAATGAAGCATAAGACAGAATTGAGATATAATAATACTGTTGATGGAAAAAAAGAAAAAGAAAAAAAAAAAAAAAAACCTAGTTACCTCATATTTATAACAAAGTGACAATGTCAAGTCACTCAAAATGTACCTGACCATCCATTTCCCTCAAGGCTGTACCGGCTGCAGTCTCAGAATTGAACTGCACAAACCCATATCCTTTTGATTTTCCAGCCACGTGATCATATATAACTTTCACTACTGAGTATGACAATGTAAATTGCCTTAAATGAATTTCACATGTATATATAGAATCATAAGGATATTGTGAGTCTATGTCACATCACCTTCAATTATTTCACCATGCTGTCCAAAAGCATCCTTGAGAACACTTTCATTGGTATCATAAGAAAGCCCTGCAACCAAAGCACGTATTGCTCACACAACTTGGTTTTAAATTCTAATACTAAGTTTAGGAAGGTAGTAATAAGAACAAGGCCACTTTATAATTGTTGTTTTATTACCAAAGAATTATAGCATCCACTGCTCTCCTTTTCTACAAAGCACATGTAATACATTATTCAGGATATTGCTGCATTTTTACTCATTTAAACACAAAATCAGTATCACCACTGTACAAATATTACTCACATTAACAGTATCAAAAATAATCTATGAATTTGGAAATTGTTGAGCTTTCTTTACAAGAAGCATCTTTTTAGGCAATCAACAAGAAGATTGCTAGCAACCCTCAACATAAAGAAAACTCACAGATAAAATTAGGCAATCTCACTTCTCTAAAATTCACTACTACCATGGTTTGTTTTCAAAATGACCGTCAGTCCATTATCTATCTTGAAACAACTTAAAACCACCTTGCCACCATTTCCACCGTGACCACTGCCCACTTCTCAACCGGCACCCTTGTTGCCTAATCATAAATGCTAATTGATCCTTCAATGTCAGTCAATTTGTTTTACACCCACTAATTTATCCCCCCCCCCCAAAAAAAAAAAAAAAATTGTTTTACACCCACTATTCAGATTTATTTTAGCAGCTTGCCCCTAAATCTTTCTCTAAACTCTGTAGGCATTTATGGATGTGAATCATGTGATAATAGCCCATCTATAGCAGCATTTTTTAGACCGCTGCAATAAAAAACGCTGCTAAAATTTGATTTTCTTATAGTGTCATCAATTATTATTTTTTTTATTAGGAGAAGGAAATCTATGAAATTCATCGAGTGACAAACACTGCCATTCTCTCTGAAAGTACTCAATTGATAGAAAAATTATATCCTGATCTAAGAGTATCACGTGATTTTGCCCCTGACTAGTTATATTTCATTATGTCTCCTCTTGTTATTCAATCAGTCAATACAAAATCATGAATTACATCATCATCATCATCAATTATCATGCAATACCACGTAGCCGGGCCAAGGATAACCAAATAACGTCTCTAATTGATAGCCACAGAAGTACATGCAACTCACATGCAATGGCACAATATTCTAGAGAATTTTGCTTTCCCTAGAACTTCTTTTCTTTTTCCTTGTCTCTAGTGCTTTACAAAGGAAAATTATTCTTCCACGTCAAAATCATCAAATTCAATAAACATATGGTATGCTGATATCTTAAGCTGAGTAAATTTTCCATGCGAGGAAGGTATGATTATGGTGGGGGTACGTTTGTCCTTTTTCTTTATTGGTTTTGATAATGAGCTCCATCTATTTTTTGTTTGGCTAATAATTTTTCATGTTGAGCAAAATATGTATAGACAAAAACATATTGAGGCCCATATAGTATATATCAGTTACATTTGATAATAAAATATCATACGTAGGACCAGCCTTAGACATGGATGGGCAAGGTGTCCGCCTAAGATTCTAAATTTTCTAAAAATTTATGTTTGAAAATAATTTGGCTCTTATTCTAAATTAAATAATTTGGCTCTTATTCAAAAATCTTTACTTTATGTTCATCAATTTACTAAAGATAATAATGTCTTTTTTGAATTTTATCTATCTCATTTTTTGGTTAAGGATCAACTCACAAAGAAAACTCTACTACAAGGCAAGAATGAAGGTGGTCTTTACAGGCTCTCTCTAACCCCATCTCTGTAACAATCCCAACCTGTGATTAGCCGATAAACTATGATTAAATATGCCTAAGAAGTAATTAAGATGAAATTCTGAATTAATTGCATTTGTACTGCATTATTTGTGTTTATATATGTCTGCTGTAGGAATATTTGTTTGTCTTTCTATCTTCTTCGGCGAATTGAAGGCCTTATTGGCATCCGAACACGAAATTGACATAGTATATGTGTTATTTAGAATTTTTAGAAAATTACAATAGGTTTAATTGAAATTTGATTCAGAACGAATTAAATTAGATTAATTAATGTCAATTCGATTAGCTTAAGTTGAGTTTAATTAAGCTTAATTATGCCAAGCCTCTATAAGGCAACTTGTTGACTTAGGATCATTAGATACACTTTCTTTTCCTCATTTTTGAGCTCAAAACGTAGAGAGAGAATGAGAGAATTGGAGATCAACACTAGGAGAAGAGGATTTGAAGGGAATTAACTGGGAATCTAGCTAAAGACTTGAGAATTGGAAGAGATAGCCTAGGGTTCTTGCCAAATCAAAACTTTAGGTGAGTAATCAACCCCTAACTTTGTGATTAAGTCATGAATTGTTAGAAAGCATGGAGAATAGTAGTTTGAGCATGAGAATTGAACATAGTATGTAGAAATGAAATCATTCCACGCATGCATAATTCATGGATTTTAAGTTTTAATTCTAACAAATTCATACATGCAAGAGCTTGTTTTTGTTATATTATGAGAGCTCACTATGGTTTTATACTTAAACACTTCATTTGTACATGTTATACAAGTTTTGAGTTCCTAGCATTACATGCATGTATAGTACATCAATTTCAAGTTTGATTTTGGAAGAATTGACATGTTCTTGGGCTTGATTTTGCGAAATGGTCTTCAATTCATGATATCCTATAGGTTTCTAAATATTCTCTTGATTTTTTTCCCAAAAGGATGAGTTTTGATGTGTTAAACTTGTGTTTTGAAGCTTAGAAGCGAATCTGGCAATTTTAGAAGTCAACTTCTCCACTCGAGCGACAGAACCTGCGCTGAAGTGACCACACTTGATTTTGCACTTCCGCTCGAGCGACCAGAGTTGAGCTCAAGCGAAGACCTCAGTCTCACGCTCGAGCGATTGTTGAGCGTGTGTCGAGCGAAAAAATAAAGCAACTAGTACTTTTGCAAAATTTACAGACTACTCGAGTGACGAAAGTTGCACTCGAGCGACCACCCTTATTTTTGAACCTCCGCTCAAGTGAAGGAAGTTACGTTCGAATGAAGACCCTGTTTTCAGCAATTTTGACCAAGTGTTTTGAATCACATTTCGGCATCTTCATTGCATCTTAGGCAATCATAAGCCCTAATTAAGACATAGTAATGAGGACGAAGGCTAGAAACACGCTAAGAACGAAACAAAATAAATTGTATACTATCTGAATGTGTGTTTCAATATGTGTATCTATTATGTTATAGGTCACGCGCCGTGAGCTATCAGGTTTTCCGTTCCATTCTGTGAGTAATAACTTTGTAAAGCTATGTTTAATTTATATGTATTTTCTGAATGATATAAGATGATCTATTTTCTGAAATATTATTTTTTGTATGAATGAATGGTTGTCCAATGTCTCTGAAATGTACTTGTGGCGTCATTAGCTTCAGATGACATCTATTATCTGTTTTGTTATGTCCCAATTATGGGTCAACTGTACGTCTCATGAGCCAACTGTTATGGATCCTTCTGTATGTGTCCCATTTATGGACCAACTATACGTTTCATGAGCCAATTATACCGTCTTCGTGCACGTGAGTCAATTGTATACCTTCATGGTCGTTCCTTTATGGGTCAACTATTTCTACTAGTGCTAATGAATGTATCACGTATGATTAATTGCAAACTCTGATTATGAATATGATTATGAATCTGTTTTTGTTATGAATTCTGATTTTTGAACATGATTATAAAATCCATATCTGTTAACTACTGAATCAAATTTCTGTAATTGTTATGGACAACGTTCATTAAACCCTTTACCTTGTTATTATTCACTGGGCTCCAGCTCGCTATATTATTTATGTATGTAGGTGAGCAAGCGCGTGACCAGGCCTAAGCTACCGCCTGGAGAGTTTTGTTTTTGTCGGCCAACCATTGTGCCTCCCAAGGAGGTTCCGAAAATAGTCAAGTGGTCGTGTTTTGATTATGTATAAGACTTCATTTTCTTTTTCGAACATGAAAAAGCTTATGTTTATCTGTATATTAGGCTAAGTCCCCTTTTGACTTTATCAGTATAAATGGGTGACGTAAGACTACTATATTTATGACGTCACGTATATGTATATAAAGTTTTGTAAGGATTAATCCAAGGATTAATGGCCGATTACGACGCTAGACCTATAGGGGTGGGTTTGGGTCGTAATACAGTGGTATCAAAGCACGTGTTATACTGCACACACGAGTCCATATAAGCTATAGGATGTCCTAGAAAGAAGTAGGGACATTTCATCTGCATGTGTGCGTATGCGTGCTAATTTCTATAAATGTAAAAACTAAATCTGGACATAAACATATAAATTGAAAGAATGAACTGAACTGAATACTCTGAATACTGTGAACAAGATTATTCCTATGTTTATTATTGCCTTGTTTACCTATAGCAAAATGGATAGTACAAGAAGTGATGGTACAACCGAATCCTCAGAGGGCCGAATGAGTCGAATGAAACAGATGCTTGAAGCCTTAACAGCATCAATGATGCAGCAACAAAGACAACAACCTCTGCCTCCTCTGCCCCCTCCGGTCCAAACTGAACCGGAAAACAACGATATCATTAGCTTCACTCCGAAATTCACAAAAATGAAGCTACCAGCCTTCTTGGGTGGCATTGAGTCGTTGAAAGCCGAGACACGGATACTAGAAATAGAGAAAATGTTCGAAGTATTCCCTTGTTTTGAAACCCAAAAAGTTCTATTGGATACTTATACCCTCAAAAAATAGGCTAGATGTTGGTGGATGCTCATCCGAAACGACAATGGGTCTATGACTTGGATCCAATTCAGAGAAATTTTCTATGAAAAATATTTCTCTCAATGTTACCGGGATAGAAAGGTGTTTGAATTTCAGGAACTCAAGCAAGGCAATATGCCCGTAGCAGAGTATTCGCCCAAGCACTTCACCTTAGGGTGCCCTAGTCCTATTTGTTAAGAAGAAAGATAGGTCTTTAAGGCTATGTATTAACTACCGTGAATTGAACAAAGTAACCGTGAAAAACAAATATCCATTGCCCTGAATAGATGATCTGTTTGACCAACTTCAGGGAGCACAAGTATTCTCTAAAATAGATCTTAGATCCGAGTCTCACCAGTTAAAGGTCAAGACAGAAAACATAGAGAAAATTGCATTCAAAACTAGATACGGGCACTATGAATTTTTGGTAATGCCATTTAGGGTAACTAATGCACCTGTGACGTTCATGGATTTAATGAATCAGGTGTTCAAACAATTTCTTAATGAATTTATTGTTGTATTTATTGATGATACACTGATTTACTCCAAAAGCAGGGAAGAACATGAAAATCATCTGAGAATTGCCTTACAAATCCTGAGAGAAAAGAAATTGTATGCAAAACTTTTCAAATGTGAATTTTGGCTTGACAGTGTAGCATTTCTGGGACATGTGATCAACAAGGATGGTATATCAATGGACCCACAGAAAATTGAATCTACTATAAACTGGCCAAGACCAACAAATGTGTCAGAAGTTAGGAGTCTTCTAGGACTTGTTGGCTACTGCAGAAGATTTGTGAAAGATTTCTCAAAACTTGCTATGCCATTGACACAGTTGACCCAGAAAAATATACCATTTGATTGGAACAATCAACGGGAGTCAGCCTTTCAAGAACTGAAAACTAGACTGGTAACTGCACCAATTCTTACCTTGCCTAACGAAACCGATAGGTTTCAGATTTACAGTGATGCTTCCTATAATAGTTTGGGATGTGTGTTGATGTAGAATAGAAAGGTGATTGCGTATGCTTCTCGGCAACTTCGACCACATGAAAAGAATTACCCAACTTATAACCTTGAATTGGCAGCTGTGATTTTTGCATTAAAAATTTGGCGCCATTACCTGTATGGAGTGACTTGTGAAGTGTACATCGACCATAAAAGCCTCAAATATTTCTTCATCCAAAAAAAACTGAACATGAGGCAGAGGTGGTGGCTTGAGTTAATCAAAGATCACGACTTGCAAATTCTGTACCATCAGGGGAAAACCAATACAATTGCAAATGCTTTAAGTAGGAAGTCAATCGGGAATTTGTCATCTTTGCTCACCAGTCAGAAGGACATGTTATGCGACCTAGAAAGAAATGAAATTGAAATTGTACTACGTGAACAGAGCGGGATCCTAGCCGCTATTTCTACCCAGTGTACAATTATTGAAGAGATTAGAGAGAAACAATTGCAAGATGAATTTCTGAAGAAGATTGTGGATAAAATTGACTCAAAACCGCAGCTGAGATTTGTGCTTGATAATAATGTGTTGAAATTTCATAATAGACTTTGTATACAGCATTGTTTTGACTTGAGGAAACGTGTTATGATTGAAGCTCACAATTCAAACTTTGCTATGCATCCGGAAAATACAAAGATGTACCGTGATTTGAAATAGAATTTCTGGTGGCCTGGAATGAAGAAAAGCATTGCTGATTTTGTGGCTAGATGTTTGCATTGCTAACAAGTTAAAGTTGAACATCAACGACCCCCTAGGTTACTTCAACTGCTTCCAATACCAGAATGGAAATAGAAGCATATTACCATGGACTTCATTATTGGATTGATCCTCTCGGGATATGGACTCTATTTGGGTTATTGTTGACCATTTAACTAAGTCTGTTCATTTTTTACCTGTTAAAACTATTTATAATGCGATAAGTTGGCTAACATTTATGTGAATGAGATTGTAAGGTTGCATGGTGTGCTAGTATCCATTGTATCTAATAGAGATTCAAAGTTCACATCAAGATTTTGGCAGAGTTTACAACAGGCTTTGGGAACTAAACTGCTACTGAGTAGTGCTAACCACCCACAGACCGACAGCCAATCTGAACGAACCAATCAGACTTTAGAGGATATGTTGCGAATGTGTGCCTTAGATTTCCAAGGGAATTGGGAAACTTACCTCCATCTGGCCGAGTTTGTATATAATAACAACTATAATTCAAGTCTTGGAATGGCTCCTTATGAAGCTTTATATGGTAGGAATTGTCGATCTCCAATTTGCTGGGCTGAGGTAGGGGATAAACAATTGCTGGGACTAGAACTTGTGCAAAAAACAACTGAAAATGTGAAACTGATACAACAACATTTGAAAACTGCTCAGAGCCATCAAAAGAGTTATGCGAATGTATGGAGGAGAGACAAAGAATATGAGGTTAGAGACCATGTGTTCATAAAAGTGACTCCAATGAAAGGTTAGACACGATTTGGGGTGAAAGGAAAGCTGGCACCAAGATACATTGGCCCGTATAAGATTTTAGAGAAAATCAACTCAGTAACATACCGAGTGGCCTTACTTCCGATTATAGAGAATATGTACAATGTTTTTCAAGTCTCAACGCTCTGGGAAAATTTATAGGATCTGCACCATGTTATTGAGCCAACACATGTGCTTTTGAAGGAGGACTATACATATGAAGAGAGGCCAATTCAAATTGTGAATCGATGAATCAAAAGACTGAGAAACAAGGAAATTCCATTAGTAAAGGTTGATTGGCAAAACCACGAAGGGACTTATGCAACTTGGGAGACTGAAGAAGACATGATAAAGAGATACCCTGACTTGTTTCCTTTGGATCCTCTACTCTTCCAAAACGAAGGTAATTCGAGTTTAGAGGACCAAACTCTTTAAGAGGGGAAGATTGTAACAACCCCGACCTATGATTAGCCTATAAACCATGATTAAATATGCCTAATAAGTAATTAAGATGAAATTCTAGATTAATTGCATGTATGTTGCATTATTTGTGTTTATATATGTCTGTTGTAGGAATATTTGTTTGTCTTTCTATCTTCTTCTGCGAATTGAAGGCCTTATCGCATTCGAACACGAAATTGACATAGTATATGTGTTATTTAGAACTTTTAGAAAATTATGGTAAGTTTAATTGAAATTTGATTTGGAACAAATTACATTAGATTAATTAATGTCAATTTAATTAGCTTAAGTTGAGTTTAATTAAGCTTAATTATGCCAAGCCTATATAAGGCAACTTGTTGACTTAGGATCATTAGATACACTTTCTTTTCCTCATCTTTGAGCTCAAAACATAGAGAAAGAATGAGAGAATTGGAGATCAACACTAGAAGAAGAGGATTTGAAGGGAATTGACTTTGAATCTAGCTAAAGACTTGAGAATTGAAAGAGACAACCTAGGGTTCTTGCCAAATCAAAACTTTAGGTGAGTAATCAACCCCTAACTTTGTGATTAAGTCATGAATTGTGAGAAAGCAAGGAGAATGGTAGTTTAAGCATGAGAATTGAACATAGTATGTAAAAATGAAATCATTCCATGCATGCATGCATAATTCATTGATTTTAAGTTTTAATTCTAACAAATTCATACATGCAAGAGCTTGTTTTGTTATATTATGAGAGCTCACTATTGTTTTATACTTAAACACCTCATTTGTACATGTTACGGAAGTTTTGAGTCCCTAGCATTACATGCATGTAGAGTACATCAATTTCAAGTTTGATTTTGGAAGAATTGACATGCTCTTTGGCATGATTTTGATATATGATCTTCAATTCGTGATATCCTACAAGTTTCTAAATGTTTTCTTGAGTTTTTGCCCAAAAGGATGAGTTTTGATATGTTAAACTTGTGTTTTGAAGCTTGGAAGCGAATTTGGAAATTCTAGAATTCAGCTTGTTCGCTCGAGCAACAGAACCTGCGCCCGAGAGACCACACTTGATTTTGCACTTTCACTTGAGTAACCAAAAGTTAGCTCGAGCGTAAAATGCATGCTTCCAGAAGTTTACACATTTTGCAGACCGCTCGAGCAACTAGAGTTACGCTCGAGTGAAGATTTCAGTCTCGCGCTCACGCGACGGTCAAGCATTCGTCGAGCAAAAAAATCAAGCAACTAGTACTTTTGCAAAGTTTACAGACCGCTCGAGCGACGAAAGTTGCGCTCGAACGACCACCCATATTTTTGAACCTTCACTCGAGTTAAGGAAGTTGCGCTCGAGTGAAAACCCTATTTTCAGCAATTTTGACCAAGTGTTTTGAATCATATTTTGGCATCCTCATTGCATCTTAAGCAATCTTAAACCCTAATTAAGACATAGTAATGAGGACAAAGGACAGAAACACGCTAAGAATGAAACAAAATAAATTGCATACTATCTGAATGTGTGTTTCAATATGTGTATCTATTATGTTGTAGGTCACGCATCGTAAGCTAGCCGGTTATCCGTTCTGTCTATCTGCTATTGGAACCATCTGTGAGTAACAACTTTGTAAAGGTATGTTCAATTTATAAGTATTTTCTGAATGATATAAGATGATTTATTTTTTGAAATATTATTTTCTGTATGAATGAATGATTGTCCAATGTTTCTGAAATGTACTCGTGGCATCATTAGCTTCAGATGACATCTATTATATGTTCTATTATGTCCCAATTATGGGCCAACTGTACGTCTTATGAGCCAACTATTATGGATCCTTCTGTATATGTCCCATTTATGGCCAATTGTACATCTCATGAGCCAAATATACCGTCTCCATGCACGTAAGTAACTATATGTCTTCATGGCCGTCCCTTTATGGGTCAACTATTTCTGCTAGTGCTAATAAATGTACCACGTATGATTAATTGCAAACTCTGATTATGAATATGATTCTGAATCTGTTTCTGTTATGAATCCTGATTTCTGAACATGATTATAAAATCCGTATCTGTTAACTACTGAATTCCGATTTCTGTAATTGTTATGGACAACGTTCATTAAACCTTTTACCTTGTTATTATTCACTGGGCTCCAGTTCGCTATATTATTTATGTACGTAAGTGAGCAGGCGCGTGACCAGGCCTAAGCTACCGCCTGGAGAGTTTTGTTTTTGTCAGCCAATCATTGTGCCTCCTGAGGAGGTTCCGAAAATAGTCAAGTGGTCGTGTTTTGATTACGTATAAGACTTCATTTTCTTTTTGGAAAATGAACAAGATTTTGTTTATTTGTTTATTGGGCTAAGTCCCCTTTTAAATTTATCAGTATAAATGGGTGACGTAAGACTACTATATTTATGACGTCACATGTAAGTATATAAAGTTTTGCAATTTATGTCCCATCTATGTCTACACAACTCAATAGGCTAAGTATGTTTTATATCTGCTTCCGCTAGCCCTTAATCATGTGTTATTCTATATGGAGGCCTTTGGTAATCCAAGGATTACTGACTGGTTACGATGTTAAACTTATAGGGGCAGGTTTAGGTCATGATAGTCTCCCTCTCCATCAACATTTTCTTTTGAAGTTGTCTCACCTATATATTGGAATCATGGTCGTCCACGTGAGCGTGTGCTTTGTCAAGTTCTCCAGTCTCATACACGTCATGTTTAGAATAAACAATCCCATGGTGCAATGTGTCATGCTTGTCCTCTTGGCAAGTCTACTAGACTTTCATTACCATCTTCTCTTAGTCGCAGTTTGGCTTCTTTAGATTTAATTTTTAGTGATGTATAGGGTCCCTCCCCATTTATGTCGAGTGATGGTCATAAATACTTTGTAATCTTTGTTGATGATTATTCAAAGTTTTTTTGGTTTTATCCTATGTCTAATAAATTTGATGTGTTTCAAAATTTTCTGAAATTTCAAGCATTAGTTGAGAAGTTTTCACGCAAAATTAAAATCATAAAAACTGATTGGGGTGGTGAATATTGCGAATTAAATTTGTATTTTCAAACATTAGGGATTATTCACCACCTCTCATGCCCACATACGCATGAGCAAAATGGTTCGGTTGAACGACACCATCGTCATAGTGTTGAAACCGGCCTTACCCTTCTTGCCCATGCTTCTATGCCGCATAAATATTGGCATTTTGCGTCTGACACTACCATTTACCTAATTAATTGCTTGCCCTCCAAAGATATTGATAATATTTCCTCTCTTGAATGGTTGTTTTCTACATCACCCAACTACACATTTTTTTAAAAAATTGGTTGTCTTTGTTTTCCATTTCTTCATCCCTATAACCAACATTAAAAAAAAAAAAAAAAAAAAAAAAAAAAAAAAAAAAACTCGGTCTATCCCTTGTATTTTTCTAGGATACAATTCGCCTTATCGCGGTTATCGTTGTCTTAATCCCATCACTGGTTGTCTTTACATTGTCCGTCACGTTAGATTTTATGAGTACACATTTCCATTTTATGAGTCTTCTAAAGCACACTCTCATTGTGTTCCTGATACGCCTGTTTCTACCCCCTATATTGTCTCTCCAACCCATGTTTCAGCCTCACCTTGTGTCACTCATATGTTGCCTCAAACCCAGTTACAGACCCGACCTCCACCTACTATTATTTATCCGTCTATTGTACTATCTACTCCTCTGTCTCAACCTGCTGCAGTATCACCTTCTTCCCCCTCCACACTGTTCCCGTCCTTCATTACTGTACCTGTCACCCTTGCTTCTTCCACAATCCATAATTTCCGTGGTCTCAACTTTATTGTTGATCTTAATTCTCCAACCATACCCACATTTGTTCCCAAACGCACCCACTCAATTGTTTTACAAAATATGTCCTCCAAACCCAAAGCTCTCATCACTACTTCATCATCTGTTTTGGTCGATTCAGTTAAACCAACTTGCTTTACCACTACTAATAAATCTTCCATTTGGCGCAAAGACATGACCGAGGAACTTAATGCACTTATCCGTAATGGCACTTGGAGCTTACATTTGGTCACTCCTAGTATGAACATTGTTAGTTGCAAATGGGTCTTTTGAATAAAACGACGGGCCAACGGATCTATTGAGCGCTATAAAGCCCATTTGGCCACCATGGGTTTCCATCAACAAAAAGGCCTTGACTATTTTAAGATGTTTAGTTCGGTCACTAAAACAAGCACCATCCGAACAGTTTTGTCACTTGTTGTTTCTCAAGGTTCTATTCGGCAACTTGATGTCAATAATGTTTTTCTTCATGGTGTTCTTCAACAAGATGTGTTCATACACCAACCTCTTGGTTTTGTTGACGAGACCATCCATCATTTGTGTGTAAACTACACAAGTCGCTCTATAGTTTGAAACAAGCTCTGTGAGCTTGGTTTTCTCGGCTAACTAGTTTTCTGCTAAAGCTTCAATTTAAGACATCAAAATCTGACAACTCAATATTTGTATATTGAAATGAAGGACTTGTAGTTTACATTCTTATTTATGTTGATGATATATTAATCAGCGGTAACTCTTCTTCTTATCTTTAGCAGCTTATTCACACTTTAAGCCATGAATTCTCCATCAAGGATCTTGGGGGGACTACATTATTTCTTGGGTATTGAAGCTTGCCAACAAACTCATGGTTTACTACTCTCTCAACGAAAATACATTCTAGATCTCTTACAAAAATCAAGTATGTTACACTCTAAGCCGATTCAAACACCAATTTCAACCACAACTAAGCTTACCTCTGCTGAAGGAACTCCAATGGACGATCCTACCCATTATCGAATGGTTGGTGGTTCTCTACAATATCTCATCCGCACCAAACCTAATATTTCATTTTTTTTTCAACCGAGTATGTCAATATATGCACTCTCCGATCGTGGAGCATTGGCAGCTAGTTAAACAGATACTTTGATATCTCCAAGCAACATCAAATTATGGTCTTCTGCTACAACCAACATCTTATTCCTATCTTTAAGCATTTTCTTATGTCGATTGGGTAGGTTGCATTGATAACTGGAAATCCACGGGTGGCTATGCTATTTTTCTTGTTGACAATTTAATCTCTTGGTCCTCTTGGAAACAACAGACAGTGGCTCATTCTTCTACTGAGTCAGAATACAAAGCTTTGGCTAACACTTCCGCTGAAATTTCTTGGCTCCAATCGTTGTTGTCTGAGCTAGGTGTTTCGCTATCATCTCCGCTAGTTCTATGGTGTGATAATCTTAGGGATACCTACTTGTCCGCAAACCCGGTCTTCCATGCCCAAACTAAACATGTTGAGATTGACTTTCACTTTGTCCGAGAAAAGTTCACACGAAAGGAAACTCAAATTCAGTTCATCTCCACTAAAGATCAGATCGTGGATATCTTCACCAAAGTCTTACCAACTCAATCTTTTGATTCTTTGGGGACAAGCTAAAAATTCATTCTTTAGAATGTTCTACTTTACGAGGGTTATTGAGATATGATTTATGAAATTCATGAATATCTTTAATACATGAATATCATTCCAGAGCCTTATCATTGTTGTTATCATTGTTGGGTCTATCCTTATTATGTATGAGTTGTGTGAGTTGTATAAATGACTGAAAGTCATTCATATTTGTGTGTGTGAAAATTATTGAATAATATACATTTTATTTAATTCAGATAATTGTTTCAAGTCATAACATACAATAAAATATCAAAAACTAATTCAATGATAGAGAATCTTCATGACCATCCTCCTGAAAAGTTTTCTTGAAGCGTAGCATTGCTCATTCAAAATAATTATATTTTTATTGAAGTGCAAGTGAAAATTGTTACATGGGATACAATTGTCACTTACTTTAACTTGCACCTTTGTAAAAATGTAAATACTTTTAAGTTGTTCCTACTTAAAAGTAATTTTTCCAACACAATACACATGCCCTTCACACATACAAGTGACCTATTTGAGAGATTATAAGCCACGTTATTATATTTGTTACACAAAATGTAACAATCAAAAATTTTTCTTCTTCATCGCTTGAGCGACGGTTTGTTCGCTCAAGCAGTCTTGCAAGTCATTCAGTACTTTTGCAGGTCTAAGATTCTGGGAGTGTACGTTCTACGCGCGAGCGAAGGGTTCATAACTCGAGCGGTCTTGTGTCTTTGACGTTTGAGCACAAGTTTCATCGCTCGAGCAGTCTGTTCAAAATCAACACTTTAAAAAGTCACTTTTTGATCAAATCTAGATCATTTTTCTTTCTCTATTTCCTTTCTTTCCTCTATGTCCGAAAATCCTAAGCTCTTAAGGTTGGATTTCATCTCTTTCCACTCAAAATCTCACCATAGTTCCATATACCAAAACGTAGAACACAAAGAAGGCTTTCAAGTAATCTGAACATATCATGTTTTCATTGACGTTGGATTTCTAGGCTTTCTCATCATCTTGCTAGAGGTAGAGATTTCTTTGCTTCTTTTCAATACTTCTTTATGGATAGGCATGTCGTATATTTCTATTGCATTAAAAGTACGATTTAGTTATGTGATTTCAAATTCATAAAAATGGATTTTTGGATTTGAGTTGTGGAAAGTGAAATTGTATATTTTGGAAGGTTTTGGTGTATTAGAAGCTAGTCTGTCTTATTTATGTTTTGAATGGAGGAAAACCCTAAAGGTTTGATGAGATGAAAAGGGAAAAGTTGAGTAATAGTTATGTTATGTATTATATGGATGGTATTAATACAGTAATTTCTAAAAAGGGAGTTAACCGAGATATTGAGATTGTTTTGAGAAATATATGTTGAGTTGAGTTGATCTGGGTTGTAATTTCGGTTCACTATGGATTGGGGATTATTAAAGAAAGCAAATGAATTTTGGGAACATGGTTGGAGTATTGTGAGTTGGGAAAATAAGGAAATTGATTTTGAAAAGAAAATAATTGAGAATAAACGAGAGGTTGAACATTTGAACATTTGATATAAGTTATTATTGTTGTTGGCCTTATGTCCCATGATATTTGGACAATTGTAGTTGTGAGTATCAAATACACGTGCTTAGAGATTTTGTTATTGGTCATCAGTGAATGATGATATTGATGTGTTGAATAAATTATGTGCATGTGTTACATTTGTGTTGTCATGTTTTTTAGCATGTTGTGATGGTTGGTAATGTATGCTGCACTGAGAATAAGATATATCATTACCTTCTAGCTAGCGCTTGGAGAATTTGCTGCACTTAGAATAAGAGGTATCAGTACCTTCCAGCTAGTATCTGGAGAACTTGGCAGAGGTAATATTATACGTTCCAACTTGTGTCTAGTAAATTGGCAGATGTACCATTATTTTTCAGCTTGTGTCTAGTAAAATGGCATTTCAACATGGAAAGGTGTATCATTGGCATATTGTGCTTGAGACAGGTAGAGCATGGGTTGGTGTTTCAGTGTTGAACTGGTTTATCTGTGTATATCGTATGTGGTAGCAACTTGGTTGATAAGGTCTGGTTGTCTCATATGATTGTGTAGTAGTCTTAATATTTACGTTATTTCTTTCATGTTAAAGATATTGTGCAAAATTTGTGTGTCGAACGGGTTGTAGAAATATTTCATTACCATTGGTTTAGGGCTTGGAAATGTGATTCATGTACTAAAAATGTTGGTATTTGATGGGTTGAGAGTGTAAGGAATGAAAGGTGATTGAGTTGTAAAAACTTTCTTGAAAATGCGTTGCTAATATAGGTTCCTTATAAAATAGATAATCTAAGAGAAGGGAGAGAGAACGTTATGTATTATTGAGCAAATAGGCAAAAAAAAAAATTTAAAAAAAAAGTATATATTAATTAGTATACTTTGATTATAAACCGTTACATTATTTATATTGTATGATATGAAGCGTTTATGATCATAACTATCTGTATGTTATTATTGTTTAGGATCATGTTAGGATTTCTATTGAGTTTTATACTCATCCCACGTTGTTAATCTTTTTTCAGGTGCAGGTTAATAAATGATACAAGATCGGTGATCTTCATTACATGTTGGCCATGGGACTTTTATTTGTTGGTGGAAGGCCTTTACTGTAATGAGGATTGAACCATTTCTCTTTATGTAACAATGTAGCCTACGGGCAACTTATTTAATTGTAATTCATGTTGCATTTTGTTATATGTATGTTGTAAGGCCCCAGTGTCCCACATTGAGAATGGGGGGGGGAGTTCCTAGACTATAAAAGTAAAAACCTAGACCCTTGTATAGCATCGAGACCTTTTCCCGGGTGGTAAAATCCCTAACAAAACTCCACAGTTAAGCATGCTTAGGCTGGAGTAGTCCTGGGATGGGTGACCCACTGGGAAAAACAAATCCGTGCGGGCGTGGCCCAAAGCAGACAATAACGATGACGTGTAAAGGGTTAGGGTGTTACAAATAGTATCAGAGCCGACTCTCCGGAGTACCGAGTGTAGGCCCCTGGCGTCTCTCGGTGCATGTGGGCGGGCTTGTGAGCTGGCAGGCTACTACACGGGGACGTGCAGCCTTAAAGGGGGTGGATTGTAAGGCCCCGGTGTCCCACATCGGGAATGGAGGGGGAGTTCCTGGACTATAAAAGTAAAAATCTAGACCCTTATATAGCATCAAGGCCTTTTCTCGGGTGGTGAAATCCCTAACAGAACTCCACAGTTAAGCGTGCTTAGGTTGGAGTAGTTCTAGAAAGGGTGACCCACTGGGAAGAACAAATCCGTGCGGACGTGGCCCAAAGCGAACAATAATAATGACGTGTAAAGGGTCAGGGCGTTACATATGTACAATTGAGAGAACTATTTTTGTAATTATGGACGTTAGTAGACTTGTTTTCCATACTGTATCAATGAAAATGGACTATAATAATAGATTTTGGTAATGATAACCGTGTAATAAAAAGTTGGTCATGACACAAAATATCTTATTCATATTTAAATTAGATATCACCCAAAAAACCAAATAAATTCTCATTATATAAGTAGAAATTATCACATAGATCTAATATATCACTTGATTGTATACCATCTTTTTATTTTTTTTCAATTCTATAAGCATTTAATTTTTAATACTGATTGGACACACTATCAAATAAAATATTCTCAAAATACATGATAACTAGCTATATAGGTAACTATTTATCAACCTCAATGGATTGGCCTAGTAATTTGAGATCTAGGTCAGTTAGTAAGATTTTAATTTGGTGCACGAAAGCGGGCCAAGAATATATAAATAACAAGTTAGTATAACCAACTTAGTTCAACAAACACAGGAGTAATTGTTGGGTACTCTTGGAGTACAACCACTTAATGATTTAGAGATGTTGTGATTGGTGGAGAAAGTAAAACCCATAATTTTATATGAGCATTGCTATTAACCCTGACCTTTCTTCTTAACCCCTACCGTATTCATTTTTTTTTAATTCCAATTTTGTCCCAGTCTAAAATTTCACTTTTACCCTCATTCCTAATCTTCTAAACCTAGTTTTTCAAACTCTAACCTAACCCTAATAACCTCTGGCAATACCACCATCTCTGACCACCTCTCGTCGCCGCAACCACCACCATTTCCAGCCACCCCTTGTCATTGTAACTTCTACCATCTTTCACCACTTACTGTCACAACAACCGCTCCCTCCGTCACAATCAGCCATCACCTCCATTGACAAGCACCCTCATCCCCTATTGTAGATTTGAATCAAAGAAGAGAGATCAACCCACTCAGGACTGTGTTATATCGAACTAAAAGGATTCATTCAGCACTATGTTTCCAAACATTCAGGATTCGTTCAACATTGTGTTGCTGAACATTTAGGATTTGTTCAATACTGTGTTGCCGAACCCACTCCGCCATCGTGACCTCCCTAACCATTGCGAAAGAGAAGAAACAAGAGAGATAGAGAGAGAGAGAGAAAGAGAGAGAGATGAAAACCTAAGGTTTTCAAAAAGAAGATGAAGAAAAAAAGAGAGAAGAGGGAGAAGGAATACAAGAAATCACTCGCCATAGCCTGTGGTAGAGGTTTTAATGGTCACCATGGTATGGGTCTCTTCTCTTGCTTTGTTTCTCACTCATACGTTTGTTTGTTTGTTTTTTTTTTTTTTTTTTTTTTTTTTTTTTTTTGGGAACCAGCACTCATACTTGATTTGAATGCAAGAAAACAAAGAGAACAAAGAGAGAATCCAAATTAGAGAGAAAAGTGGAAGGGGTTACGGTCTGGGTTTAGACTTGGGATTAGGGATATAGTTGATATTAAGGTGGGGTTTAAAAAAAAAATGTAAAGGTTTCATTTTGCTGAATGGAGGTTTAAAGAAGTGGATAGGCCAAAATAATTAAATGGGAATAAATATCCATTCTCTTTTCTATTGAACAATTGAAAAATATAATAACCATAATATAATAAAAAGTATGAACACTGTAGCACTAAACTAGCACCTAATAAATTTTCTCACACACACAGACATCATCATCACACAAAAGATGCACCAAGTACACAACCAGATAAGATACTCCATGTTCTAACAATTTTTTATGGAACTAAAAAAAGAAAAGCAACCATTATCTATCTTCCTCGATATCTTAACAAAATCCACAACTTTGAATGTCTTCCACCAAAGAAATCAAGTTCACATAAAAATTCAATAAGATTGAACAACACCAATATAATATACTAGTAAAAAAGATGGAGAGACCAACCTTTAAAGCACTAAAGCAGACATTTTTAGACTCTCACATCCTCGCATTCACACTCCTGATCATTTGTTAAGTCGATTGCCAAAACAAAAAAACAAAAAAAAACTTCACAGAAAGAAACATTAAAAACCTGTCCAATAAAGGCATACACTAGGAAATACTTAGATATAAGTCTAAGACTACTAGCTTTCTTGCTCCACAGCCGTTGATCACACCAGCCTGCAATTCTTGACCATTGATCATGTCAACAATAGTGTTAGGAACACAGATAAAAATCACATAATGAGACAGTATAAATATCTCACAAAAGGTGAGTTACACACATTTATATCTCATTATGTGGTTCTCATATGTGCACTTATCCTTATTGTTAGACTAATGGGTTTGTTGTGGATGGTCCATAACCGTTCATCAAGCCGGTCCATGATCCGAGTCCCCCATTGAGATACCCAAAAGAGTCCTTCCCAGCGTCAGAACAACCTTGGTCTTGCCACTCAAGAGACAAAAGCTTGGTATTTGGCTTCACATCCATTGTATTTTGATGATGATCCTCATGATTCACTTCATATGGAAGCATTAACCTCTGGCAACTCATATCCATGAATGGTCCAGGTCCACCACCACTATTCCCATCAAGAGACATTCCAAAAGGAGAAGAGCACAGTGCATGAAAGTTTGGTCCACCCAATCCATGGTGATGACTCATCTCACCACCAAGCCCACCACCCATCATACCCACCTCACCACTCCCCATAAAATCATGGCTTCTTGAACTCTCCTCCATAAAATCAATAGCCCTAGGGTTTTCAAGCATGGCGCCATACTTGCTCTCCAAGAAACTAGGGTTTCCACTTCCAATCCCCCCATGGCTCCCAATCAAGTTTGTGAGGTGAGAGAATTGAACCTCAGGGAAGGAGAGCTGGAGATCAGTCGGATTGCGAGACGATGAACCCGGGTTTTGTGGGTTGCTCATAGATACATTA
Organism: Camellia sinensis; assembly: GCF_055761805.1. Lineage (NCBI taxonomy): Eukaryota > Viridiplantae > Streptophyta > Magnoliopsida > Ericales > Theaceae > Camellia > Camellia sinensis. The sequence goes on from NC_138975.1 coordinate 92,295,692, forward strand.
TTATTATCATTTGATTTCTTGGAGGAAACTTTTTTGTTCTTTCTACACCCACCCCCAACAGGGATGTTCCTCAGTGTGCCTCCTTTGGTCCAGTACCTCCTACAAGTCTTGCAGAAATACCTTGGTTGAGAGAGGCTGTAGTTGTTGTAGTAACAGAACTTGGTGTGGGTTGAGTCACACCTAGGGCACTTTAGGGCTTGGTCATGTTGTGGCCTAACCCTCCTCTCCATTAAAGGTCTTGAGCAAGTGAGCATGTCACCAGATGGTGATGAAGAATCCATTCCAGGGTCATCGTGAATCGTGCCCTGACATATATGTTTGAATGTGTCAGAATTGTATCACAATAATGCAATGGAGGACTAGACTAGGTAATGTTACAAATAAATCTAAATCATTCATTTATGTGAGTTGAGAAATGATAGTTGTCTAGAATTCAAACACTAAAAATATACATAAAATATAATGTGTAACAGAGCTTTATCATGAGTGTTATGTGAGTTATATTTGAAATGAAATTAAATCACATAATATATTTTCTATGTTTTTTGTTATATTTTAATTTTGTGCATACATTACTATTAATGTGAGTCACAAATAGATCACACATAAATGAATTATCCAAATTTATTTATAGCATGTACACGTCATTGCCATCCACATGTAAATAATTACTCTGAGGGCTAGACATTCTTTGTCCTTTTCAGATATCAATAAGAATGTCTATAAACTAAAAATTCCAAGATGTTAACCCCACCTGACTCTGATTTTCAGCAATGATATGTACCAAATTGAATGTAGATAAATTGCACGAATCAAATTTATTTTAGGTGTAAATTAAACCACACAAAATTTAAAAAAAAAACACTATTATTTCAAATATGGATATATTTCCAAATACAAATCATTTATGTTTTATTTCTAGTGTCACTAGATCGCATGAGAATAAGAGTTGAACTACTTTATATAAGCAATTTTAGTCCCCTGGAGCAATGGGAGTGCATAGTCTCTTTCACCTAGATCTTAGACCATGCTGTCATCAAAATTAAACTTTGGAAAATAAAAATAAAATCTGAGGATGTTAAAAAACTTTTAGAAAATAAATTGAAGTATTGAGATTTAGATGAAAAAGAGGATAATGATGATGATGATGATGATGATGATGGGTTGTGTGCGCATGATTCTCTGTCACATATCTCTTTATTTATTTATTTTAATCTTAAAACACGTATCACCATTAAATTAAGTTGCAAAATTTAATTTTCAATGTTTGAAAATGAAGAAATAAAAATTGAAGAATGCATGGTATACCTGGAGCCAATCAGATGAATCCATGCACACTTGAAGAGAAGTAAAACCCATTCGCCTAAATTTAGCAATAAAGAGAAGCAAATTAAGTGATCATAAACAGCTCACTCCAATCCTTTTACGAACACTTCATCACAATCCTTCTCTTTGAGTGCTCTATGAATTGAGAGAGAGAGAGAGAGAGAGAGAGAGAGAGAGAGAGAGAGAGAGAGAGGTTGGTTGGTGTTGAATGGAGTTAGGGGAAGAGGGGGAAGGGAGGGGGCAGAGAGTTGGGAAATAAGAAGGGAAGAAAAAGGGAGAATGGTGGTGGTGGGGAGCAGCTTAGGTTAGCATGGCACCGTCGGTGGCAAGTGGGGGAAGTTAAGTGGGCCACCACACTGTCTACCTACTGTCTCTAAACTCTCTCTATACCCCCTGCCCTACTACTACTCTCTACTACTACTGCTGCTGCTGCTGTTAGCTCAGCTTGACTAGATCACTATGACTCTGTCTCAGTTGGCCAAC